>NC_064423.1:8400000-9600000 GCF_023375975.1 Astyanax mexicanus | reverse complement strand
TTAGCACATGAACAATTAATTCTCGCTTCTGATGTTTACAACTTTGTCTGTGTTGCGCGAAGCTTCCCAATGACATTTGGGACGCTCCGTTTCAACACATTAGTTCACTGATCTTTGACCCAGATAACAAGCAGACAAACCGCTTGTGCAAAAAGAGAAACAGACCGGGCGAGCAAGGGGCACAGCAGGAAACGCTCAACACTCAACCCTTTCATACTCCAGACTGAAAAGAACATCCATCCATACTCGTCGATTTGTTTTCCTTGTGTACAACAACTGCACTATTTGTGTGCTTTCATGTAGCGCACTTAGTTGAGGCGTGTTTAGAAATGCTTCACTCAGCAGCATGGACGAATTCTAGATTTGCTGTTGTGTTAAAATCCAACTGTGGCTCTACAGGGGGTCTGCATTATTGGAAATGGTGAAAAAAAAACAATAAAGAATGGAAACAATGGAAGTAATCAAAAGAGCTTACTGACTTTTGTCTTTACAGCAGCCTCACTTTGACTTTCTGCAAAGTCAAAGATTTACATACATTTCATTAGTACCATTGGTACCATTGCCCCTAATCTGCATGACTTAGGTCAAACGTTTAGTTCTCCTTCCATAGGCTTTTCACAATAGTTTGCAGGAATTTGGGCAGATTCCTCCTGACAGAACTGGTGTAACTGAGCCATGTTTATAGATCGCCTTGCTCTATCCTGCCTTTTCAGATTCGCTCATAAATCTTGAATAGGATTGAGATCAGGGCTTCGTGATGGCCACTCCAAAACATGGCCTTTGTTCTTTTTAAGCCACTTTGTTACCATTCTAGTAGAATGCTTCGGGTCATTGTCCATCTGGAAGACCCAAGCCGTGACTTTCTGGCTGATGTCTTGAGATGTTGCTTTAGTATTGCCACATAATGTTCTTTCCTCATGATGAAATCTATTTTGTGAAGTGCACCAGTCCCTCCTGCAGCAAAACAACCACAGAACATGATGCTCCCACCCCTGTGTTTCACAGTTGGGATGGTATTCTCAGGCTTGCAAGCTTCTCCCTTTCTTCAAGCTTCTCCCTTTCTCCCTTACCTTTCTCTCTAAACAAAACAATGGTCATTATGGCCAAACAGTTCCATTTTAGTTTTGTCAGACCACAGGACATGTCTACAAAAATTAAGGTCTTTGGTCCTGTGTGCATTTGCAAACATTAATCTGGCTTTTTGGAGTAATGGCTTCTTACTGGCAGAGTGACCTTTCAGCCCATGTCAATACAGTACTCGTTTCACTGTGGATGATGACACACTCTTTACCAGCTTGAGCAGCATCTTTACAAGGTCTTTTGCTTTTGTTCTTGTGTTGATTTGCACATTTCAGACCAAAGCACGTTCATCTCTGGGACACAGAACCCATCTCTGGATATTCCCAACTTTGTTTGTGTTTGTGTATAATTGTTTCTACAGATAAATGAGGCACCTTCAGGCATATGGAAATTGCACCCAAGGATGAACCAGACTTGTGTAAGTCCAAAATTCTCTTCCAGATATCTTGGTTGATTTCTTAAGACTTTCCCATGATGTTACACAAAGAAGCAGTGTGTTTCAGGTATACCTTAAAATTTGTCCACAGGTGTGCCTCTGATTAATGAAACCAGAAAGGCTTCCATAGACATGACATCATGGGCTGAATATGGGCTGTCCCAATTTGTGTAAAAGCATAGTAATCTTAGTCTATGTAAACTTTTGACTTTGCAGAAATTAATATTAATGTGCCTAAAAAATATTTTTCTCTCATTATTCTGGCATTTGGCAAATCTAAATAATTTTGGTAATCCTAATTAACCTAAAACTGGAAACGTTTATTCAGATTTCATGTAATTCAAATGTTTCAACAGTACATACACTCATCACGCATACATTAAGATATGCATATGGTTGCAGTTCTATTTAGGAAAATAAAACTTATTACTTATTAAATCCAGATGTATATGGGCAACACTTGGTCACATATACAGTATATACTATACACATACACAGAAGTAGTGTGTAACACTGTAGAGCAGGGGTGTCCAAACTTTTTTTGTTGGGGGCCAGAAGGAGAAATATATTTGAAGTCACGGGCCACACTCTGTAATAAAAGAAATAATGAAATATACCACTTTAAATAATACATTTTTCTGATTATTTTATTTACACACCATTTTACTTGACTTACTATCTTTATCTTTGACAGTGTTGTGTAAACTAAGATTTTTCAAATTGATTAATTTCATGATGTCTCTTAATATTAAACTCCTTAATTATGGCAACTTTTAGACTCTTTGGCCTGTTTTTTCTGGGCTAGAAATGCGCACCCTCTCCGCTTTTAGACTCTTTGGCCCGTTTTTTTTGCGATAAAACTGCGAACTCTCTCCGCTTTTATACTCTTTGCCCCGTTTTTTCTGCACTAGAAATGCACACTCTCTCCGCTTTTAGACTCTTTGGCCTGTTTTTCTGCGCTAGAAATGCGCACCCTCTCCGCTTTTAGACTCTTTGGCCCGTTTTTTTGCGATAAAACTGCGAACTCTCTCCGCTTTTATACTCTTTGCCCCGTTTTTTCTGCGCTAGAAATGCACACTCTCTCCGCTTTTAGACTCTTTGGCCTGTTTTTCTGCGCTAGAAATGCGCACTCTCTCCGCTTTTAGACTCTTTGGCTTGTTTTTCTGCGCTAGAAATGCGCACCCTCTCCACTTTTAGACTCTTTTGCCCCGTTTTTCTGCGCTAGGAATGCGCACTCTCTCCGCTTTTAGACTCTTTGGCTTGTTTTTCTGCGCTAGAAATGCACACTCTCTCCGCTTTTAGACTCTTTGGCCCGTTTCTGACACCTAGCGTTCAAACTTTGAATCTCACATTGTAAAAACCTGCTTAACAGCGGGCCAACTTTCATTCTATTTCTAAAATACCTCGCGGGCCGCTCCAAAACAGGAAACGGGCCGCAAATGGCCCGCGGGCCATAGTTTGGACACACCTGCTGTAGAGGTTTCCTAATGGTGGCCTAATCCATTCCACTTTTTCACTTCCTTTCCATCCCTTCTATTTTCATTCAGGGATATGTGTGTCAATGCAGCTGGACGTGGCAAGTTTGAGATGGCAGCAGTATGCGGATGAGCACTGTCATGTTGAAAAAGGTAGAGCCACTGGCTGCAGGACCTCAATACCATATATAATATTGGGCTGTTAAGATGCCTGTAATGAAAAATAAAGGTCATCTGGTATTGTATGAAATTGCACCCCATACCACGACACCAGGGCTTTCGATGTGTCATGTGTACTTATGACAAATAGCCTGTGTGTTCTCACCAAATACAAACCCATCTCAAGGCTTTAACGGCAGCCTCTGTTGTTTCTCTGAAGGCTATCCTCTTGAGCTAACCCGCAATGCCCAGAAAGCTGTATGCTTTGGAGGCTGAATAGCCTACAAATCCTTTGGGCATGTACTAGAACTACACCCTTCCCTGCTTCACATTTCTACCAGGTTGGTGGTTTATGATATGAAAAACCTGTAATAAATATCATCAAACTGTTTTGTTTAACCCTAATAAGGTGCTCTGATCAAATGTGACTGATTCAAAGTTTTAATTTAATCCGATTATTATGAGTTCCCATTACTTTGTCCACCAAGTTTGATCACTTTTTATTATTTAGTTTGGGTTCTATTCAAATTTTGTTCACTCTTAGGGCCCTACTGACACCCTGTACAATGCTCTTTGCTATCTTACATCCCGTCAACAGTCTATTTTCACGCCTTGCACCCACGCTGTTAAAATAGCATCAGAGTTCAGGAATAAATGTACACTGATGATGGGAGTGTTGGTCTGGGAGTGAGGTGTGTTCAGGTAAATTTCGGTAAAATTTGAGGTCTGAGGTGTGTTCAGGTAAATAAACAGCACACGGACGCACTGCAGAACGCAACCCAGACATTTAACTCAACAATAAACAGAATAAAGAATTAAATAACATTGCTGTTTCCTTAAATGAGCTGCTGGCGTACCTTTACAGCATGAACACGCAGTTCAGTATCAGTATCCTCTGCCGAGATGCACAAAAGCACTGCACCGTTAAGATACGGACGCGCCAAAGTCAGAGCACACCTGGCTCTTAAAGGGAATGACAACTGGTTCATCTCACATTACGCACAAAACACACCCATGATTAATTAGTAGAATTAGTACATGGCTTTTGTGCGTTTTGAGCAATCCAAAGCATATTTTTTGCGTCCTCACAATACCAAACACATACCAACATGTCCTAAATCCTGCTGCACGATACACAATTAATCGGCACATTATAGATAGCTAAAATAGGGCCTCTAGTGTTCAAAATCGATCTTTAGAAATAAACGTGACCGGGTTCAGGCACATAATCATCTTTCAAAATTGTTTAAAATGATCCTCTTTAAGGTATGTGTTAATCTTCATCCTCCTGGTGTCGGGGCATTACTTGTGATAAGGGGATCACACTTAATGATCAAACTTAAGTTGCTAGAAACAGCTGCATCAAGACCAATGTGTTTTATGTTAAAGTCCTCCTTAACCTAAATGACCCTTTGTTAGAGATAATGATGCCTGACAACAAGTGATGATGTAACATTTTCCAAACCACACACAGTGTAAAATCCCAGCCTATAAAACATGCCTCAGTTTATTCACTCAAGTCAAAACCTTCACTTTCTTAACTGTCATAATCTTCTACTGAAGTGCATCTTTCACTGGGTTAAAAAAGGTCATCTTTTATCTTCAGAATAGAGTGTTCTTGTTTAAAACTAACAAAGTTCCCTCTGCTCTTTGAAGCCTCAAGCATGACCTCATAACGCTGCAGCCTGCAATAAAGGCCCCCTGAGGAACATAAATCATGACCTATTATCATCAGATGTATGTTAAAATAAATAAAAGATTGATTGTAGCTACCTGGAGGGGGTTCTGGTGTCATGTTACTTCTTAATAAAGCTTTTAAAAGAGTTTTGTGAAGGTGCCTGTAGTGATGTGTGTGGAAGAATAGCTTTTTAAGTGTCGTATTTTATGAGGTGAAGGAGACGGAGAGAACAGAGAGTGCTCACCTGGTTCTGCGGTCTGCCATTTTTATGCAGGTGTGCTGAGAAGGAACACTTCTCCATTTCTTGGCTTCAAGCACCATTGCTTCAGCATCCACCAAACCAAAGCCATATAGATGACTGACTAGAGGATGAGAACAACAATGCACACATTAAATAGATTAAACAGCAAACAGACAATGATTAGATTTGAGCATTCAGAGCATTGAGTCATTCAGCTGTAAGAATATGATTGGATTGAGCAATAAGAACATTAGTAAGGTCAGGATGTTGGATGATACTTATCCCCCAACTCATACCAAAAGTATAGTATGGAGAACCATCTTACAGATCATTTACATAGAATGTACTTGATAATTTACATAATTGGCTAAAAATGAATTGAGCTCTCTCTACCTTTGTGTCCAGCGGCATTGGTCTTCCAGTCACTGGCTTTCAGGTGAACAGGTCTTGAGGTCTTTACTAATAGATGTTGTACGTCTCTCCAAGTTATTAAAGGACTGAAAGACAAGACAAAATACCAAGTTAAGGAAACCTCTAAATATAATGTAAATCAGACCAATCTTCCAATCATATTATTTTTCCCCTGAGTGAGAGTCATTGGATTGTGAGTATCTGCCGATATCGAGCCCTGAACCGATACTTTGGCAGTGCAGTAATAAAAAACCAAAAAGAAAAAACACATCCATCCCTTAGGTTATTTTATTATTATTATCATTTATTATTATTCAAACAACGGTATCAAAACCGTACAGTGATAATAAGTAATAAACTGAAATATAAATTATTTAAGTATGCATCTTTTCTTGAAGTGGCAGGCCTTATTATTTTGTTTCTAAACTGAAAGCAGAAGCTTGGTTGTCGGGTCGCTTTTCGTAGGAGTTCTTCTGGCCACGTCACACGTTTTTACGTACTTATGCCAAACGTACGGCCTGAAAGAGGATCCGGCTCAGTTTTACTGAACGCGAGCGGCTGGTAGAGCAATGGGGAAGGAGAAACTCAGAGCTTAGCAACTCATTCACTCATAGTAAAAACAAAGTGTGTAGTTCTGACTGAGCGCTCTCTCTCTCTGACTGAACATAACCTGGAATCGGATTCATCCGCTCTGAAAGGAGACCGCATCACACCCGCCCAGTTTAAAATGATTTTTTCGCATTCTCGGTGCAATTACCCATTCTCACAAGAGAGGGCCCTCAATCCCAAAACTTACGAACATCAGCTTTAAATAATTAAACTAAAATGTCACTCAACAATTTTGTGATTAATCATAATTAGGATCATGATTTTTTTAAACAGGAGTACTGTTATAATAATGTAAAATGGTTTAGGCCTGGCAAACTAGATTTAGACTAGACTTTTATACTATATTACAATATAACATGGTAGTTTTAATTAATGCTTTTAAAATAAGAATATTTTAATGTACTGAGTTTCTGAGTTTAGCAAAACTTTAATGGAGAAAATAAACATTAGTGTAGCTTCATATATTGCCTTTTTTGCAGACAAATGAGTGACATGAGGGATTGCAGGTGCCAGTGTGTGCGCAGAATAGCCATTCTCTCTGCGCGTGTGCAGGAGAGTCTATAGTGAACTCGTGGAGTAACAACATAACATAACATTTTTCCAACCGACTATGATCCTTAGAAAATTACGTGATCAGCCCTGATTCCTGATCACATTATCCGATCGGAGACATCCCTATTTTGAACACAGTATTATTCTTATTTATTATTTTTATTTATGCAATTATAAAAAGGAAATGCATAAATAGCATGTGCTTTCTTAAACTAATACTTTTATGACTTTATAAAAGGATATTTTAGGAAGTTTAAAGCTATGCACTCATGCCCCACGATTCTGCACTGCAGTGCTCCTAGACAGATTAGTTGTTAAAGCAAATTATTTATCAAACCCTGCATAAGCATTTGAACATTTACTATGATGATAATATAAATAATATATTTCAATACAAATACCAACACCACACGACTTACACATGTACATTTTATGTTATTTTTTCATAAACTTGAATAAACACATAAAAAATGTTTAGACTTGTTAAAAAGGTTTGTCATTTCTTTGTGGAAAATTTGTTACAGTTGTTTGCCGCTGATACTGTTGCTTGTGTATCACAGCACTATTATCTGTGCTTTATATTGTTAATCTGTTTGTCGAGGCCACAAATGAAATGTTTGCAACCCATACTGTTTACACTATGTTATTTTTAATTATGCTCAGTTTAATTAACCATCCTACTGAAAGAAAAGCATGTCCTTGGGTTTCTTCTAAAAGACAGTTTTGAGTCCATTGAAAGCAGGAAAAATGTGTAATATTCGTTCCAGCACAAAAAATCCAAATATTGGCAAATGTCTACACGAAAAAGATTCTGCAGTCTCATCCCAGTCTCATGAATCAAAATATCTGAAACATTTTGAGGTTTGTTGACGTTACATGAGCCATATGCAATATCATTAAGCAGCCAAGGATCCTGGAAAGCTCTGATTATCTGGCTCTGTCAGCCTGGTTACCTTGTCAGAAAAGTGACAAATGTGAACTGTGAAGGAGTCCTCATAGACTGCTCTTGGATGCAGTTACTGGCATCATGGCGTTAAGTACGCTATGCTTTGAAAGAACAATATGGCTATTTTGCAAGTTCTTAACAATACAGGTCTGCCCCCTAAAAGTTGACGAGTCAAATTAAAACTGGCAAACTTGCTAAAGGAAAATCCATGTGACAGCATGCACTCGTGAACACAGCTGTTACATTAGGCTGACAATAACCATCTCAAAAAAAAGTTTGCAGGTAACATTTAAGAAAGGCTGTGGGCTTCAAGTGGTCAAGCGGACTAAGGCACTGCCAATATGATCGGGAGATCTCTGGTTCAAATCCCAGTCATGCAGCTTGCCAGAGCCCTGAGACATCACAAAGGGTGATGTCGATCAGAACAAGAGGTCTGTGAGCTGATCTGCGTTTTCTACTGGGTGGGCTGTGATGCTACTTGACAATGCTGCATCAGCAGCAGTTGGAAAAGAGGCGCTGGCTGACTTCACATGTATCGGAGGAGGCGTGTGCTAGTCTTTACCCTGTAGTGATAGGTGGAGTCCTAATGAGGTACTACTACGGTACTAAATATCAGCACTAAAAAAATAATCATCAAATTATCCTAACACAAACTCTTCAGAGGGCATTTCAAACAGCCACAGAAAGACAGTGAAAGTGCAAACTCTGATTCTCTATTATGTGCAGAATCACAAAAGCCTTTCAGAAAAATAAAAAGGAAAAACATTAGGAGATACCTGGCTCCTTTGTTAATAAAACATGGCACTGGAGAAAAGAACTCTATTGTGCTGTGCAGAAAGTCAAAGCCAGAATGCAAAATAAGGCACTTCAATCCATCCTGTTTTCTCTAACAGCTATTTCAAAACAGTGTTCAAAATCAGTCAACTAAAATGATTAAAAAAGTGCTTGTTGTGCTCTTATTAGAGATAATAATTAGCTTAAGTGTTTTTTTTGACAGCTCGGTTTGTCTACAAGGTACAAGCAATTAGCACTCATTTAAATAGAATCAACAGAATATCTTTTAGCAATGGAAAATCCCACTTGAACCCCATGCTCAACAGATTATACACCTGGGGCTAAGCCACAGTTGCAACTTGTCATGTACAGAGATCTGTTCCTTCCAGGAATCATAGCATAGCTTTCCAAAACCAAAAAGAGTAACAGAAAAACATCATAAAAAAACGTCTGTTTAGAATTCAGAATGTGCTCTGTATCAGTTCAAGAATCACAGAGATGCTAAACAATTCCAGAGAGAGAAGCAGAAACTGAACTCACTTGGCCTCTAGTGCGAGAGCAATGACCCCGGCCACCATGGGTGCGGACACTGATGTTCCAGTGTGGCCGTCTGTGCAGCGCTGCCGTAGGTCTGTAGTGACCTGACACAAATACAAACATAGAAAAAATGTTGTTTTAAATGTGCCACTATATGGACAAAACTACTTACTTACCTTTGATGAATAGCACACCTCCGTTCTCCCACAGCTTTCTGAGATCCAGAAATTTGAACAATTTGTCAGATAAATTGCTTTTTTCACCGTTATCCAGGCTCAAAGTAGCTCCACACCTCCCTGCTAGAATCCTGAGAGCCAGAGCAGGAGAGACACACACATATATATATATATATATATATATATATATATATATATATATATATATATATACATAGACTCCGCATAGCCTGCCTCCTGGTGCCAGCTGCTGCTCTACGCAGAGTCTATGTATATATGTCTATGTATATATATATATATATATATATATATATATGTGTCTATGACATTATCAGTACAAATATGCTGGCACTTGGAGCTGAAGCTAGCGTTATAGGATGCAAACTGTGGTTTTTAATAAGCTTCTTGTGCACTTTTTAGGTTATTAACGCCTCGTTTTAAATGTCAGTGCTCTCCAGATTCTAGCAAGGAGGTGTGTAGCAACTTTGAGCTGGACGGTGGAAAAAGCGATTTATTATGGCAAATTATGCCCCGTTTCACCCAGTCTGAAGGGTGTTTGGACAAACTGTTAAAATATCTGCATCTCGGAACGCTGTGGGAGAACGGAGTGGTGCTATTCATCAAAGATAAGAACTTTTTATCATGTTTTACTGCAACAAAAGTCCATTTTACACCAGAATTCTCCTTTAATAGCGTAACCAAAAACACTTAGTATTTTCTGTCCAAGGAACACTTTCGATTCATTTTTAGAGAAATGCTGTGAGGATTTGATTGCATTAACCAACAAGAACAATGTCAGTGAGGCCAGGATGTTGGATGATCACCACCCACCTCATGCCCAACTCAAGTCTGTAGCTACTATAACATATAACTTAATTTTAATGAAGTGGACAGTGTACAGTATGTCCATAACACTTAGCCAGCTAATGTTAGTTTAACTAATGGTAACAATATCAATGGAGGAGTGAAGCCTGTCTAAAATCAAGATTTAATTCACCACAGGTAATATAAAAGTCAGTGTTTAAACTGTGCAGGACTAGCACAGACAGACTGTAGAGTATTGTAAAGATAAATGTGTTTGTTTGTGTTTAATGGACACAGCGCTGATATTACACTGTGTGCGCGTCTCTACCGCTTTTTCTCTCCTGCTCTTTCAAGCGCTGCAAGCCCATCCATACTGAAACCTCATCGGCCATCTAAGCATGAGAAGAGGCCAATCAGGATGCTTAGGATTTGTCACTCTCTCACTATGTGTGTGTGTGTCTTACTCTCTCACCCTTTTTTCTCTCGCCTGCACTCTTTTTTTCTCGCTCCATCGCACATTAACAACGCGTCAACAATAAAATTCCTTATCGACGGATTACACCGACTAATCGTCACAGCCCTACAGACTTACACTGTATCTTAGGTGCCCCAGTTTATTCAGTTTAATTGAACAACCTGGTGACAGCCTACTACTGCATTACCCATTTGGGACTGAGCTAACTAGTCCCCACAAGACAACAACTTGCTGTTCTGGCTGTGTTGTAGGCAGATGTCTGACATTTGATTTACTGTTCTTTAGTTTACAAAGCTTCAGACAGACATATTTTTCAATAAGACAATGCAAAACCACATGCTGAGCAAATCACATTACAAAAGCATGGCTACAGAGAAAGAGGGTACAGGTGCTGGACTGGCCTATCTACAGTCCTGGCCTGTCACTGTGACACACATTGTGACAGGACTAGTCAGAAGAGATGATGGGATCAGAGTTGATCAGAGTTTAGAACACATTTTTATATATTTTTATTAAACTACAGGGCTTGAACAATGAAACTGAAACACCTGTCATTTTAGTGTGGGAGGTTTCATGGGTAAATTGGAGCAGCCTGGTGGCCAATCTTTATTCATTGCACATTGCACCAGTAAGAGAAGAGTGTGAAGGTTCAATTAGCAGGGTAAGAGCACAGTTTTGCTCAAAATATTGCAATGCACACAACAATATGGGTGACATACCAGAGTTCAAAAGAGGACAAATTGTTGGTGCTCGTCTTGCTGGCGCATCTGTGATCAAGACAGCAGGTCTTTGTGATGCCTCAAGAGCCACAGTATCCAGGGTAATGTCAGCATACCACCAAGAAGAACCAACCACATCCAACAGGATTAACTGTGGACGCTGTAAGAGGAAGCTGTCTGAAAGGGATGTTCGGGTGCTAACCCGGATTGTATCCAAAAAACATAACATGTAACATGTGAATAAATCTTGTTTCCACCAGAACTGTGCGTCGGGACAATAAATTATTGTAGCTAGCGCTGCTGCTAACCGCAACTAACTGTGCTGCTATTCACATAAGAAAAATACTGAAAATCTATGCTTATAGTCTGTAAAATACAGTGCATCTCTAGATACCAAACCAAAATGTACTGGCTGCTCAGCAACATCAGGTATAAATAATAAATTAAGTTCATTTTATTTTTGTTTGCTGAACTGCTCCTTTAGGCTCTCTCCTAGGTTAGACCACATTGTTAAGTGTGGAGATTCATGCAAGAGTCTTCAATCTATTGCATCATTCATTTTTTTAAACATAAGCAAAAACATCTGGCCAATCACCTTGGCCATGCAAAATAATACTGACTGTATCCCTGATGATTCTATGCCAATCCTTTGTTGGACAGCAGGATTCTACAGGTGGTTTTGATTAGGGGGAATGACAGGGGTCAAAACAGGTAAATTCAATTAGAATGAAAGCCTGGCAGAAGCAACCCTGACTAAGTTGCTTATTTTGAGGTGAACAATCAAGCTTGTTTTCTTCTCCTGTCTAATTAAAAGGAAGATTGGGGTAAAAGAGAGGCTTCTAAGGACCTGCCTGGAAGGCTGGAATGCTTGTATTTGGCTCTGGTGTGCTGGTGCATACTTCATAAAGGTGGTCTGTAAAAATGTTCTCTTTTCATCCCACCCTCCTGCTACCCACAGAACCCTGCTGGTAACCCGCAGGCTAAAAGCGTGTGCATGTGTTTGGTGTGTGTTTGAATGTGTGTGTGTGTGTGTGTGTGTGTTAGAAACCAAACCTCAGCATGAAAACACTTGGTTTGTTTAACAAAGTGAGCACGGATGGGTCAGCTGTCAGTAAATGTAACCTCAGAAGGCTCGGAAAGAAGTCTTACTAAACTTCTGAACTCTGGGTGTCCTGAGGGAGGAGACGTACTTCATAATACAAGGTGAAACACAGAAACACACCTGTTAATTATTTAAACTCTTGCTGAACACAGTAAGAACACTAGTTTAGTGGAATATTTTCTTATCTTAAGCTTCCTTAAGCATAAGGAACCTAACAAATCTGAGATTAGAGCTGTGTGAATAATATTTTTTTTAACGGGATTTTCAATGGGAAGCAACGGCTCCGTCAGACACAGTCGCGCAGTGAATCATGGGTCTAGCGCATTGAGTCCAGGGGATGCAATGCCATGAAAATTGAGCCGAGGTAAAATTTATACAAATGAACGCGATGCATCAACGCATAAATCTATCCAATCAGAGAGCAGGTGTGCGCCTGATATGTGTCCTCAGTGCAGTGTATGAAAACGTTTAATTTCCGCTTTTAAGCGTTACAGAGAAGCGTGGAAGAAAAGCTAATCATTGTGGTTTCAGGCTTCCCTGTCCTTTATAATCAATCACTGCTGATTTACAGGGACTCTGATCATTGTAATACAATGTGGAGAAAGTTTGGCAAGAATATTGGGGTCTCTGATGGCTTTTGAAAATATTAATATATAATTTATTATATGCTGCTCACTAGACAGGGTTATAAAGCTCAAACAAACATTTATATTTATTATTCATACATTTCTATTTTTTAGTTTATAGGATTATAGGAAATAAAGCTAGTATAAAACAATTTCCCATTTATTTAAACAACTTAATTGGACGACACAGGAAACGCCTTTCTAACGCCCACATGCGACGAGTTGGAGGGGGGCAGTGCGTTCATGTGTAAATGCAGCATTATCATTATCATTTTATCGTGATATAAGTTGTCCACATAAACAAATAGTAAGCACTGTGACAATTCCTTATATAACAGCACACTTTAAAAACTTTACCCAAGAGCAGCAAGAGAGGGACATGACAATCCTGATTCATTTCCAGAAGCAGCATTACTAAAGTCCAAGACATAAAACAAAGCCAAAAAGATGTCAAACTTTGCTTTAAGCTATCAACAGACAGACTCATAATGTTAATGAGTAGACAGGCCACAGAGCAATGTATAAATGGGATTTCTCATAATGCTAATCATGGTGCTGGTTTGTGAAAAAATACCGTTTTTTTCGCACTATAAGACGTACCAGATTATAAGGCGTGCTATCAATGAACGATATACTCACCTCTGAACGGCGCAAGAGCAAGTGCAGTCAGCAGCTAATGCTAATGCTGCTCCAGCAGTGCTAGCTGGGGTTATCAGCAGGCTACAGGCTGATAATACTCACCTCTAAACGGGCAAAAAAGCTAGTGCTTAGTGCGGTGAGCTGCTAATGCTAATATTGCTTCAGCCTCGGTGCTGAAAACAAACCTGAATCTTCTTTAGAACTCTGCACTTCAGTGGAGTGGCTTAAAACCTGAAAGGTAGAACTCAGGCATAAGGCGCACCGGATTATAGGCGCACTGTCAATTTTTGGAAAAAAAAAAAAACTACCTTATAGTGCGAAAAATACGATAATCAACTTGCTGCTTATGTGGAGAGTGGAGGAGAGTCAGCATGCTGGTAGGGAAGCCGATTCTCTGTGGAGATGGGAGCAGGCGCAGTAGCCATAACAAGTTGAAAAAATTTGTTTTTTTGGGGGATTTTTAGTCTTTTTTTTGTTGTTCAAATGGTAATTAGACCTTTGGTTAAGAGTATTTAAGTCTCTCCCCATTCAAATAGATAGGAGGCTGGTCTTGCATGAGGGGATGTAAGTAACCATTGTTGCCAAGATGTCTGATGCCAAGTGAACTGACTATAACCCCAGCTAAAGTCAAAATGAATGCTGGGAAGAAAAAACAACAGTGTATACTGTGCTTTGCTGGTAAGTCTGCTGTAATGTCAAAAATGTTTAGTATGCAATAGGGGTGTCACGATCTCGATATTTTATCGAAATCGAATCGAAATGAGGTCACGATCTCGAGTATCGAAGTCAAAAAGAGGATCGACGATCCCTCCCGCGCGCGCTACGCAAATAGCGCAGCGCGCTACGCAAATGGCGCGGCACCAACACAGCGCATCCTATTCATTTAAATAGAGAGCCGCTGCATGAGCGCAGTCGGCGGGAGTGTGATCACTGTTTTTATCTGTCCAACGGGGGAGGGGGGGCGGGGGTTGGGCGCGCAGGTTTTGTATCTGTATCTGAGGGAGGGGTGGGTGCGCGCAGGTGAGAGCGTGTGAACTCGCTGAAATGCGTGTGTCAGTGTGACTTGAGAACACTGACTATAGATCACAGTGAGGTGGATTAAAAATCTTAAACTTATAATTGACTACACCTGTTGCTTTCCATTGAATTAAAAAAACATCTTTCTCTCAGATAAAGTAAACACAAGCGTGTTTCTGACTAAAATAAAAGCTTTTCAGGAGAGATATAAGTTATGTGTAAATATTTATAAGACAATACCCACATCACTTATCTAACCAGCCTGTACTGATTTCTGCCCCCCAATAATGCTTTCAATAACCTCTTGTAACCCCTGGGAGCCAGGGGTTACACTCTAATAGCCTTTAATAGTCTTCAGTAGCCTTTAAAAGACTTACCTGGCGGCCGTGGTGTGTCCACTAAACTCCGTAGTTATAAACATCCTGAGGTTAGCAGCGCGCTAACTGACCTGTTTATAATGTAATCCGAGCAGTGCCTCCGTGTCGGCTGTTCTAACCTGCTGCTGTTAGCTGCTTGGGCTGAAAGATGAACTGTAGTGAGCTGTATTATCCGGTTAGTGGGGTTAAAACCTTTATTTGTTTACAGAAACAGTAAAAACGGACTGGCTGAGCTCTGTAGCCCGTGGCTGGGCTGTACTGAAGTAGTGACTGAGTGAAGAGAGCGGGGCTTGTGCTGCTGCAGCTCCGACTAGTGGTTGGATGAAGAACTGCAGCTTCACGTAATGAGCAGTTTCACCAGCCATCCACACACAGCTCTGATAAACTGCTTGTTTTAATAGTGCACACTGTTGCTACCAAAAAAAGTCACTAGATGGCATTACCATATATATCTTAATAAATAATAATAATAATAATATTTATAATATTTATAATAATAATAATAATAATAATAAATATATTATTTAAATTTTATGAGGCATAAAATAATAACAAGAAAAAAGACAAGAAAATCGAGAATCGAATCGAATCGTGACCCTCAAATCGAAAATGAAATCGAATCGAGGATTTAGAGAATCGTGACACCCCTAGTATGCAATAAATATTTCTAAATTGTAGTGTTGTAAAATGTAGGCTATTTAATTTATTGCAATGAAAAAAGCCCTATTCGGACGTGATTAGTTTTTCAGAAGGATGTCTGTGAAAAATATTTGACACTTCTACTCAGTGATAAAACTCTTGCATCCAGACTGCAATTGAAAAAACAGGAGGAACAGTGAGTTTTTAGGTTTTCTCTGTCACAACATCACGTTCAGTAGCTCCTCCATTTCCACTTGCTGTTGGATTTATGTATAACTACATGGAAACGCGCTTCCAAAGTGTAATTACCGTGTGTCGCAGTGGACAAATAGCTATTTTATTAAACATGAGGTTTTTCGATTTTGGCAAAAATGCTCAAAATTTATCGTTTTCACATTAATATGTGGACATCAGATTTTCTGTCCAAATCGTATACCCCTAGCTGAGATCATAAGAAAGCTCTGACGGTTATCCTGACTTGAGGACACCAAACCCTCCCCCAGAACACTCTTACATTATCTCACAGCATTGCCAAGCTAAAAAAATAAAGAAAGTAAATATGGGCTCAACCCATCTCCCTTAATAGTTCCTTGGATCTTGGGTTTTGAACGTTAGCCAGAAGAAATATTTACCCTGCATCTTTAGGGCTTATCTTTTCATTGCACCAGTAGATGTGTGGGGAAGGAGACAAACCAAACAAAGCACATGAGCCATCTCAGATATGTTTGTGTTGTAATAAACCTACACAAGTAAAGGCTGTATCTGGGGGTGGAGAGGTGGGGGGCTGGGGTGTGCTAGGGACTGATGGATGGAAGAAGACTGCTCTTTGGCAGGAGAATATCATTCTTGGTTCCAGCATCATTAAAACCAACACGATACAGGGAGATGGTGGAAGAATGGGAGAGAACAAGAGAGAGAGAGAGAAGGAGAGAAGGAAAGACCACAAACAAATGTTGATGACAGTTAAGCAAACTAAAAAATGTGTTTTTGAGCGAATGAAATGAACATAGAGAGCAGTCACCTGAAACTCCTTAATTAATCACATCACTGCTACTATTCTTACACTCTTCTGAAGTTTAAATTAATACCTGCCAATGAACACCAATTTCTACCAAAGCATGTGACACGGAAGTGGTTGATTTACCTACAACCACTAAAATTCATAAGCACAAAAACTGAGTTAAAATTCACCTTAAAGATACTCTGCGTAATTGAACCCAAAAAAAAGAAGCTCCCTTTTTTCAGTTCTGATATAGCTGCAGATATACAGCTGCTGATATGATACAGATTCTGATACAAGAGCTGTTTTCATATTAATACTGTTTTCATTTATACATTTTTGACTTGTTATTTCATATTTATATTTTTCAATGTTATCACTCTTATTGTTGGTATTCTGTTTAAGATTATGAGGTCATGAGGATTAGAAGAGCAAAGAATGTACACACGTACAATGAAATTAATTTAAATGCAGTCCTAAGCTATTTTGTTTATAGTACATAATAAAGATACAGATATAAATGGTCAGACATTTTACACAGAAGATAGTGGCCAGTCATCAAGTATGATGATGAATATGAGCTATTTCTCTGTAATCCCTTTAGCCTTTGGGTTGTCTGCTGAAATTTATCGCATTCCTGGAAAGCACAAGTGGAAGTCTGCTGCCTGGCGGGGTCTTTGAGTTTTTTGGCTGGCATGAATTCCTATAACTCTCAGGTAAAACCAATGCAGGTGCTTGATTAAAGTGGTCAAATTGTACGACATGGCCTAATTTTTATCACTTAGCACGCTGACTTTACTCACTGTTCTGCAGATCCAGACTAAAATCTCAACAAATTATATTTTTGTCAAACAAACTGCAAATTCTATTTGCTCACTTAGAGACTGGGGTCAATGCTGAGTCACTGTAAGATATTGGGCCCTACCTTACACCATGCACAAGGCACGTCGCGATGCTCATTGCCATCTTACAACCTGTCAACAGTGTATTTTTCATGCCTTGTGCTTACGCCGTTAACATAGTGTCAAAGATTAGGAATAAATCTACACTAATGGGTGTGGTGGTCTGGAAGTGAGGTGTGTTCAGGTAAATTTCTGAGCGAAAAAAACAGGTGCTCCACTGACTGAAATGAACCTAGACAACAGTTATTCATCCTAGTCCATTCCTATAGGTTCGCCCAGCGTTTGTAAACCCCGCTCGTTAAACTCCCACACACGGACGCATTGCAGAACTGCACAAACGCAACTTTTAACTCAACAATAAACAGAATAAAGAATAAAATAACATTACTGTTCCCTTAAATGAGCTGCTGGTGTATCTTCACAGCGTGAACAAGCAGGTCAGTATTCTCTACTGAGACACACAAAAGTGCTGCGCTGTTAAGATATGAATGCAGACAGAGCTCACCTGCCTCTTAAAGGGAATGACAACTGGCACACTGATTCGTTTTTTTTTTTTCATGTTACGGCCAAAACACACTCATGATTAATTAAGAGAATTAGTAAATGCCTTTTGCGTCTTTCAAACTGGGCAAGGCGTATGTTTTGCGCCCTCACGATATCAAAGACAGACATGTTTTGTCATTCCACACAGCGGGTTTATGTTCCAGTGTAAGATGCAGACAGGAATCTGGATTGGTAAGTGGACCGGAACTGTCTGTCTGATTTCCTAATAGTAAATAGTACTCTACTTTGTTATTTATTATTTACCACGATTCATTTCTGACCACTCTGACTGCACTTGTTAAATAACAACCATGTGACTAAACGTTTCAACAACTTTGTTCCAAAGTAAGATGGCACTAGACCCGGGACTTAACTATTTTGCGGTCGTAGAACTCTCCACTGCTGTAGGTGGTGGCGAGGGTGGAAGAGCACACCTCCAGGTACCAGGGCTTGTTGCCGTTTTCTGTACTGCTGCTGACGGAGATGGTGTAGATGCTGTTGGTGTAACCGTCACACGAGCAGTGGTCACCTTGGCGACCTCCATTTCCAGATGCCCACACAAAAATAGAGCCCAAGCCCTTACGTCCCTGCATACACACACAAATAAAAAGATTGTAAATGTGCAAACTTAACGAACACAGAACAAAAATTATACAAAAATTGTGAATGTTTTGTCTAAAAAAAAGCTGTGTGCCAACTTTTAAATATTGAGAAAGAAAGCTGTTACAGAAAAGAATAAGTAAATGTGCCCAGAATAGAGAACGACTCGAAAGTATGAAGCTATAATAAAATCACAGGTAACAGAATTAGACAAAACAATACCTGTACCTGGACAATTAATCATGATTTAATAACTAATTAATGTGGAGATATCCAGTTTATTATATTTCTAAATATTACAGAGAGTTGCGAGTCTATGTGTGAAAAACAAGCAACTGTTCAGAGCTGTTGCAAAAAATATTGTCCATAGCCAGAACAACTGTTTGAAATGTCTTAAAGAAGAAAGTCATCACTGGTGTACTGAATAACAGATGTTAAACAGGTAGACCAAGGAAATCCACAGGAGTTGAAGACAGAAACACTGAGTGCTGTAAAGAAAAACCCTAAAACAACTGTTAGTGACATCAGCAACAGCCTCCAGAAAGGAGCGAAGGAATCACAATCTACTGATCACTGGTGAAGACTTCATGAACAAGTACTTCAAGTACAGAGGCTTCACCAGAAGATGAAAACCACTATAAATGAAGTGAATAGGAAGACCAGCCTGGAATTTACCAAGAAGTACAGAGACAAGTCTGTGGACTGATTATGGACTGATGAGACAAAGATTAACCTTTACCAATGTGATGGAAAGGCTAAAGTTTGGAGAAAGAAAGGATCTGCTCATGATTCCAAACATACAAACTCATCTGTGAAACACAGTGGAGGTAGTGTTATGATTTGGGCTTGGACGGCTTATTCTGCAATAGGCTCATTAATCTTCATTGATGTAAAGTGAACTCAGAAGTCTACAGAAACTTTTTGTCTGTGGATTTAAAGAAAGATGAAACTAATGCCAGGTTCACACTACACGACTTTTTGAGTCAAAAGTCATTGTGCTGTTCACACTACATGACTGGTTGTGCTATAAACCTTCAGTCCTTTAGTTGTTGAGACTTTCACACTAAATGACTAATCAGCGACATGGGGTCACAAATTACTGTGGTAAATCGCCGACTCTCCTGGCTGCTCTCCAAAAACATGTGTCATCACGAGAACACACCTGAACTAAACACACACAAAAACTAGCTTTGCCATGCCAGACAATGAGAGAGTCCAGCATGAACGGGTTCATATGAAGCAACTGAGCAAAATCAGAGTTTATAAATGTCTGATCAGTTTTATACTGAAATATGTACTTATGTCCTCAACACAGAACTATGTCAAATGTTTCAGTACTGCAGACATAATTTATTTTCGTTTTGAACTCTACCTGTATCTCCAGAATCAGCTTGCCAACCAATCAGCTTACAGTAGCAGTCATGCTAGTGCTTTACAGAGTTTTCTTTAGATAAACTGAAATATACAGGCATGCTTTAGGAAAATACATTATTCTGCTTTCTAAAATAAAAAAATATTCAGAACAAGTAGTCCATAATTATTTTTAATTTAAAGTTTTTAGTTTTTAGCTCCATTCACCCCTATTCATACAGGACTCACTCGTGGGCTCCCTCTAGAGTTTTACAGTCAATTACTTATATAACAGGGGGAATGGTAGGGTGATTAGACTCTCCATAACCAGCTCTGGTGAGTTTTGGACCTGTGGTTCTCTCTTTCTGTGATCACACCGGCTGTATGTAGCCGCTGCTCCTGACTTCTAGTCGGCGACTGAGTCAGATATTAAACATGTTGAATATTTGCCAGGCGTCTGCAACTCGTCGGAGATCAGTCAGCGAGGGATCGGTGAGCGTTTTTCAGTAGTTCACACTATGTGACAGCGCGAGCGCCGAGTGATCCCCGATTTCACTTCGAGCAGAGTTTTTGATGGCGATCAACGAAAAACTGCCGGCGACTGAAAAACTGGCAACAAAATCGTGTAGAACCTGGCATAAACTGATTGGGAGATCCCACAGAAAAAGAATGCTGAACATTAGTGATGTATAAACCGTACATATATATATATATATATATTTATTTATTTATTTTTTTTTTAACCAGCTTTGACTGGTCCTCTTGAATTCTGTGGCACTAATACAAATACATCTCTATAAAATCTAATCTCTAATTACAGTGTCAAGCCCAAATGCATCTCATAAATACTCAAGACTACTCAAATAAACTTGAGCACGATTTATGTTAAGTAATGACAGATCTGCTTATGAGCATGTGTAGCATGTGTGTGTGTGTGTTCTGTTTCTGAGTGTGTTAAAAGGACCTTTTTAATGCCCACTTCAAAGGCCTGTTTGGCCAAGGGGCCTGGGCCATCCACAGTCTTCCCATCATCATCAGGGCCCCAGCTGGCGCTGTAAATGTCAATGTAGTCAGGCCGGATTCCCAGTGACTTGGCCTCCACCACATCAGTCACATCTCCATCCAGCATCCGAATGCCTAAGTGTGCACATGCACGGACACACACACATACACACATACAGACACACACAGATGCAAACATATGTTTATAAATCGCCACCCACAGAAAAGCACACACACAAATACAAACTCAAACTCATAAATGCATCATAATTGCAATCAAAGCTCTTTGTTTCTCAACAGTGTGAACTCTCGCAGTGTGCCTCGAAAACTACAAAACAAAAGGGTGTATTACTGAAGTTATTCTTTCTCCCCTTTCTCTCACCCAGTTCTCTCTCTCTTTTTAATGAGGTGCCGGGTACAATTTCACAACTCTCGCCTCGACTTCATCCACTTCATCCCCTTTATCTTAAAAAGGAAACAAAAAGCAGGTTTGGGGCCACTGTCTTTATTTGCTAAGAGTGATGACACACAGAGATGTGACAGTTGTCAAACCCAAAGTTATTTTGGCAACTTAATCAGCTGTGAAGTGAATTTACATCCCCTGAACTGCATAAAACTTTAAATATACAATAATACAGGTACATCTCAAAAAACTAGAATATCACTAAAAAGTTACTTTATTTCAGTAATTTATATGTGAAATGCATATATTATATAGATGTGTTAAACACAGAATGATCTATTTTAAGCATTTACTTCTTTTATTGTTGGTGATTATGACTTACAGCCAATAAAACCCAAAAATCATTGTCTCAGAAAATTACAATATTATATAAGATATTCTAATTAGTACTTTTGGCAGTGTGGGCAGTGTGCTAGTTCCTGCTGAAAAATGAAATCTCCATCTCCATAAAAGTTGTCAGCAGAGGGAAGCATGAAGTGCTGTAAGATTTTGTGGGAAAACACTGCACTGACTTTAGACTTGATAATAAAACACAGTGGATCAACACCAGCAGATGACATGTCTCTGCAAACCCTCACTGATTGGTGGAAACTTCACACAAGACCTCAAGCGGTTTGGACTGTGTGTCTCTCCTCTCTTCCTCCAGACTCTGGTCCCTTGATTTCCAAATGAAATGTAAAATTTACTGATGATCAGTGATGGTTTGGAGAGTCATGTCACCAGTCATCTGCTGGTGTTGATCCACTGTGTTTTATTATCAAGTATAAAGTCAGTGCAGTGTTTTCCCACAAAATCTTACTGCACTTCATGCTTCATGTGTGTTTAGAAACACTTTATATTCTGATGAATACAGAACATCAGTTTACGTCAACATGTTTACATACACTACATTAATCAAATCTAAGATCGAGTTCTGAGTTTACATCAGGTAATAAACAGAGTGCAGAGTGGTTCAGTGGTCTAAAGTGCTGCCACTATGATCGGGAGGTTGCTGGTTCGAATCCCAGTCATGCAGCTCACTATCAGCTGCCGGAGCCCTGAAAGAGCACAATTAGCCTTGCTCTCTCTGAGTGGGTAGATGTTAGGGGCTCTTTCCTCTCATCACTCCTAGGGTGATGTAGTTTAGCACAAGGCGCCTCCGAGTGCACTGTGATGCTACTCGGTAATTATGCATCAGCAGCAGTTGGAAAAGAGGTGGGGGCTGACTTCACATGTGTTGGAGGAGGCATGTGCTAGTCTTCACCCTCCTTGTGTTGTAGCATCATTAGTGATGGGGATATATAGCTGAGTAGCAGCTGAATGAGTGAATAATCACATAACTACAGTAATCCAAATATGAACAGATATTTGTGTGAATTTAAAAGTTGCTTGTATTTATTCGACTATCAGTGTTGTACAGACTAAGTAAACACTCACTGCCCACATAAAGAGCTTTTTCAGTCCAGTTTTCACAGGTGTCTAATGCTTTTGCACAGTGCTGTATATAGCAACAATGAAGGGAAGTTGGAAGCAGGCAGACTAATTACGAACTCAGTCGTGTAACAAAGAGGCCAGGGCAGGGTCTTTCTGCACAAAACATTTCAGTCAATTACAGACTTCCAGAACACATTGTGTATGTGTTTGTGAGACGAGCTCATCAGGGCCCTGCAGGTGTCCTCCACTATGCCCCTGCCCCACCCTCCCTCCTCATCTTGCTGTGTTGAGTAGCAGATGCTAGTGCTAGAAGAAGAGAGGAGCAGACATTAATGCGTGATAGGATGCATAACACCTCAACTCAAACCCACACCTGTGAACTATGGTTTACACCATATACAGCACAGTGTAAAGGTTTTAGGGTGCATTCACTTCTACTTTGATTGGTATGAATATTCTGTTCAGCATCTCATCCAATCTGGACAAAGGACCAACATTTGATCGGACTAAATTTATATGTAAACTTATTCAGTGGCGTGAAAATGTATTTTCTCCCTTACAGATTTCTTTAGTTTTTGCATTTCTGTCATACTTACATTTTTTCAGATTTTCAAACAAACTTTAATATCAGACCAATATAACCTGAGTAAATATAAAAAGCACTTTTTAAAAGATGATTTCATTTAATAAAGGAAAAAAACTACACAAACCAATCTAGCCCTTTGTGAAAAAGTGTTTGCCCCCCCCATAAATTAACTGTAATTAATTACAATTTTTGGAAAGCTGAGTTTTCACTGCTAACCACAACCAGGCCTGATTACTACCAGACCTCTAGAATCAAGAAATCACGTAAAAAGAACCTGCCTGACAACAAGAAGATAAAATATATAAAAAGCAACACATTATTGTGCAATCTGAAGAAATTCAAGAACAGATGAGAAAACAAAGTCATTTACATCTATCGGTCTGGAAAAGTGTACAAAGTCATTTTTAAGGCTTTGGGACTCCAGTGAACCACAGTAAGAGCTAATATTCAGTAATGTAGAAAACATGGAACACTGGTGAACCTTCCCAAGAGTAACCGGCCGACCGTAATTATTCCAAAAGGGCATGGAAAACTCATCCAGGAGGTCACAAAAGAACCCAGAACAACATTTAAAGAACTGCAGGTCTAACTTGCCTCAGTTAAGTTCAGTGTTAATGATTCAATGATAAGAAAGAGACTGGCCGAAAATGGTCTACATGGGAGAGTTCCAAGGCATAAAAAGGAACACAGTGCCCGTCTCACATTTACCAACAAACATCCTGGTGATCTTCAGGACTTTGGGTAAATAGTCTTTGAACTGACGTGAAAAAAGTGGAACCTGTCAGAAGGTGTTTGTCCTGTTATATCTTGCATAAAACATACTTTTTAAAAACACATAATTTCAGAAAAGAATATCATACTGAATGTAAAACATGGTGGTGGTAGTGTGATGGTCTAAGACTGCTCTGCTGCTTTAGGTTCTACAGCAGGGTCTGCTGTAATAGATGGAAGCAGGAATTCTGCTGTTTACCAGACAATCCTGAAGGAGAATATCCGGCCATCTGTTCATGACCTTAAGCTCAGGTGTACTTGGATTCTGCAGCAGGACAATGATCCAAAGCACACAAACAAGTCCACCCCTGAATGGATTAAAAAAAAAAAAAAAAGTAATTTTTGGAGTGGTCTAGTCAAAGTCTGATTGAGATGCTGTGAATGATCTTAAACAGGATGTTTATGCTCCAAAATTGGACCAAAATTCTTCCACAAAGATGTGAACAACTCGTTGCCAGTTACTGTTATTTAGTTTAGGGGGGAAAGATTTTTTAACACAGGGCTAGACTGGTCTGGATTGATAAATAAAAATAAAAAAAATTAAAGTGCTTTTTATATGTACTCAGGTTATCTTTTTCTGATGTTAAAGTTTGTTTGATGATTGGAAAAATATCAGTATGACAAAAAAGCAAAAACAAAAGAAATCTATAGGGGGGTAAATACGGTTTCATGGCACGGTATATGGACACTGAGTGTTCATTTACTCAGTAAAGGACTAATAATGGGATAGATAGAATTAAAGTATTTATTTTACATCACTGTGTTCATTGAATACATTCTAATGTGATCTAATGAGTTTTTACAGCAATAACTTTAGATCAGATCAGATTAGACAAGACTTTAAGAGAGATGGTTTCAGATAACATGCTCAGGTGTCTAAAACCTCAGTGAAAAAGGAAAGAGAGGGACCATAAGTCCATGTATAGTAAAGTCTGTGTGTGTTTGTGTGCCTGTGTGTAAGTTTGTGTTTGTATGTGTGCCAACACCATGTGCAACATCACAGCCTTAAAGAGATTAAGGTGTTTTTCCATCTTTTCCATCAAACACTGCCTCTGAACGGCAGCGGATCAATGTGGCTCTCTGAAGGCCCCTTTCCGTTAACAAGCTGCGTTTCACTGCAAACTGATTTTGCTGCTTCCAAAATAGTGGCAAGTAAACAGAACTTGAACAGTCCTTTACGCCGAGGCCTCAGGGGGGAAAGACTGCATCATTTATAAGCTGCTAATTATGGAAAACCGACATGAAGGCCTCTTGTAAAAGCATACTAAGCTTTTAGTTAGATCGGCCACATCAGGCGGACACATAGGAATCAGGATTCAATAACATTTACTCTGGAGGAGAGAACACACACTGCCAGCTAATGGCGCCATTAACCAAAGCACAGAGAGTATCAGTTGTCTGACTAATCTATCTGCTACTATTTGATATGAGATAAGATAATCCCTTATTAGTCCCACAGTGAGGAAACTGACATTGTTACAGCAGAAAATGGATAGCAAGACATAGAAAAGTATAATGAAGTAACAAAGTAATTTCAGCGATATAACAATAAACAAAATGGCTGTGTGGATCTAACAATTGCAGATCTTTATGTTGCTTATTTAATTATGTTGTATTATGCTGTAGTTCATTATTCTAAAGCCTTAAAGGCAAAATACTAAAAACAAGCTTTGTATACAGTCTTATGCATATGTTAAGCCACCACACAGAGTTAGTAACACCCCTTCTACAGAAATCACAGCTCGCAAACACATTTTTACAGAAGCTAAAATTCCTTCAGTACTTTTAATTGGATTTTCTACCCCACTTTTTTCCTTCTGCATGATGCCACTGATTCTGAAATATTATTGGGTTGTCTTGAAGCACAACCTGTTTAAATCCACAAATGTTCTAAGAAATTTAGCTCCTGAGACTTTGAGGGCCGACCCAGAAGCCTTGATTTGACCGCTATTGCATTTTGTGCAACTGGAAAACAAAAAAGTTGTGACAGAATGAAAAATGGAAAAAAGATCTAAGATCTCAGTGTAGTTTTCTGCATTAACACTGCCATTGCATAAGTGTACTGACATTATTACATTTTTGACCAAGACAGAGGCACAATGCCGAACGCTCTGCCATGCTCACGCGTCTCCAGCAGCGAGCAGCATTTTAGAGCACTGGACAAAACTAAAACTGAATTTTACATCCTCAAAGTGTTGACCTAATGAAGAGAGACGCTAACGCTAACACATATCGTTATAGCATTCTGCTTTGATGTTTTTAAAATATAAAAAATATAAAGGCATATAAATAATAAATAATAGCGAAGTGAAATTAAACAAATTTATGCTCAGTCAAATTGCTCTTCTCTTTTCTTTTTTTTTTATTTCCAAAACTGCACTTGCACAATGTGAGAGAGAGAATGAGTAAGAATGATTTCAGGTGCATCTGTATAATTCTCAAAAAGCAGAATGCATATATCTGACATGTTAAGCTACAAGTAGTTTTTTATTCTATTTTTTTTGCAAATCTTCAAATGGAAACATTACTATGTGTTCAGTATGTGCAATATATGTAAGCATTATTTGCATCATAGACTGTGTATAGCTGGACAGAGATCGTCTCTTAAAGTGAAGCCACCACAGGTCGGGCGCCCCCTGCTGTTCGGTTGCAGAAAGCTGCGTAACTCCACCCATCCCCATAGGTTTCACTGACAAAACAGACAACTTTCAATCACGTTTTTTTCTAATATACTGTAATTCTACCTCCATTATTTAAATGCAGCAGCTAGTGTAACCTCTGCTTATGCTGTCATATTTTATATCCCCACAGAATTCGTTTTTTAAAACGTTATTCAGCTCTATTCAAAAAGGGGTGCTTGTTGTAAAAGGGCTGGGTTACACCTAGTCAGGGTGGGACCAATGACTGTATGGGTGGGACCATAGACTGTGTGAGCTCTGTGGAGGCAGCCCTCAGGGGCGGGGTTATTTAAATGAGTAGGCTCTCTGTCCACAGTCTTTCTCCCTCCTCTGGTTTCTACTGCTACTGCTTCGGGTTTCAGAATCGCCGATACTGCGAAAGATTTTGGCTTCATTTTCATTGAATGAACGGGAACGGCAACACGGCGTCCATCTTTTTTACAGTCTCTGATTTGCACTCTCAAAATGTTTTAGTAATATAAATTGCTTTGAAATGGCCCTAAAATTACAACTCCAGTTCCATCACCTCAGACGCATATGCGCTCTGTCTTCCTATTGGTCAGCGCCAAGGAGCAAGTCACAGAGTCAAAACATTTAACATGTTAGTCTTTTTATCGGGTGGTTGGACGGTTGCACAGTGTCAATCACGTCCGATTACTGCTCTTTGAATATGTCATACTACACAGACCTTTGTCGCTTATGACACTGACAAAATCGGATCAAAATCGGGCTAAATTTGTGTAGTCTGATCCAGGCATTAGATTTGAGGATATCAGTCTGGATGGTCCGTTTTGTGTTTGGTGCAGAGCATAAGACATTCATTTCTTCCAAAAAGATCTAAAACAATTATCTGTCTGACTGCAATACACATTTTCACAAGTTATGATCCATCCTAGATGCCTGCATGCCCAGAGAAGATGCTTCTGGACATAGTTAATGTCACACCTTTAGCCCTTATATGTCTTGTATTGTTCTTTTCCTGTCCTGCTCTTCTGTTTGTTGCTGTTTTTCTTGTCATGCACTCCCATTGTTTTCCTCCCCCATGTACTCTGCAAGCACATGGCCCTGTTTCTCTCTTAGCCCTGCCCTAGATCTTAGTATTGTCACCGTGTGTCTTGTTTGTAACCCGCCCTCTCGTTTCCTTCCCCATGTGTTCCTCACCTCCCTGTGTACATAAGCTGCTTTTTTGTACTGTCTTTTGTGCATCTAATATGTCCGGTTTATTTTGTATGCCTGGTGTGCTTCACATTCCTTGTATGCTGTTTGTTCTGGTGTCAGGTTTGTTTGACTTTAATCATCCTAGTGTTAATATAGCTATTCAGTTTTTGTTTTCTTTTTTGCATTGACCCGTGTTTGCTTTCTGTTTTATTTGCTGTAGTTTATAGTTTAATTTCATTAAGGTTAAAACCTGTGATGATGTCTGTCCTTTCAACCTTCCACTTGTGACAGTTAACATAAGTTTTAAGTGGCTTTGTAAATGTAACTCTGCATTTTAGTTTGTGAAAGAGGCTCGTCCATGCGCTTTCCATCAGCTGTTGCTGGCTGACATTTTTTAAAGCAGTCAGATGTTTGGCTAGAATCTTTTGTGGATGCTGCTCATCTATCAAATCAAAATTGATTGAAATCACAAAAAAGGATGTATATTAACTAATGAAATGAACAAAACAAAATATTTAGGGCTCATACTGTCTGCAATCAAATACAAGTGAAAGTAAACATAAGAGAAACCATTCTGTCTCAACATTTACTGATTTGGGGTTGTAGAAATCAGTGTAATGAACTTTAATTTTATGAACCTCTGGTCCCCTCTTTCATAGAGTTTATACATCACATGTATAAACCTGCAGACACAATGCGATATAATGAGACAGAAGTGTCCCAATTGTTGATATCTTGTTTACTGCGTAATATTCTGACTTTTTTCATTATTAATGGATTACATTCTCATCTGAAAGAGTAACGCAATGTTCATCGACTCCTGAACATGCCTTACGACGCACTGATGATGAGTCTTCGGTGGAAGCGAGAACTCTAAATCAAATCAGATTCTTTAACTAACAACGGAAGGTGAAAGAGAGGCGAGGCGCTTGTGTACATCTGGAAGATCAACAAAGCAAACGTCACTCGGATGACAGTCGCCTTTGAAGTCGCCCCAATTCCTTCCGTTTCGCCCAGTTGCATCACGGAACCTTCACCCACTTTCAGCGGGACGGCTGATTAGTGCGACTGAGAGTTAAACTCCAACAACTTGGAGCAAAAGACGTTCTCAGCGGTGTCGTCCGCGCCACCTGCAAACACAATACGAAAGTATGCGCGTCTTTCAGCACAGCTGCAAGCGAGAACAAAACCGCCACAGATGGCAGGTGGCATATTCCGAATCCACTCTCTGATTAAAATGGCCTGGCCTTTTCACAGAATTAATTGCTTACGACCGCATGAATGTCGGCTCGCTCACAGTCCACTAGATTAATGAGCGCGCAGATCTTCTCAGCCATGATGGACAGAACGGGCGGAGATTCTGAGCAGGTTTTCCCGTGCACACATGCAGAATAATCTGGTCTCCGCTCCCCTGGCTGTCGATGTTATTTTATTGCTTGTTATTGTTTATTTTATTTATTTGAATATGGTCAAAGAATGCTTGAAGAAATATTTATTTGTGTCATTTTACTCAGCGAAAAAGAGCTAAACTCACAAAAGCTTTTCTATGATCCAGGGAAATTCCTGGGTTGTTGAAAAGCATACAAATGAAATGCAAAGCTAGTTGAGGTTTGTAGTTATCTTTGTGAAATTTGGGCACCCCAACAGAAAAATGACATCAATATTTAGTAGATCCTCCTTTTGCAGAAATAACCCCCTCTAAACTCTTCCTATATCTGCCAATGAGAGTCTGGCTTCTGGTTGAAGGTATTTTGGATCATTCTTCTTTACAAAACATCTCCAGTTCAGTCAGGTTTGATTCAGGTTTCTGATCGTGAACAGCCCGCTTTAAAAAAATCACACCGCAGATTTAAAATAATATTCAGGTCTGGGGTCTGAGATGATCATTCCAGAACGTTGTACTTGTTCCTCTGCATGAATGTTTTAATAGATTTTGAGCAGAGTTTTTGTGTTTAGGGTCGTTGTCTTGTTGAAGTATCCAGCCCCGGCACAACTTTAACTTTCTCACTGATTCTCAAACATTGTTCTCAATAAACTGCTGATGTTGATTAGAATCCATGTGACCCTCAACTTTAAGATTCCCAGTACCTGCACTGATCACACAGCCCCACAGCATGATGAACCACCACCATATTTTACTGTGGGGAGCAGTAAAGTGTTTGTCTTGGAATGTTGTGATATTTTTTCCTCCATGCATAAATAACCGCCCTCCAAATAACTCAATTTTAGTTTTATCAGTTCACAACACCTTATTCTAAAATGAAGCTGGAAGCTTGTTTAAATGTGTTTTAAGCTTTAGCATACCTCAAGTGACTCTGTTTGTGGCGCTCAAAAAAGGCTTCTTCTGCATTACTCTCTGATACAGCCTCTCCTTGTGTAAAGTGCGCTGAATAGTGAAAAGTTGAACGATGCACAGTGACTCCATCTGCAGCAAGATGATGATGTAGGTGTTTGGATCTGATCTGTGGGTTGACTATGACTGTTCTCACCATCCTTCTCCTCTGCTTATCTGAGATTTTTCTTGATCTGCAATTTTGGGTCTTAACTAGAACTGTGTCTGTGGTTCTTCTATTTCCTCACAATGTTCCTCACAGTGGAAACTGACAGCTGAAATCTCTGAGATTTGAGCTTTTTGTATCCTTCCTCTAAATCATGATGTTGAACAATCTTTGTTTTCAGGTCATTTGATAGTTGTTTTAAAGAAGAAGATGCAAAGAGGAGAAAAACTTGCAATTGACCATCTTAACCCTTTCTCATAATTGGATTCACCTGTGTATTTAGCTTAAGGGGCAATGAGCTTACCAAACTAAATTTTGTGTTCCAGTAATTGCTAAAAGTGCTAAAGATATTCAAATCAATAAACAACAAAGGTTTCCAAATTTATGCACCTGCCTAATTTTGTTTAAAGAATTATTGCACACTTTTTGTAAATCCTATAAACTTCATTGCACTTCTCAAATATCACTGTGTTTGTCTGCTGTATGATATATTTAACTGAAATTGCTGATCTGAACAACCAATGATTTATAAAGAAAAACCATAAAAGTTCTCAGGGGTGCCCAAACGTTTTCATACCACTGTATATTAAGAATCTCCACTGATGTCCTAGTTTGTCCCTTTCAGTTTATATGTAGCAATACAGAGTGTGTATTTTGGTGAACTCTTCCTTTCTTCCAAAACGAATAAACATACTAAGTTATGTCCGTGAAAGTATTTGTTTTGGTCCTACTGATTTTAAACAGTGGTTGCGCATCTTTAATATCCCTCTGTCTTTTACAAATCTACAGACACTGATGTTTATAAGTGAGCAGATTTAACATTTAATTAAGTAGGTAAATAAAACAAGATATTTTTGTTTGCTTATTGCAACCCATCAATATTAGTAGCTCTTAAACTCAGCTGGTCAGCTGGTGCAACTGACTACAGGTCTTCAAATGTGGACCTTGAATGCAGTTTCAAGTCCTGGATTTATGTAGTTTGACTCTAGATGTTCTATAGACCAATGTTCAATGTTCATAAACAAAAGTACAAAACTCATGCAATCTCAAGAAAGTGGAGACAAGAAGAGTGATCTAAAAATTTATATATGTCTGGATATAAATATTAAAATTGGATGTAAAAGCCAGGAAGGAGATTATTTTTTTCATTTAAAAGATCATACCTCCAATCCGTGCGTTGTGGGCAATACCCACGATACAGTGTGAATTATTGGCCACGGCAGCCACCTCCCCAGCACATCGGGTTCCATGCCTGGAGAGAGAGCAAGAACGTGAGTCATAGAGTGAGATAGGGAGAAGGCTGGGTGTCTGTGAGCTTATCCCCTCACAGGCAGTCGACACTAATAAGTATGCATCCCTCGATACTGCTCTCCTAATGCCCTCGCTTATCACCACATGCAAAAGCACCTGATTGGCCTGCAGACCTCGTTAGAAAGCACAGCGGAAGATTTTTGGGTAGGGAAAAAAATTAACAGTTTTTCTCAGAACTGACAAACAACTTCGACTAAACTTTCAGGTTAAAAAAGAGGAGCTACACAAACACACACACAGATACTGAGACACGGAGAGACAAAAAACACAGACATGGCGCACAAAGTCACTAACACACACACACGGGAGTTTACATATCACAGCCAGAGCTTAGGACTCAAGCTGGGCTTAATAGTGAGGTTCTGAAAGTTGGAAATAGAGCAGGCAGGGGAGGGCGAGGGTACAAAGCCTGCAGCCCTGGGGGATAACTGAGTGGAAGCAGTTCCCTGCAGAGCCTTTAGCTGGACTGGCTCTGAAATAAATGTGTGGCCTGGACCGCTGAGCTTTCCCGTGCCTTACACAGCAGCAGCCTAGCTCTATTAGAACTCAGTTAATGAGGTGTGTGTGTGTGTGTGTGTTTGTGTGTTCGTGTGTGTGTGTGTGTGTGTTGGTGTGCACGCATGTGTGTGAGTGTGTCTATCCATGTGTGTCTAGAATTGAAGTGAATATTAAAGGCACTAATCCTAGTTCAGTCCAGGTGCAGTGCTCAGAAGTCATCTACAGCTCTCTTTCTCTCTTTTTCTCTCTCTCTCTTGCTCTCCGTCTCTTGTACACTCACTCTATCACACTCTCTCTCTCTCTCTCTCTCTCTCTCTCTCCGTCTCTTGTACTACACTCACTCTATCACTCTCTCTCTTTCTCTCTCTCTGCAACTTTTAAACCTGCACACTAAAGCATTCTTTTAATTGATTTTTTTGTTCTCCTCAATACTTCTGCTTCACCAGACAAATTCCATACCACACATATTGGAGCGCTGTGCGCAAAGGGGGAAAATTAATTAATTCTGAGAATGCATTGTTGCCTGAATTCCAAGTATCAAGGTACTGACAAAGTGGTGCTCTGAACTTTTCTCTCAGTTATCAGTGGAAATAATGCAGAGAGCAGCCTTTGATTGGTTTTTCACTCTCTCTTACAGACTACAGTGGGGTTTACATATATTCTAGATGGTAATTCCATAATTGCTGCCACTGTTCTTGTTATTATTATTATTATTATTATTATTATTATTAATATTACACTCATGATAAAAAATAGCCTCCATACACAGATTTGTTAGTCTATTTTCTAAGACAGAAGTGGGAGTCTTGGTGGAGATAAGCATGGAATCTTTGTGTGGAGGGAGGCCCTGGGGTCAGCACTAGGGCTGGGTATCAAAATTCGATACCAAAAAGGCACTGACCAAAATGTCTCTGTCTCTTGCCCACACTCTCTCTCTCTCATTTGTGCAACCTCTCCTTCTCTCTTGCTCGCTCTGTCTCTCAACAACTCGCTCACTAATGATTTTAATTCATTTTTAAGTGATTGACACCACTTATATAGTTTAATCTTGCCAATCTAATGCTGATATCACTTAAAAAGAACTAAATGCATAGAGTAATATGCTTTGCAGTTAAACTAATGCTGTTGTTTTTGTTCTTAATAAAGCGCCACAATCATGCTCATTGTTTGTTTGTTCCAACAAGATCCAGAAAGATCTCTCCTGAGTCTCTCCTGAGAAACAGTATGAGAATGAGATTACTCACGTCGGCTGTTAAATAAATCCATTGTGTGAGAAGAACTGTTATTTTTGTGTATTTTTTGGTTGCAATTTAGAAAAAGGTGCGGAAAAAATCGTTTGGGTCTCGGTATCTGAACTCACATTCCTGTACAGCATTTAAAAAGGACAATGCTCATCCACACACTGCTATCATCTCAAGAGCTTGATGCCATTGCCAGCTGTACCAAATAACATATCCCCTGACTCAAAACGTATGTGATGCTATGTGATGTGCAATTAACACTCCACCCCTAATGTGAAATCTGCAGGAATATTTAAGCTGTGTTGGATGGATGTCACAGGACACCAATAGAACCTCTACAACTCCATGTTAAGACATTGTTACATGCATTACACATGCATTAAATGCTACTTCTGTATGTGTAGCTCAATAAATATTGCCCATTTCAGTCAATCTTTTAATAATTTAGTGCTCCTATTAACCTTTATCTTTCTATTCAATAGCTATTTTTGATGGGGTTTTTTTTACCATTAACCATCATAACACTTTTATTATTCTTACAAGAACTATTGCACACCTAAAATAATCTCCTTTTAATTGTCACAGCTTAGCTCATGTCTGTCTTGTGTTTCTCTCTCATTTGGTCCCTTGTGCTCCTCCCCTCTGTTTACATGTCATGTGTTTCCCAGCCATGTGCTTCTGTTGTGTTTTTGTACCTGTCTCCACCCTAGCTCCGCCCAAGCCCTGCCCTAGCAATTAGTGTTCTCACCTTGTGTCTTGTTTGTAACCCTGCCCCTTCGTTATCCAAGCCCAGGTGTTCCTCATTCTCCTCCTGTATTTAAGCCCCTCCTTTTGGGTGTTAGGTGTCGAGTCTTTTGTATCTTTGTCTTCTGTGTATTCTAGTTTTGTATTCTGTGGGCCCTGAATCCAGGTCTTTTGTTTTGTTATCTTAGTAAGTTTACCAAGTTTGTTAATTTTGTGTTCTTAGTGTTATTATAGTTATTATAGTTATTCAGTTTTGTTCATAGTTTTCTTAGTTCTGAGTTTTTGCGTTTCCTGCCTTTTTGTTTACTGTTTTGATTTATCTTGTTTATTTAATAAATATAATTATAAATATATTCTGCACTTACGTCCATCCCTTCCTCATCTGTAAGATTAATAACAATTAATACGTTTTGTTGTAAGGTGAGCTTTTTTTTCTTCGCAAGGTTTCTTGCTCCAGCTCTAAGGAAGTTTTTCTTGACATCGCTTCATTCTGATCACTGGGGGTTTTATGTTTAGTGTTGTTTGATTTATTTGTCCTGCTATCAGATTCCCTTAAATGTGTTGCAACATATGTTTTCAAAAGTGTTGTATAAATGAATCTGATTTGAACAATAAATGTTATAATATTCTAGTACTGTTATTTTATGTGGCTTGTTATTTCATGCCTAGATTCACAGCAACTGCTCAAACTACCCAGCAGATTGACCTGTGTCTCTGTTTCTGTATTTCCTCATCTGGAACTGCATAACAGAAAACTCACTAAATGAGGATCCAGGATTATAAGCACACCAACAATGATTTTTTTTTATGTGTGACTGTTATGTGTTAAAGGGTTAAAGACCCCTGAGTCTGATTATTCACACACAAACAGAACCCTAGAAAGGTTAGACGTCACGGAGGCCACAGAGCTTGTTAGCAGGTCTTTATATGAATATGACAGCCTCACACATACTGCACTAAACAAGTCACACTATCACTTTTTATTACACTAACTGAAGTTGGACCTACGAACATCACATCTAATTATGCACCAAGTAGCTGACTCAGTGTCTTTTGGAAAAAAAGATCACAAAAATTTATTTCTTCAAGAAAAAAATTACAGAAAGCTACTAGAGCATAGATCGGGCCCAAAAATTCGGCCTGACCCTCTCCGAGCCCATTCACATTCTGCCCACACCCGACTTGCCCCATAAACTTTTATTCTGAGGCCAGAGCCCGATTTAAAACAAATTTTTTAGAGTATTAAAATTTCGGGCTGTTTGAATGTGCAAAATCTGTTCAGAATGATGTTAATAAACATTGCAACACTGAAGAAGCATAGACCTATTATTTAAGAACAATGATTATCAAGAACAGATCTCCAAAAGATTAAATGACAAACAATGCGAACCATGATCTTACAGGCCTGACTAGCGATAAATTACACTACAAGAATGATGTCTGAAAGACTTTCCTCTAATTAAACATAATTTAACATTTAAGAATTTAAGAATATAAAATAATTTTAAACAAACTATTTTTTTTTATATTGAGCTTATAGCCTAAGTGCAAAAACCTAAAAAACAGCAATACGGCTATGCACTGCACAATCATTAAACCCAAATAGGCCAACAAAAATAACATAATTTACAATGACTCTAATATCTCTACTCTAATATAATTAACAAGGTTTAAGAATATAAATACACTTTCTGAACAAACATTTTAATATTTAGCATATAGCCTATGTCAAAAAAAACACACAACAAAACAGCAATAAGGACATGCACTGCAAGTCAAATGAACTATGCGGAGAAGTGGAGGAGCACACGTGCGCAGTAATTAATCTAACTCGTGCACCTTTTTTTAAACACTATGCTATATTGTGATTATGACGCCATATCTTTATATAAAATGAAAATAGCATTAAAAACAGACGCGTACGTCTACGAGTTCGGGCCAGGCATCGAGTCGGACTCGGGCAGAGAATTTTAACCCTAAAAGCTACTCACTTGTTTTCGTTGCTGGAGTCATATCGTGGTGTTGGGTCATGGTCGTTGCCGTTGACGTCGTAACTGGCTAACTGGTCCTGGGCGCAAGCAAGAATGAAAAGAACCAAACAAATCACTTTCAACAGAAGCAATAACCAGGGAAATAAATAAATATATGACATATTATACTGCCCAAGCTTTCATCCCATTTGGGTCATCTCTCATCTTTCGCACTATTAGAAAGAGGGTAATAAATTGGGCCCAACACAGGCCATAACTTAGCACTGTAATCCAGAGTGTCAGGCAGCAAAATGAAGGGTATTTATGGCAAGGTTGCATCCTGTGATGCTGGTAAGGGGCACAGCAGGCGTCGTGGTGTGTTTAGCACTGTGTAGCTGTGCATATCTCATTAAAGATACAGAGATACAGAGTTATTTTTATTGATCTTGAACAGAATTATCACATTAAACAACTTTATTACTTATCAAACTCAGCTATAAGACTAAGACTTCACAGATTGCATTGTTTTTAACTGTAATATATAACTGTCATAGATGTACAAACTACACAACTGCACTATAAGGTGCACTTAAAATCCTTTCATTTTCCAAAAAATGTGCCTTATGATGGAATTTTACCAGTCAGGTTGTAAGGAGTAGTAAAGTCACTCATTGAATATATCTGTGTTCACTCGGACAGCATATTGTTTAGTTATTATAGGTAATTGTAGACTTTTTTAGTACTGTAGTTATTTTTTTGTTGTGAGATGTGTGATTATATTTTAAACATATATTTAAATGACTGTTTAAAAGAAATGCAATAAAATCACAAACAAAATAGAAAAATAAAAGAACAAATAATTGCATAACATTAAATTCACTGTAAATACAAGGTTAATACCCATATATGACTCCCAAATCATCAGGATTATAAAGGTGTGTTATTTTTCTGCAAAGAATGGTTCCGCTTTAGACATATAAAGAAGAATTAGCAGTAAGCAGTAGCACTTACATAGTTTAGAGCCAGATCTGGGTGGTTCCTCTCTATTCCATCATCTAGGATGGTGATGACGATATTTCGCCCCGTATAGCCGCGCTGCCAGGCGGCCAGGATGTTCATTTCTGAGCGGCATCGGCTGTTATCACTGCAGTGCTGGAAAATGATAAAAGAAGGAGTGATATAGTGTTTGTAGTCACTGAGGATACAATATAATTTTGCTGGATGTTGAACATAAGCATGCTTATTGGTACAATATAGAAAAAACATACATTGCAATATTTCTGGGTTCTGTTGTATTTTGCGATATTTAGAAAAACAGGAATTCCCACCGCACAGGAGTTTAAAATACAGCAGGTATAATAATATTAATAATGCCCTCTATGTAGTGAAGACTGGAGAAAAAATAAATACATTTATTAAAATGAGAAAAGTACAACATTTCCTTTTGTGTCAACAAGATTGGATTGTGTATGGATTAATATGCCTTACATAACATTGCTTACCCGGTGATATGGCTACTGCACATAAACACATTGAGATGATAACATTGAGCAATGTTAAAAAGATATTGTGCAGCCCTAATGATAATATATTCTTCACTTAAATTAACTCATGCATCAGGGTAGTACTTACAGAACAGTCTATGAGAAAGTGCTGTATGTAGTAAGACTAATACTCAAACCACATATATCTACATATGCCCTGAATAATTAAAATGAAAATACAGAATAATTTAAATCAGAGTTTATGATTTGCAAATCAAACTGCAACCAGCTTCAAGTGAGCTGCCGTTTCTTAATGCATCATGACCTGTGAAAAAAATAAACAAATAAAAAAAATAATGCCTTTAGATTTTTACTAGGGCTATGAACATTAAAGCGTTAACACATGCAATTAATTTGGAATCAATAAGATGTTTGTTTTTTTTCGCAAGTTAATTACGCCACAAAGTTTGACCCCAACTTTGGCTGTAATATGCCCCGCCCAATGCGCAAATTTCTTTTTTTGGATCTGACCCATCTACCCAATATATTTCTTGTTAATTGAGCTAAATTGCTGATAAGACGCAGTTTAATCTGATATATTAGCCAGATAATATACTGCTATGAACAAACGTTGTCTCTAGTGCTCCATGCTGTTTCACACTAAGAGCACAGTATGTGCTGTGTTCACTGCTCATACCTGCACATCTGCACATCCCATTGAAAACACTGTGTTTGAAAGCACAGTGGCAAATTTTCAGCGTTCTTTGTTAAAGCAGCTTCACACTGCACAGATACACACTGGAACACAGAATCTTTTCACTATATTTACTTTCTCGCTCCTGCACCAGACAGCTCTGACCAATCAGATAGCACATTGTGCTCGCATGGTTTATTGGTGCGCATTTTGGTGCGTTTAGATTTATGCCTTTGTGAAACCAAACCAAACAGAAGGAGAAACACTCCAAATAAATGAACTCATTAACTGATCTGAACCATAGAAACCATTTACAGGTGTGAAAACACCATTTTATACTCAGCAAATTAAGTTCTAATTCAGAAATCCTTACAATCAGGCTGAAATATTTACAATAAAGTAAAAAAAAAAGTTTACTGTATCAAATGTGTCATACATTCTTTATTCCAGCGCCCCACATTGGCTTTATAACTGACACCACTAATATAAATATAATTTCATTTTACATTTCTTACATTTAGAAGAAAAAAATTGCAGTTAATCACAGAATAATGTTGTGATTAATCAGATTAACACTATTTATTTTAACAAATTACATTTTGTTCACTTTCAGTGTCAGTAATTTTTTTATTTTATTTGGTGCACTCCTACATATATCCCATCTCAACCATATAACCCAACAGAAAGAAAACATGGCTGTGTTTTTCACTCAGCCTTAATAATAAGCATACAGAGAGAAGTGGGAGTTACCGGTGAATCCTACAAGGTCAATACGGACACAGTCTCCCTGTTCAAGCTTTTATTACTTCCAGTGACCTTCAGTATCACTGAGTAGCACAAACCCGGAAATTAGAAAAGCACAGTTCATGTTTATTCAGATAAAAAGGTGTGTGTATCCTTGAGTCACCCACTGTAGATCCACTTGCCATTGTGCTGTTATTAAGCTTCAGATATAATTCAAAATACTGTTTGGACATTTACAGAATCTATAAATGTATTTAATACCACTGTAAACATGTACGCTGTGGAAATCAAAGAACATGCTGCTAAAATCCTGATAAAAGTAAAATGGAAATGGAAAATTGGAAATTGTATAAAAGCACAGACATGCAAAACAGCATCAATTTATACATTAAAAAATAAAGACATGCTCTGGCTGAAATAGAGTGTAAACCTACAGCCACAATGGCTCTTTGCTGCTAAGTTTAACCACCTTTGGTACATGGCAACACTGCCAAAAATAGAGATTACAAAACCAGCAAAAAATGAATTAACTACAATTAACACAGGAGCTTCACTCCTGTCAAATTCACCGATAACTTATGCAGTGTACGTATGGCATGAATCTTCCTCAGCAGGAAACAGGAAACGTTTCTCACTTCATGGAGCATAATGTTTTGAAAATGATCTTAATGAGACGTGTGTCAGAAAATGTGCATGAAAATGAGAACATGTAAATTACCAATGTTATTGAAATACACTGTGCGTATACAAATAACCGTCACGCTTGTTAACTGCTTTAGCATGCATTAGAAGTCTAAGACATAAAGATACTGAGAGCTGTTACAGCATGAGCACACTGTCTGAGCATTCCCAACAATAACAGCTAAAATAATGCCACCAACCATAACACAGCAAAAGCAATCACTGTAGCAAAGCAATTCAAATTCACCTGTCAACATAAATCAGCTTCACCTGCATTAGGTGTAACCAATTTCGAGGGGCATCCAGTATTCTGCAGATGTTTTAGGCACATGTGAAAATTAGAATTAAAAACTTTATTTTTGAGTTATGGTGTTTTCACACCTACATTGTTCAATTCTGGTCATCAGACTTTTCAGTTTGGTCTAAAGCAAAACAGCAAGTATGAAAGATTCCATAAACCATCAAAATCTGTTTCAACCAAAAGTTGAGTCTTGGTCCGAATTAACTGAACTATGATTCGGTCTGTTGCAGTGTGAACACACTTTTTTAGACAGTTCAGACTTTCAGACCAATGATTAAACAATTATTAATTATACATTGTTTTGCTGAATCTAACTCCCTATCTGTATAAGGCTGGTGTGTGATACCAAAACTAAACGGTCCAAATCTACCATGGTATGAAAAAGTGTTTGCCCCCTTCCTGATGTCACTCTTAAATGTTTCAAATAATCAAACAAATTTAAATATTAATCAAATACAACACTACATGCAGTTTAAAAATGAAGGTGTTCATTATTTAGGGAGAAAAATCTAAACCGAGATGACCCTGTGTGAAAAAGTGTTTGCCCTCCAGTTAAAACGTAACTTAACTGTGGTTTATCCCACCTTAGTTCAATTTCTCCCTGCCTGACAAAGAGAAGTAGACCAAAAGATACTGAAAAGCTAGACATCATGCCGAGATCCAAAGAAATTCAGAAACAAATGGGAAAGAAAGTAACTGAAATCCATCAGTCTGGAAAAGTTTGGGAGTTTTGGGAATCAAGCAAATCAAAGTGAGAGACATTATCCACAAATGGCGAAAACGTGGAAAAGTAGTGAACTTTTCCAGGAGTCGCTGGCCAACCAAAATTACCCCAAGAGCACAGGGAAAACTCATCCAAGAGGTTACAAAAGACCCCACACAACATCCAAAGAACTGCAGGCCTCACTTGGCTTAGTTAAGGTCAGAGTACACGACTGTACCATCAGCAAGAGACTGAGAAAAAATGGCCTGCATGGAAGAGAGCTAAGATGAACTTAACTAAATTTTGCCAGAAAACATCTTGATGATCCTCAAGACTTTTGGAAAAATACTCTCTGGAGTGATGAGACAAAATTGTAACTTTTTGAAAGGTGTGTCCCATTACATCTGGCAGAAAAGTAAAAGGGCATCATCATTCCTACTGTAAAATATGGTGGTTGTAGTGTGATGGCTGTTTTGCTAATTCAGGACCTGGAACTGAAGGCCCTGTCCCACTGCGATTGCGTCTAAATATCCACTAAAGTACGTCCAAATTTCAGTGGACGCAGTTTAGTGGATATTTAGTGGATATTTAGACGCAATCTGGACGTAGTTTAGTGGATATTTGGACGGCACCGTCCAAGTGGACGTAGTTGAGACGTTGCCGTAGACGCAAAAGTGGTTTTGGTACCTCCCAAAATTTTCGGAATAGACGGCGACTAATATGGACGTAATTTAGTGGATATTTAGACGCAGTACGGACGTATTTTAGTGGATATTTGGACGGCACGTACAGGTGGACGTCGACGTCCATAAAAATATTTTTCTGGTGTCCATCGCTTTACCATCAGCCGGTCATACAGTCCAAACTCCACCCGTCGTACAATCCAAGGCCTGACCCATACAGTCCTCTCCTGCTGCCGCCTCCTCCTCCTCCCGGTCTGATCCAGCACATGGAGGAGTATGTTCTGCTGCTGCACCATCACTGCAAGGAATCTGGTTGTGTAGAAGAGAATAGATGTGCTCTCTCTTGTAGCTCAAGAAGAAATGATGATTCACTAGAAAAAACAACCATATATAGTTGGAAGTCGACGTCCAAAAAGTGTGGAAGTCGACATACAAATTTGGAAGTCGGCGTCCAACTTCAATTTAGACGGAATATGGACGTAATTTGGACGCACTGCGTCTATATTTTGGACGCAGCACGTTCACTCAGTGGACGCAGTGTTTTCTGATTAATTTGGACGTACTTTAGTGGATATTTAGACGCAATCGCAGTGGGACAGGGCCTTGATAACCATGATTTCCGCTGTCTACAAAAAAAAACCTAAAGAAGAATGTCCAGCTAACTCTTTGTGACCTCAAGCTGAAATAAGCTTGGGTTCTGCAGCAGGACAATGACCAAAACACATCAGCAAGTCCACTTCTAAAGAAAACAAAGTGTGGTCTAGTCAAAGTTGTGACCTGGATCATATTAAAATGCTGTGGGACGACTTTAAAAAGGCAGTTCCTGGTAAATCAGGGCACCTCAGTGTTGTTAAATCAGGTGAGCGGGTGATGAAACTAAACACATTCACTGGGGTGCTGTCTGGAAGCTAGCTTTCTTCAGCATGAGAAATTCTTGTTCATTTTTTCTTTATTTTTGTTTCACTGCATCAGTTCTAATGTATTCTAGTGTGATGTGAGTTTTTACAGAAAAAAATTATTATATTGCTGAAGGAAATTATTTAAAATAATATGATTCAGTGTTAAAAACATCTGCACAGTACTGATACCAGGTTCATTACTAGCATGAAAGCACTGTGTGACAAAAACAAGCGATTCTAAAGAACAACTGCAGTGTTTGTAGAGGGTAAAGCGTGTCAGAAGGCTGATATAAGTGCAGCACAAAGAGCAGTAAGTTGATGTATTTGCCTCACTCTAGGCCAAGCCTGCCGGCAGATTAGTGCTTTTGGCCACACCATGCTGAATACATTTCATCTCACGACAAAAACAATGACAACAAAGGAAAGTTTTGAGGTGGAAAACTGCAGCAGAGGTTCTCTGTGTAATCTTGTCATCTTCATGTGGTCTGGAATGACACTGCGGAATGAACATTCTGGGGAAAAATTGTAGGTAGGAACATCTGTTTGGTTTTATCTGAGTAACAAAGTGAGAGTTCTGCTGACCTACACGAATAGAAAATAAACACAGTTCCAATAACCTGAGCACATACAGCAAACCAGAGATATAAACAACAGACATTTATGTGCTTTATTTAAGTTTAGATTTGTATCATCAACATTCAAAAACATTTATATGATTAATCTATTTAAAGGGCCATATTTTACATTTTTCTAGTATTGTTATTTAGGAGACTGTCCCCCTCTACAGCTCTAACATTTTCCAGAAAGGCTTATAAACTAGATTTTGAAATGTATCTGTGGTAATTTTGTCCATTCACACAGAAGATCATGTGTAAGATCAGATCCTGATGTTGGATTGTAGGGCCCAGCTCGCAAACTCTGTTCTAGTTCATTTCAAAGGTGTTTAGTGGGGTTTAGGGGTTGAGCTACAAGCCACTGAAAAACAAGTCAATAGCATTATCGCTCCACTAACAAATGTTAAATATAGAGCAGTGCAGACTGTTAGGAAACATTCTTCTACCATTTTTCAACCCTAGATAGAGAAGTGTGATTCATCACTCCACAGAAGACATTTCTGGTGCTCAGTGGAAGTCCAGTGGTGGTGTACTTTACATCATTCTATTTCTGTCAGGTGTGGTATTGTATTTGACCATGGACACCATGATGAGGTTTGAACGTTTTAGGACTTTTCTAATCTTTCATTTTGTGATTGAGTTGCGATGATTCCTAAACACATCCACCAGTCAATAATACCACTACCAGTTGAGGTGGAAAAAAAAAAATGAACCAACTGATTTGTTGCTAAGGTGGCATCATATTCTAGTACCACGCTCAAATTCAACAAGCTCTTTAATACATCAGCTCAAAGATGCCCTGTGCTGCAGACATTACCGTAGGAGTGATGTGGGGAGAGAGCACCATCTACCCACCCAGAGGGAGCAGGGCCAATTTGGCTCCCTCTGAGCGCCGGCAGCTTGAATGCAAAGCTGCATGAGTGTGTACCAGTTTTAATGGGAATATATTAAACAACTCAGTTTCATTGATTACAATTTATATTCAAATACCTTTGTCCAAATAGTGTACAATTACATATATAGTGTACATCTGTTGAAGAACTTACAATATACCACATGTTTGACCACTTGGGGTCGTTGAAGTAGATGAAGTTGGGGTCACTCCTGGCATAGCGCTTCACTCTGGACTTCACTACCTGCTGCTGGACCCAGTCGACCTGCAAAAACACGACCAAACACTGTTACGCTTTACGCTGCGCACTGTACAACAGTCTAAACATTTCAGAGACACCTTCTGGACAGTGAACATCTGTGAGGAATAACCAGACTGTTGCATGGGGCTGCCTTTACTGACTTATTAGAGTTTCCAGACTCACTGCACTACAATTTGGAAGTTTTTGGGGAAAGACAGATATAAAAATATAAAAATTCAACAAACAAGCTAATTTACAGTATAAAAAAATGTTTTGTTAAAGCAACAATCCAGCCAAGCACAAAATGTGCCAATATCTTGCCAGAGCTCATACTTGTAAAAAATGTGCTTTGTGTTTAAAAAAAATTAACTACACCTTTAAAACCACTTGGGTGAATTTAATTAAAGTGAGATGAGCAGCAGTAAATAATAGGCTAATAATAATCATTCTATTAATTGAAAAAGTCATCCAGGCATGCCCAAAGTCCCTCTCAATACTAAAGCTACCAGATTTTGTGGATGAACTGAAATTACCTCAGGGAAGTAAGATTAAATGTGATATGGTCACGTATGCAGCTGGCCCTGTTCAAGAGAAGAAGCCCACAGGACAGGGCAGTTAAAATCACAGATACTATTAAAAATAAGGTCACCTTCCTCGATTATATTCCATAAACAGATCCATAGTACAGGTGCAGAGTGTTTTCACATTCATTCTCTGTGCCCTGTTATGTCAGATGTGTCAGTTCAAATTAAACTTTCCACTTGTAAGGACAATAGAATGAATACAGAATGTGAAGCCTGTATTTTTAGCTTAACTGCTTTTTGTGGTGGATGAGGAAGCGTTCAGCGGGGAAGCCACGCGGGCTTTTGCCTGCCGTCTGACACTGATGAAATGGGTTATTGGGTATTTGCCACTCCGCTCTATTTGTACACACGGCATGAGGCGTGATATGATCAGAGAGCCTTCGCAAAGCCGCCCACCAATAGACCTGCGCCGCAGGTTTTATTACTCCCGAGATCCAGGCTGTCAGGAGGAGATAATCTTAGCGGGAGAGGGCTGGCTTCCAGGCCTCGGGAAACAGCTTGACTCTGAATGCCTGGCTGCACTGTCAAATGAAGTTGCGGACAAACGGGCAGACCTTCATATTAATGGGTCTACGGCCGTGCAGTTTGACTTCTTTAAGGCGAGGAATCAGTGAAGCCGTGTGAAGCGTGTCGGTTGCTGTGTGTGGGAAGCTGCACTGTTGGGAAGGGAACTGTAGTGTAGGGCTGCGCAGACAGAGTGGCCGACTGGGGTTAAGGTGTGGATAAACATCCAGGAAGGATGGGGTTCAATTCCCTCACACACACAGAGAGAACTCCAACAAAATATAGTAGTGTAGGGAAGGGATAACTCACCTTGGGGTCCATGTGGATGAAGCTGTGGGCGCCCCTGGTGGCAAAGGTGGACCTGCGCACCACTCGGCTGTGATGGAAATGGTAGTGGTCCTCCAGGCCGCCAATCTGCACCAGCACAACAAACAAATTAACACACAGCTGTGAGAAGCAGCAAGCATGAATTCAACTACCCAGAAAGGTACTTCTGGGTGTCATGAAATAAACTGTGGGAACACTTGAAACCTTATAAAAGTGCCACAAAAATATATGAATGCATAGAGATATGAGAAGACAACAGAGAAAAATATAATAGTGTCATCATAGTCTGGGATTCTGGATGAGAACTATGAGAAAGACTCTGAGAAGACACAGTCTGTAAAACTGTAGCTGTCCTAAACTATAGGACACCAATCAGCCATAACATAAAAAAGTAAGGTGAATATCATAATAAGATAAACATGGCACCTGTCAGTAGGAGTATATTAGGCAACAAGTGAACAATCATTTTTACCAGTATGATCTTATTCAAACGTAATAATTAGATATTAAAACACTGTTTGTCTTTGGCATCAGTGAGAGAGTTTAAGTGACACTCTTTTAAAGGCTGGTGGAAGCTGGTGAGTAGGTGAGGAGTTTCACAGAAGCTTTCATTTCTTGAAGCTTAAGTGTTGAAGCAAGATTTTTAACAAGAGCCAAACTGTGATGGCTAGACGACTGCCTCAAAGCATCATCAAAATATCAGACAACTCTTGTTCCCGGGGTGTTTTAAGCACTCTGTGATCAGTGTCTAACAAAAGTTTTTTCGAAAAAGGACAACTGACAACCCAGTGACAAGATCGTGAATGTCCAAGATTCACTGATATGTGAGGGGAGCGAGTCCAGTCAATTTAGTCCTAACCCATTGACTAAAGCAAATATTCCTGGTAAAGTTCATGCTGGCTTTGGCTGATAGGTGGCAAAACCCAGTAAATTAAAGTTTATTGCATACAACAGGGAGTAGCTGCAGACCAATCAGAGTACCCATGTTGAACACTGTCCACCACCAGAAGTAGATACAATGGACTCATGGAGCAACAGAAGAAGCTGAAGAAGCTGTCCTTGTCAGATGAATCACGATTTCTTCAACACCATGTGGATGGTGCACATGCGTCACCCACCTGGGGAACAGATGGCACCAGAATGCACTACAGGGAAAAAGACAAGCCAGCACAGGTTGTGCAATTCTGGGAAATATTGAGTCTTGGCATTTCTGCGGATGTTATTATGACACGTAGCACCTATCTAATCACTGCTGCAGACCGTCATGCCATTACACCTTTTTATGTACCTTCTTTCAGTAAGACAATGCTCCTGCCACACATAATTTATGTAAGGTTTAGGGAACATGGCGATGATGAAGTCCAAATATCTTAATCAGATCAATCATCTGATTGGAATGTGCCGAACAAACATGTTAAACCATAGAAACACAATCTTATAAAAATTTGGAGCATCCAGATCATCTTAGTTCTAGATTACACAAGACACAGCACCCTCTCTTTGTAGTAAAATATGAGGCATTTGGTGTTGACTAAAGCCCTAAGGGGGTCCTGGGGTCATTTTCTTTTTTATGGGGGGGTCCTCTGTGTTTTTATTTCTGTCCAGATCGACCATGTGCGTATTTTCCTCAGACATTCTCTGAGAAAATTACAAGCAGAATTACCTACTGTTTTTTGCTGAACTCCGGGGCCCTACAGTATTTCAGTCTTGTCCGGATCCACATGTCTGAGTTCCTCACCTTGCGTTTAATAAAACAGCTATTTCGCCACTGCCGTGCACCGTAATTACACTTTGGGCGCACGTTTTCACTGAGATTCACATAAACACAACAGCACGTGGAAATAGAGGGGCTACTAAATGCGATGTCACATGACCGAGAAAGCCGAAAAAACTCACTGGTCCTCCTAATTTTTCAATTGCTGTCCGGATCCAACAGTTTTGTTACTGAGTAGAAGTATAAAATATTTTTCACAGACATCCCCCCTGAGAAACTCTCCCCGTCTAGATAGGGCTTAAGTACTAAAGACACCCACAGTATTCTCTAAAAAGCATACCGTGAATTACCATGATAAGTTCAAAACATTGTCTTATCACCCATCACCCCTACATAAAAAATGCCTCACATGGAGCATGAACGGGAATCAGTGGGTGGTGTGATGGCCACTGTAGTTCAGTGAGCGTGTGCATTCTTCCTTTACTGGCTCTTAAGAGTTTAAGGCATCCAGATTTATAACAAACAAATGGAATTTAGAGGGATTTATAACAAACAAAACAGTTGATTTGCCAACTTGTCCAGGAAAATAACCAAACTGTGGATTTTGCCAGCTTCTCAGTTATTCATCTAAATTCATGTAATACTCTTGGACCTTGAAACAAAGTTCTTCTCCAACTGAGCGCATGTGGAGTTAAATGCTGCACTTCGGTCTCTGTGCTAAGAAATGTAGGCAGGAATGTGTGCTCATGTGTGCATCTGGCAAGCTGCAGCTCTGTCGGCGCATCTGAACCGAGAACCATATTTTCTTTTTTTTTTTGCGTTTTTTTTTCTTATCTTTCTTGTAGATATGCAGCTCCCTTCATATTTGCACTCCACAGAGTTCTGGATGCAATAAGTAATAGTCAGCAACCTGAAAGACAAATAAAAATACTTGGATGGGTGATAAAAATGCTCTGACAGTACAGTTGATTTGTGCTTGTCTTTGTACATCATGGAATCAAAAACCCATGTGATTAAGTAGGAGAAGGCTATAAATCTCAGCTTTATGCATGGAAAGTTGATACTGGAGAACAAGAACACTTCTCGGGACACGAACACATCTATTTATCAGACTGTGGCTGCTCAGGATAAGGGTAAATGCGTCATATTGGAGATGCTCTACATCCTTGCCACTGTGATGAGCTAGCAAATCTGTTCATCCATCACAAATCCTGTAAAGTTTGGCCAAGTGGCCTCACTGCAGAGTCCCCGGGAGGTCACAGGCTTTACTGGAGCTGCATTAAATTGCTGGCCACTAAAGAGTAACGGTTTATTTTACCTTGAGTGTATTGACAAATATCTTTCAATAATGATTACTTATCTTAGTATCTATAATTACATAATTATTGTGTGAAACCTTGTATTTTATAGGCATTAACCAATACTCACATTATATTTGATCATTTTTACTCACAGTGTATTTTACACGCATTTATATAAAAGATTAACCAATAATCACAATATATCCTTTACACATATAGTAAAACATTGTTTGATATGGCATGTGACTAACACAGACTTTATTATATGACAGATTAACCCACATTAACATATAACATATGAGATGTAGCTCAGGCTTGAAGTATTTTGTTCTACTGCATGACCCTAACTAACGGTCATCAATTCGACTGGTACGGGGCTAATTTGCTACAAAAAGGCTATTAGATCAAAGCAGCCTTTTGGTCAGTGAGTGCCTCCCTAAAAAACCTCTACTTCAAAGCGGGGGGTGACGCACACACACAGATAGTGCCATGAGGTTCCATTCTGGAAGAATACAGTCAAGGTCAAACACTAGTGGTCCAGTCAGACACGTGAAACTTCAGTATTAACACGTGCATGCTAACATGAGATGATTTTAACAACGCCTCATCAACAGGCTTACGTCATTTTGGGTATAAAACATGGAGTCAGATCAGAGGGGGGTCAGAACTCTTACTGAGACGGCTGTAACACTGTCTTATATGTATTGGTTCTCCTGAATATTCAGTACTTTGTAATAAATACTTGGTTTGCTTTCAGCTTCACTCCACCTGTCTGACTCTCTCTATCAAACGAACACGCAGGGGAAGTTGTACCCCGGACGAGAGGTGGGAGTAGCCCACCTTTCATTTTCTTTTCTACAACAATTTGGTGACCCCGGCCTCTGAACGAGTCTGACGAAGGACAGCATCCGGCACTGATCCACTCACGGCCGAACTTAACAAACCAGGTAAGCAGAGCCTGTTTAATCAAATTCTGCATATTGGCTATTTCAAATTTGAGTGGAGCGGCGCTCTGGCTGCTGTCCGGAGGAGAGCAGGAAGCATACCAAGCTATTTATAAAAAAGAGTAGATGCTGTTCCTACTCAAGGGTTTATAAAAAAGAGTAGATGCTGTTCCTACTCAAGGGTTTGTAAAAAGAGTAGATGCTGTTCCTACTCAAGGGTTTGTAAAAAGAGTAGATGCTGTTCCTACTCAAGGGTTAAGGATTGGACGCTGGCGTGTCCCCCCGGCTTCTGACGAGAAGTTCGGATAACGGCCAGGTGTAGGCTCACCTCGATCTTGATCCGCTCGCAAAAAGCCAGAGTAGACGCTGTTCCTACTCACCTCTATTTTTATTCGGTTTAAAAAAGCAGAAGCTGTACCTGCTTGGGTCGAAGCTGTGCCGACCTCTCTATTTTTAATTCAAAAGAGCAGACGCTGTACCTGTTCTTATCTATTTTATTTGGTTAAAAAGAGCAGAAGCTGTCCCTGCTCGGGTCGAAGCTGTTCCGACCTCTCTATTTTTTAATTCGGAAGAGTAGACGCTGTTCCTACTGTAAATCTCTTATGTTTGTATTAAAAATAAACAGATGTTGTTCCTGTTCAAAACATTTCGTAAAAAATTAGTATACGCTGTACCTACTACGAACTTTTAAAAGTTATTGAATTAATAGTTATTGCATGATACTGTGGAGGTGCACCTGTGAGCGTGAAAGTGTGTGGCAGCGAATCAAAGACTGTGTGCGAGAGAGTGAGCGCTGCTGAAATGTGTGTGCGTATGTGTTAGACTTGTGTGTGGAACTGTGAGACTGAAAAAAGTGTGTGCGTATGCGTTACAGTGTGTGCGAGACAGACTGAATGCAACATAAGTGTGTGCGTATGTGTTGGAGTGTGTGGGTGCTCATGTGTGATTGGTTGAGTGTACGAACTCTTGTGTGTCAACGAAATAGGAATGGATGAGTCCCACTGCAGGGGAGGAGTCCAAGGTGAAGTAGGTGGGGTTGGTTCAGCCTATTGGTTTTCGACTGTGAAGTTGGTTATTTGTGAATTAACACTTGTGAGATATCATAGAAAATAGAACATCAGTTCAGTAGGGAAATAGAGTAATACACAGTGAAAATGGGGGACAGAGGTGAACAGGGGGAAAAGGCTTTTGTATGGGTAGATAGATATATATATATATATATAAGAAAATATAAGGATAAAAAACCTAACTATACAAGGTAAAGATCTATCTGTAAACGGAGCGGGGCAGTAGATGTTACTAATGGTCATAAATAATTAAATAATTAACAGAGTAAAGTGCGATGACATCGATTACGAAAGTGACTGATGTGACATAGAACTATAACATGAGATAATATAATATAATATGCATACGTTATTAGACAGTTATCAGACAGTTCTAAAATGAAAATGTGAAAATGTGAATACCCAATCATGAGTACAGTGTACTTTAATGTAAGCAAGGTTGGGGAAGTGTTAATATAAATAATTAAGTTGTTGAATAATGTCAGAGAGGTGTGTGACTGGATAAATAATTAGAGAATTTAGAGAGTTTAATACAGGGATTATGGAGACAGAATTGAGGAAATAATTAGCTTAATTTTGGGTATTGGACTATATCTTGGGGGCGCTAACCCAACAGGGACATATGTCTAACTCTATATTCTATTAGCAAAGCTAATAATGAAAAAATGACTGTGTGTGGCTGTTTCGGAATCGTCTCCTATTGCAGAAATACTAAGCAATTTGGATTGGCCATTTTTACAATGCTTTGTCGAAACTCAGCAGTATATTTTTCCCCATATAGTTCACTATTAATTACATTATATTATAATAATATTGTACAGAAGATGTATGCTAGAAATTCCAAAATATACTATGCCATGCAGTACTGCTGTGTAAGATGTCCTCAGAGCAGGACACATAAATATGGTTTCTTGTTTGATTCTTAAATAACCAGTTCAATAAATAGAAAAATGCTACATAGTTAATAGTGAATGAATTAATGAGCGAGCCATTCCAAACACAGCTTTTTCTATCAGGTGATTTAGTCAATTATCTTACTATTCGTTTCTTATTCAGACTGATCTCAGTTCAGTGCTGGCTGAATGAGACTTATATAAGACAAATGTAATATCTCATTTCTCTATGATCTCATGGATATCCGTCTATGCTAATATCTTGATTATCTTAAGAGCGATAGTAGATTTCAGAAACCAGTGAGGAAAACCTTATTTTTATTTTTTTTATTATTATTTTTTAAAGGAAACGCAGTGTTGCATCTATTTCAAGCTACAGGGAATTTGGTATCTTTCTGATAAGGGGACATAATCAAATATATTAAAAAATTGAGCCTTCTATTTTGCTTTCAATACGCTTTACTTTCTGCAATGAAGAACTTGCTTTACTTTCTGCAATGAAGAACTTGCTTCACTTTCTTTCTGTATAGTATTAACTTAGACTAAAAAGAGATCTGGAAAACAGCATAAATTTAGTTTTCATGCTTATACAATGCCACCTATAAAACAAATGCATAATTTTCTGGCTGTAGCATGAACAAAATCAGCTAAGCAATATAACATTGTTTCATCTGCATAATGGTAAAGTTTGCAATCTGAGAAGCAGAGCCAGCACTATAATTTATGTATATATATATTAAATAAACCTGGACCAAAATTTAACCTTGTGGTACACCTTTCAGGTACAGATGCCAAATCTGAATAATTATTCATTGACATGCACTCTTTTGGGTCTAGTCCAGAGCAGTGTCATCAAAGCAAATAATTTGAGCTAATTTACGTGGACGAGAACAGGTGATAATGATGGTAATAAATGAAATATGTATACAGTAATAATCTATAATAAACTATGGGTACTTGGTGCCTTGCACAGGCTTTCACGGTAAACACATCAGAGTGTGAATTTATGAAAGTACGACAGACCTGGGGTTGCGTTCCCTAACTGTCAGGAACTCTACGGCACTGAATCTTGATAAAATAGTGCTGCTACGCTGTGTGTGGTTCAGTGTGATAGGCTGGTTAGCCAAAGACGGGTAAGATCCCAACGTAATACAACGGGACAACCTAAGGCAGGCACAGTCTCGATCTGACCACCACATGCATTTTAACAGAAAACGGAGAAAACATCGTGGAGGGGACGCGCAACCCAGGGGGAGAGTGAGTGGATGAATGGAGTGATGGGGTGTGTGTCAGTGGAGGCTTGTGCAGGGTAGACCAGCCCAGTGGACAGGGGAAAGACAACAGAGGGTGGAGCAATTTTGTGTTAAGTTTTCTGAAACAGAAATTCTGTTTCAGAAAAAGGGGGAGATGTAAATAGATCACCATTATTACCACCATTATTCGCCCAGCCATTATTTTTTACCTTTTTTCTTGACTTTTTAAACCTATTACCTTTTTCATCCCTCACCACTATTACTAAAAATTTTTGACCAATCATTATTTTATAGACGTAGAGCATTTTTTTTAAACTTTTAGCTTGTTTATCTTTTTAAAGTATGGTTTTAAAACAACCTCTATGCAGATGAGCAATTACTTTCAACAATATTGTAAAAGTTTTAGCTTTTAAGACAAACTCAATCCTAACTTTAAAATATGAAATGTAGACACAAAATTGAACTTTCACTATTCAACATGTAAGCCACTTTTTGAACAAGGGAAACAGTAAGTGAGATTTGATAAATTGTTTAAGGAAATAGATGTATTGTTGATAATTGTGAAAAGCAATCTGCTTGGCATTGTATATGCATAAATACATATTTAACATATTGAAAAGTAAATGTAAAGCATTGTTCGGATTTATTTGCTAAAATAACGTGGACAAAGCAAAGCATAACATCTGTGTTTATTAATATTGCGAATATTATTGTCTGTAATGGAACGATTGATACAGAGAAAAATAATCACGTTCCACTTCTCCCAATTTTTAAAGCACTAAATAAAATCAACTAAATATAGAAATCAAGGTTTAATAAAATCTTGGGAATTGAAAAAGTCAGAAACATAATTTCTTAGTAAAATAACACACCGCAGCAAATTAAAGTGGCAGGTAAAATAATATAGCCACAAACAGTAATTCTGAAGTCCAAGCAAAAGTAACCCAAGAAAGCCCAATACATCAATATGGAACCATTCCTGAGACAGAAGCCACATTATGTGTAGTTTGTTTGAGTTTAAAACTTTGGGCCCTGATATTCTATCAGTCAGTGTGGATATGGAGGGGAAAATAGAGCAGCTGATCATTACGATCTATGTAAAAAACATGATTTAGATGTATTTCCAGGTGTTTGTTTCTTATCTATTATCTATATAGTATTACCAATACAATATGAGAAGATCTACAGGAAGCTTTAAGTGGGAGGCTTAACAGCAGGTGCGTTTAAAGCAGCAGTTTTGTGCTGTGAAGCAGTAAAATATGGTCTGTACAATGATGCTGCAGAGTTGAGGTGTGTGATCTTTAGCTTGGTTAGTGTTTGTGAGAGTGGAAGTGTTTGAGTTTGTGAGTGTGTGCATGTATGAGAAATAGTGTGTGTCTAGTGGTAAACTGGGTGGTGAACATTAGTAGTGTTTGTAAGAGCTAATTTGAATATAACAGAGCCACAGGGAAGCAGTTACACTAAAAGGGAGAGGGATGTGAACAAAAGAAAGGTAAAAGAAAGTAATTAATGGTGATGATAATTAAATGTTGCAATTTAAAATTGAAAATTCCTAAAAGTTAGGGATTTAAAGCACTTTTGACAGTAAAGATCATGATTGAGTATAACTGAAAATCAGGACAACTGAAGAAGGTAAGAAAACAAAATTGGGCTGAAATCTGTGCACAGACAAAATTTAAATATGAAATAATTAACTTCCAAGGGGAAATTAGAGCTCAAGTTAAGTGTGATAAATGTATTTTAACCATGTATTTTAACTTACAGGAAGGAGACACGGAGGACGTCTTAAAAGACTTCCAAAATGAATAGTGAACCTTAAACATGATTATAACGAATACAAAAGTTTCGTTTCAGATCTGTTTACACAGGGGGAGAAGGAGAACGTGGTGCAAAGGTGGACCAGTCCAGACACAAAGTCAGGGCTCCTCCGCGACTACGCACGAAAGGGGAACGAGCATGGCTGGATTGGGCCTTTCCAGGTGACTGAGAGAACAACGTACGCAGATCAACTGATAGGCGAGGGTTCTACAGCTGTGCAACAACAGAGATCGCTCACAGAGCAGCAGGAGGAGACGAGACAGCTGAGAAGTCTGACCCTGCAGCAGCAGCAGCAGGAAGGAGGGGCAGCAGAACCCCCGCAGCACGGGCCTGGCCTGGCCACAGCAGAGAAAAGATTTCTCAGAGCACAGCAGCAGACAGCACACAGCATGGCTGTGACTGAGGAGTGGAAGTGAGGGAGTGACTCATTCAGCAACGTTTCGATTGCGTCAAAGTACACTACATACAGAAACTCTTAAACACATCTCATTAAAAAACACACATAGTCTTATCACACACCAACTCATACTTTTCATTCACTGATATTGCAGACACCAAGAGCCAGAATAAAGCTCTTCGTACGTGGGGCTGAGGTAGTCTACCTTCAGAACCCTGAAACAAGAAGAAAGAAGAAACGAACAACACGAATTGCAACTTTAACATTTACACATATAGGGTTATAAACTGTGATTTGCTAAAGTAGGGGGGGAACACATTATTTTTTCTTTACAGGTTGTACTGAACATTGCTTTCCTTTACAGGTGGCCGAAAGACTCTTGAAAAAACGAAATTGTAAAAAAAAAAATATATACACTCTGTAACCTTAACACTTACACATATAGAGCTATAGATAATAAGTTTACTAAATAGTGGAAAACTTAGAGGGAAAACACATTTTTGGTTTAATAATGGCTTGGTACGGAAAAAGGGAGTGGGACAGGTCAAAGTACGGATACTATAACGGACAAGCATTTCCTCTGGCTATTCCAATATGGCTCCAGATAATAATAACCGTTGCCCTCATGGGTATCATGATAATAACATTGGCCATCGTATCAAAGCAAGAACAACTAACAACGGTAGAGGGAACAATTGTAAACACATCAGCAACCGTACACCCGACAAACGCAACAGCTAAAGACCAGCCCACACAGCTTAATAGAACCAAACGATCAACCATCAATCAGCCTAACTCAAAATGCATCAGGCGCTGGGGAGGTATAGAATTAGACTAATATTGGGGTGAGATGACAATATGGACAGTGAACTTATGCGACGTGGTTACTTGTGGTAAGCAGGGGTCCAAGGGGGAAGCGGTGTACTTGTGTTGGTCCCGTGATGATAATCTTAAGTGTAACCATAAGGGTGATTCTCACGAAGACCTTCACATTAACATAAAAAGGTTTTTCACCTCATTGCAGCATTTTTTTTCAAGTTGAGAAGCTAAAATAGAATTTGCATTTTACTATATTGTTTATTTTTTCATATTTTTTAAAATAGAATGTTATTATCATTTGAATCTTATATGATCCAGAATAATTCTCATTACCGTTACAGTAAATGACGAAGCTAGATCAACCGGTTCAAAACATTTTTTGATGATTAATTTTTGATTAATAGTTCCACAACAAAATCCCATCAACTTAACAGCACAGTCCTTGACACTTACTTTGATCTTTTTATTTATTTATTTATAGTTAAGCAACTCTCATTACCGATACAACATTTGTAAAATATCTTTTAATTTTTTAATTAATGAAAATTATTTTAGAATATGTTTGATCAAAAACTCATGGGGACAACAGGTGAGAGGTATACTATAGTAAAATGAAGAAAAGTTATGATAAGATGTGAAACTTTTAAAAAATTAACATTTTAGATCCATAACGGTAATGAGAACACAATTAAATGGTAATGAGATGCTCTTAGCTAATTTCACACATAACTTAAAATGCTAATATGCTAACAACCTATAACTTTGCCAGCTGTCAAAGCCTTATATTGTGATAATATTCATGAAATAATTTATTTTTATATTTTTAAAAGTAATGAGTATTAAACCATATGGGTAATGATAATACACAGTGTAATTGAGGACAGTTTTAGTAATATTAACACAGATTTCTCAAAGGGAGAGAATAGTGACCAACTGATCTTATCTCCATTTTGAAGCTTGTATCTGAAGTGATGCATCATGGGATAGCTGATCAATTTAACGGCACAGTGTAATTTTTTAGGGGGGTAAAATCATGAAACGGTAATGAGAAAAATTGTTCGGACACAGTTATTTTGTTTAAAATCAAGTACATTTTTTGTTCAACACAAATAATATTTATATTATGTATAAATGGTGATATTTTAAATGACTTTAATCTATTTTATTGATTCGATATGCTTAGTACTTTTAATATGGTTTAACTTAAAATTAGAAAGAAGGGGTACGGACACATAACGGTAATGTGAATTTCCATATATTTTTTATTTAATTTATATAAAAATAATTTTATATGAACAATTGATCCATACAGTACTACCTATTTGCTTTACACACAATATCGGAGTTTTTGTGAATTAAGTACTGATTTAAAAAAAAATTGTCATGAACATGTTCCCTGCAGCTTCATGAGAATCACTCATAACACCGACCAAACAGCTTACAAGGCCAGACCTTGTAACAAGTGGGAAACCGTAATTAGGTCAACGCATGTTAATTGGGATCCAAGCGAACGCTGGGCGACTCGTGAGCGGGAGAACTGGAATAGTATTAACATACAAAGGGATAATGGTCCGATAAATAATCTGATAACCATTGCATTAGAGTGGCAATCTGATCCTAATGGGGAAAAATCATTTTTCATAGGGGTCCGGGTGGATGTAAGTGGTAATGACCCTGTGGGATGGATCAAAGTTAGAGCTACAGATAAACCGACCTATACTGGAGTGTGAGGAAGAGCTGGAGGAAATGCTGGAAACCAACCAGTCTTGGGGATGACTTTATTGCAATGATGTCACTTCCTCCTTTGATAGAGTTCGAATTATTGGTCGCCTGGTGGCAGAGGGACCGTGGGAGAATTTTTCCTGTCAAAAATTGGTTGGAAGGCTGCCAGAACAGGTTTTCGCTCCCACCATTAGCTAAATGTTCACACATATGTTTATCAAGTGTTGAACATATGTAAATACATATTTGGAGGAATTACGATGTGTTGACGTATCTGGTTGATACGTCAAAAGGGAGAATTAAAGAGTAACGGTTTATTTTACCTTGAGTGTATTGACAAATATCTTTCAATAATGATTACTTATCTTAGTATCTATAATTACATAATTATTGTGTGAAACCTTGTATTTTATAGGCATTAACCAATACTCACATTATATTTGATCATTTTTACTCACAGTGTATTTTACACGCATTTATATAAAAGATTAACCAATAATCACAATATATCCTTTACACATATAGTAAAACATTGTTTGATATGGCATGTGACTAACACAGACTTTATTATATGACAGATTAACCCACATTAACATATAACATATGAGATGTAGCTCAGGCTTGAAGTATTTTGTTCTACTGCATGACCCTAACTAACGGTCATCAATTCGACTGGTACGGGGCTAATTTGCTACAAAAAGGCTATTAGATCAAAGCAGCCTTTTGGTCAGTGAGTGCCTCCCTAAAAAACCTCTACTTCAAAGCGGGGGGTGACGCACACACACAGATAGTGCCATGAGGTTCCATTCTGGAAGAATACAGTCAAGGTCAAACACTAGTGGTCCAGTCAGACACGTGAAACTTCAGTATTAACACGTGCATGCTAACATGAGATGATTTTAACAACGCCTCATCAACAGGCTTACGTCATTTTGGGTATAAAACATGGAGTCAGATCAGAGGGGGGTCAGAACTCTTACTGAGACGGCTGTAACACTGTCTTATATGTATTGGTTCTCCTGAATATTCAGTACTTTGTAATAAATACTTGGTTTGCTTTCAGCTTCACTCCACCTGTCTGACTCTCTCTATCAAACGAACACGCAGGGGAAGTTGTACCCCGGACGAGAGGTGGGAGTAGCCCACCTTTCATTTTCTTTTCTACAACACCACCTGCAGCCTCTACCCACGTGACCTTGGTGCTGAGCCGATCCTGAACTCTCTCCAGTTGGTGCTGTCTGGCTTAATCAGTGAATAAGAACCATCAGACAGGAACAAGAACCTTCCGTTACTGTTGCATGAGAAAAGCTGGTTAAGCAAAGGTGGGATATTGGCATCACTGCATACTGACATTCTGCCAATAACAGCAAGAAAAGCTGGACAGGATATCAGAAGAAAAAACTATGTATTTGATCTGATTTGATCTTTTAACAGATCTATCCTATCTACACCCACTATTACAGTGTAATGTGATGTTATCAAGCTGTGTGTCTCTTCCTGGCATAGCAAAGTGTTTATTCATTGCTGTTTATTCATTGTTATACATTTATGTCTGCGTAATTGTCACAACTATGTCATGCAAACTGAATGACCATGTATTAGCAAACCAAGACTGTTACGCGTCTGGAGCAACACATCAGCTAGGCGATATAACTTCAGCACTGTGCCATTCAGAATAGCTCTCAGAACAGCCCTAGAGAAGTCTCTAGAGATTAATTAACGCATACACTGTCAAATCAACACATATACTGTCCACTTACACGAAAACTAAACTAAAACAATTAGGACAATGCATCAAAAACTTTTCAAGATGTTATCTATGTTTTTTTTTCTCCCTGACGCCTCCCATAAGAACCAAACTTGTGTGGGCTCTTTCTTATGGTAAGTTAGATGCTTTCTGCTGTTAAAAGAGCTTTAAGTCCTGTGTTGATTGACATGTTTGAATCGTAGGAGACTGAAATTGCTGATTTCTAAACTGTTCTGAGATCTGTTTGAAACCTATTTCAGCCTTGTCTATATCCACATGCATTTTCAACCTTCTTCTGCAGAGTTTCGAGAGCTCTCTGGATCTCATCATGGTCAAAATATTAAAAATGGTCTCTAATGATGTATTGTAAGAAATTTCATTTTGTATTGACAATGTGATGTAATACTTTTTTACCATATCACCAATAACCTTTTTTTGAAGGCTTCAGAGAGCTCTGTGGATCTTGTCAGAGTGATAAAACGTGGCAAATTACACCACACAAGGTTTAAATAAGATAAATGTCCTTTCTAATGATGTTCTAATTTTCTGTAGCTGATGTTCTGCACCACAACCTAATTTTAGGCATTTTAAATGACTACAAAGTAAACATGCCATATGTTATATTAACATGTTTTGTGTTAAATAAATATTGTGAGGTGTGAATTATAACTCTTGCAACTCTTGCTCTTAATTTAACACTTACATTGCCGACAGATTTAATGTGTGGTAATAAATGTGTGGATATCCTACCTTTTCTCTCACAGATTTTACAGATGATTTTTATCATCTTACAGAATACCATTTGCTCAGTTTTAACTTTGTTTAGTTATATTAGCTACCTCTATCTCTCAGTATTGATCAAATGAAGAACTCTAGCTGGCGTCCATATCTTTAAGATTTTGAAGGGGTGTCGTAATGACTGCGGTTGAGTTAGCTACTTAGATAATGTAAGGTGGCCAATTCAACTGCTCCTGTGATTTAAAAAAGAGAAAAAGCACTAAAAGAGCACACATCAAAATAACCAAAAGAGGAAACTGTTAACTAATTGCTCATTTCTTGTTAAAGTGACCGTCAGCAAGTTTGGAAATTTAGAGATCTCTATGTTAAAAATGTGTAATTGCACCGAGCATGTGGATTTTTTTTTAAACGTGCACTGTGGTACGATCTTCTATCAGAGATGTTGAATCTGATCATTTCAGTCAGGACTCTGTTGCACTCTATTTAGCTTTGCCAGCTCTCTTCAGTATTAACTCTGAATTTCTTTGGTTTAACAATGTGTACACAAACAGATGATGACTTCTGAGGATGCTTTCAAACCTGCCTTGTTTTGTTTAGACTTTCTGACATTTCATTGAGGTGCGAACTTAAATATCTGGTGTGATGGAACCACAGTCTGATGGAACCACAGTCCAAACCAAAATTGCTCCCCATCTTTAAAACAAACCATAGGAAACAAGAATTGATGTTGTGCTGTCGATTCTCCTTTGCATGCAGGCATGTCACACAGATGATTGTATGCAAACACGTAGGCTGGTGATACATATGTCTACTGTACTCTAGATTATCCCTTACTAATAAACAGTTATAATAGGAACTGAAGATAATATGTTAGGCTCATTACGCTGCCCGCAAAGGTAGTTTAAAGCCCTATCTTTAAACTAGGGCTGGGGTCCTGGGGTCATTTTCTTTTTAATGGGGGGTTCTCTGTGATTGTTTTCCCATCTGGAGTGATCATGTATGTGTTTTTTTTCTCAGACGTCCTGCAGGCTGAATTATCTACTGTTTTTGTCTGAATTTCGTGGTCCTCTGGTACTTTCATCGTCACCTCATGTTTAATAAAATGGATACTTATCCACTGCCACGCACCGTAATTACACGTTGGGCATGTGTTTCCACTGAGATCCACATAAACACAACAGCGAGTGGACATGAACGTGATGTCATGACGAGAAAGCCAAAAAACACACTGGTCCTCCTGTTTTTTTTAATTGTAGTCCAGATGTTTTATCACTGAATAGAAGTGTGAAATATTTTTTCACAGGTGTCCCCCTGAGAAACTTATCCCATCTGGATTTGGCTTAATTCTGGTAGAAAGGTAGAATTCGGCACAAAACCTGAAAAAGCAACTCGCCAAACTGACCGATTAATGTGGAGTACTGGAAGTAGCTGAAGTATTTGAGCTGTGAAAACACCCAGAGTTTGCCATTCTAATATATCCATGTTTGTAGTAGCTCTTTTATCACAGGCATTAGCAGAGTTGCAGTTAGCAAACACTGTTATGGCCAAAAAAGACTCACAGGAAAACCTACCAGACCCCTCTGTTTTTAGAATTATAGATATATATTTGGCTTTGCAGGGATGGGAGCAGAAGAACACTGATGCCATTTATTATGACACTTGTCCCCTCTCCACTAAGAGATACTACTGGTTTCAATTTAATCCAGAAACTAAGTCCATGGTGACGTATTGGTCACAGACCTTTTGAAATCTGTGCAAAGTTCCTTAAAGCACTCTGTTTATCATTTTATTTCATCTTAAGTCCCTAAGTGTCATATATTGAACATCCTGAGAGCACTTGAGAGGAAAGTGTGTGAATGTGTGTATGTTTATCTGATCTTTTTTACAGAATGTAACCTAGGTGTACTGGGTTAGTGCTGGAGTCCTTTTAAAAGGGTATTTTCTGCTTCTACCGTTTTGTTACAACCATTTTGGCTACCGATTTAAAATCTTAAATGAAATGTTTTACAACCCACATTACTAGTTCTGGAATAATATATAGAAAAACATTAAATACAAGTTATAAAATAGTTGTTGTGTCATTTACGTTAAAACAAGATTCTAACCTTAAAATATTTACAGAATGATCTGCTTACTGAATTTATCTGATTCAATTTTGAATTGTTATCAGTATTTAGAAACGAATCCGGGCTCTTATGGGTTAAAAGAAAAATATCTTAACCCTCTATGGCATGAATTTTATTTTTAAGGAGACTGAAAAAAAAATGTCCCCACTATTTAGAAAGTTTTTTGTTTGGGAACCATTTTTAAACAATTTTTCTGTTTTGATAACAGGCTGATTACTTAAATCACCAATTAACCATAAATCATGACGGCCCTAAAAAAGTGATCTACATAATGTTCCCCAAAGGCAACAAATTAAAAAAACAAGTTTTACACCAAGAATTAAAGACTATAATAAGATTCTAAAAAGGCAAATATACTTATTTACGTATTCTTACACATATATACATATTTTTATTTATGACCCAGTTATACACTTATTTGTATTGGATGTAGACATTGCTGAATGTGGAATATAAAGCTACACTAGCATTTATTTTCTTCAGTAAATATCTCAGTTAAACTCAGTAACTCAGTAACACATTACAATATTCTAGTTTTAAAAGCATCACAACTACCATATAAACTACCCAAAACTACCTATAATAGAGTAAATCTACCTTGTAATATTATAATACTGTAAAACTACCCTGAGATATTATAACACAAAGTAAATCTACCCTGTGATATTATAATACTGTAGAACTACCCTGAGAAATTATAATACTGTAAATCTACCCTGAGATATCATAATACAGAAAAAAGGATGTAGTCGGGCAGGTGTAAATCCCACTATCCCATTATTACTGTCCCCTTTAGAAAAATACAGTTAAGAACCAGCATTTAAAAACAATAATTATGATTTTATCCATGATTTAGTCACAGAATATTGCTGTGATTAATACAATATTTTTAAGGGATTGGCAACAATAATACAAATATAGCTAACACTGGTTCTTTTATTCTTTATTCACATTAAATACACATTATTAAAAACTTAGTTCTAAAGAAGGAAGAAGTGTGATTATTTGTGAATAACCCCTTAACAGGCCAGGATTTTTGTCAATAGTCTGCCTGACATTATATCACTAAATCTTGATGATTTCTATTCAAGCATTACATTAAACAGCTGTCATGTTTGATAAGGAACATTACTGAAAAGCATAATTGTAATTGTAATAGAAAATACAAAACAAATGTAATCAAACTTGCTAATGTCAAGATATAATGAGTAAAATGAATATTTTACTAAATACAAATGAAACCGTTAATGTCCTCCAAGCCTTAAGTTTTGTTATGTTTGTCTAGTTTTCAGTCTATTTTCAAACCTGCAGAATTTGGGTTGATTTCTGTTACTGATCTGGAATTATTAAGTGTAGCAGAGAGAAAACAGGCAGCTTCTCTGAGTGGAGAATTTTCAGAATATAAATAACTTATTTTACTGCCGAAAAAAGGGTTTTGTATTACCTACACCTGTAGCCTGTATACAGGACAAGGCATGTTAAGGGGTTTTTATCATGGAATTATATTGAGATTAATTAAGCAGTATTTTATCCTGATTGAAACATCATGGACTGCTGCTTTAAACCTGTCAGAGATGTGAAGAGGTGTTAAGCTACATAAGCTTACCTGCCCCAAATTAGTAAAGCCATATTTTGAAGCAAGTTTATCAGCCTCCTCAGGTCCCCCGGTGACCCGAACAGCCCAGTGGTTGGTAAAAACGCTCCGGGAGGGCGACGCTTCGCACACGGAGAAAGTTGACAGCACGAGAAAGGCGAGAAAGCGCATATTTCCGCTGAGGAAAACCGGCTCAGGTAACTTTGTGGAGGAGAGCGTCTCGCGAGCGGCGGTTAAAAAACGTTAAAAATTAAACAGAAAAATCTCCTCAGAGCATCAGCCGTCGTCCGCGGTCCACCACCACCAAACGTATCCCCAAAACCCCGCTCTGAGCCCGAGTTCAGCTCACTCTGCCCCGTACCCGAGCTGCAGCCTCCGCTTTCTGTCCTTTAATTTCATAAACTCTCCGTGAATTGACATCAATGCCAACTTTCGCGCGCTCCTCTGCGGAGTAGTAAACGTCTCGAGCCAACCGCAGTTCTGCTCCCTACCCGTATTCCGACAAGCCCCGCCCCTGCTGCTCTCTGATTGGCTAACCCTCCGCGCTGTGATTGGCGCTTGTGTAGTTGTCTAAATTAAGAAGCTAAATAAGCTAAATAAGCCAATAAACACCTAAATAAGTTAATCAATGCAGTGCTCAGAAAGTTTAATTCAGTCAGCAAAAGTATTAGTCTCATTAAAAAAAGTAATAAATTGTCCAAAGTTTAGATTTATTTTAGTCTAAGAAAAATATATATATTTAAGCCTGCTTAAAGTTGCTGCTGTCCATCAATTCAGCATTATAAGAGCATATTAAATCATGACCCAGCTGGAAATAGAGACAATACAGAGGTAAAATACGGCTCTGGAAAAAATAAGAGACCACTTAAAAATGATGAGTTTCTTTCATTTTACCACAATGAAAACCTCTGAAATATAATCAAGATGAAGATGGATGATCACAAGCCATCAAACCAAGCTGAACTGCTTGCACCTGGAGTAAAGGCATAAAGTTATCCAAAAGCAGTGCGTAAGACTGGTGGAGGAAAACATGCCAATATGCATGAAAACTGTGATTAAAAACCAGGGTTATTCCACCAAATATTGTTTTCTGAACTCAAATATGAACTTGCTTTAGGTCTGAAAGCTCTGCATCTTTTTTTCGTATTCTGAGCTAGAATGTGTTTTAGATATTTTAGTAACTGACTAAATGCATCAGTCGTGTATTTTATAATGCATTATAACAATAGCAGATAACAAACTGTCTGTTTAATCTATGAAGAGTTTATTTGCAAAGTCAGATAAGTGCTATCCTTTGAACGAAGGGTGCTCCTTCCTGGTCCTGGAGATCTTCCTCCCTGCAGAGTTTACCTCCTCCAAAATCTTTCACACCTGATCCAGGTAATTATGGCCTTCAGGGACATGTGAATATTCATCTAACATGTATTAGAGTTGGGTGACAGACCAGGAATCAGGAATGTCTTGAGAGTGTAGTTGCAGAAAAAACCCATGTATATATATATATATATATATATATATATATATATATATATATATATATATATATATATATATATATATATATATATATATATATATACATGGGGTTTTCTGCAACTACTACAAAAAAAATTTGCACGTTGGGCACCAAACTTAGTTTTGGACAACTGTCAAGTCAGCAGTCTATCCCATGATCATGTAGTCTACTGAACCAGACTGATGGACAACTTAAAGGCTTAGGAAACCTTATAGCCACATTATTATAAAGAGGGAGCAGGTGTTTTGAAATACTAAAATACATTAACTTTTTATGATACTCTAATTTATTGAGATGCACATGTACAGTTATACTCTCTGATCCACCAGAGAAACCAAAGAATTGTTTAACCAGTAACAAAACAAGGTATTTTATAAAGAGTAGCCTACTAATTTATCTACACTGAATATTCTACTGAAATTCTTTGGAAAGGCCTGCCTCTTGTTTTATTGTCAAAACTATTTGAAATATTACATTTTAACTGTAAATAAATCTTTTTCTTCTCTTACATTTTCTCCAGCATGTGCTGCAGGTGCATGGATTACTCTGTCTCGTCTGCTGCTTCCCAGGATGGAGCTGAATCACCACTTCCTAAGAGTTGCCTTACATGCTGCGGGATCCATGACTCATGGCCTCCCTCGTGGCCTCTCTGGTTCCCATCCCAATTTCAGTGCACTAGTTCTCTCACATTTATGAGATTGCAGGCGAGTCAGACTCTCGGCTCTGTAATGCAAGAGAATGATGACAGTTCTTTTTCCCCAAAAACGATGTGCTGTCCAGGGACCTGTTGTTGCTGTTATGCCATGTGGGCTTTGGAGGCTGATATTACAAAAAACTATCCAAACTAATCTATCCCTTTGTGTCTGCCCCCTCATACATTAACTGTGATTATTGACAGACCTGTATAATCAAATAATCACTTATAAATTCACATCAGAATCACCTCAGAAATTCAACAGAATCTCAAAACAGATGAGAAAACAAAGTCATTGATCATCTATCAGTCTGGAAAAGGTTACAAAGACATTTCCAAGGCTTTGGGACTCCAGTGGACCACAGTAAAAGCTATTATTCACACATGGAGAAAACATTAAACACTGGTAAACCTTCTTGGGAGTGGTCGACCGACCAAAAATATTTCAAAAGGGCATGGGCAACTCATCCAGGAGGTCCCAAAAGACCCCAGAACAACATTTAAAGAACTGCAGGTCTCACTTGCCTCACTTAAGATCAGTGTTAATAATTTGATAATAAGATAAAGAGACATTACATCACATTTACTAAAAAAACATCTTGATGATCTTTAGGGTAAATATTCTTTGGACTGAAGTGACAAAAGTCAAACTTTTTGGAAGGTGGGTTTTCCATTACATCTGACTAACACATAATTTCAGAAAAAGAACATCATACTGAACGTAAAACATGGTGGTGGTAGTGTGATGGTCTGGGGCTGCTTTGCTGCTTTAGGGTCTACAGCAGGGTCTGCTGTAATAGATGGAACCAGGAATTCTGCTGTTTACCAGACAATCCTGAAAAAGTATGTCCGGCCATCTGTTCATGACCTCAAGCTCAGGCATACTTGGGTTCTGCAGCAGGACAATGATCCAAAGCACACAAACAAGTTCACCTCTGAGCTGCTAAAAAAAACAAAATGGAGGTTTTGGAGTGGTCTAGTCAAAGTCTGATTGAGATGCTGTGGATGATCTCAAACAGGACTTTTATGCTGTCTGAATTAAAACAATTCTGCAAAGAAGAGTGGAGCCAAAATCCCTCCACAGAGATGTGAAATGCTTAATGAAAGTTATCGGTAAAGCTTTATTGCAGTTGTTGTCGCCAACGGTGGCACAACCAAGTTAATAGGTTTAGGGGGCAAACACTTTTTCACAGGGCTAGATTGGTTTGGATAGTTTTTTCCTTTAATAAATAACATTACCATATAAAAAGTGATTTTTAAATTTACTCAGGTTATCTTTGTTTGATATTAATGTTTGTTTGATAATCTGAAAAATATCAGTGTCACAGAAAAGCAAAAATAAAAGAAGTCTGTAGGGGGCAAATATTTTTTTAGATCACTGTATATTATACTTGTATTATTCATATAATAATTTTTAGTATTGGTATCAAGGATTCAGCTGTTTAACTCATGGCACAGTTGTTGTGATATTAAAATATTTGCATGTATACAATTGTTTAATGCATCTGTTTCAGATTTTTGTCGTGTTTTTCTCCTACAAATGAATGAGATACCACAGCAACTACTGTATTTACCAAAACCTGGTATACCATAGCAACTGCCTTGCCATACTGTAGCACCAATCTAGCATACACATAGCAACACCCTAGCAACCACCTGGGATACCATTGCAACCCGCAAACAACCATTTTTGGAACAACATAGAAGTCACCTGAGATATTGTACCAACCACTTAGGAACACCACAGTTACCGGCTTGGATACAATAGAAAACACCTAACAAAACCACTGTGACACTACAGCAACCACCTAACATCATATAGCAACCACTCAGAAACCACTCAGCAACACCAAAGATGTTACCACTTAGTAATATCATAGCAACCACCTAGCAGCACCATAGCACTCACTGCCAATACCAACAAGAAAACTACACTACAATGTCAATCAACTATAAAAACTTTTTTTATTATAGTTTATTAATGGTTACTAATTAGGTTGTAAATGCTTTAAAAATCATTAATAATCAGTTATAACACATACATAGAAAGGGCAACGATATAGACGGCTGTGGGTTCGCTATTTGGCAAACAACAGGTCATTGTTGCCCTTTCTACGCATGTGTTATAACTGATTATTAATGATTTTTAAGGCATTTACAAATTAATTAGTAACCATTAATAACCATTAACCATTAATACCCATTTATAACCCCTTTATAAAGGTAGTCTTATTTTAAAGTGGTACCCAATATGCAAACTATTTAGAATTCCACAGTTTTGTATTACAGCTTATAAAGTCTCAGAGGGGGCTGTGAGTGATCCAGTGGTCTAAAGTGCTGCCACTATAATCGGGAGATTGCTGGTTCGTATCCTGGTCATGCAGCATGCCATCAGCTGCCAAAGCCCAGAGAGCGCGCAACTGGTCTTGCTCTCTCTGGGTGGGTAGGCCAGTTGCCTTTTCCTCATCACCTTCCTTCCTCATCAGTACAATCCGCCTGTGAGCTGATGTATCGGAACCGAGTCGCTACGCATTGCTTCTCGGCAATGCTGTTTCCACAGAAGTTTAAAAAGAGGTGATGGCTAACGTCAGATGTATCGCAATTTTAAAATTGCAAAAATCACTGTCATTCTAACAGAATAGAGGAAAATGAATTATTCACACCTCTTCAACTGTCTGTGCCATTGAGGCGACAGCGATCGAGAGAGTATGAGGATAATTGCCTTCAATCACTGCAATCACACTGTGGATATCTTCCATAACCCATAAGCACCTCTCCAAACCTAAGCATGGTGTTTGTAATCTTTGTAAATCCACACAGTCCACTAAATCAAGCTGTTGAGACAATCCAGACACAGTCCAGACGTTGCAGTCTAAGCCTGTCTTTATTCCAGAGAGACTGTAAGTGGACTGGAGCTTGAGAAATGGTAATGCAACAGGTATAGCTGTAAACTGTGTGCCTAAATTAGGAGGCCAACGTAGAAACGGAACAGGGCTGCATTTCCCAAAGGCCTTCCTGCACAACAATAAACATTACAGCTAATATAACTTCCTGCTGCTAATAGTGCTGATTATTACATTATGCTTTAAAAAAAAACAAGGCAGTGTATACAGAGCTGAATGATTTCTCATTTAGCTTTAACTAAGGTCAGGGAGTTCGTTTTTGTAAATGTAGAAAAAGTTGGTGAGAGTTTGCTCCTTTACTTTTACAACTTACTACAATTTGTTCTATACTTTGTTACTAATTGTAGCTAACAAACACTGACAAGCCACATTGAATGTGGATGTGATTTCTAAAAGAAAAGCTTGTCTGTACTCATGGACAATTCTAGCCAGATGCTGCCGTTCACAATCATTTCCGCCCCCTCTGCTTTCCATTATATGTCGTTGTGCCTTCTATAATCTTTTAACACTATAAACACAACATTGTAAGTGGAATGTCCCATCCATCTGGTGCCCACTATCATCTTGCCATGTGTATCTTGATTGACACACTCACAAGATAACACCTCTTTACTTATTTTAACTTATACAGATGTGGCCATTTTCCAAAGGCAACATTTCATGATCAGTTTCACATACGGACAAAAAATTATTAACTTAAAATTGAATTACACAACCTTAAAATAACTGAAATCCATTCTTTCCTATATCCATTAATTAGCTTTTTAGATATCTCAGTGGGATTTAGATCTGGAATCATTGTTGACCACTTCAGAACTCTCCAGTGCTTTGTTTCAATCAATCACTGGGTACTTTTTGAAGTTTGTTTGGGGTCATTGTCCTGCTGGAAGACCCATGACCTAGGATGCACACAGTTAAGGCACCCAGTGCCACAGGCGGCAAAACAACCCCAATACAGCTTTGAATCTCCTCCATATTTTGCTGTAGGTACTGTGTTCTTTTCTTTGTAGGCCTCATTTCATTTCTGCAAAAAGTAGAATGATGTGCTTTACTTCTGGAGATGTAACTAATCTTGAGACATTTTTTGACCATTCTATTTATTGGGTTAGCAAGATGAAAAAAGGATACAGGGCAGAGATTGATTACACACTTTTTTTTTACAATTAATCTTTAGATATTTTTCCACATTTTTGGTTCTCACACAGTTCACTTTCTCCATGCTTAGTGTGGAACACAGACTCGCAATTTAAAGATTGAGTCAACTTCTCTCGTTTTTATCTGGTTTTAGTCTGATTTTTATATTGCTCACACCAGAGACTGTAAAAAATCATTCAGTGAAAATGAAGCCAAAATCTTCCGCCATGTTGGTGATCCTGATACCCGATTCTGCGCAGTAGAGACCAGAGGAGGGAGAAAGACTGTGGAGAGACAGCCTACTCATTTAAATAACCCCGCCCCTGAGGGCTGCCTCCACAGTGCTATACACAACCTATGGTCCACCCATACAGTCATTGGTCCCACCCCGGCTAGGTGTAACCCAGCCCTTTTTGAATAGAGCTGAATAAAGTTTTAAAAAATGAATTCTGTGGGGATATAAAAAATTAACAACAAAAGCAGAGGTTACACTAGCTGTTGTATTCAGATTATGTAGGTAGAATTACAGTATATTGGAAAAAAAACGTGATTGAAAGTTGTTCTGTTTTGCCATTGAAACCTATGGGGATGGGTGGAGTTACACAGCTTTCTGCAACCGAACAGCAGGGGGCGCCCGACCTGTGGTGGCTTCACTTTTGAGAGACGATGCTCTGTCCAGCTATACACAGTTAAAAGGTGTTAAATTAGGTTAAAAAGTGTAAAATAATGTCATATTTGCCTTTTTCTCTGTTTTTGTGTTTTGTTCTGATACACACACAGGAAATCAACATGTGTTTAACAACATGTACAATTTTAAAAATTTTCTCTGAGAAATACTTAATTTTCTGGAAAACAAATTAGTCATGATTTTAGTGTACTCTGATATGTTATAAATCTGATTTATAGTCAAAATAATTAGAAATCTAAAATCATGCTATGCAGCCAAAATGCACAGTTTTCTAATAATAATCCTGTGAATAACTCTGATAAATGACATTACTGTCGGTTTAAGAAGTTTCATGCCATTGATGCAATAGAGCATTACTTTTAGAGAGAAGTGAACTTATAATCATTTAAATAATTATTAAATATATTAATATATTGTATACATAATAATTAAATAAAACATAAATAAAATGAAAACAACTAATTTTTAAATGAGGTAACATGGCATTTTATGTTAAAGGTTCTCCTCACTCACAACATAACACACAATAGGCTATACTGAAGTCAAGTAAACCTATTGAGGTTATATTTGTGTATTGTATGATAATTTGATAACATAATTATCATGACAGGCATATTTTGAGAGTGAATCTTCTATAGGAGTGAGTGAAGGTGAGTTTGAGACGAGGTTTCATTTGATTTTTGAAGTGCTGATTTTTATTCTCCTGTTCGAGTCGGGCCATCTGTGTTCTCTCCGGGGTGCTGCAGAATATGGCCAAAAGTTCTGTTCACACTTCTCCAAATAGGCTCTGGATCACAACCTAATCATTAGATTCACAAAGACCAAAAAATCCCATCTCTGAAGCCAAGAGCCAGAGAATTACAGTGTGATCTAACAGAACAGACTTAACCCTTTCAATTCCCAGCTTATTACAGCATAAGGACAATTATTATATATAGGGGTTGGACAATGAAACTGAAACACCTATCATTTTAGTGTGGGAGGATTCATGGCTAAATTGGAGCAGCCTGGTGGCCAATCTTCATTAATTGCACATTATTGCACCAGTAAGAGAAGAGTGTGAAGGTTGGTCCAATTAGCAGGGTAAGAGCACAGTTCTGTTCAAAAAACATACCAGAGTTCAAAAGAGGACAAATTGATGGTGCACGTCTTGCTGGCGCATCTGTGACCAAGACAGCAAGTCTTTGTGATGTATCAAGAGCCACGGTATCCAGGGTAATGTCAGCATACCACCAAGAAGGACCAACCACATCCAACAGGATTAACTGTGGATGCTGTAAGAGGAAGCTGTCAGAAAGGGATGTTCGGGTGCTAACCCGGATTGCATCCAAAAACATAAAACCACGGTTGCCCAAATCACGGTAGTCCCAACTACACCCATAGTACTAACAGTGTAAACAGCCCTGTGTAAACAGGGCTCTCGGAAGTAGAAAAAAACACCCAAACACAATTAAAACAGTTTGGCAGATGCTGATCCAATTTTAGACACTAGGAAACCTGGCCTAACAGATTTCCCTCTGTAGCCACAGCTTGTGTCTAAAATTGGATCACCATCTGGCAAGCCATTTTTATTTTATATGCAAGTTTATTTACTTTTGATATAGAAAGGAAGATAAAGGTTTATTAGGAACAATAATAAAAAAAAATATTCAGATATAGGCTTAAGTTTTTAGAGCTACACACACATACAGCATGAAGATAAAGAGCCCTATTCTACACCCTGTGCAAGGCACGTCGAGAAGCTCTTTGCTACCTTACACCCCGTCAACAGTCTATTTTCAGTTTAGGAATAAATCTACACCGATGGGTGTGGTGGCCTGAAGTGAGGTGTGTTCAGGTAAATTTCTGACGTGTTGCAATTTTGGCATCGTAAAACAGAAAAGGTGCTCCACTGACTGAAATGAACCTAGACAACAGTTAATCATCACTCGTTAAACACACACACACACACATGAATACACTGCAGAGCACAAACCTGACTTTTAACTCAACCATAAACAGAATAAAGAATAAAATAACATTGCTGTTCCCTTAAATGAGCTGCTGGTAAATCTTCACAGCATGAACATGCAGGTTAGTATCCTCTGCTGAGATGTACAAAGTGCTCACCTGCTTCTTAAAGGGAATGTGAGACAAGTGACACAGAATGATTGGTTTATTTTTCCTTACGCCAAAAACAAAACTATGATTAATTAAGAGGATATGTACATTTCAAGCCTCGCAAAGCATATTTTTTTTCATTGTCACGATAAGACACACCGACACGCCCTAAATCCAGCTGCACCATCTGCAATTGACCAGTGCGCTATAGATCACAAAAAAGACCCGTAGACATCCATTCCATGCAGTTTAAGTATTTTCACACAGTTCCTGCAGATTGTGTCATAGTGTGGACCACCAGGACGTGGGAAACGTGATAACAAATCATTCATCATAACTCTGACCACGGTGCCTCTACGCACAGATTTGTTGATTGTCTACACTAAGACAAAAGCCGGAATCGTCACTCAGGATGACCTGCTACCATTCTGAATCACTTCATGACAAGTTTTTGCGAGTCTTTGGTTGAGGGGGTATTAAGGGTAGGCAGCATAATGGTCTGAGAGTACAAAGGCCTGTGTTGTGCAGCCGTCTGCCAATGGTGCTGGCACTAACAGCAAGACTCATTAAGAACCTCACTGCTCACTGAATGTCTACAGTTGTGGCTGTTGCATCACTACACACATGTAGGACAGTCCATTGGTTCACCCTCTCCGTAGCTTGTAAAGGTCTCTCAGATCTATCCAGTGCCACAAACAGCATGTGATTCTTAGGGTTAAATCTAGCATTACAATCCAACCCTTCTTGATCTTCTCCAACTGCTGTCAAATATACAGAGTAAAAAATACCTTTGTTCTTAATGTAAATAATAACTACCAGATAGACATTATGTGAAAAAAAACACCCAAAAATGTCAGACTGGTTTTGTCTTGGAAGGAATGCATTTTATTTCCTATTTATACTTTCTATAACTTAAAGGAATGAAGAATTCTGGTCATATAAGGAGATTTTTTTAGCATGATCTATATGTGCTGCATCTGTGCTGCAGGTGCTGAAGCATGAGTGCACTGGATTGTGTTATAAGTGAATTCTGAGTGGACAGGTTTCTGTTCACAGTCAGGAGCATGTGAAAGGGTTGTCAGTGTGAATCACCCATGAACTACAGATGTGAAAGATAGAGAAATAACAGTGTCATGTCAAAGTTTGCATATTTTTTCTGTGACACAAAAACCTTGTATCTCCAAGATGGCAACTCTCAATGAAAATCATGACAAAAAGTCATTTTAAATTTCTACTTTGCATTTATATTAGTTCATTAATCATACAATTCTAAAACCAATTTCAAGAACAAATACCAAACTAATTTTGTGTCAAAAAGTGTAAAACAGCAACATTGTTGTAGGACAGCAATAATACACTACTAAATTGTACCAAATACAAGTTTGAAAATGCCCTGATTTTTATTTCTCAGTTTTTGGCAAATAAAGACTGATCTTTTTTGTAAATGAATTAATTCTAGAAATACTGGCTGGGGCAATCTTTGAAAGTGTAGTCTGTAATGCAGACACATTTATTGTCTTTGATTGTCTCTTTAAAGCAACACATTGTGTCCTAATCTGAAGGAATTCAAAAACAGACAAGAAAACAGAGTCACTGATCATCTATCAGTCTGAAAAAGTTTTTCTAAATTTTTGATGCTTTGGGACTCCAGTGGACCACAGTGAGAGCGATTATTCACAAATGTAGAAAACATGGAACACTGGTGAACTTTCCCAGGAGTGACTGGCTGACCAAACTTATTCCAAAAGGGCATGAACAACTCATCCAGAAGGTCACGAAGAACCCAGAATTACATTTAAAGAACTGCAGGTCTCACTCACCTCAGTTACGGTCAGTGTCAATTTTTCAAAAATAAAAAAGAAACTGGTTTAAAAATGGTCTCCATGAGAGAATTCCAAGACAAAAAACACTGCTGACCAAAAAAACAAACAGACCGTCTCACATTCGCACATCTTGATGATCCCCAGAACTTGGGAAAAATATTCTTTGGACTGACAAGACAAAAGTGGAACTCTTTGGAAGGTATGTGTCCTGTTACATCTGATACAAAACTAACACATAATTTCAGAAAAAGATCATCATACTGAATGTAAAACATGGTGGTGGTAGTGTGATGGTCTGGGGCTGCTTTGCTGCTTCAGGGTCTGGACAACTTGCTGTAACAGATGGAACCAGGAATTCTGCTGTTTACCAGACAATCCTGAAGGAGAATGTCCAACCATCTGTTCATGACCTCAAGCTCAGGTGTACTTGGGTTCTGCAGCAGGACAATGATCTAAACCACACAAACATCTTCACCTCTGAATGGCTTAAAAAAAGGTGCTGTGGATGATCTTTAACAGTATGCTCATGCTGGAAGACCTCAAATGTTTCTGAATTAAAACAATTTTGCAAAGAAGAGTGGAACAAAATTCCTCCACAGAGATGTGAAAGACTCATTGCCAGTTTTCGGTAAAACTTGATTGCAGTTGTTTCTGCCAAGGGTCACAGAACCAAAAGATTAGGTTGAAGGGGTAATTTAAAAAGTGCTTTTTATATTTACTCAGATTATCTTTGTCTGATATTAAAGTTTGTTTGACAATCAAAAAAATATGAGTAAGACAGAAAAAAAGAAAATCTGTAGGGGGCAAATACTTTATTATATACCACTGTATTATATATAAGCTTCTGAACTCATCTCAGAAACACTTACACTACAGCAGGGCAAGTCAGTAACAGCTGATAGTGCTAGTGTTAGTATATTAGTGTTTGAGCTGCAGGGTGTCCAGAATATAAAAAAGACATTTCATAGCCAGACTTTATTTAACAGGAATTATTCACGCGTCAGCGCCCTCACGCCTGATGAACCATCATGAAAATAGAAATAAGTTTGTGTTTAATGTCTGTGTAATCTGGATTTACTCCCCCCGCCCGTATAAAGTAGCACTGTGGAGTCCTGAGCCGCCGCTCGGATTGCCCACACAACATTTTCTGACTGAGCCGTTCAGGCATGCTAGACTTAAGCTGATTCGACCGTTGGGCCAATCGTTTTTGTTGGGAATGAAATATTGCCTCAGCTTTTAACGACAGCCCTGAGCGCACATCACTTATCTTGAGCAATGGGAGAGAATAAATAGGCATTAACGGCACCTGCAGTGTAGCCTTACTGTTCATTTGTAAAATTTCTCTTCGGACAGGACTTTCAGTAGGCCAGAGTCTATGTTAACCCTCTTTCCCAGGTTATGGACGCTTATATTTAAAGTGTACGATGATCTGTGTGTAGACAAATGATTTCTGATAGAAAGTCATGCATGAAATGAAGTGCAAGTCAGGCAAGTTTGGCACCCCTGATAATGTTCATGATTGTCCTTGTATAAATCATTGGTTGTTCAGATCACCAATTTCAGTTAAATATATTATATAGCTGGTCCAGTGGTCTAAAGCGTTGCCACTATAAGAGGGAGGTCGCTGGTTCGAACCCTCGCTCACGCAGCTTTGCCATGAAGCCATGAAATAACCACCCTCCAAGTAACTCAATTTTAGTTTCATCAGTCCACAGCACCTGCTGCTGATGCTGCATTGCTGAGTAGCATCAGATCGCGCTTGGAGGAAAACGTAGCGACTCGGTTTCCGATACATCAGCTCACAGACGCCTTGTGCTGATCGACATCACTCTAGGAGTGATGAGGGGAAAGAGCGCCTTCTACCCAGCCAGAGAGAGAGCAAGGCCAATTGTGCTCTCTCAGGGCTCCCACAGCTGATGCCAAGCTACATGACCGGGATTCGAACCAGCAATTTTAAGATCATAGTGGCAGCACTTTAGACCACTGGACCACTTGGCACTCTAATTATCAGGTTTATCATCACTGTAGTATTATAGTAATTGGTCATTTTATTATGGACAGAGTCCAGAGTCTGCTGTCAGTCAGTCAGTATTTTTTTAGCAGAAGTTTCTGCACAGTTTCTGGTGTTCCAAAAATATTTTGTTCTGCCCCCTCCCCCTTGACTGGACTATGTAATGCAGCCCATTACCTAAAATGAGTTTGACACTACTGATCTAGACAAAGACCAGGACTTGTGGAACATCTGGAACAGAGTGACTTGGATAGACTAATTTTAGCCCTTTTTTTTAGAGCAAGGGTTTCCATTTGATCTTTATAACCTTGTTCTACTCATCTGCATCTGATGGGCTGCACCTGAATCTAATCTTAGATGTTGAGATACACCCAAAAAGCTATATTAATAATCTGATTATTTAAGTAGTCATATATTTAGATTAAAAAAGTACCTAAAAAAACTGATTAAGAAATCTAATAATAAAAAGCAATGCATGTAAACTCTTAACTGGAGTGTTCTCATATTTTGTAATCGGTGCATGCACAAAAACAGACTGTGATAACAGAAATAAGTAAGCAGTGTTTGAGACAGCATCAGCAAGGTGGAGATGCAAGACTTTTGACTGTCACAATTGCAGCAAAGGATGAGAGGTAGAATGTAAATGCAGGTAAAGTTTAATGCAATAACCCCAAAAAGAGGAAAAACTAAAGGCCTGGTCTCATCAGTTGATGAGTTTGTTTATTTGGAGCATTTCTCACTCTGTTTGGTTTGGTTTCACACAAGAATAAACCTAAACCCACCAAAATGTGTTTTTGTGTCCTCTGATTGGTCAGAGCAGTCTGGCACAGGAGCAAGAAAGTACATGTGGCAAGAAGATTCTGTGTTCCAGCGCCAATCCTGGATGTGTAGTGTGAAGCTGCTTTAACACAGTATTTTCAATGGGTTGTGCAGCTCAGATGTATTAAATATCACACGGCTGTGAGCAGTGAACACTGCACATACCACGCTCTTAGTGTGTAAACAGCATGGAGCAGCAGAGACAGCGTTTGTTCATAGCAGTATATTATCTGGCTAATATATTTGAAAGCTTTTTTGTATCGAGACCAGATCATGGTCTCACCACAAGTGCTCCAGAAAAATAATCTGCAATTTGGGCGGGGGCGTTACGGCATATGGGGCATAATTTGGGGTCTAATTCATTTGTGATAAAATAATAATAAAATTATAACGCGTTACTGATTTTACATTAATTGCTAGCGTTAACACTTTGACAGCCCTAATATAAGCACGTTTAAAATGACAATGTTATACAGTATTTGGACTACGAACTAATGTAAACACACTCCTTTTAAATAATAATACATGTCCTAACCTTTCCTTATAAGAAGATAATATATACATATATTTTTTATTTTTGTTTCTAATTTTTTTTCTCCCCAATTATACACAGCCAATTACCCAACTCACTCATTAGGACTCCCAACTATCACTAGTAATGCCCCAACACACCAGGAGGGTGAAGATTAGCACATGCCTCCTCTGATACATGTGAAGTCAGACTCCACCTCTTCTCGAGCTGCTGCAGATGCAGGATTACAGTGCACTCGGAGGAAAGCGCAGCGACTTGGTTCTGATACATCAGCTCACAGACACCTTGTGCTGATCGACATCACCCTTTGGAGTGATGTGAGGAAAAAGCAAGGACTACTGTGCTCCATCAGGGCTCTGACAGCTGAGCTAAGCAACATAACCAGGATTCAAACCAGTGAGTTCCTGATCATAGTGGCAGCTCAGAGCCCCCAGAAGATAATATTTCTAATAATTACATATGATTCATGATTTTTGGGGGATAATTCTTTATTTTTTAGGTTTATGTGTTTATTAAGAAATGAATGCCATCTCTTAATATTGTAAGATCACTGAGGAATATCAAATATTCCTATGTATAAATATGTGTTGCTGGATTGCTGTAAATGTTACGCTGTGTGTAAGAACTGAATAAGCTTGAAGATGTAATAAATCTGGAAATTGAAACTGAGAGCTGATGATTTTTCATGTAAACAGTCACTAGTCTCTGATTAAGGTGTGAGTGGAGTGTTGTATCTGTATAATAATGAAATCACGCTGTATGCTAATGACGGTTATATAAAGAAAGGTAAATGTAATGATGTGTGTTTGGTATCAGCGGGTTATTACGCTGTATCACTGTGGGAAGCATGGCAGCACACTGGGAACATAGTGCATGCTGTGCATGATGCAGCTTATTCACACACACACACACACACACACACACACACACACACACACAAACAGCATTTACCTCACTATCTGCTTCTTTCCTGTAGCTATAAATGTCTTCCAAGCCCCAACGGGAGGCTTTTACATAACATAAGCTGCCCACATGTAGCCGATATCAGCAGGTGTATCTCTGCGCGTGTGTGTGTGAGAGGGAGAGAGAGAGAGACAGAAAAAACATGTAAAAAAAGAGAGACAAAGAGAGAGAGACAGGAAGAGAGACATAAATAAGTGAGAAAGGAAGACAGGAAAATAGACACACATATAAGAGAAATAAGGAGATATACTCCTTCTCATTTAACGTTGTTCTTTATTTCTTTATTTAATTTTTTTCTACATTGTAGATTGTAAAATTAAAGATTTCACAATTATGGGACACATATAGAATTATGTAGAAAACAAAAAGTGTTTGTCTCCACATTAATCTCCTGATCTAAACCTGATGAAGTGAGATGGTGATTTGAGGTGATTTAATTGGGATGAGCTGGAGCTTCACAGCGTGAAGAAAAAGCAGCAACTATTGTTCAGCACCTCCAGGAACTCCTTCCTTCAAGACGCTGAGAAAACTATTCCAGGTGACACTCCCTCATGAAGACACTGAGATTAAAATACCAAGAGTGTGCAGATCTGTCCTTAAAGATAAATGTGATACTTAGAATAATCTAAAGAAGCTATAAAACATATTTTGGTTTATTTAACACTTTTTGTTTACAGAATTACTCTGCACATATTCCACAATAGCTTCAATATAGTCCTCAATATTACATTTACAATATATATATATATATATAAAACAATCATAAACGAAAGAAAAATATTAAATTAGGTCAGAAGGGGTGTGTCCAAACTTCTGACTGATACTGTATAGAAGAAAGAGGGAGAGAGACACACATAAGAAATATACAGGCAGAGATAGAGAGACAAACATTAGATAGACAGGGAGAGAGAGACAGATAATAGATAGACAGAGAGAGAAAGAGACATTAGCTAGAGACAGTAGTTTTGTCAACTGAGAGCACTTCTTACGATGTTCTCCTTTTATTAAAACAATGTAACTTTACGTTTCATAGAGATCTTTGCCAGCAGTTAATATAAACGTTAGATAACCCAAACCCTCCTTGTCTGTTAGCAGAACAAGACATTACCTAAAAGCCATAGCACCATAATAGTGCCGAAATCTGCACCCCCGCCATGAAAAGCACCCCCTCTAGGCAATACGAACACACCGTCTTCTTGATAAAAGCTATAGTTAGAAGCAAGAGATATATTCCTTTAGCTAACTTGACTTGAAATGGGCTCATGGCGGGGGTGCAGATTTTGGCACACTTTCAAAATAAAAGTTTATTTTAAAGCAATTTCTGCTTTTTCTGCTGTAGCATTTTTGGGGTGGACAAATCTAAATCCTATTTCCGGTTCCTACACCAATACACATAACAGATAGACAGGGAGATATGCATACATAAAAAAGAGACAGCGAGTGGGACAACCACACAAGGAGAGGGACAGGGAGTGAGACATGCATTTAAGAGAGAGACAGACACACACGTACAGTACAGGTCAAAAGTTTGGACACCCCTTCTTCTTTTTTCAATGCGTTTTGTTTATTTTCATGACTATTTACATTGTAGATTCTCACTGAAGGCATCAAAACTATGAATGAACACATGTGGAGTTCTGTACATTCTGAAAAAATGGTGAAATAACAAAAAAAAAGTATATTCTAGTTTCTTCAGAATAGCCACCCTTTGCTCAGATTACTGCTTTGCACACTCGTGGCATCATTCTCTCAGTGAGCTTTAAGAGGTGGTCACCTGAAATGGTTTTCCAACAATCTTAAATGAAGGAGTTCCCAGAGGTGTTTAGTAGCACTTGTTGGCCCATTTGCCTTCTTCACTCTGTGGTCCAGCTCACCCCAAACCATCTGGATTGGGTTCAGGTCCTGTGACTGTGGAGGACAGGTCATTTTTGTTAAGTACATAAAACTCCACATGTGTTCATTCATAGTTTTGATGCCTTCAGTGAGAATCTACAATGTAAAAAGTCATGAAAATAAAGAAAACGCATTGAATAAGAGAAGAGCATGAATGGGTTACTGTATGCTATTGGTACAACTGTGTGTATGTGTGTGTGTGTGTGTGTGTGTGTGTGTATCTTCCTGCGCTCTGTCAGTGTAATAATGTCAGCTGGTCTCCAGAGTGTTGGCAGCTCAGTGTGTGAGGTTCATAGGTTGCAATGGTGATATGTCAACTACACACTGAATCATATCACTGAGCAAACAGATGGAGCTGTGATGAGGCCGGCCTGCTCCCTCCTTCATCACTCTCTGAATTAGAAGACCTGTTCTCGGCCTGGATGGGTCCTGAGAGCCCCAGTGATCAGTCCTGTACTGCTATTTTAATCCACACTAGGATTCATCAAATCTTCTTTTATTAGAATTTAAAACACCTAATTCCAAAATAGTTTGGATGCTGTGTAAAATATTTTAAATGAGCTTTGGCTTAGTTATTTTTAGAAGTGTTCCTGAACCCATGCACTGATTTCCAGTGCAGAATCAGTGCAGCCTATTAATAATGCTGTGCCACCTGAGGTCCTGAAGATCGCTAGCATCTAATATTGGGCCTCCCTTTTCTCTTGTGCACAGAATTTTTACAAATTCTCTCAATATTTTAATGATATTATCTACTGTAGAGATGGTGAGATATCAAAGTCTTTACAGTTTTACTTTGAGAAACATTTTTGTCTGAAATTGTTTCACAGATTTTTTAAATCTTAAATCGTAGATTAAATCTTAGAATAAAATCTCTTTTTATACACAGTCATGTGTGTAAAATTCTAATTGCATCGTTTTTTTTATTTATTAGTACTTACTTTTCCAGCCTTCTGTTGTCCTGAGGTGTGTTTAATAATTCTGAATTGGTTTATGTTTTTATATTACATATTAAAATGTCTCATTTTCAACAACATTCTGACTCTTCAGTGGCTTAAATACAAACTCATTCTACTTTTCAGAATAGCACATGGATTTTGGGGTCCACCTGTTGTATTTTACAGTGCTATGAAAGTGCTGCCATCTACTGTTTGGACGTCTCAGTAGGAGTGCAATACATATTAAAATCAGGGACACAAAAATGACTGGTGTCCATCTGCACCTATACAAAAATCTCATAATAAATATACATTATACAGTCCACTCCAAAAGTATTGGAACAGTGAGGCTGATCCCTTTTTTTGCCGTAGACTGAAAACATTTGGGTTTCATGTTCATTATAAGATAAATATGAGACAAAAGATCAATATTTTAGCTTTTATTTCCAGGTATTTACATATTTATCTGATACACAGTTCAGAAGATTGAGTACCTTCTGTCTGAACCCACCCATTTTTCTCATGAGCAAAAATATTGGAACAGATTATGGATGTAAATGAAAAAAGCCATGCAAGCTTCAAGCCTTGACACTACCTCCACTGTGTTTCACAGATGAGCTGGTATGTTAGGAATCATGAGTAGATCCTTTCTTTCTCCAGACTTTAGACCATCACACTGGTAAATATTTATCTTCGTCTCATCAGTCGTTATTTAGTCCACAGGCTTTTCTCTGTATTTCATGGAAAATTCCAGCCTAGCCTCCCTATTTTTATTGCTAATTAGTGGTTTTCATCTTCTGCTGTAGCCTCTGCATTTTTGTTCACGAAGTCTTTTGTGAACAGTAGATTGTGACACCTTCACTCGTGCCAGTCTTCAGTCGTACCTGTTCAACATTGGTTACTTAATACACCAGTGATGACTTTCTTCTTCAGGACATTCCAAGCAGGTGTTCTGGCTATGAACAATATTGAAGCAGTAGTTCTTATTGATTTTCCATCTATTATATAAGAAAAATGGATGGGTTCAGACAAAAGGTGCTATCTTCTAAAATGTATATCTGATCTAGATGTTAATATCTGGAAATAAAAGCTAAACTGTTAATCTCAAACCCAAATATTTTCAGTCTACAGAAGGAACAATTAGATTGACCTTACTGTTCCAATACTTTTGGAAAGGACTATATGCAGCACGCAAATTATTAAGAAATATGCATATACTTCAAAATACAGCTCTGGAAAAAATTAAGAGACCAAAATCTGAGACCAGTTTCTCAGATTTAGCCATTTATAGGTATGTGTTTGAGTAAAATGAACATTGTTGTGTCATTCAATAAACTACAGACAACATTTCTCACAAATTCCAAATACAAATATTGTCAATGAGAGCATTTATTTGCAGAAAATAAGAAATAAAATAAAATAAAATAAAATAATAAAATTTGGTGGAATAACACTGGTTTTTAATCATAGTTCTCATTCATTTTGGCATGTTCTCCTCCACCAGTCTTACACACTGCTTTTGGATAACTTTATGCTGCTTTACTCCTGCTGCAAAAATTCAAGCAGATTAGTTTGGTTTGATGGCTTGCGATAATCCATCTTCCTCTTGATTATATTCCAGAGGATTTCAATGTACTTTTTCCCAGAGCTATATATGTGCAACCCCAAATCAGAAAAGATTGGGACATATACATTATATACACAATACACAAAAACATATACATTTAATGTGACATTTATTTCTTTGCAGACAATATGAGCACAACATATTTCATCTTTCGTCTACTCAACTAATTGAGCACGAGTTAAGTGAGAGAAGAGCAGTGTTGTACGGCCAGTCGGTTACTCAAACTGAAGCTTAAGAATCAATGTCATCAGACAAGTATCAAACAATACCCAATATCAACATTAGTATTGATACTAGCGATATTTTAAATAGATCCACCCACCCCTACTTCAGAAAGCAAAGACGGAGGAGGGCGAGAAAGAAGGACAGGAGGAGAATTAGCGCTAGCTATGGTAAAAGCCAAACTTTGGGTTTATCTAAATAATAAAAATAGTAATAATCAGGGATTACACGTTTCTGTTGACAGCTTTGTTCAGTGTGCACACAATTCCTTTTTTTGTGCTCGCAAGTTTCATAGTTACGCTCGTGAGAAGGAAATTTACACGTGGGACATTCCAGGATTTTGGTACATTTCCTGTCACACCACTTAAATTTCAAACGTACATATCCAAAATATCTAAATGACTATTTTTTGTAAAAAATTTACTTGTTATCAGACAAACTGTAAAATTTGGTGGAAAAATAAGCTCCTTATATATTATGACCCCCCACTAATACAGTACTGAAACTCTGCACTACAATGCACAAAGTACTGGTCCCTTCCAAACGGACTTGCACCACACACCCAATATCTGCACTACTGATATACTTGCACTGTCAATACGCACTTTAATTCCCCATAAACTGTGAACTTTAAGGACTTTACGCACTCATTCACTTTACCAGCCTTAAGCTATATACCATATACCATATTTGCACTACTGATATATACTATTTATACTGTCATATCTTACGTATGTTTATTGTGTCTTGTTGTATTGTACATATAGTGTCTCCCACTCTTTTATATTATATATCCATTTCTTGTTTTTACTTATATTTATATATCTATTCCTCCCCCACACCACTGCACCTTGTTTTTGTCTCATGTATGTCTATTTGTGTCCCTGCTGTATTGTACACATAGTGTCTCCCATTCTCCTTTATTATATCTATTATCTGTACTTGCTGTAAAATTGGGAAGGAGAGTAACGTAATTTCAATTCTCTGTATGTCCTGTACATATGCAGTATTGACAATAAAACTACTTGACTTGACTTGACTTGACTTATTCAAAAGACGAATACCTTTGGACCTCCTCAAAAAATGTCCGTTTTCTCTTGTCCCACACATTGGGTGACCAAATCCTTAGGCAAATTTAATAATTAAAATAAACTCTAAATAAATTACTTCCTCTTGTATATTGTTGATCTGCATCTCCTTTACTTATGAAAACAACTTCTTTGGTCTACATTGTTTTGCATGTTACAGTTTTTATGCTATTAAGTTGTGTCCCGCAACATGCGCTCAACCCTGTTACCATAAGGAATTTTACCTGCAGAGAAAGAGTTAAAATATTTGTCTACTGGCACAAAGGAAGTGACATCACAAAGACATTTTCTGCCCACATGGCAAAGACCAAGAGTAAGAGCTCAACAATTTTCAAGTTTTTTTCCCAAATATGTTTGTCCAAGTTGTCACTCAGTGAACTCAACCCTGTTACTCATATTGTAAGACTAATAATGAGTCAAAATTTACTTTATATACTTATATAACCATGTTTGTCCTTGATCTTGTATACATAGCTAAATTCTACAGTTAGCATCTGTTCCTGGGGTAAACCACAACTTAGCCTAGATTTTCAACCCTGTTACTCGCAACCCTGTTACTGTAAGTTACGAAATATATTGCATACCAACTTAAGCATCTAATATAAAAAAAACTGCTTTGATACCTGAGCTTGACGAATCAAACTTTTTGATAGTCTATTACCTGTATTTAATAAATATATGACTAAAAATGATCAAATTGAAGATCAAATTTTCAGAAGTGACAACCCCTGAAATGTACCAAAATCCTGGAATGTCCCATATAACCTATAAAAACTCGCAGGCAAATTTTTTTAACCTGTTGTTTTTGACACTGATGTGACGCCATAGAAAAAGTGGATGTCTAATCAGCCTTCAGTGTTGGCAAAGATCACTTGTTTGATTATACAAATAAAGATTAGAATACTAAAAGACAAACTGCATTTGTGTTTTTTCCAAGTTTTATTTGTTTAAATTCACTTCAGTATTTTTTTTTCACTGTAGAGAAGGATGAGTGAGTGCCAACTTTCAGTGCACTAGTGCCTGTGTGTGCATTTGTTCTGCTTTAGTTCCTATGGCGACCCTCAGGGAACCTCTCAGGCAGTTTGGGGGTCCTTTTCCCCACCTTAGATCCACTCAAAAGATCCTCTGTTTCTTAAGACTTGCAGGATTCAGTGCCAACCCAGCCATAAACAAGCTGGGAGGGTCTACAGAAAAGGCCTGTACAACTTGGGGCTCGGGCCCAGCGCACCCCCACCCCTCCAGCACGGCAGGCCTTGTTGCCCATCAGTGGCTTTGATAGCATCCAGAACTGCGTAACCTTGTAATCTGAAGGCCAGATCCAAAGTGAATCCATTATGGGTAGCAACCTGGAGACACCGAACTTCTGCTTAAAATGAGAGTCTCTATTTCCACCCTGGAGTCCATTATAATCATCGATTGACCTTGTGTGGTACTTGCTATTGATTTCTCTCTCATTTGCTGGAGTTAATTAACTTGTAGAAAAGCCCTCGAGTGGCGTGACACCGTGGACAGCTTTCCGCAACTTCATTAAAGCCTAATCTTTATGAAATAGAAGGTTTGGAGCAAGGAAGGAACATTGTATTAGGATTAGTTTGGGCTGAAGCCACTGTTGTACGCCATGCATAACAAACCGGATTACAGGAGGATGGAAATGTGTCTTTAGTAAAGAGTAGGAATGAGAAACAACAGTCATAAATATCCAGCCTAAAATTGCAACTGAATCTACTCTGTGATGTTCAGAGCATCCATTTTCACCTTTAAAGGAGAAATATGGTGTAAAATGGACTTTTGTTGTAGTAAAACATGATAAAAAGTTCATTCTTTTGATGAATAGCAAGAAGCTTATTAAAAACTACTTTTTACATCCTATAACGTGAGCTTCAGGTCCGAGCACCGCCATTACTTCTGGCCCTGTATGCTATGCTTAGCGGAGTCTATGTAGGTTTTTAATAAGCTTCTTGTGCACTTTTTAAAGTTATTAACGCCTCGTTTTAAATGTCAGGGCTCTCCGGATTCTAGCAAGGAGGTGTGGAGTTACTTTGAGCTGGATAACTGTGGGAAAGGCGATTTATCGGGGGAAAATTATGCCCCGTGTCACCCAGTCTGAAGGGTATTTGGACAAACTGTTAAAAATTCTCAGAATCTCGGAATCTTGGAACGCTGTGGGTAGGTACTTTTTATCATGTTTTACTATAACAAAAGTCCATTTTACACCGGAGTTCTCATTTAAAGCTTTAGGAGACTCACTTTGATTGTTTCTACAGACAGACAACTTCAATAGGACAAGGAAGCTCTGTCTTTAAAGTCTTTGTGATTTCTGCTACTCAACATCCAAATCATCCCAGACACAATCAATGATGTTGAGGTCTGGACTGCTGTGGTCAGACCCTTGTTCTGAGAACAGAAAGAGTTTCAGTCGAAGCGAACGTTGTGGGTTTGATTCCCACGTCTATTAATCTAAAACTGGCAAGGCGCTTTCATCCTTTCAGAGGTATGAGTCTATGACATATTCCCAGCAAGGTTATAATAGCTTTTCATTTTTTTATGATAGTTTAATTTTATTTCCTTTTCAATTCAATTAGATTTAATTAGTTTGTAGAGTATGTTTGATTCACTTACAGTTTTTGTTATTTTGTTCGTTTTCATTAATGATAATAACCTTGATTCCCAGTACACATGCAGCACTGTGCATTGAGGATTGTTAAATGAATGCTCACACAACTTCAAAAATGAAATGGCCAATTCATCTGGCACCCACCAAACAAGAAACTCTTGCTTAATCCAATTCCCACGTCAGTTTCTTGTGATTGTATTTCCCGGTGACTTAAAGGTCTCCAAAGCCAACACAGTCTTGTAAAGAATGGTGGATGAGGTTTCTCCAGTAGTTCAACATTTTATCCATTGTTTAGAGCATGTTCACCTCTAAAGTTTGACCTAAGGAAGTTGTTTGACCTAAAGAAATATCAGAATCTATCACAAATAGAGTCGCTTGAGGTATGCTAAAGCTAAAGCGCATTTGGACAAGCCAGCTTCATTTTGGACTAAGGTCCTGTGGACTGATAAAGCTAAAATTTAGTTATTTGGAGGGAGTTTATTTATGCATGGAGGAAAAAGAACACAGCATTCCAAGACAAACACTTTACTGCTCCCCACAGTAAAATATGGTGGTGGTTCATCATGCTGTGGAGCTGTGTGATCAGTGCAGGTACTGGGAATCTTGTAAAAGTTGAGGGTCGCATGGGTTCCAGTCAATATCAGCAGATTCTTGAGAACATTGTTTAAGAATTAGTGAGAAAGTTGAAGTTAAAGTTGTGCTGGGGCTGGATACTTCAACAAGACAACGACCCCAAACACTAAACACTGCTCAAAATCTATTAAAACATTCATGCAGAGGAACAAGTACAACATTCTGGAATGATCATCTCAGTCCCCAGACCTGAATATTATTCAAATCTGTGGTATGATTTAAAGCGAGCTGTTCATGGTCAGAAACCTGAATCAAACCTGACTGAACTGGAGATGTTTTGTAAAGAAATATGGACTAAAATACCTTCATTAGAAGCTGTATATCAATTTATTTCTTGGTGATCAGTAATACTGTGGAGCTTTTAAAGCAGGATGGTACTTAACACAGCTCCAGTAAAGTTCTGTATAGAGACAAGTTGGTCAGAGAGCAGACCTTCAGACAGGCGGGTGAAACACCATCTGGCCTTACTGCCTTTCTGTCAGTTGAGGAGTTCACGCTCTCAGGTTTTAAGAGTTCAGGATGGATGGTTGGCAGGGTGGCAGTCTCAGTGGCAGAGCTGAGAGGAAAGGTGCTGATGTTTCTGCTGTCGTTTGAAAGAAGTGTGATTTGGAGCCGGAGAAGCGTGCAAAACTGGGATTTTCAGATCTGCTTGTCAGCCGGATGATGATTCCTTATTATCTAGAGATGTACAGTGGCATGAAACAGTATTTGTACTTTTGTTTTTGCATTTTTGTCCTACTTACATTTTTCAGATTATCAAACAAACTTTAATATCAAACAAATATAATCTGAGTAAATATAAAAAGCACATTTTAAATGATAATTTCATGTATTAAGAGAAAAACTATCCAAATCAATCTAGCCCTGTGTGAAAACTGTTTTTCTCCTATAAATTAACTGTGATTAATCACACTTTTTGGAAAGCTGAGTTCAAATTCACTACTAACCAAAACCAGGCCTGATTACTGCCAGACCTGTAGAATCAACAAATCACTTAAATAGAACCTGTCTGACAACATGAAGCAGATAAAAGATCTCAAAAACATCACATTATGCCCCGATCTGAAGAAATTCAAAAACAGATCAGAAAACAAAATCATTGATCATCTATCAGTCTGGAAAAAGTTACAAACCAATTCCAAACCAAACCAAAAGGCTTTGGGACTCCAGTAGACCACAGTGAGAGCTATTATTCACAAATTGAGAAAACATGGAACACTGGTGAACCTTCCCAGGAGTGACTGGCCTACAGAAATTATACCAAAAGGGCATAAACAACTCATCCAGGAGGTCACAAAAGACCCCAGAACAACATTTAAAGAACTGCAGGTCTAACTTGCTTCATTGAATGTCAGTGTTAAAGATTCAATAATAAGAAAGAGACTGGGAGAAACTGGTCTCTGTGGGAGTGTTCCAAAACAAAAAAACACTGCTGACCCAAAAGAACAAAACAGCCCATCTAACATTTACCAACAAACATCTTAATGATCTCCAGAACTTTGGGTAAATATTCTTTGGACTGAAGAGACAAAAGTGGAGCTTTTTGGAAGGTGTTTGTCCCGTTACATCTGGCATAAAACTAACACATAATTTCAGAAAATTACATCATACTGAATGTAAAACATGGTGGTGGTAGTGTGATGATCTGGAGCTGCTTTGCTGCTTCAATGTCTGGACAACTTGCTGTAATAGATGGAACCAGGAATTTTGCTGTTTAACAGACAATCCTGAGAGAGAATATCCAACCATCTGTTCATGACCTCAAGCTCAGGTGTACTTGGGTTCTGCAGCAGGACAATGACCCAAAGCACACAAACAAGTTCACCTCTGAATGGCTCTGAAAGGTTGGAGTGGCCTAGTCAAAGTCTGATTTAGATGCTGTGGATGATCTTAAACAAGTGTTTTTTTTTTATAAATAATAAATACAATCATATCAGCATGTTTTATCTGCTGACATCTGCCAAGGCCGTTTAATAATCAGATTAATACTGAGACTGGGGATTAGAGCCATTTAAACCCTACTGTGAATGTAAGCGATATTATTAAGCAGATTAGACTGCTAAATTCCTTAATACACCAATACACAGTCAGAACCAGCTTACAGATCATACGCTCATGCTCATATGCTCTTTGCAGATGTAACATGGCTTTGCTCAAATTGACATCTTAATAATGATAATACAAAACTATCAAAGCTATGATGTACACTATGAGGACAAAACTATTGGGACAACTACTCATTCATTGTTGCTGTTTTTTTTTTTTTTTTGTGAAACCACAACTATATTTAATGCAGGAGATGCTACACATACAGGTGCATCTCAAATTTTTTTTTTAAATAATTTCAGTAATTCAGCTCAAAATGTGAAACTCATATATGATATAGATGTATTACACACATTGTGATCTACTTTGAGCATTTATTTATTTTATTGTTGATGATTATGGCTTACAGTCGCTTAAAAAATTATAAATATATTTAATGAGTATTACAACTGTATTACTATTATACACTGAGTATATTAGAAATGTACTAGGAATAGATGTTAAATATATTTAGATTTTTTTTTTAGTTCTGGTAACACGTTTCATGGCTTAAAATCTTTGAATAAATAAAAAAGAACATGTTTCTGTGTCTGACAGCCAGCTTAATAAATAGTTAGGATGAATTAAGTTCTCCTGCCCAGCTGGACAAAATAGAGTTCCCCAGGCAAATTCTCACAGCAGTAAATTCTTGATTGTGGCAAATCACAAAAGATTAAAGCATGTTTTTCATATGCAAGTGAATGTTAATGGTTCATAAGTAAGAACTATAACTAGCTATTTATCTAACTATAGCTAGTTAACTAGCCAGACAAACAGAGTACATCTGTTATAGACAGTATTAACACCAATACAGACACTTTTACAACCTACAACAGGTGTTTTTCTTTTTTTTCTTTTTTGCAACTGTATTAAGGGCTGCAGGTAAAAATTAATTTTGTTATATAACTAGCCAGACAGCTAATGATATCTTAAGTCTTTTACAGATGATCATACTTTCAAAGCTAATTAAAAAATGGACAAGATTTTTTATAGGAAGTCAGCTTAGTCATAACTTTTTGTTTTGGCAGTTATTAAGTTAATATAATCTAAATATATATATTTTTATTAAAAGCTAATTCACCATACTTGCATGTGCTACACACATTGTGTTGGATCAACATAATTCTCTCAGCAGCTGGCATAACTCTAAGACAAGACTATTGCAAACTAATGTACTTTTTTTTTCTCCATTTTTTGTTGGGCTAGTGCTTTAATTTTCAGTGAGTGAAATCCTGCATTGCTTTAAAGCTCCTTTGGGTGGCGCCTCTCAGCAAGTGTTCTCTTGTAGGCCTGCTCTTCAGCAACAATGGGAGGGTCTCTGATGTGTCTCTGCTCAGTTGCTGGGTGTTGACCTTGTTTACCAGAAGTTACTCTTGTGTGAAGTCGTGGCACCCGGCCTCACGAGGGCACACAAACTCAGCCTGCTCACTGAAATGTGGCCAAACCAACAAATCCACCCTCCACCCAACAATAATATCAAATACAGACATATATAGTAAATGTAAGTAGTGGCAGTGCCTTTATAGAAGATGACTGTTACTGTTTAATATCAGAATTCATGATCCAGATAACATACACTTGTGGGCCCTGTATGGGTGGCCCTGAGACCCAGTATGTTTTTACCACTGGTTCAGTGATGGGGCTCATCAGGGTCAGTGATGACTTTCGAGATTAAGCAACTGCTTTTACAACCATTTTCTTCTACGTTTTATGGCGAATCTAGCCAAAATACTGTATTTCCCACACTAAATAAACAATTTTTTAACCCAGTAAACTTTCCTCACTAAAATGATTATATATTATCTAAACTTATACTTTGCTTAAAAATATACTTTGCTTAATTAAAACAGCAAGTACACCTAAATATTGTGTGTATTTTGTTTAGACATTTGTAGAAACATTGCATTTTAATTAGAGTAGTTAACATGACTTGAGACCAGTTTTGTATTGTGATCATTTTTTGTATTGTATTGTATTGCGATCACTTTTTTTTGTATAAACATTACTATTTTTTTGTTTGTTTGTGTTATATAGATGGAATCTGATTTTCTTTTATTGATGTTATGTGCGTTATAATAGATTTTTTTATATTATTCAGGTAGAGGCTTTATTTAAGCCCATTTTAGGTTTTTGCCTCTACCTGCACTGTATTTTATTGCTATTTGTGTTTTGTATCTGTTCTTTTTTGTTAGTGCAAAAATAAAAATTCAAATTCTAATTTTACCTAATTTTACTAGTGTGTCACTACAAGCCAGGTTGCTGGTGTTGGGAATGCATGTAGTGCGACACCACAACCTTGGTCACCAAAATTCCCCCTCCGGGATCAATAAAGTATCTGTCTGTCTGTCTCTCTGTCTGTCTGTCAGCAGGATCACTAATGCTGCTAGCACGACACTACAAGCCAGGTCGCCAGGATCGCTAATGCTGTTAGCACAACACTACAACCTCAGTCACCAGGGTCACTAATTCTAACTCTACCTCTAGCGTGACAATACAAGCCAGGTTGGCAAGTTCACTAATGCTGCTAGCCCCACAATGTACCAAAACCTGCTATAGAACTTGTAGTCAGTAGTAACCAGTAAGAATAAATTCTTATTTTTTATTTATTTTAGAATAGAAAATGCTCCGTTTTAACTAATTGACAAACAGATTTTCCTATAGTGAACCTTAATTTATGTAATTTTAAGATTTTTGTAAAAATGACCAAAATGTTATTCTTAAAAATATATTGCAAAATTTTTGTAAACTTATTATTAAATAATATAATAAAGTTTATTTTTTTTTGTAAAGATGACCAACAATAATGTGCTAGTTGTTTCTTTAGCTTTTTATGTAATTTCAGTTTAATTTCTTTTATAAAAAAAATACCAAAAATATTGCATTGTATTTTTAAGTAAAACTAGCCCTTCGTTATTTTAGAGTGCTGTTTTGTGTCCTGGGTTTTCATCGTACGCATTGTTTCGGGTTAGCATTCTTAGCAAGTTGAGTTAAAAGCAAAATTAAATGGAGTTTTTTGCACATTCAAAGCCATGAAAACATGTCTACAGAGAGAAGTTGAACAGTATTGTAGGTACAACTTGTGTAAACACTAGTGATAATAAACTGTATAATACTACGGATTTTGCTATTGTTGATGTGTGGTGCAGACATCTTTCATTCTGACCTCGGGGTTAGTTAGGGCAAAATATTTAGGTAAACTTCCTTACATTAATGCAGCATTAGCCACAAACTAACAGGTCTTAAAACAATAGCAAACAAACATTGAAATCCTACATAATTAAATAATAATAATAACATTGCTAATAAATGGGTTATAAATAGGGCTATTAATATTAAATCGTTAACGCACACAATTAATTTGTATTCAGTAATGCTTATACTTCTTTCAGTGAGATGAATAGAAATAGCTTTTGGTATTCTATGTGATGCTCTCTCTGGGTGGGGATGATCTACAGCAGAAATGACACTTAGCAGTGCAGGCATGACTTTTTCACATCGTTCTACCGGTTCTACACAACCACATGCACCAAATCTATTAATACATGATGTGGCATTTACACACAGAACCTTTGCTTCACTTTGAGCATCTTCTTTCTGCTGTGGTTGCTCTCTCTCTCAAACCAGACCTGATAATAACTATTTATGCTTAGCTAAAAAGTCCTATTCTACATCTTTGTGCAGTTTAAATATGTTTGTGTGGAAATATCATAATTTAAAGTCACTTACTCTCCTTATACAATCCTAAATCAGAAGAAGAAGACCAAATTATATAAATCACACATGTGCTGGATCTCCGCTTTTAAGCCATCCGTGCAGTAAAAACACACATACACACCAGTGAGCACACTGAGAAGACACACACAGTGATAGTGTAAGCACACATGCCTGGAGCAGTGGGTAGCCATAACTGCGGCAAACAGGAAACAGTGAGGGTTAAGGGCCTTGTGTGAGGGCCCAAATGGCTGAACCAGGTATCGAACACCTAACCTTGTTGTTGATGGTCCTGTACTGTACCTGTTGAGCCATTACTGCCTACAGAAATCAGAAAAGGTTTACACAAGACAGAAAATAAAAATAAAACACATTACATTTCTTACATTTACTTTGTTAAATGATTTAAAAAGGTTTTAAAACAATGTCCCTTTCCAGGATGCAAAGTGGTCTAGCAGGCTAAGCGCTGCCACTATGATAAGGAGCTCGCTGGTTCGAATCCCGGTCATGTAGCTTGCCAACCAGCTGCCAGAGCCCTGAGAAAGCACAATTGGCCTTGCTCTCTCTGGGTGGGTAGATGGAGCTCTCTCCCCTCATCACTCCCAAGGGTGATGTCGATCAGTACAAGGCGTCTGTGAGCTGATGTATCGGAACCGCTGCGCTTTCCTCTGAGCACGCTGTGATGCTACTCGGCAATGATGCATCAGCAGCAGTTCGAAAAGAGGCGATGTCTGACTTCACATGTGTTAGATGAGGCATGTGCTAGTCTTCACCCTCCTTGTGTTGTGGCATCACTAGTGATGCAGGATTTGTCAAGTCTTACAATAAAGAGTTATATTTACAAAAGCCAATTCAAATTGTACTGTGTAAAACAGAAGCCTTATCTTAGTTCCAGAATCCGTGGCATCAATTTCTCTGGGCTCGAAGATATCAGGAATGGACCATCATCCAATGGAAACATGTATTGTGGTCAGACAAATCAATATTCCAGATCTTTAGTGGACGAAATGTATGATTTCCATCTATATGCTATACAAAAAACAAACAAAAAAAACATCTATATCTTAGAGCAACTTGTGCTGTCATCATGTTTCCAAGGGACTTTCATATTTAATTTTCAAAACCACATGCTACACACATTACAATCTGCAGTCTTAACCTCTGCCCAATAGAGAATTTCTTGAGAATTGTGAAATAAATGCAACAAAGACTGTATACTGTTGCATTATCACACAGCTAGTAAGATTAACAGTGTACATGATTTAATATACTATTTAATATTATTTAAATATATTGCCATTTATCAGTTATATCAGATTACATATTTCATAAAGGCTTCATCAAGCTATTGGTTGAACAGTAAGCTATATCTATAATATATTAAATTATTTAAAATGTGCATATAAAGAGCTAATGCAAAGATGGTATGTGCTTTGGACTCCTTTGTAGGTGTTTTTAGGCTATGTCTGTAGGTTATATCTGTAGGTTATAAACCACCACCAAGCTAAAACCTCTACTGTGTGGTCAGTGTAGGACGACGTGTAAGCTTAGTTTGATATGAGACCTAAAACCACACAGAATTATTTTCATATATTTCCGTTCATGACCTGACAGCACTGGTGATTATTCTTGTGAAAAGAGCAGATAAGCTCAGTGCTGTGCAAATACAGTCCTGTGAAAAAAATACTTGCAGCTTGCTATGATAATTACATTTTTAAGAATAAAGAATTTCACACTTTTAAGTAAGTTATTGTCCTTAAACCTGATATCTGTTTGTGTCAGCCTTCTCAGTAACAACTGCGGCAGCCTGCAGATATTCTGGTCATTGTCCTGCTGAATAACCCAACTGCACCTGAGCTTTAGGTCACAAAATGATGGACTGATATTCTTTATTAGGATTTGATAGGATGCAATAGAGAGCAGAAAGTCATGCTCTGCAAAAGCAAAGCTGCACCAGGCCATGACACTACCACCACCATGTTTTAACTGTTCCCTTTTTTACTATAGATATTAAGCCAAATCTGTCCTTTGTGCAAAATATGCAGAAGGAAAAATTAATGATTACCCTTAAGGTTCATATTGTTGAATCTTACAGTTTAAAACAAACAAAAAGCAATCTACCTTCTGAACTTATCAGTATCAGCACTGTGTTAACATGGTTAAACTCTGTGTAAAACCATTAAAGGCACATAACAGGTAAGAAACTCAAAAAATATGCTAACACATTACCAGAGCTCTAGAACGTTTGTGTTAAAATATTTATGTGTCTTAAAAACAAACAGCACTAGTATTATTTCCTCAGTAAAAATGCAGTTAATGTAAGTTCTGCTAAAAGCTAGCTACTTTGAGTAATGAACAAAAGGTTGTGATGGGTGACCAGCCTCATTCAGCCAAGACTTTTAATCACTTAAACCCTTAAAAGTGTAACCTGACCTTTTAGGATATAGCAGAATATTATATACAGTCTAGAGAAGAACATCTCTATGGAAGATTAAGTTTTGTGTCATGGTTGAAATATATGGGAATGGGTGGAGCTATGCCTCATACTGCAACCAGCCAGCAGAGGTGTTAGACCTTTTGCGACTTCACTTTTGTAGAATCATTTATAATGTTTATAAACAGTCACTGTATGGATCGATGTTCTTTTGCACGAATGCGGTGTAAGATTTTCACCGGAATGTTGGACATTTAGGGCCAATTTAGCATTCTATAGCGCACCAGTCAATTAAGCATTGCGTAGCTTGATTTAGGACATGTCAGTGTGTCTTTGGTGGCATGAGGGTGCAAAAAATGTGCAAAAGGTATGTACCAATGCTCTTAATTAATCATAGGTGCTTTTGGTTGTGCTCTGACTGGCGCATTGATATCTTAACAGTGCGGAACTTTTGCACGTCTCAGCAGAGGATTCTGACCTGCATGTTCATGCTGTGAAGGTACACCAGCAGTTTATTAAGAAAATTAACGTTAAAGTTTTTTTATTCCTTAAGACCTACCCGGACAGGATTAGTTTCTCGGGGAAAAATTTCACACTTCTACTCAGTGATAAAACTCCGTCGTCCGGATTACAATTGAGAAAACAGGTGGATCAGTGGGTTTTTAGGCTTTTTCGGTCACATGACATTACGTTTTGTGGCCCCATATTTTCACCCGCCGCTGTGTTTATGTGGATCTCTGTGAAAAATCCATGCCTGAAGTGTAATTACGGTGCGTGGCAGTGGACAAATAGCTATTTTATTAAAGGCGAGGTGACGAAACTCAGAGAGGTGGATCCAGACTCGCTCACTGAACGTTAAAAAAAAAACATGCACATGGTCAATCTGGATGGGAATAAAATCAAAGAGGACCCCCAATAAAAGAGAAAATGACACCAGGACCCCCTGAGAAACTAATCCCGTCCTATATTCTGTTAATTTTTGATGTATTAGCTGGATTTGCAGCTCAATTTTTTTTGTGTGAAATGTCTTGCATGGCTAAGATACGATTATTTGGCTGACTGTTGTCAGGGTTTTAATCAGTCAATCAAGTACCTGTATTTTCCGCCGCCAAGATAAATATAGACCATATATTTACCTGAACACACCTTACTTCCAGACCACCATGCCCATCAGTGTAGATACATTCATAAACTTTGTTGTTATAATAATGGCACCAGCACAAGGCATGAAAGTGAACTGTTGATGGGGTGTAAGATAGCAACAAGCATCAAAACACGCCTTTTGCAGGGTGTACGAAAGGGCCCTTAGTATCAGCTCATTAGTTGAGCTGCTGTTGACAAGAAACTTTGTTCTACATCCTCTTTAAGCATGGCAGCCCGCTAATATGGGAAGTAAGAACTTTTAAAGAGGAATCTCAGACTTTCCCACAACAACCACAGAAGTACTGGTGCAACTGCTGCTGAAAACATTTCCTCAAGCCATATTTTATATTACAAAAAAGTTGAGAGAAATGGAATTAAACCCACTGTAAAGCTTTAACACCTAAGCCTCGCAACCTGTATGCTGTCTGACATCACAATTATAAATAGGAGAACTTGCGAAGAGGAAGTCATGGTCTCTGCAACACTCGGTTCTCTCAGGGTTGTGTCAATTCCACCTCCTCCCTTCGCTGAACGTGTTTCACAGTTATGCCAATACAGAGCTGTAGTGCTGTGATGTGCTAGAACACCATAAAGGGAGAGCATAAATGTAGGGGTAGGGGTATGTGATTTTTTATATGCTGAACTGTCATGATAAGCTATTTTCAGCATTCTGTGGTTCTTATTAAGGCTTACAGTGCACTGACCATCTGTTTCTTTCAACAAAAGAGATTTACTTAGCATTGTTGGGACTTTGTTTTTAGGTGATTCATTGTGTATTCATGGCTTTTAATGATGATTTTCTTTCTTTGTTAGTGAATACTCTGTTTCAACTGGTCAATCCTCAGAACAAATAATTTTTTTGTTATGGATAAAGTGCCCAACCCATGTAGTTGAGTTAAAATGGTGATTTGTCCATTGTCCTATTATCAGTTCTTAATAAATTAATTGCTTATTCAACTTATTTTAAATGAAAATACTCTAGTATCTCTCTTGGTTCTCCAAGCTTTATTCAAATCTACAAGATTATCTCATAGATTATCTCAGTAAAACAAGGCAATAAAACAAAGTAAAAACAAGTAAAACTAACCGTACAGTTGCACAAAAAACACAACGAAATTAAACACAAAAAAAGAAAGATCAAATTATTAGCAAAATAATTCCATCAGTTTGTGACAAGTCATCCATGCCATGCTGAAGTTTGCTAGTAGTCCCAGCCCATCATACAACCACCACTATGTTTAACTGTTGTTATCAATTATTGTGGAAACATGACAGTTGGTTTAATCATTTCCATGTTTTAATTATGACAGAAAATATGCCAATTAGGCAACTCTTCCCTTTATTTTTTTGAGTAACCACTCACAAAGCAGAACAGATGCTGTAACAGAAACACTTTCCATAAAAAACACTAAGACCAAGACTAGTTAAATGACTAGTCAAATGTCCGTATAGATCTGCATACCTTATAATATATAGTAGGACATATAGATCTGTATCTGATCCTGCTTCTAACACTGATGTCATTTTAGGCTAAAATGTCTCAGCAGTTCCACAGTGTGTTACTCGAGTGTACTCGAGTTCCTGCTTGTCTCCACATCTCTATCTCTCTGTCTATCTCTCTATCTCTCTCCCCACCTCCCAGCCCGTCCACACACACTGAACTCCCCCGGTCATATTGGACCTCGGCGGGAGGAGGCGGGGTGTTTTCGGAGGGGGAACTTCTACCGGAAACCCAACTTTTTCTTTCTTCACCTCAAACTTAGAGAGAGAGAGAGAGAGAGAGAGAGAGAGAGACTGACGGAGAGTAAGAGACACTTAAAGAGAGAATTAGGAAGTGACACAGAATTAGAGAGATTTAAAGAGAGACAGAGAGTTAAAAGGAGAGAGACAGTATTACAGACAGTTAAAAAAAGGATAAAAAATAGAGAGAAAAAAAAACGGTTAAATATCGTCATTGTTTATTTTTATTGACGGTTCTGTTAATATTTTCATTGATGTCTTACTATATGTTCAGTTTTTGACATTTGAGTGCTTTGGTGACATTGTTTTCAAAACAGTCATGCTAATAAAGCCAACTTGAATTGAACTGAATTGACACAAAATTAGACAGAAACAGTTAAAAAGAGAGAAAGACGTAGAATTAGAGAGAGAGAAATGGGGTGGATAGAGAATTAGAGAGAAAGGGAAAGACAGTTAGAGAGAAAGAGAGACAGAATTACAGAAAGACAGTTAAACAGAGAGACAGAGATACACAGAATTAGAGAGCGAGACAGATAGACAGTTAAAAGAGAAAGAATTAGAGAGAGTAAAAAAGAGAAATATACACAGAATTAGAGAGAGAAAGAGGGAGGCACTGAGAGAGAGAGCAAGAGACAGAGAGAAAGAGAGAGAGATAGAGAGAGATATAGAGAGAGGCTGACAGAAAGAGGGAGACTGACAGAAAGAGAGAGAGAGAGACACTGAAGGAGCAATAGAGAGAGAAAGAGAGCGAGAGACTGTGTGTGTGTGAGAGAGAGAGAGAAAGACAGTTAAGTAGAGAAAGAGAGACAGAATTACAGAAAGACAGTTAAACAGAGATACAGAGATACACAGAATTAGAGCGTGAGACAGATAGACAGTTAAAAAAAGAGAATTAGAGAGAGTAAAAAAGAGAAATATACACAGAATTAGAGAGAGAAAGAGGGAGGCACTGAGAGAGACTGACAGACAGAGGGAGACTGACAGAAAGAGAGAGAGAGAGAGAGAGACACTGAAGGAGCAATAGAGAGAGAAAGAGAGCGAGAGACTGTGTGTGTGTGTGTGTGAGAGAGAGAGAGAGGCAGCACCGTTAACTACATCTCCTCACGCCTCGCAGTTCCTCGTTTCTGAAGCTTCGCGTCATGGTGGATTGGAGAAAGTCTGCAGCGAACAGAAGCGAGATTAATCCGTGTGACTCAAGATAAAGTCCTCCGAGCGCTTTCTGCTCCCGGAACCGACCTTTCACTGCTTTATCATGGAAGATGTGAGTATGTTTACTGAGTGTTGGTCTTCCTGCTCCTTCTAACTTTACTCGCGTTACTTCTCCTCCACTCTCTCTCCCTCTCTCTCTCTTTCTCTGTGTGGATTAAAGTACACAAACACAGCCCGAGCTGAGGAAACCTGAGAAAAACCTGCTAAGAAACCTTCAAATACGCTTAAAGAGACGAACCAGTAAATAGCGCCTCTCCTTCTGAGAGCCCGGCCTGAGAAACTAACACTAAACAAACAGCCTCCAGCTCTTAACTTACACCCCAACTTACTTACTCCGTGCAGACAGACCGACAGACAGACATCATCTCTACTACAGGCCTAAACAGCAGCAGCAGCAGAGCGTCTTCACACTTCACCCCCTTTATACACACCCATACACACACCACATACACAAACAAGTTAGCCCCTGCTAGCTAACTCACTTACCTCTAACTTCTGTTCATTAGCGCGTTATTAACTGTACATTAGCTGTATAAGTCACCCCCCCGGCTCTGAGAGAGAGGCAGTAAACAGATAAACTTTGGTTTAGAGCTTTAGGATACTGTGTGAAACTGAGCTGCACCTGTTCACCTGCTCATACAACGCCCCTTATAACAGCACTGCAGCTCCATACAGCCTGCACAACACAGTGCCTTACCTACTGCATGTACACACATAACCAGCTAGCATTTCAACGTTGAATCAACATCGTGATGTTATGGTTAAATCAATGGTTGAATAAACGAGGATGTTATAGTTGAACCAATGTTTAATCAATGTTGATGTTATGGTTGAATCAATGGTTGAATTAACGAGGATATTATAGTTGAACCAATGTTTAATCAATGTTGATGTTATGGTTGAATCAATGGTTGAAATAACGAGGATGTTATAGTTGAACCGATGTTTAATCAATGTTGATGTGATGGTTGAATCAATGGTTGAATAAACGTGGATGTTATAGTTGAACCAATGTTTAATCAATGTTGATGTTATGGTTGAATCAATGGTTGAATTAACAGGGATGTTATAGTTGAACCAATGTTTAATCAATGTTGATGTTATGGTTAAATCAATGGTTGAATCAATGTTGATGTTTTGATTGAATCAATGTTATGGTTAAATCAATGTTGAATCAACTTTGAATCAACATTGATATTATGGTTGAATCAACGTTTAATCAACGTTGACATTATGGTTCAATCATTGTTGATGTTATGGTTGAATTAATGGTTAAATCAACGTTGATGGTATGTTGAATCAGTGTTGAATCAACATAGATGTTATGGTTGAGTCATCCTTAAATCAACATTGATATTATGGATGAATCAACGTTTAATCAACATTGATGTTATGGTTGAATCAATGTTGATGTTATGGTCAAACCAATGTTCATGTTATGGTTGAATCAATGTTGAAACAACTTTGATTTTATGGTTGAGTCAACATTGGATTTGTTGTTGATTTTTAAAAGTGAACCAAAACTGATATGGCAATGTTGTTTCAACGTTGTACGCTTAACCTTTTATAACCCACAACTCACATTCAGGAGGCTTACAATTGTATGGAAGAGGAAAAAAATAAACTGAATACCATGATGGAACATTTTTAACAATTTTATTTTTATTTTCTCTCTCTTAATATACATTTCTGAAATGTAGGAACTGCACAACTACAAACAAAAAACTTTAATTACTACAAGTAGCTAAAACTAGAATGTTAAACGTACATCACTGTAGTAAAGCTGAGTATAAAGAATCATCCCCACTACAACCGATATTAAAGGTCGGTTGTGTGCCAGCTGGATAGGTAAATACTACACAGCTATAAAAGCTACACAGTACATTTATCCATGTTAAATCAACAACGTAACCGTTAAATTAACTAAAATTAACACTATTTATGACCCATGTTCTTAAGGTGTTGCTAGGTGGTGGATATGATGTTGCTGTATGGGGGAATACAAATACAATTAGCTAGCAGAGCTGAGTCCTGTAGTGCTAAGTTTTGGCTAAATGTTGAAGTCCAAGTGAGTTTGGCTAATAAAGTTTGTCCACAAGCTAATAAGCTAAAATGACAGTTTATGAAGGTAAATAATAAAAATATTTAGGCACTAAATATTTAGTCTCATTCAGGCAAAAGTATAGGTTTGACTTGGGGTGCACAAACATTTGCATATGAGTGTATATACAGGGTATATACTGATAAACTGTATAAACAGAGTATATATACACTGCATCAGGACTGAAACCTTCTGTAGCACTGTGCATCCAACTGCAGCAAAGCTTCAACAAATTTGTTTCTGTTCTGGTTATGTTTCTCTGTTTTCTTTCGGACAAAAAGATGAAGGTCCAGAGTGAAAGCTATAACAGTAAAAAAAATCTAGGAGCTGAAAAAGACTTAAATTAAATTCGGAAAAGGAATCAAAAGACTGAAATGGAAGCGAGTAAGCAGTATTAAAAATACAGTTTTAGTTTTACATTGCAAAAGTGGACAAGTGCAAGTGAAAGAATTATTGTTGTTAAAGTTACGCTATAGAGAGTGCAGACGTGTGTTTCTGTAGAGGATGTGACTCATAACCTAATGACTGGTCTAATTTGACCAGGAATGGACTTTTGAATATGAGTGTACATTCAGTCATATATCTACTTAAAAAATAGATGTATATTGTCACCTTCCTAAAAAAAATGGCAAAATAGATTTTTTTTGCCTAAATCAGCTATTTAAAATCACCTACACCCTCAGTTAATCAGATAATTCAATTCTACTCCTTTAGGATTACAGCCTATACCAACATTATGATTTACCATATTTTTTGCACTATAAGACAAACTTAAAATCCTTTAATTTTCCCAAAAATCGTCAGTGCTCCTTATAATCTGGTGCATCTTATGTATGAATTTTAACAGTCAGGTTGTAAAGAGCAGTAAAGACACTTTACTGAAATACAGCGTTACACAGGAGTTTCAGTGAAGTTTCGTAACTCTCTCTGTCTGGTGATGTTTACTAGCTAACTAACACTGCTGCTAACCGCGACTAGCGCTACTGCTTACTACACTGGTGAAAAAATTGGCAATCTAAATTTATTTTAAATAATATTTACCCAATAGGAGAGAAATCTGTGTAGATTAACATCCAGCGCTTGTTTGACAAAAAATGTAAGTTTACGTGCCAGATTAGTTTTTCTAAATTTATAACGAGTCATAATAGAGCTCAGTCCAAACCCGGATAGTGTTACTACTTAAGATTTTATGTTTGATTAACAATTTGCAAAAATTCTGACACCTAGGTTTATGTTTATTTGGGTTTAGTATTCTAGTGTTATATAGAGTTTATTACAGGTAGACACTCTTACTAATCACTGACTTTATGTTTATTTGTGTTTAGTTTTCTAATGTTTTATAGAGTTTATTACAGGAAGATACTCTCACTGATCACTGACTTTTTGTTTATTTGGGTTTAGTATTCTAATGTTAAATAGAGTTAATTACAGGAAGACACTCTCACTGATCACTGACAATGTTTTTTTGGGTTTAGTATTCTAATGATTTATAGTGTTTATTTCACATGTACCTGTAATAAACCCTATATAAAATTTGAATAAACATTTAAATACTTTAAAGACGCATGTGTAAATGAAAGAACGGTCAGCTGTGTCCTGAATACACATAAATTATGAAAAAAAAACCCTGAATTTTCTGATGTTTCTTTATTCAAAATATACCGTATTTTACAGATTATAAGGCACACTGTATTATAAGGCGCACTATCAACGAATGTCTATTTTCTGGTCTATTATTTTATACATAAGGCGCATTTTAAGCAACACTAGTAAGGAACAAGGGTGTCGCCATGTTTCCCTTCTAATTGTGAAGCCTCTTCAAACAAGCGCAAACAGCGCGGTTAGCAGTGGTTAGCGCTAGTTAATGTCACCTAACAGTGTTACACTGAGGAACCCTGAGGTAAGCCAGGGCGCTATCAGCTAGCAATTCACCCCATGCAGCTTGTTTTAACACAGTAAACACGCAGACTACAGTCCAATATACACATCTCTGTATGGCGAAAGAGCTAGCTCTGAGGTTAGCAGCTAATGCTAATACTGTTCCAGCCTTGGTGATGGAGAAACTTGACTAAAACTTTTTTATAAGGCTGTACTTCAGGCTTTACTGCTTCTTACAACCTGACTTGTAGAATTCTGACGAATTTTAAGTGCGCCTTATAGTGTGAAAAAATACTTAAATCAGTCAAGATATTTTTTGTGTGATTGCTGATTGGCTATATTATGGAAAAGGGGTCAAACTGGGTATATTTATTTGTTGAGAACAATTTGAACCGTTTAATAGGCGTTCTCTGAGTAGTTACAGCGTACCTTTCCTGTACAAAGGTCAGGGCACAGTGATGTATCATTACGTGGCTGTTTTTTTTTTTTTATTAGAGTTCTGTAATATAGTAATTTCTTACATTCAGAATGACTCTGGTCAGGGCAGTGCTGGGGTGCAGAGCGCGCAGGAGATGCAGCTTCAGGCGCTGCCGATGACTTTGAAGAGAAAGTTTCAGGAAATGTAAAGTTAAAAGAGGAAGTCGCTCTACTGAGCCTGCGGCAACAGCACGGCCATTACACACACTTTCTGTCTTCAGTCTGTCCATCAAGCCACAGCAAAGCCTTAAAATGACACCAAAATGTAGCAATGCTTGTCTAATAAATTCAGATTGAGGAAAACACCACTACATTGTGTTATTGTATTATTTCATATACAGTAGCATGCAATGGTTTGGGAACCCCTGGTTAAAAATGCCTGTGAATAGTTTAACTGCCCCTTAGTTTCGTGTACATCAGATACTAACATTTTATGCAGATTAGTTTCAAATTTTAACTTAAAATTAACCGAGTAAGGGTACAAGCAAGTGACAAGTGTTTCAAGAATTGGTTAAAGCTGAGACTAAATCCCATCTATGCCCAACACAAGTATGGAATATATATATACATGTATATATATGTATATATATACATGTATATATATATATATATATATATATATATATATATATATATATATATATATATATATATATATATATACATATATATACATGTATATATATACATATATATGTATATATATATGTATATATATATATACATATATATGTATATATTATGGTCTTCTTCTTGTTATTCTCTCTTTGTAGCCATAAGCATTAAAGCTGGTGACCAAATTGCTTCTGGATTTTGGAAACTTTGCAAACTCTAATGGCACCATCTCAAATTACTTCCTCAAATGTAGTGCACTAGGTTGCACCTAGTAGGGAACAGGCATCATTTCAAGGCTGATGGACTGAATGTACTGGCAACCTGAGCAAGCTAGCTAGTGTCGCAAAGGATCTCTAAACACTAGTGTTACCTTTACTTTATTTTGGCCACTCCCACAACTGAAAAAGCATTTTAATGCATTTTTTGTGATTAAGTTTCTTATGTTTTTATTACAGTCCGTTTCACCCTATCCATTTGCACTTTTTGCACTTGTACTCCAGTTTGCACTCAGTACTGAATTTATTTGCTGTTTTTATTGTTTACGGTTGTGGCGATTGCATTTTATGCTGAGGAATGCCGTGCACCTGGGTTATGTGGAGCAATGCACAATTCAATATTAGAATACTTGAATCAGATTCTATTTTTTTAGCAGCCCACACACAGAGCAGCCCAGGATCTAAGGATCCTATGGCCAAATCCCATTTCACCCCTTAGCCCTACCACTTACCCCTCCCCTTGTTTTCAAGTGTACCCCCTCCCCTTGGAACAGAGTTACGAGGGGAAGGGGGTGAAATCCTCCCCCTAAAAATTGGCAAACCCTTCAAGCACCAGATATGTCATCAGGAGCGCTAAAGTTCAGTAATCTAGCTGCTGCTGCTTAACTAGTAAACTTTAGGACATTGTAGAAAGTGGGGAGATGGTGCAGAAATTAATTATTATTGTCCATTTCTTATTTTCTTTGAAGGGGAACTGAAATTAACTTTAATTAGCTTCTTTTTTTTTTTGTTCACCTTAAATTCTGCAACCCCTGCCGTCTGTTGCATTATTTAAGGTGGAACAGGAAAGTTAGCTAGCTACTGAGACAAACTACTAGCGATTTTTATATGCTTGTTTTGAAAAATTTGGCCATAGAACATTGAAACTACACAAAAAACTATGGTAATATAGTAATATAGTGATAATCGTCACTTTTAACAATTAAAATATTTATAATTGTGGGTTTCTTTCCATTGATTCTCATAACCCTTCGTTTCCTCTGCATGCATGTGCAAAACATATGGGTAGGGGTAAGGGGTGGGAGTGGGGATACACCCTGCTCACAATGCTCATTGCTATCTTGCAATTTGGCACCTTGCATCTGCGTTGTTTAAAGATGTTTACTAATATATCTACACCCCCCGGCACACACAAGTGGAGAGTAGTTTTGTTGTGTGAGAATTTTTTTGGTTACAATTAAAAAAATTGTTAAAAAAAAAAAGTATTGTTTGTGTATCAGAACCCATTTGAAAGTATTGTATCTGTACCAGCATAGAAACTTATAAACTTAACCCAGCCTGAGGCATGTTCAGGTAAATGTATGGTGTATTGCTATCTTGTAAATGTAAAACAAGGGTGCACAACTGACTTATTAGACTGATTAGAACTCTGATTACAGTCAATCGTCAGATGTTTTTTATGCTATCTTGGCAATAGAGGTGCACCACGCTCACTCAGTGCATCTGAAAAGCTTTGATAAGTGAAAGGTTGTGAAGTACTTGAAGCAGTTTGAACGTTCAGGAAGCTATGCCCTGTTTTTTAGAATTGCTGGGAAGGCAAATCACCATCCCGTTTGACCTCAAAAACTAATGCAACCTAATAAACAAAAATAAAAAATATATATAAAAGTTTTATCACAGTCTAATGTGGTTGTGTACTGTTCTGCTCTGCTCTGGAGCAACATCAGCACTAATATAAAAAAAAACTATTTTTAATATAATTCAGTTCTAGGTGTCCAAATATCTAGAATTTACTAAGTTGTACTATGCAGTAATTTATTGCAATACAAAAAAACAACAACATACAAACTGCTTCAAATCAGCATTTATATCTTAAGTTGCAGCTCCTGATGGATCATTCCCTGTGCTATCTGACTACGCTGCTGCTGCTGCTGCAGTGGCGATGCTGGTCATCATGACCTATTTCAGGCCACATTTATTGAACGGTAATGAGTGAGTGGAAAATCAAGCCCCATTTAATATAACTGGGAGACAAAGTCCAGCACCCTGTAGCAGCAGTTAGCTTCAGAAGTGGGGCAGATCCGTGGACTCTGGGTTCATGTACCGTACAGATTTTTTGGTACATTGTGTCTGATTGACTTCCAGCTGCTTTCAGCTTGTGGGTTCTCATATTAACACTCTTACTTTTCTGAAAGCATCACCAATTGACCGCTGTACTGTTTCATCCCAAAATCACCCAAACGTGCTGAAAGCTCCGGCACACGCCACCTCATTCTTACCACTCCATGTGAGAACAGCCCTTTTTTTTAAAGCGGGTAGTGTAAAACGGTCAGTCCTGGAAGTGCCATTGTTCATGCTTGTGGTTTGCATTGTTCAAGTGTGTAAGCGTGCCTTAATTCCTGTTAAAGCTTCAAACGGAACAATTTTGTTTCCTCTTTTTCAGTGTAGCGAGAGTGGCTTTGTGCCAGTTGGATGACGGATACAGCCAGCTCTGGTTAAGAGATCTGTGGACCTGGTGTGTAGTGTGATATTCAGATGCAAATACACTTCTGTTTAAGTGAAACGCCAATTTAATTTTAGATTAAAAAAAAAGTGTAAATTGATTTAAATATATTAGTCTTGTGCAACTGCACTGGTTTCAGACAACTACTAAGGGCGTTCTCACACCAGCATTATTTGGTCCGGTTCAAAAGGTCTCTGGTTCATATGTAACTTTGGGCAGGTGTGAAACAGTAATCGCACAACCGCCCAAAGACCTGAGAGACCTGAGAGAAGATCTCGGCCTGGTTCCAGTGATGTGGTGTCTTGTATTTGAGCTAAACGGCTGTTCAGGCACAGTTTAGCCTGATATATTACTCAGATAATCACTGCAGCTATGAACAAACGCTGTCTCTGCTGCAGGGGCATTCTCTTAAGTTGTTTTCACACTGAACGTGCTTACAGACGTGCAACTCTAAAACTGTGTTTTAAAGCGCAGCTGCAAAATGTGTTAAAGCAGCTTCACACTGCACAACTATATGTGCTGGTCACAAAACCGTCTTGCTATATTTACTTTCTTGCTCTCATGCCTGACAGCTCTGACCAATTAAAGGGAGGCAGCATGCTCGCGTGGTTTGTTGGGGGGGTGTTTTGGTGCATTTAGGTTTGTGCCTGTGTGAAAACACACTAAACTGAGGGGGAAACGCTCAGAGAAAACAAACTAATCAACTGATTCAGTCCAGAAAAACGAACTACAGGCATGAAACCACCCTTAGCTTGGCATTAAGTGTCACTCAGAACCAGACAGAGGCCTGCACTGAGCCAGAAGCTACATGGTATACTAGACTAGGTATACTAGACTATAAAACTAAGACCAGACTGATCGCCAAGCATGATATTCATAATATAACAGTGGTGGACCAAACTTCCACTGGGTGTCAGAACAGCAGAGTCACTCGGGGTCTTCAAATGCAGACTGAGGACTCATGTTTTTAAAAAGTACTTAAACTAATCTTAATTTTAAAGTAAAGAACGAAGCACTGTTGCAAGTCGTATGCAAATATTAAACAGCAAGACTAGATCTTACTCATCCTCCTATTTTAAGATATATTTTAAAATCTCATGGCAGATAAATAGCAGGTCTGTAACAATGCAACATACTGCATCATTATAATGCCTATTTTGCAGCTAATATATTGGCTAGATTTTTATTATGGATTATAAAATATTAAAATAAATAATCGCTTAAAATATATCAGTCTGTGTGTAATGAATCTATAATATTTATATGTTTCTCTTTTTGCCCCTTTTATGTACCTTGATTTGAATGATGCATTTATAAGGGCCGTATCCTACACCCTGCGCAAGGCGAGTCGCAGAAATCTTTATTATTTTTTACCTCATTAACAGTCTATTTTCACGCACACACGGTTAAAATAGCGTTTTGAGTTTAGAAATAAATCTACGCTTATGGGTGTGGTGGTCTGGAAGTAAAAAAGGTACATTTCTGGCATGTTCCTATTTTGGCGGCAAAAACCAAAAAGTCAATCGTCAGAGTCCATTCCAATAGGATAAAGAATAAAACAGAATAAAAAATAAAATAGCATTGCTGTTCCCTTAAATAAGCTGCTGGCACACCATCACAGCATGAACGTGCAGGTCAGTATCCTCTGCTGAGACACACAAAGCTCTGCTCTGTTAAGATATAAATGTGCCAATGTCAGAGCACACATGCCTCTTAAAGGGAATGACAACTGACACACTGACTGGTTTAATCAATCCAGCTGTGCGCTATGCAATTGATTGGTGCCTTATAGATTGCTAAAATAGGGCCTTATAACCCATTTTTGTCTTTAAGGGTTTAACAGAAAAATAGCAGTTAATATGAACAATGGAAGTCAAGTTAAGGTCTGGAAAACTGAGAAAATTGGAGTGGAGTTGCACTGTTCTGCTGTGCAGAGACACCTGCAGAAATAGTGTGATAACTCTTTCAAAACGAGAGGAATATTGTACAGGCCTGTCACAATAACTATATTCAATGACCGATATACTGCCCCAAAAATAAATGCAATAAATCAGTGGTTCCTAAACTTTTAGACCATGTACCACCCATGACCAAACTGAAACATTCAAGTACCACCTACAAACCATTTTACAGCAACACATGTACCAAAAACACGTCTATTAAACACAGTAAACTACATGTGTAATCTACACACATACATGTCATATCTTTAGCCAACTATTCGTCACCTGTGGTGTAGAGTTTGCCTGCTTTTGCAGTCTGTAAGTTAGTATGATTGATAAATTGATTGATTATTATTTCTGGTTAACAGAGTATCACTACTGAGAATCTCAGCAGGATTTAGACAGCGGAAAGCATTAAGAGCGCCAAGAAGTGTTTATACTTTTTTATTTATGCTTATATAACATATCTTGGGGCATTCCACAGGGCCAGTAAAACTGATGTTAATCATTTTAAAACTGTAGTTTTAAGAGTGAAGGACCAAAGTGTAGTTTACATACAGGTTAAATTGAAATGTTAGGAAAATTACAGGTGGAAACTTTATAGATTTCAGTCCTTAATATTTGAATGCAAGCAGAATTAGTTTTTAACAGTCATCTAGTGTACCACCAGATTCTTAGAGTAACAAGAGTGGTACCCTTACCACAGTTTGAGAACCACAGAAACAAATGATAAAATACATAGTATAATTGAATAGGATTATTTTGTTGTTCCACCATTTAGTGCTGTGAACATTAAAGCATTAACGCACGCAATTAATTTGGAATCAGTAACACATTTTTTTTTTTATTTAGGCAACTTATTTATGCCACAAATTTTGAACGCCAATTTTCGCTGTAATTTCTTTTTTGGAGCTGTTTGCTTATAGTGAGAATATAATCTGTTTTTAATCCAACTCAGCTATCAATTATACTTATTTATAATTGAGCTAAACTACTGATAAGGTGCAGTTTAATCTGATATATTAGCCAGATTATATACTACTGTGAACAAACGCTGTCTCTGCCGCTCCATGCTGTTTACACTGAGCGCGGTATGTGCAGCGTTCACTGTTCACACTCACGTTCGCTGCATGTCCCATTTATTACACTGTGTTTGAAAGCACAGCGGCAAATTTTCAGCCTTCTGTGTTAATGCAGCTTTACACTGCACAAATATACGCTGGAACACAGAATCTTCCCACACCAGACAGCTCTGACCAATCAGAGGAGACAGTGTGCTTGCATGGTTTCTTAAGTTTAGGTTTATACCTGTGTAAAACCAAACCAAATAGAAGGAGAAAACTCTCCAAGGAAACAAGCTCATCAACTGATCTAGACCATAGAAACCAACTACATGTCTGTAAATGCTTTTTTATACTCAGCAAATTCAGTTATAATTCAGAAATCTGTACAACCAAGTTGAGATGTTTACAATTAAGTAAAAAAAAGTTTCCTCTGTCCAATTTATCATACATTCCTTATTTCAGCGCCCCACAATGTTTTTTCTCCCTTCAAACATACAAGTATATACTAGTATTTTAATTAACACCACTAGTTATGTATGAATAATTGCATTGTAAAAACCTTTAAATATCCCAATGAAATAAAACAAACCAAGTTAAAATACCGATCCTTTCACATTACTGGGCAGCTGAGAGCGTAGTGTTCAGGAATGAGGAACTGAATGCCCCTGTTGCTCAGCTGTGAGTCCAGTGAGAGGCCTGGGGCAGTGTTTTACTGCAGCTACAGTGAGGAGGTGGTTGGAGGAAGCAGGCCGTGCATGCAGATGATTGGAATTTAGTGGTGTGGTGAGCTGAAGCCCAGCAGGCCAGAGGAGGACATCAGATTCCTCCCAGATGGAGCACATTCAGTTCACTGCCTACAGCCTTCATGTGGAATACATGCTGGTTAAGGTGTGCCTCACTGCAAAAATCCCCCAATTCCCCTGGAAGCACAGCTACAAGTGCTTGGCTAAGACTTACAGCATATAAAGGAGTCAGGGAGTGAGAACTGCTTTTTTTAAAGATCTATTGATTACTGTGTCAGTATTTCTGTGGAAACAGCTTTTGTGATAAGAGTGTGATAAGCTATAGTACAGGATGAGCTCTCATGCTTATCATTATTGACAAATCATGATTACTTTTTGTCCAATCTCATCATAAACTCCTTTAAACTACTGGCTTAGAAATCAGCTGGGAATCAGTCTTCACTACTATGAGCGACTGGTATTCCTATGATGTAATATTCTGTATTTACAATGAATTATTTAATAACTACAATTAAATGTTCAGTGTTTATAACAAGTTTTCAATCCTAATTTCATTAGGATTAATTGATCAGGGCATACTGAAACAGAATGCAAGTCTCAAAGATTTATATATTTTATTTTCAGTAGAACACAGAATACATATCAGATATAGAAATGCAGAATTTACCATTTTGAGAAAAACATTAACACGTTTGGAACAATAAATCATTTAGAACAAAAAGTTGGGACAGGGCAACCAAAAGCTAAAAAAGTTAGTAATAGGGAAAAAAAAACAGGAATAGGAAGCTATTTGCTTACATGACTGTGCTTACATGACTGTGTATAAAAAGAGCATTATAGAGAGGCAGAGTTTCGATAGAAGCAAAGATGATCAGTGGTTCACGAAATGTTCCTTAAAGGAGAACTTCGGTGTAAAATGGACTTTGGGTGTATTAAAATGTGATAAAAAGTATTTAACTCTGTGGAATAGCCTAAGATCCGGTATTTTGTGCACTTTTTTCCAAACAGGCTTTAGAGTGACTGAGACAGGGCATATCTTGCCCCTGCAAATAAATCACTTTTTTCACTGTTATTCAGGCTTAAAGTAACTTCACACTTCATTGGTTGAATTTGGAGAAATCTGACATTTAACACAAGGAATTTAGAACTTTAAAGCTGCACAGAGTTTATTAAAAAATACTGTTTACTTCCCACAGTGTTAGTAAATCTCAGGGTGCCGCCATCTTAAATTTAAGTCACAATAAGTCAACTGCCGAGCACTAATGAATAGATAAGATAGTTGAGCAGATTGCAAAATTAATTTATGGGAAATTCATTATTTTGCAACTGTTGCTGAAAAGATCTGATTATAATCGATATTAGAATGCAAAGAACCAACAACAAGTTACATAAACAATGCTCAAAATCTTTTATTATTCTTGCTCGAAGGTTTACTTATTGTGAATTAAATTTTACATTATGGGTTGTAAACAGTGGCTTTTAATAAATGTCTTGTGCAGTTTTAAAGTTCTAAATACATTGTTTTAAATGCCAGTGCTCTCCAGATTCTACCAATGAAGTATGGATCTACTTTGAGCCTGACTAACGGTGGAAAAAGCGATTTATCTGCAGGGGCAAAATATGCCCCATCTCACTCATTGTAAAGCCTATTTGGGCAAAGTGCACAAAATACTGGATCTCAGAAAGCTGCGGGAGAAAGGAGATGGTCTATTTAACAAAGTTAAGTACTTTTTATTACGTTTTAATACACTTAAAGTTAATTTCACACCAGAGTTCTGCTTTAACATAGAATTACTAAGACTTTGGTGTCCCACCATCTGCAGTATCAGATTTTATCATGTTGACTGAAATAACTGCCTGGTTGCGATACAAATATGATTTGCCTATAAAGACTCTGGTGGTGGTCAGATTAATCAAATAAAAAAATAAATAAATAAATAAATCACACAGTACAGTATACTTAAAAAATGAATAAGGAGAGAGAAGTTTGTGCAACAAATACAGTAGTAGAGTAGTGAGACTACAGCCGGGAGACAGAAGGCCAAGAGCTGAGAATGTGACAGATGACACTGAGCAGCCTGTTCTAAGTTAACCCATTATATACCCTGTTTTATCACATCCTTACTAAGCTGTCTTTAAGGACAAAATCCAAAACTACATTGCAAAAGCCATAGTGATTTTCTTAAATAAAACTAGTGGAATACTAAGAGCTACTTTTACTATATTAACAAAAGAGTTTCTTTTGATATCAGGTCTGCAGATGAGATGTCACTCCTAGATGAGATATAGACAAAGTCATGGTGGTAATAAGAACCAGGAGTCACCATGACTACAGCACAAATATTCACATTATTTACTGTCCAAACCCACCAGTGAGACTGCACTGGTCTTTTCAGTTTCATATGTAAAGTTGGTGATGGTGGCAACACCCTACATGTTCCTCTTTACCATTTAAAAATTACATTCTAAGTAACCCTGCAGTGTCTCGAGCATGATGGAACATATTAATATATATTTTTTGACCATTTAGTGTAATAAGTTTTTGTCAAGGAGCTTTCAGAGACATTACACCCTTCACAACCTGTTCTTTAGAACCAGACCATTTTTAGTGACTTTTCATTGTTTACGTTGTTTACCCAACTTAATGACTCCATAGACTCCAAAGACAGTTTTAGGGGTGTAAAAATGTCAATATTGAATATTATCACAGTATCACTATAAGGTGCACCATCAATAAACGTTTTTTTTTTCCTGTTTATTTACATACATAAGGCGCACCAGATTAAAAGGCCCACTAAGCGACACCAGTAAGAATGCATACTTAAAGTGAGAAAGGGTGTCGCCATGTTTGCCTTCTAATTTAGCAAGTGAAATGAGCACTGGATGTTTCTCCTAAAAACTGTTTATTTGGGTGAGTAAAGCACTTCCTTTTATTTACAGTAAGCTTAGAGTGAGCGCCAAAGGGTGAGCGCTAGCCCCGGTTAGCAAGCACTTAGTACACCTAGAAAGCAATGGTGTACTCTGTTTATAGGTGATGTGATTGGATAAAATGTAAGCTTTTCTCACTCAGATTTTGTAAAAATGTTTTGTAGCGGCTCAGTGGTTTAATACCTGGTGCTAATTGAGATGTTGAAATATTTTTTTATTGGGCGCCAGTTATTAAATTAATTTAATTAGATTAATTAATTAATTAATTAATTAATTAATTAATTAATTAAACAAATTAATTAATAACACAAGACATCTCAGGGTGTGGTTTCTACAGGTGACAGAAATTTTCATAACCAAGTTATCCAGAAAAACACACTGAAATGACAGGTTTTGTAAAATAAAAGTATTTATTAAATCACACAGATATGAGTAAATAATTCATTAAAAAGTCATAAATGTAGCCATTAGCTATCAAATCATAGTGTAGAATAATAAATGAGAAATAAAAGAACAAACACGTTATAATGCTGACATGAAAGGAATAGAGATTAATAGAACTATTAAGTGAATATTTCTAAATAAGGGTCTAAGGCATTTTAAGTCTACGAAACCAATTCTTATTTCCAACCAAGCCACTCAAAATGAGTCATCTATACTAAAGACGCTCTATTAAAGACCCGACCAAACCATGACCAACAGACACCATCTGTCGAAAGATTAAACCCAGCTCTGCCTTACTCTGAGTTGTTGAAGTGGGCCTTGGTGAGTCCGCCTGGGTTGGTCGTCTGATGCTTCACCCCGAAAAAGGATCACGTGAGCCGGTCTGCAGGGTGGCTTGACTTCCTGTGTCAGCACGGAGCCCCATGAGAACCCACAGGGAAATCCCTTCGCTCTCAGGTGGCTTGCTGGTGGCCTCCGGACCGCAGGTTTCTGGGTTGGATCTGGCGGATCTCCTTTTCAGCTGTACTTTAGCTAAACTTAGATGGAATAATGCTTGGCTTCGTAGATTGTAAAATAACCTTAGATATTTTAACTAGGATAGCTAATATTAATATACTTGAAGATTAAATGCACTAGTCTAAGAAAACTAACTTAAGATGACTAAACTAACAGTCTATCCTTTATCCATCTCTGGGCTCCCTAACCTCTCTCCTCTAACTGTTTTCCTCAACTCATCTTCTCCAACTCCTTCTCCCACTCCTTCTCTAACTGAACTGAACTGCAAACTCCTCCAACTGAACTGGCAACTCTAAACTGGGTTTAACTATTAGACTCTGTGGCCTGTTTGGCCTTCGAGCTATGATTGGCCCTGTGGCCCAAGTGTCTGTGTTTTGATTGGTCTAGGAGCAATTTCAAACTTTGGTGGGGATTCACAAAGGGCCATAAAACCCCCCCCTCGCTCACATGGTCAGCATGCTTCAGAATTTTTCTAATAGATCAAACCAAAAGAAAACTCAATTAAACAGTGGATCAAAATACATTTTTCAGCATATCAGTTTGTGATGATAAATTCAGGAAACACAATCTTACAATTGAATCACAATAAATGTAATATATATATATTTTGCCCACAAACAGTTTTGTAATACTCAAGATAATCTTAGAAATACAATGATGGATGGTACTCTGTCAGAAAGAGATCAAGAGTCATGTTATTATTTAAACCCAATTAAATCACTTAAAAGATAATACATGGTTAAACCACTGATAACCAAATAAAGCTAAATTATCAAATGCTAGTTAAACCTTGTTGATTCAGACTTGAATGTGTAGGAGAATTTAATCAGGACACATCCAAACACATATACCATATACCAGACACATATACCATTATCTAGTAAACATTCTATAAAACACCTTTTTTATATAGTCAATATATATGTATTTTAAGCAAAATCTTCTCAGTGAGAAATTCCTCTCCCTTTGCTGAATGCTTAGATAAGCGGCTGGCATCGGAATTTACGACGGTGGGGGAAGGAGCTCTTCCTGCACCCCACAGAATTTGAGCCTGCAATGTTGAAAATGGAATCCCAAGCTTAGAACATTTCTCTTAATTTCATTAATCTTATTTCTAAGTGATTGCAGAAATAACTAGGCACAAACCCCTAAATTGGTACAACATTTGGTGAATTAACAATTTCCAAGGCATTAATTAAGTTTTGACACTCTCTTAAGTCCCGTAGTCCCGTCCTTGTCCTGGTGATTGTGCTGTTGGCAAAACCACAATTGTGCACAGTTCCAGATGTTTAAACATTAACGGTCCTAAATCCAGATTTACGACTGACAGCGTCTGAAGGAATGTCAAAAAAGAATTTAAAAATGTTTACCCTGACTTGCATTTAGGGTTCTCGAGCGAGGCTGAGTGAAGAAATAGTCAGGAAATGTCATTTTGAAATTTAAGGCTGTTTGAAAAAGATAACTCCAAGGCTTTTAGAGTGTTCTGGGGGTTGAAGTTCCTTATAGACCATAAAGTGGGGGTAGTATGTGTGTGTGTGTATGTGTGTGTGTGTGTGTGTGTCCAAGCGATGCAGGAATCCTCTGTTTAATCCACTACAGTTTTTATCTAGAATTTTAATTGAAGTCGCCTAAATCATTTATATAATATATACTTATATAATTATAAATTAAATGTTATATTGAATGTAAACCCTGTAGCATAATACATACTAGGGCTGTACTATTCACATCAAAAATAATATAGAGATATTAGTTTTGACCTGAATATTACAGCCCTAATATGTATTATCTATATTTTTAGCTAAAACTGATATAAGATATATATCTCAATATTTTTTCATCCCTTAAGGTAATAACGAAAATACATTTCAGAGACAAAACTACATGTTTCAATATGTGTACAGGCACTTTTATTAACATTCAGCTGTAGATGAAAATGAGATTTGAGGGAGAGAGGCAAGGAAAGGTGAAGAAGAAAAATACAAACTGTCAGAGTTTATTGGAATGCAGTCTGTTTCAGTATAAATGATATTGTCACATTTTATGTCTCGTATTAAAATATATCAATAATTGTAAAAAAAATAATTATTGTATCATTGTATTGTTACCAAGTTCTTACCAGTACACAACCCTAGACAATTTGTGTAGGGTAGGGATGTGAGATATGGCCCTAAATCAATATCAGAATATTTCAAGGTGTTTTTACGATAACAGTATTCTTGTTGATACAACAAAGCACAATTTTTTTTTGTATTAATTTCAATTATATACTACTTCAACAAAATAACAGTTTAATACATTCAGTAGAATGCAAATAATCTGTAAGCATTTTTCTATTTGTCTATTTTTTTTAAACAACAGTATCTTACCAATACAGATTTAATGTAAATGTAATAAATATAAAGTAATGTAACAACAAAAATCTACCCCAAAACTAAAGTGCTGCATATTTAGTGCATGCATATAAACTGCGAACAATCAAATGTAGCTATAATCGTAAGTGCGCAAGGTGTGAAAATAGGCTGTTGGCGGGGTGTAAGATAGCAATGAGCATCCTAGCATTCTAGCACAGGGTGTAGGATATGACCCAAAGTGTTACGTCTAAAAAACTGTGAGCCCCTTATAAAGAGTACATCTGCATGTTGGTGATTACTGCATTACAGCGTCGGTTCTGTGTTTGACGCGCTTTATATGCGTATTAATAACTGTGGTGAGGTGCAGTCAGCTCATCCCCCCATTACTTGTGGTGGTGAATTCATTCTTAGAGCAGAGCGCTTCCTGTTTGACAAACCCACGCTGGAGAGTGTGTCTCAGATGCTTTCCTGCCTCGACCTAAACACTGAACTCAATCATCTGCCTCTCGCTGACAGGCCTTACTCTCTCTCTCGCTCTCTCTCTCTCTCTCTCGTCTCGCAGGAGTTTGTTTAGAGGTCCGAGCCAAATGGTGCTGTGTGTATCCAAACCGGCTGAACTCCTGCTTTTTTTGTTGCAGTATAGATTTTTCCACCCCACCCAAACTCTTTGGCAGCCGGCGCAATCGTGATGCAGCAGTGTTGCACTGCGCTCCAGTTTCCCCACAACGCTGCCTGAAAAACAAAAGAGAGCCACTCCAATGTTCCATCCACCCCCGCCCCGTCCATCCCACCCCCTCCCAGCCTCCCCTTCCTCGGTGCAGACAGGGGCCTGGTGCACCAGCAAGGACAGAGTTTCCTGGACAGAGGCATTGTGGGAGAGTGGTGCCCGCCTCTCGTGGCACAGTGCTGCTCCTATTATTCTCAGCTTTTTCCTCCCTCTGACAGCTGCACCTTCCCCATCAGGCACACAGCCACGCTCGATGAAGGACCAGCGAAAGTGGAAAAACAGCTCTGATGACCCTTTAAAGACACATCCTGAGGAATTTCCTCTTATAGAGTTCCTCAGAAAGAGCCATCAGGGCTTAAGAGCCCCAGACACGGATACATTATTACATACTTAGAGACTAATGAACAGATAGACATAGATATTAACATCTCTATCTATCAACAATTTTCTAATAACTATTTAGCAACAACTTTCTAACACATCTATCTATCTATATATCCATCTATCTATTGGTCTTTTTGTCTTTTTATTAATTTATTATTTTTTTATTATAGTATATTTGTCTATATGGAATTCATTTCTAATACTTTACCTAATACCTTTTTATTTTATGTTTTATTTTATTTTTCTTTTGCTTTGCAAGCACTGGTATTTCCTTCGGGAAGCTGGGTGTGCATTGAAACTTTCGCCAAAACAGAAACCAACCAATTGTTTAAATTTCGTTTTTTTGTTTAGCTTTTTTGCTCACCATTAATTAGATAAAATAGCCTGTAAAATAGCAATTATTTTTTGGAATTACAAAATTGCTATTTGCAAACTAGACTAGAGCAGTAGAGTAAATTTAATCACACATTTACCTCATCAGTGCTGTTTTAATCATGAATTTACTTCAGCAGTGTAGTAGTAAATTTATATCAGAAGTGCTTTTTTAGTCACAAGTAGGAATATTCACAATAAGTTAAGTTACTTCAGCTGAAGTTACTATTCTTTCCCTTTACAGCCCATATTTTTAGGTGGAATACAGACTGTTAGGAAAATGTAGTAAACTGACCTAATGCTAAACGCTTTATTCCATTAAAGTATAGTGTGAAAATGTATTTAAACTTCACAGTCAGCAGCTCCTAATATCAGAGTAAACACTGCATTTTAAATATGTTACATAATAAATGTTATGGGATGGTATTTTTGACTAGGCAAATTCAGTTCTTTACTGCTGTCCACACACTTCCTATAGTGGTTGGGTTTTTTAGCTCATATTTCATATTTCTCAACACAGTTTAAATGATGACTAGTTTTCAGTGACCTCCTTAGTCCTTTACTCAGCGGTGTGATGATCTCATATTGTCTTGTCTTTCAAAAGTGTTAAACTAAATAAAAAAAATAGATTCATTTTTTAATTGACAGTGACAATATGGTATTATAGTAGCTCATTGTATTGCGTAGTAGTTTAGTAATTAAGTAATTACTGAATTACTGAGCACACAGCACCACTTCCACCACCACCTCTCTAACCACTCAGTTTACTACACGGCCGTGTGGATGAGGGACTCATCGCTTCACACGACAAAGAAGGGAAGTGACTCCGGCCGCGTGGTTTTTACCACATGGTTTAACCTGGTTTCAAGGTTTAGACTTCTGCTTTATAGGCTGCGTTTTCAGTGCCGTGGTGTTCAGGAGTGGTTTTATAATTTTGTGCAATGCACATAAAAATGAACTACTTTGTTTCCTTAATTTACTTTGACTTTTGACTTTTACTTTTCACATAACATCATACCGCTTGAGGCACTGCTGAGCGCTGTGTAGAACAGATCGCAAGCGAATGCTAGCCAATTAGCATAACAAGCTAACATACTGGAGTAATGGTAGTTCAGATCTGTGAAGTCAAACGCTTGTCTCCCTCTGTTCTACCTGGAGAGAAATGAGAACAGTACTTTATCTGAGGAGCTCCTGCTGCTGTTCCTTGCAATATGAGTGTTTTTAATATGAGTAAAAAAAAAAAAAAAAAAGCAAACAGCAATTGTTCACTCAGACAGAGATGAATGGAATTGAAAAGAGGAGCCCAGAATCGACCCTGGGTACAGAATAATTTATTTAGCACAAGTGATTAAACTCCATTAAACTCTGGATACGAGGTACAAAAAAGCTTTAAGAGCAGTAACTATAGCCCTTTTAAATATGTTAATACTGTAGCTTGGAGCATAATATTAAAGCACACTGAACTGAATTATTTTTTTACTGGAGAAAGAAGAGAGTTGTGGCTGATTTTAATACTTTAATGCATTTAATAGCTTTAAGAATAACATTTTTAATACTGATATGAAACTTGTGTCTTACTTGTGCAATAGAGCTTTTGATAAATATATTTTAAATACTTAAACAACAGTATTTTAGGTCAGTTTATAGTGTTTATTGAACTATTGAAAAGGCCCTTTTTTAAGGTCTTTTGTTTAAATTCTTCCGCTTTTTTCTGATAATGAAGTCTAATTTTGTGGAACAAAGTAATCAACGCCTTTATTTAAAGTCTTATTGTTTTATATTTTTGGTACGCCTAACAGTACTGGAAGTCACAGGCCTATAGAAAAGCCCAGTTATGCAAACAAATAAAAAATAAATATATCTTGGAATATATTTTGTTCGTACCACCCAGCACTAGTTTGACCTATTGTATTTTAGACCATCACACAGTGGAAATGTGTATTGTGGTCAGACGAATCAGTCTTCCAGATCGTTTTTTGGGAGAAGAAATGGACACCATGAGCTTTAAACCAAATTTGGACAGAACCATTCAGATTGTTATCAGCTACAAGTCCATAAGCCAGGGTCTGTCATAGAATGTGGGTGTTTCAGTACACTTCTGCATCAATAATTATGGGTTGGAATCACAAGGCATCTTATGATACAATATTTTCACAATATGCTGCCTACAATAACGATGATCTCATGATGCTCTATATATAGCAAGACAGTTCTCTATAATACTTCATGCCATCAGTTACTGTTACTGAAGAAGATTAAATACTCCTAAATATGCAAATATCAGGAATTATGTGCTTATTTGTGTGAGTTTTACAGAATTTGACCACCAATTTTCTTCATCACAGATTTATCCTATTCATTTGATTATAGCGCCACCACATGGAGTATTGAAGCAGTAACTATAGTAAATCATATTGTGGGGCAAATCTTAGGAAGTTTAGAGGGGCTATGTTTCAGTATGTGTAAGGAATTTTCAAACAAAACATGTAATAACAGCGTAAGAGGTGTTTGCAGGGAGAGTATCACAAAATAACACTTGAATACGGTGAATTCGGACAGGTATAGGGCTAGGCAAAAAGTCTATACAGTAAACAAAAAGTAATAAGTAGAGTGGTCAAAAGACACCAAAAAAGGTGTCTGTATCAAAGAAAATAATAACACTTAGTAACAGTTAGTAGAAGAGCTAGCAAGCTAGATTCAATATCCAGCAAGGGAAAAACGGAAACAGGGTGGTATATATACAAAGGCAGACAGGTGAGTGCAATCAAAAGCTCGGGGAGCAGGAACGCTGTAGGAGTCAGGGAAGTCCAGTGAAAGAGCATGCTGGGAATTGGAGTGTTGTTGTTAAGTTCAGAGTCCCATACAGGAAGACTGACAGCATCAGTCTTCCTAGACTAAATTCCTTCTAAATGTCTTTTAAATGTTTTGAGAAGGAATGACAATATCACAAAGTGGCAAATGCTTTAGAATCCTATTTTTTTTAAATGTGTTGCAAGCCTTAAATGCAGAATTGGATGTTTGCTAATAAATAAAATGTAGTTTAGCAGATGAATTAGGAATTTTCTTGGGTTTACACTTTCTCCAAAATTTACTAAAAATAAAGGAAATGAAGAAACACTGTACTTTTGTTTTATTAGCATTTTCCATACTGTCCCAAACTTTTCTAACTTCTAATTGGGATTGTATATAAGCTAGCAGTTAGCACTGTCTCGTATTTCATTGCCTTTATAACCACTTAAAAGCAGCTGAGGTAGGTGGTGTATGCATATATTTAAGGGACCAGGAAGTAGCTTCTATGATAAAGGTGATAAAAAGGGCTAAAATAGCAAAACTTGTGATAAATGCTGCTGCTTGCAGAAGTCAAAACATGTAGGATGAGTCATCTGAAACTCCTACAACAGGGCGACAAATGCTAACCACAGGCTTCCCACCGTATCCACCCACACTGATGCCCACTCAGGAGTCAGGGATGGGGCTTTAGGTCTGCAGATTAAAGCAGATCAGTTGATACTGATGGATTTTCTTCCCCCTCTCTGTTTTGTGGCAGGGCGTTAAAGAAGACCCGGCCAAGCCCAAAGAGGTGAAGGTCACGGGCAAGGCCGGCTGGCTGAAGAAGTCCTCGGGGAAGATCCTGAGCAGCTACAAGGACCGCTATGTCCATCTGGACAAAACAGAAGTGGCATTGTATGACAATGAGGTAATGAGATAAAGTCTGCTCACTCATCGTAGACTTGGCCCTGTATCAAGTTGCTGTTTAAAGTGTTGTGAAATGAAAATGGTACATCAAATTGAGCATTCTGAACAAGCTACTTTATTTTTCGGACAATAAATTAATAAAATCCATTAATTAATCCTGGGAAGTTTCTCCAGCACTAAGGCTGGGGGCAGCAGCATTAGCATTGGCCGCTAACAGCAGTGCTAGCTCTTTCGCCATTCAGAGGTGAGTATATTAGACTGTAGTCTGTGTGTTTACAGTGTTAAAACAAGCCACATGAGACAAAGCGCTAGCTGATAGCACCCTGGTTTACCAGAACTCTCAGGATTCCATAGTGTAGCGCTATCGGGGGGCGTTTATGCTAATGCTGCTGCACCACGCCTTAGTGCTAAAGAAACTTCACTGGAAACTCATCCTTAGACAAAATACTGTAAATGAAAGGAAGCGATTTACTTACCCAAATAAACGGTTTTCAGGAGAGAAATCTGTGGAGATTAACATCCAGCACTCTTTTGACTTAGAAAAATATATATTTTTTATAAGAATTACAGTTTTGTTTACTTGAGCCTTGCTACCTTACTAGTGTTGTTAATTCACCTTATAATCCAGTGCACATTATGTATGAAAATAGACCAGGCGCACCATATAATAAGGCGCACTGTCAATAAACGTCTATTTTCACATATTTACTCATGAGGCACACCGGATTATAAGGTGCATTTTAAGCAACAATAGTAAGGAAAGTGTGTCAAACATTAATCTACACAGATTTCTCTCCTGAAAACTGTTTATTTGTGTGAGTAAAACTCTTCTTTTTGTGTAAAGTAGGTTTGATGTTTAATATTTTCAACAGTTCGGTTAGCAGCAGTGCTAGCCACAGTTAGCAGCACTTGCTATTTGCGGAGTGGCTTTACTGCTCCTTACAACCTGACTGGTAGAATTCATAAATAAGACGCACCAGATTAAAAGGCACACTGAGGATTAATATTATAAGCAGACATGAAAGGAATCAGAGAGTGATCATTAAACACTTATTGTGCTACATGATGCATGTGAACTTTCAGGTGTAAAAACACTGAATAGGGATCAATAGTTTTACGGATGTTCAAATAATAGATAGTGTTTTGCATGAAGACAGTGTGCATTTAAATAGACTCTTCCATTTCTATGCATTTTTATAATTAAATGGATGCCAGATAGATGACATTCAGTGACTTTCTATTTCAAGTTGTTCTTGAGTGTGTGGTAGGAGTGGTGCTGACTGGTGGGTGGAAACTGAATGAGGGTGAAAATATGGGTTAGGTTTTGACACTTATGCCAAAAATCTTAAAATTTAAAATACTATTTTGATGACTTCTTTTTAAATGACTGAAAAAAAATAAAGTGGGTGTGGCTTACAGCAGAAAAGAGAAGTAGATTTAATATAATTCAGATTTCTGAACAAATATATCTGACTACTTAGGTATTAAAAATGGTATTGAAATGTTTGAACCCTTATGTGGTGTTCGGGTCTGTGGGACCCGTTTTCATTTTTCATCAAATGATACAAAAAAAATATTTTTTCTAACTCAAACTCATTGGCATTGGCTCATTTTTTTGTGAAAAACATATATCAAAACACATTTATATTACATACAGTATGTTTGGCCAAGGGCTAATAAACATTGCTTCATTTGTAAATTTGAAACTAAACAAATGTTCTACTCATATCTTGAGTTTAATTCATTTTCTTTTACATTTTATTTAAAAAACTAATAAAAGAAGAGTAGCACTTTTTGAAAGAAATGTAACATAAGCAAGGTAAAGGGCAAATATTAACCATGTAAGCTGTTTATATTGCTTGCAATTTAGGTGAAGCAAGCATGTGTAAAGCATTTTTATGTAAAATTGCTTAATTTTGCTGAATTAAATACAATTAACAAAGTAAACGAGTAACAAAAATATGAACACCACACAAGAGTTAATCTTTAAAAAATATTGAATTGAATGGCTCAGTACTCTAACAGTGCTTAGCAGCCCTAGCTACAAGTATCTGCTGCATTCCTGCTCTTACATTCTTCCTTTGAAGGCCTTGTTTATGTCTGAATGTAAACAGGCTGGATGTTCTCTTCCCACAGGACTTAAAGAACTGCGTGGAGCGGATAGACCTGGAAAACTTCGACAAATGCCACGAGTTACGCGGTCCCTTCCAGAAAAAGAACAGGCTAATACTGACGCGGACTCAGAAGAGTGGGAGTAAGGTAAGCGCTGACACTGCTCGCTCATTAGGAGCCACACTGCGACGTCAGACCCAGCAGACCCCTCCACTCGTCTCTTGTCTGTGGTATAAAGAGGGCCTCTCATCAATTAACAATGCGATACATAGTGAGGGCAGACTGGCGGTCCATGACGTCACCGGTTCAATATGGCATGCGGGAAAAGCACACAGGGCCTTTGTGTGCAGCGTTATGAATCAGACACATATTGACCCAGACTCAAGACCACTGACAAGGCTGAGGATTGCTCAATCCTCCTGCTTTATCTTCCTGTGACATTTTACACAGATAAGATTAAAAATCAGAAATACACACTGTGCATGACAGCATGCAACTTCTTGAATCACACAGATATATCACATTCACTCTTAAAAATAAAAGTGCTACGATGGGATAGCCATAGAAGAGTTATTTTGGTAGTGCTTAAGTATATTTCTTCATTCTGCTAAGCTAGGCCACTCAAGTTTTTACATTAATAGTTGAATATATATTAATCTGTAATAAAATATACCAGCCCTGCTTAAAATAATAAAAAAAATGTGGTGTTTGACAATATTTGATTAAAGGTTTACTGAGAAAACTCAAAATAAGTCAAAATAAAAGAAAATAGGCCAAATAATATATTTTTTATTTGTTAGTATACATCTTTTTCTTAATACAATCTGGCCTGAGGACTCAAGACTCTTATTGTGAAGCACCAATATCTACAATAAGTGTGTACTAACCAGACTGGAGCTGGCAAACAGTGATGCTGTTTCCGAGCTAAATTTATTGCAGATTCTTTATAACAGCCATCTTAATTTGGCCTTCATTCCAGTTTTAAGTGATATTTAACCATCGAAAATGTGCTAAAAAAACAACATCAACAATTATTTTAAGTTCATAGCCTGTCATGATAACTGTTTTTTAATAGGGGTGTCACGATTCTCTAAATCCTTGATTTCGATTTTATTTCCAATTTTAGGGTCACGATTCGATTCGATATAATAATAATGAATAATCCTTACAGAAAGTGCAACAAAAGAGAAATAAGTAAAACCTGGAGAGCAGTGAAATAGAAAGTTGGATTAAACTAGCTAATGTTAAATTAGATAAATACAGTTTGAAAATAACTTTCGCAATATGATGTAAATCTGTTGTACACCAGACATGTTTTGCCGTGCCATTGTCTATAATTGAGGCATGTATGTTGGTGCCAGAACTGTGTGCTGACCCACATTGAATTTTCATGACTCTGAGCATTGTTCAGATTCCTCCGCATGCTACAATCCACTGTTAGCTCAGTTAAAGCTACTATCCTAGTCCTGCACAGTTTGTATCTTTCTGCTTGAAAACAGACAGTTTGTAAATAAGTATTAAACTAAGTAAAATTATATTGGGCATGATTGTTGATTCTAAACGCTTTATTTAAGTTCATTTATTCAAAAAGATTGTAAAAATGAACTTGAAATTGCAGTTTATCCACTCTAGCCCTCTGATTTTTTTTTATCATGGAGCGCCTGCCACTGGACACTGAGAAAAATACTGAAAACAAATATAAATAAAAATATATAATTCAAAGTTCATCCAAAGACTAGATTTCTTAACATAACTACATTTAAACAAGTTAAAAGAACTTGTGATAACTGTGCTGTGACAAGTCATCCCCTGAGAGAATCTCCTACCACAGTTTTGATATTATTGTTATTGTTTATGAATTCCTCACACTCAAGATAGGAAAATGAAAGCAGGCACATCCTGTCCCTATCTCACGACACTAAGTCAGTTCTAACTGAAATAATTCTGTTTATAGTTCTAAAAACCCGTTTTCTGACTGTGCAGAAACTTGTGGTAGATGAAAACAGCCACAAACCATCGCTGTTTTGCTTTCATGTAGGCTGAGCATGTTCTTCAGGAGGTTACTGTGTCAACCCAGGTCAAGTGCAGGAGATTCAGTGACTCCATATTATCCATAATATTTTCTATTATTTAAAGAAATCTACATGTTTCTCCAGTTTAATCCACTTTTTACTTATTCCTTAATCCACCTATTTATTTTAAAGGTATTTTCCTTTATAGATCGTTGGTTGTTCAGATAAGCATTTTCAGTTAAATAAATCATATAGCAGATGAACACAGTGATATTTGATAATTAAAATTACATTTAAAGGTTTTACAGAAAGTGTGCAATAATTCTTTAAACAAAATTAGACAGGTGCATAAATTTGGGCACCCTTGTCGTTTCATTGATTTGAATACCTTCAGCACTAATTATTGGACCACAAAATGTGTTTGTTAAGCTCATTGACCCTTGACCTACAAACACAAGTGAATCTAATTATGAGAAATAGTGTCTGAAGAGTGGAAACATGGGAGCATCAAAACACAACTCTCATATGACCTGAAAACAAAGATTGTTCAACATAATGGTTTAGTGTAAGGATACAAAAAGTGGCAGGTCAAGAAAAATCTCAGATAAGTAGAGGAGAAGGATGGTGAGAACGGTCATAGTCAACCCACAGACCTCCAGAGCTCCAAAGATCTACATCATCATCTTGCTGCAGATGGAGTCACTGTGCATCGTTTAACTATTCAGCGCACTTTACACAAGGAGAGGGTGTATATGAGAGAAATGCAGAGGAAGTCTTTTCTGAGCGCACGCCACATACAGATCGCTTGAGGTATGCTGAAGCTAAAGCACATGTAGATAATCCAGCTTTATTTTGGAATAAGGTGCTGTGGACTGATGAAACTAAAATTGAGTTATTTGGAGGGTGGTTATTTATGCATGGAGGAAAAAGAACACAGGATTTCAACACAAGCACTTTACTGCTCCCCAAAGTCAAATCTGGTGGTGGTTCATCATGCTGTGTGATGGGGCTGTGTGATCAGTGCAGGTACTGGGAATCTTGTTAAAGTTGAGGTTCACATGAATTCCAGTCAATATCAGCAGATTCTTGAGAACAATGTTCAAGAATCAGTGAAAAAAGTTGAAGTTAAAGTTGCGCCGGGGCTGGATACTTCAACAAGACAACGACCCTAAACACTAAACACTGCTCTAAATCTACTAAAGCCTTCATGCAGAGGAACAAGTACAACATTCTGGAATGATCATCTCAGTCCCCAGACCTGAATATTATTAAAAATCTGTGGTGTGATTTAAAGTGGGCTGTTCATGATCAGAAACCATCAAACCTGACAGAACTGGAGATGTTTTATAAAGAAGAATGATCCAAAATACCTTCAACCATAAACCAGACTCTTATTGGAAGCTATAAGAAGCGTTTAGAGGCTGTTACTTCCTGTAAATCCTATAAACTTCATTTCACTTCTCAAATATCACTGTGTTCATCTGCTATATGACATATTTAACTGAAACAGCCAATGATTTATACAGGAAAATCATGAAAATGATCAGGGGTGCCCAAACCTTTTCATACCACTGTACGTGTCAAAATGTTTGTGGTCACCTCTTCTACTTTGTTGTACCTATTGCTGGCACCTGATATGCAAATGCACACATAAATGCTTATCTAGTTCCTAGGAAGAAGTACTGAAAATAGTTTAACACTCTCAAGAACAGATAAACATGGATGTATTGGCACCATGCCTAATGCCAGAAATAGGCTAGAGAGATAACAGTGTTTTCTGGAATAATGTTCCAACATCCTAAACTCACTATTGTTTTTGTCATTGAATGCAATGCTGTGCTGCAGACACAGTTACTCCAACAAAATCTCCATGAAACATGTTTTATTACCCTCGATTTCAGAAGAAACAGCAAATAATGAGAAGATACTCAATACCTTTCTCCAGGTATAGATGGCTTCTGATGTAGAGTACTTAAGCTTTATTAACCCTTTATCAGATCAACAGAATAACCGGACTTTGTTAAACACACAGCCAAACACGCTTTGCATCACACATACACATATTAAGCTGCTAATTTTAACTTTGCTGTATCAAATTACCACTGTTGTTGAGATCATGTAAATCATTCCAGTGGTTGACATAGACCAGTCTTTTATTATATCACATTATTGATTCACCAGTGCATTTTTAAATAAATCTAGCTCTAATACACAACTTCACATTTTATAATCTTAAAAGTGATGTAGGTTTTTGTTTATCTGCTCCTTGTCAACAGTCTATTTTCAAGCCTTACGCCAGTGCGGTTAAATAGCGTAAAAAAAAATCTACACTGATGGGTGTGGTGGTCTGGAAATGAGGTGTGTTCAGGTACATTTCTGGTGTGCTGTTATTTTGGCAGCAGAAAACACAGGTGCTCCACTGACTGAAATGAACCTAGACAACAGTTTATCATCAAAAGTCCATTCCTGTTGGTGCACCCAGCATGCTGTGTACCCCCCTGCTCGATAAACACACACACGGACGCACTGTAGAGTGCAAACCCGACTTTTAACTCACCAATAAACAGAAGAAAGAATAAAACAACATTACTGTTCCCTTAAATGAGCTGCTAGCGTACCTTCACAGCATTAGGTCAGTATCCTCTGCTGAGATGCACAGAAGCGCAGATCTTTTAAGATACGAATGCATCAAAGTCTGTACCTGACTCTTAAAGGGAATGACAGCTGGCACACTGATTGATTTATTTCACATTACGCCCAAAACACACCCAAGATTAATTAAGAGAATTATTAAATGCCTTTTGCGCCTTTCAAGCAGTGCAAGGTGTATTTTTTTTAGTGCCCTAACAATACCAAGGACACACAGACACACCCTTAATTCCAATTGACTGGTTCGCTATAGATCGCTAAAATAGAGCCCTATGACTGTGAAATTCTCTTAATTTGAGAAATTGTTGGAAAAATTGTGGCTTTGTTGTTTGTTTAAGCATCTGTCTCTCCAGTTCTCTCCATTCTCCCACTCTCTGGATCCAAACTCTCCACCCAGGCTGGAGTCTGACAGTTAGGAGGAGAGTCTGAGTAACTGCTGAGGACATTTGCAGTATTTATCATTGCAGATATTTCCACTACCTTCATTCCACTTCAGCTCAGAGATAGTTTCGATATTTGTGTAGAGTGTTCTATCCTCCATGACCTGCCTGCAGAGCACGCCAGTGGAGAATTCCAAGCTTCAGAAATGCAGAGGAGATACCTAAGCAGTGAAATATGCTGTATTACTAACAGATGACGAGACTGGAGTGCTGGCTAGCTCTGGAGAGCGCAACAGATGTAAAAAGTGTGTGTGTGTGTGTGAGCAGCCAGACCCAGCCTGTCACTTTTTCCTCTCTCCTGAATACAGCGAGGAGCCAGCTGTGAGTCAGAGAGCAGCTCCAGTGACTTTATTTTAGCCTTAAAACTCACATGATGTAGTTCTGGAAAAAGAAGTTTAGGGCCTAATGACCACATCACTGACTTCTGTCACACTTTAGGGGTTTGGCGTGGGACACTACAGGACCTTACAGTGATTTGACAGAGTTACGAATAGGAAAAAGGTTTAATGCATCGTGAAATTTTCAGTAGGCCTCAAACTGATTTGATTGTTCTGGCCTAATCAGATTTACTATACATTGGAAACAGATTGAAATCACAAGAATGACAGAAGGAACTACTGCAGCAATGAAAAATGAACAAATTTACGTTTTTTATTAGACGGAAATAAAAGTTTCAGTTTAAGAATGAGATGAACTACTGGATTTCTTTTTTGCAATTAAAATGCAATCAAAAGTGCATCAAAATGCCTCACAATAAACCATGTAAAAACATTCTCTAAGCTTTCTGGTCAGACACTGGTAAAATTATGAATGAGGTTCCGTAACCTTTTGTTCTATTCTTTCTTTTTGTTTGCAGAGCTTTCTGCTAAGCTGCCAATAGTAAAAACTGTAGCTTTGGAAAATAAATAGCCATATATTTAGCTGTTTTAATAAAAAGCAGATGCTATTTGAGTTTCTTACTGGTTGAATGTCCGCTAACTTGTTATCTGGGTAGATACGTTAATGAAATACTACAGGGGGAAACCAGTTTAATTTAAAATCAAAAGGCTGATATGCTGTTTGTAAATACTAAATGTTTAATGTTTTTAAATGAGTATTTTTAATCATCTTTTTTAAAATCCAGAAGTTCAGGTGCAGATATGTCAGGCACAGCAAAAAATAATGTGACTAAAACTCTAGAATAAAAAAGAAAACCTAAATTATATATTATTTTTGCAAAATTTGCAACACGAATCTGCACAGTAAAATCCGTAGCTAGACTCACCTACTCATTTTATAGATTACAGCGCATGATTACAGGACCAGAAACAAATCAGATTTTTCTACCACTCAGCTAACAGTTTTTGGTTTGTTGAACATTTTCTGAATGTTCTGGTAATGTAAATTTAGCACAGTGTCAATATTTCAATTTCTTGCGTTCTGGGAATGTTATTTCTAATGTTTCCATAATGTTATTATTCGTCTAGCTGGAAGATTATGTGAGAAATGTTCTAATAACATTGTGATGCAAATCGTTATTGTGTTCGATGTTTTTCAGAACGTTCCTGGAAAAATATTTCTGGAACCTTTTCAAAATGTTGCTAAAAGTTCTTATAATATTCTCTTTTAGCTGGTAGATACCAGTTTGTACAATATGTGTTTCAACAGTAAAGATGCAGTTCAGAGGAGCTTAGCTCTGATTGCTTTGTTTTGTACAAACTGGTGCTGGTTAAACGAAGAACAGTATTGTTTTAAATGATATTTAGACTTGATCCAGACTAGAAATACATTTGGTGAGAGTACTGGAAGGTCCACCATATGGTCTGTTACCCCAGAAACCCCTCCTTCTTAAATATGACTTAAAATAACTTTTTTGGTGAAAATTAAAAATGGTCAAGCCAGATTAGATAATATTTTCACCACAAACAAATTGAACCAAGGGTAAAACATCCTAGAATTACTAATAAAGATGTGCAACCCCAACCTATCAACCTACACCAAACCAAATCTACCTATCTGTCTATCTATCCACCCCCTCATTCACGCACTCACCCACCTATCGACCAACTTACTAACCCACCCCATTATCTCCCTATATACTAGTGCATTTACAGTTACAGTTACAGCCAGTAAAAACCCAAAAATCAGTGTCTCAGAAAATGTAATTATTATATAAGACCAACTGATACTTTTAACAGTGTGGGCAGTGTGCCAAGTCCTGTTGGAAAATGAAATTTGCATCTTCATAAAAGTTGTCAGCAGAGGGTTTTGTGGGAAAGATTTTGTGGGAAAACACTGCACTGACTTTAGACTTGATAGAACACAGTGGACCAACACAAGCAGATGACATGTCTTTCCAAACCATCACTGATCATCAGTAAACTTTGCTTTTCATTGGGAAATTTCTGGAGGAAGAGTGGAGAGACACACAGGTTTCTGAAAGAAGCAAATGTCTCTATTCAGATTTCCTCTGAAAGCTTCTATATGTAAAGATGAACAATCTCAATTATCCCATTTTAAAAATCGCATTTAAATAATTTTATTTGATTAGCCACCAGCACTAGAACACAGTTATTAGTGCTATTTGTATTTATTCTCATGATAGGTTTTTACTGCCCAAATAAGACATCAAACCCTTTGCAGGCTATTAATCAAGGATTCAAGGAGACTAAATATAGTAAAAATGAAAATAGATAACAAGATAAATACACATAATATAAATAGGAGAGTAGGGGAGTAGGGATTAGCTGCAACATGAAACCAGAGTATAACTTTTGCCTTATGAATGAAGAGCAGTAACATAATAAAGTGTCTTAGTGCAGGTAAAGTGTCAGTGTTGTTTAAAGAGCCACTAAACCCTAAACCATATATTTTTTCCATGAATAGCTAAAAATGTGTTGCTTCAAAGTAACAAAACATACCAGACCTGCTTAAATTGTTAGAAACATTTCATAACCTTTAAAAAACTTTTTCACTGTGGTAAATTCTGCCTGTGCAGTGCCAGGTTCAACAGTCAGATTTACAGCTCTAAAATGAAAAATTATTTTGTAAAGTTAACCCTTAAACTTTGCATGACGTCAGACTCTCAGCGAGGCGAATGGCTCCCGCCTGAGAAATTTTATCAGTGCCGCAATGTGGACAGAGACTGCCCGCCGCGATCTCGGCCTCCCCGGTTTATACGTCACCAGTGTTCTGTTAAGTTGTGCTGCCTTGCCAAATTGCGCTTCCCTAGTGTATATATAGTGTATTGGTAAATTGCGGAATCAACCGGAGATCCGATGTAAACCTATAGTTACTTACACTTACACACAAGATAGCTAACGTTAACTAGCTCTGTAAACAGAAGCTGTCTGTTTATGCAGTATGCATATACAACTCAGAGAGACCTATAGTGTTTCACAAAGAATGGATTTTAATGTAAGGAGCTGTTTCTCAGTCTTATTCTCTCGTAGTCTTTCCTTATTTTAAACAGGCTCAGTAATACAGATAGTCTGGGCTATAGGGGAACTGAGCTCAGCATGAACCAGGATGTGTATCACTTCATTTAAATGCCACACAGCGGAACAATAGACTGTGTAAATAAACTTTTACTGACAATTGAAGAACAATTGAAGAGCTTGGATCTGTGGGTCTGGAGAATTTCTGCTGGAGCAAACAAGTTTATTTTGCTCAGACTAAACACATTCTTGGTGTAGTTGCTCTTGGCCTACAGTTATCTTTTTTGGCGTGGATCCAGATCTGCTCCTCTGTGGTTTGGGGAGGCGCTGAACAGGATATATCATTCCCCGATTGTCTACACATCATTGATCCTTATTACTCCCAAAAGCAGAATGAGAATTACAGCAAATTGAGTGTGTATTTGTATGTGTGATTGTAATTTTTGATTGTGGATGTTTATATGCTTGTACATAGATTAGATTTGGAATCTCCGCAAGCTTGGAAGCGTTTGACTGCAGGGTTATGGGACTGACTCTTAGCTAGAATTGAAATGACTGTCTGCACTGTTATCTGCAAGTGATTTGTGTGTCTGGACATCACAAACAGAGCTGCATGGGTTAGTGTGGTATTGAGGTCGGCATCAGTATCTGACCTTTGATGCTCTTTTATGGACCCCCGCACTTCCTTCACTCTGAATTAGACGAGGCCGTTGTTTGACGCATTGTGAATGACTCAAAAGACATGTTGAAATCGTATTTGAGCAACCAGAGCACCCACACTGAGGCCCTGTCCACACGAACCCGGGTATTTTTGAAAACGGAGGTTTTTATCTCCGCTTTGGCCTTTCGTCCACACGAAAACGGCGGTTTTCGAAAACACCTCCCAAGGTGGAGATTTTTGAAAAACTCCGCTTCAGCAGAGTCGTGTGGATGGGGGAAAACAGAGGTTTTTGAAAACGCTGACACAGCAAGTCTGCGCATGTCTGCTTTTCCTTTTCGATCGGGAGGGGATTCTGTTTGGCGCAACAACAGCGAACTCCGGCCGTTTAAAGCATATTTACACCCAGCTGATCCAACTAATGAACTAAATGCCCTCTCTGACCCAACAGCGCCAAATTACCCATAACCAGCTTTAAACGCTGTAACACGTTTTACCAGTGTAGCTAAGACCAGTGATAGTGGTGTGTTTGACTGTTCTACACCTTACTATATCAGTATGAGCTTTAATTATACTGATCCAACACCAACCTGGATATACTGACAGACCAGCTAAAACTGATTATATGACTATAAAAAAATCAATCTGTATATAAAACTATGCTACAAATCAGATTGTATGTGGTTTCTAGATGTTTAGACTATAAAAAATCTGTCTGGATATAAATCTATGCTAAAAAAAATTGATTTTGTGTGGTGTCTGGATTTTCAGACTATAAAAATGTATCTGGATACAAAAATATGCTAAAAATCTGATTTTATGTGGTTTCTGGATTTTCAGACTACAAAAAATCAATCTGGATTCAGAAATATGTTACAAATCTGATTTTATGTGGTGTCTGGATGTTCAGACTATAAAACATGAGTCTAGATGTGAATATATGCTAAACATCAGGTGGTTTCTGAATGTTTAGATGATCAAAAATCAGTCTTGCATATCTAGATATTTAAAACAATTTTTCAGCTGTCAGTCTGAACATAGTCCTCAATGACGTTTAGCATTCTGTTCGTCTGGAGTTCAATAAATAGATTAGGTAGGAATATCAGATAAATAAATGCTAAAATTCCTTAAGAACGCTGCCAGAAGGTTGTTTGCAATTTTAGATACTTGACTAAAGTTTGGTTTGGACGATTTATACTTTTCTGTTTGGTCCAAACCAATATAGCAGGTGTAAAAGTGTCATAAAACACAGTCCAGATAAAAGGACCAAAATTTGTGCCAATCAAAAGAGTTAATATCACCTGAACCATGGTTTCGATTGTTTTTTTTAGTGTGAAAGCATCTTTTTAGATGGTTCAGAGTTGAGGTTGGGGCAGGCTATTTTCTACCAAAACAGCGGAAGAACAAAAATAACCAGTGTTGTGTCAAAGTCCTTGTGCGCACGCACATCATGCAGCAATATGGACGCAAGCTCTCGCATTCGTGGCTGTAGATTAACCTTTATTTATGAACAGAAATCAAATTATTCCTAGGTTAATCTGTTGGGCTGACTCTGCTGCATGATGTGCATGCACTTGCTGAGGCAGATTTTGGCACAGCACCTGGAAAGGCAACGTTCCAAACTGACAACATGCCAATGCCCAATAAAGACTCTTCTACCATCAGGAAGTTGCAAGGTTTTTTTAGCCAACCACTAAACTGCAAAACCAAAACCAACTAGACCAAATGTACACAGAGTAACAAACACATGAAACTTGTTTGGTCTTTGGTTTGGCCTTTCAGGTGTGAAAACCATTAAAAAGGACACCTATCTCAAGTATTGCTGTATATTTTGCACTATAAGTCACACCCGATTATAAGGCGCTCTATCAATACACATGGTGCACTGGACTATAAGGTGCATTATGCAACACAAGTAAGCAATGGGTGTAAAAAAGCTGTTTATTTGGGTGAGTAAAGTACTTTTGTTTTTTTACAGTAAGCTTAGATTTGCAGATTTCCACTAAGGCTGGGTGCAGCAGCATTAGCATTAGCAGCTAACCGCTAGCGCTAGCCATGGTTAGCGGCTAATTTCGCCTGACAGCACTACACTGAGGAACCCTGAGTGTTCTGATAAGCCAGGGTGCTATCAGCTAGTGGTTTGTCCCACATAGCTTGTTTTAACATGGTAAACACGCAGACTACAGTCCAATATACTCACCTCTGAATGACAAAAGTGCTAGCACATAACACAATTAGGGGCTAATGCTAATGCTGCTCTAGGAGTGCTAGTCATGGTTAGCAGCAGGCTACAGGCCGATAGCACTCATCTCTGAATGGCGAAAGAGCTAGCGCTTAGCGCAGTTAGCGCCTAATGCTAATACTGCTCCAGTCTGGAGTCTCAGTGCTGGAGAAACTTCACTGAAACTCCTGTATAACGCTGTACTTCAGCGGAGTGACTTTACTTCTTCTTACAACATGACTAATAGAATTCATACAGTACATAAGGAACACAGGATTATAAGACGCACTGATGATTTTTGGGAAACTTAAATCATTTTAAGTGTGCATTATAGTGCAAACAATATACAATAAATTAAATTAAAAGCATTTTTAAAACCTTCAGCACTGGAATGTTACAGAGACAGTTCTCAATATCTAAGGCATATTTGATTTTTTTGCTTTCAGGTCTGTAATGTCAAACTTCAAGCTCAAAATGAAGAGGAGAAAGAGGCTTGGATCAAGGCGCTCAATGATGGCATCAACCGGGCAAAGAACAAAATCTTTGATGAGGTATATCTTGGTACAATTACCATTTTTTAACAAGAATGTTGACAAAATTATATTTTTAAATAAAATGTACCTTAATTTAATAAACATGTCATTTTAAAACTTTAGTGAACACATTTTAGAAGTCTTTGCTCTAAAAAATCACTCACAAACAAGTAATGCAGATATGTAAATGATGACAAGTATAGTCGGATGCTTTCCCCAATATGCTTTAAAAAGTCTTTCAGAGGCAACTTTTAAGTAGTGTGTCTCTTGGTGAAAGAGTGTTGACTTCTAGATTTGCTTCTGTGGGCCCCATTGTACATCCTGCGCAAGGTGCTTTGCCATGCTCGCTGCCATCTTTCACCCCATCAACAGTCTATTTTCACATAAAAAGTTTAACCATTTGCATTGACTTATTAAATATAAAAATCCTTAACATGAACCAAGTTTAATTTTTTTTTATTAATCACAGGTAAAAATAGATGAAAGTTTGTCTCTGGAGCATGTAACACGCACTCGACCAAAGGGAAACCGTGGTAGAAGGCCACCCACCAGGATACACATGAAAGAGGTACGTTGATGACTTAGATCTACATCACAGTGATATATACTGAATTTTAGAGCACAGTTATTCAGTACTATAAACATGTATTTAATCCCCTTTAAACTTTTTCACATTTTTTGGAACACACATAAACTTAAAATACATAAAATATATTTTATTGGGATTTTATATGATAGATCAGTACATGGTAGCATGTAATTGTGAAAAAGTGAAAACAAAATTATACATAGTTTTCTGAAAAGTATAGCGTGCATTTGTATTCAGATCCACCGGACTACTGTTAGTTAGTACTCGACCAATCTGGCCTTTATGTAAGAGTGATGAAAAAAAAGCTATTTTTGAAAGCAAGCCATAAGAAACCCACACAGCAAACATGTGGAAGGTTCTCTGGTCAGATAATACCAAAGTTTAACAATTTTACCGTTTTCAATGCTTCGAAATTACTTGCTATTTTGTTTTGGTCTATCACCTAAAATCCTAATAAATTACATTAGTAATACGTTTGTGTGTGTAATGTAACAAAATCTGGGATAGTTCAAGAGGTTGAATACGTTTTCAAGGCTGTTTATTCCTTACCATACAAGACACTAAATTTTAAAATTACATCTGAAATTTGTTTCATTAGGCTTCCAATATCTCACCCGATGGAATTATGAAACTGGACCTGGATGAAGCCGACAGTATGCCGAATGGAACACACAAAGTAAGTGCTGAAGAGAGTGAACAGAAAGACATCAAACCTCAAATGTCTTCAGCGAAGTCTTTCGATGACATTCAAGAAGAGGCTGAAGAAAAAGAAGACGCGCCTCAGAAGAAAGCTGTGAAGCCACCAATGCCTCCATCAAAGGAAAAGAAACCCAGCGAAAAGGAGGAAAGTGAAGCACCTCAGAAGAATGCTATTATGCCACCAATGCCGCCATCAAAGGACAAGAAGCCCTCTCAAAATATGGAAGATGAGGAGCCAGGAGAGGTGATGCAGGAGAAGAAAGTTCAGAAACCACCAATGCCTCCCTCAAAAGAGAACAAACCCAGCATTTCAGACAATGGAGATGCCACTAAAGAGAATGCGTCAGATAGCGGGGTAGAGTCTGAAGCAACACCTACTCCAAGCGAGTTAAGTCCAGCTCCAGAAAGCACTGACGAAGCAGAGACTGGTGAATCTGCCTCACCCAAGACCACAGCCCCTGCACCTGCTCCACCATCCAAAGACAAGAAACCGAGCCAAGCACCTGTTTTAAAGGATAAGGAAAGTTCTTCAGAGGATGACGCTGACAGTCAAGATGATCAAGAGGGAAAAGATGAGGAAGTTAACGTCAGTGTTGAGTCTGAGAAGGCAACTGAAGAAAAAGAAGAAGCAGCAGAAAAAGAAAAAGAAGAAGACACCATAAAGACAGAAGATCCAACTTTCACTCTCTCAAATAGCATCCCTAAGCCTCAAGGCGTGATGTGGGACTCGCCTACTACAGCTTCAGATGAAGGTTCTGCTAAACAAGATTCTAAGACGTCTGTGAATCTAGACATCACTCAGATTGATGTAAAACCATTAATTCCTGAACCTGCAAAACCTGCCGTTGAAGTCAAATTAACTCCACATTCAACCCCAGAATCTGTTAAAAAGGTTCCCCCTGCTCCACCCAAGAAGAAACCTGTGAAGCCACCTGTCAAAGTTGAGGACAGTGGTGTGATGAGTGGTGTTGCAGTGTCCACCAGCGTTCTGCTTCCCACTACTGTCACATCCTCATCTGAAGGAGTTGGAAAGAATGAGAATGAGACGAAACCAGACCTTCAGGAAGCCAAAGGTGATGGTGAACGCAAGGTTATGATTTTGTCTCTGAGTAATCAAGGAGCAACTGAAGAGTCTGAAGATGTGTCAGGAGCTGAAGCAGAAGAGAAGTCTGTAGATAGTGGGCAGATCTCAGCCGAGGACTCAGAAAGTGGTGACCAAGTTACGTCATCCGAAGACAAACTTCAGGGAAGTCTCCAGTGCCTAGACGGCGACACCAGCGAGGATGATCTGGAGTCGTCCGACAGCAAGGTTCCAAGCAAGGGCGACCCATCTCCAGCGATCCTGTCTGTTATGTCCAAAACCACTGTGGAGAGCTCGTCCACCAGCCCAGCACCAACCTCAGCCTCATCGTGGAGCTCCAAGACAAGGTCATCCTCCACAGGAGACCTTCTCGATATTCAGGTTGAGGCACAAGACAGAGACATAAAGAACTTGCGACAGAAAGTATCGCTAGAGATGAAAGAAACAGGAAAGCTTCTGGGTGAAATAGGACCGAGCAGCGATGAGGAAAATGACCCAGAGGTTTTGCTGGCCACTGCCATGGAGAAGCTAAAGACAGCTGACCAGTTCTTAAAAGAAGCCAAGAGTTTCAAAGAGGCTGAGAACAAGAGCAAAAGAGCAAGTTGGTAATAAGAAAGGCTCAAATGTTCAAAAAATGCGAAATACTGGGTTATTAGCAGATGCTTGAGAGGTGCTTCACTTGTGTTGCCTTTTGGTATTTGTTGGTTTGTTTGTTTGCTTCTTTCAAGGAGGATCAAGTGCATTTATGTCCCATATCACTTTTTTTCTGGACTACTGCCCAATTGACCAGATCATTGAAATATGTTCAAATCCAGAAATGATGGATTAAATTGTGCCTTTAAATTCTAACTGTATATACAAACCAGCCAAGCATAACAATATGACATCATCCTTGTTTCTACACCTATTATTTGATTTTTTTTTCCTTTTCAACCTGTTCTTCAACTGTCAGGACCACCACAGAGCAGAGGATTTTTTCTTGAGTGGCGGGTCATGTTCTGGTAAAACGTAGATCAGATGCAGCAGTGCTGCTGGTGTTTTTAAACACTGTTTAAACACTCACTGTCCTCCACAGTTACACACTCCTACCTACAGCTGCTTCACCTTGTAGATAAATAAAAGTCAGGAAGAGAAACGTTTAGAGAAGATTTAAAAAGGCATTTAAATGACTAGATATTTAAACATGGAAAGTACTAATATTTAGTAATGAGTAATTATGTAATCTGTTGTGTTTGGGCACTTTTAGAGACAGACTAAATTAAGTGTAAACTGTGTGAGTGAGATATTTACCCATCTTCCATTGCACTTCCTTCCCCAGCACTCGGTGTAATGCGGTACTGCTACAAATTTATGATTAGTCGACAGTGAAATTTATAGTCGACAAATTTTAAGTAATTATCGACATTGTCGATTATTTTGACTAATCGTTGCAGCCCTAGTTGGTGGAATATTCTTAGTCCATCAGTGACACTGAGGTGTTTAAAACCTTCAGCAGCACTGCTGTATCTGATCCAATCGTACTAGCGAAACACTCATGAACACTCCACCCCCATGCCAATCAGTTTCACTGCACTACTGAGAATAATAACCCACCACCCAAATATCTATTACCTCTGTGGGGGTCTGTCCTGTGGAGTCCTGACCATTGAAGAACAGGTTGAAGAGAGGATTATAAAGTATGCAGGGAAGAAGAAGAGAAAAGATAAAGTCTGTAATTCTAGAACTACAGTGGAAAAATGGATAATGGGTGAAGAAACAAGTGGTCACAATGTTATGCTTGTTCTGTGTATGTGCCAAACTAGAGTAGCTTGTAGCTTGCGTAATAATGGCAATATAGATATTAATGGCACTCAGCATATGTTAATTTGTTTGTAAGTAAGTTTGGCAGTTCCCAACTAAACTACTACAGACCCAACATAAATGAATGGAAATACATTCTTGTTTAGCCCAACTATATACTGGTTTGCCAAAATATCAGTATAAACAGCCCATTAATCTTTTGGCTGATATATTTGGATTGGGTTGAACTTGATTGGATGAATCTCCTAAGAATAGAACAAAACCATGGACAGCTACACCAGTTCATGCACAATATATTCAAACCTCACATCAGCATGAGAATAGTATAAAATAGTATAAAATATGCAAACAATTATATGTATCTGTACTTCCAGTGATGTACACTGACATGCCAAAAGTCATAGGACAGCAGTATGTAAATAAACCACAATGAATGGATTTATAGATATAGAGTATCACTATTAATAATGGCAATACATCATAGAAGGCAATAACACACACGGTGGGTGGTAAAGATTGTGACCGGCGGCTTCTGGCTAGGATTGTCCATGCGATGTGACAAGCGACTCTGGCAGAAGTCACATCCAAATTCAATGCAAGAGCCTCACATGCATATCCCACAGGTCTGAGCAGCATTGTTAAGTTTCCATGGGACACAATAAAAGTCCTACGGTTCATGACATTTGGCATGTTAGTGTACTAAAATTATTAACTACAGAGGAGTAAAAAAATATTATTTTATTATTTTATTAAATTAGAGTTTAAGATTGCTAAATTGATTTTAAATTAAATTGTCAAGCGGTACATGTTAAATGTTACTATTTTTTATCATTTTTAAAATAAGGTCCCTTGCTTAAAATATTCCAGTATGTAAATAGTAAATAAATACATAAATAACGATAACCGATTACAGCCTTAGGAAACATAATCGATCAAAGGTATTGCACTTACATCATATGGATAGAAATGTTGGGACACCTGCTCATTCATTCAAAATAATTTATCCAGAATTTGTTGTAGTAACTGTCTCTACTGTCCAGTGACTAATTTCTGCTAGATTCTGAATGAATTCTGTGAGGATTTGATTGCACTCAGCTGCAAAAAGTTTTATCACCACCACCCTTCCTTATTTCTAATTTACACCCATCCCCTCATTATTCCAGAAAACACAGTTTCACTGCTCCACAGCTCTATTATAAGTAGAGCTCATATTATAAGGTGCAATATCAATAAAAGTCTATTTTCTGAACTATTTTTATACATAAGGCGGACCGGATTATAAAGAAAAGCAACACCAGTATGGAACCAGGGTGTCAGCACTAGCAGGATGCAAATGCCGCTTGATAGCGTTAGACTGAGAAACCCTGAGTGTTCTAAGTCTAACGCTGAGTGTTCTCAGTCTAAGAGCAAATGCTAATACTGCTGCACCCAGCCTTAGTGCTGGAGAAACTTCACTAAAAACTCACCCTTAAAACACTTCAGCAAAGTGGCTTTACTGCTTTTAAATACCTGACTGTAAGAATGCATACATAAGGTGCACTGGATTATAAGGTACACTGTCGATTTTTGAAAAATTGAAGGATTTTAAATGCACCTTATTGTCAATAATTAAGCAGTGTCCCAACACTTTTGTCCATGTAGACTATACCCTCTCCTCACTGTGTTATTTGATCAGTCGTACTGTGCAGAGATGTTAACAGTCTTGCTAATCGATTCCCCTTAATGCAGAGTGTTGCACACGCTGGCGCACAAGCAAAGCCACGCAATAGTGATAATAGTATTAGTTCATGTGCTCTCGGCCGCCTCCCTCACTCTCCCGCCTAATATGATGCAAGTGTTCACCCAGCCTTGTTTACATGGTTATGAATAGTACACAGGAACTAGCAACTTCCTGCTTGTTTTAGTATGTAGATCACTTTTTTGCATTTTACAGTTTGGGTGTGGAGGCACATGCTGAACATGCTGTTTCTATGTGTTGTAAATAAAAAAAAATATCTTTTTTTTGTACTGATAATTTTTAACAGCTTTGTAAATGAATATTTTTTTAACCATTTTTTAATCTTTTAATCCTGTTTTTCTGCAAGTAAATACAATGTGCATTGTTTATAGGATCTAAATTAATATCCACAAATAAAAGTACTGTACAGAGGTTTTAGGCACCTAAGCTTATTATTAAAAATGTACATTCTCTCAGTAATAAGAACGTTTCTACTGTAAAGACTAGAGACATCATGGGCTTTCCAAAGAGACCTTAGTTATGACAAAAAAAGTGCCTTTCTTTTTTAAATTGCTGTCAATCACAGCTTTTTTGACATGACAATGAGAAAGACAAAAGAGCATTTATTTCTTCAAAATGAGATTCAGTTTTGTACCATTTTAGAATTGTACAGTAATTTTAAATGAGGCAGAACAAATTTTAGTATTTTTTACATTTTTGAAAGTTTTTGTAAAGCAAGAAAACATGCATGATGTGCTCTGAATCTCTGGAGGAAGCGTTTTCTGATTTGTTTTCTTCATCTTCCCATATTTACAGACATAAAATGAAAAGAAATGTTAACAAAAATCCACATGAAATTTAATAAAATACCATTACATGCCCCCTATATTCTAAAACTGAGCATGACTCAATGGCCAGTAGAATCGACATATGATAAAGAATAAACAAACAACATTTTAGGATTTTTTTTTATGTTTTTCAACCACAAATATATATATATATATATATATTGAAACCTATTTTTTGAGTCTCAGGAGGTTAAGAAGTGAATTGCCACAAACCAGGTGTTAATATGTGGATAACTATAAGTAATAATAAGTAACAATATTCACAGGTGCCTATAACTTTTGTGGAGTAATGTATATTTAAATAAAACAATGATTAACTCAATTTGTACAATAATTTAATCACTTTAAAATGCCTAATTCTTTTTTTTTTATCTGTAATGTGAATAGCTGTTTCACAAAGAGATTAATGTAGTCAATCTTTTTAAAGTACCTATAGTATTTTCCCAGGTCCTGTTTTTCTCATTGTACGGCTTTCTTGCTCATTTGTTTCATCGTTTGTAAAAGATTTGTGCTTGCTTTATTATCATGTTTGAATATAAATTTGTAAATAACAAATCTACCAATGAATTGCTTAATATTTAAGTTATTAATGTTCTGACATTCCGGTCCCTGTTCGTCGTTTTCCTAATATCAGATTTAGATAAGAGACCCGCTGTACTGTACTGTACTGAACTGTTAAAGCTGTATGGTGGTCTATAATTATAATTTTATACTGTAATATATTATTTGTCCATGACTGTGTTTACTAACTGGACTAATATGTTTTTCTAATTGCCTACTGAATATGCAGGAAAGAAGTAACACATTGCTTGCCAAGCATGGATTAATAAAAAAATGTCTTCCAACCTGTTTTATATGTATTTAATTATTTTTTTACACTATCACACAAAACTGTTGTATTAGATACAAAATGACAACTTTACAGGATAAGGGGACGGCTACGTTCACAATACAAGCCACATTGCTTAAATCCGATTTTTTTTGCTCAGGTCAGATTTGGTTATCTTGAAGGTTCACATTCACAAATGTAAGTGATCTGTATCTGTGTGTAATGTGAAAGAATCTGTAAAAAATGGATTTGGAACATTCACACAGCCATAAAAAAATAAGATCTGACCGACCATCCAGCATTAGCATTAGCCGTTAACCGTGCTAAGTGCTAGCTCTTTCGTCATTCAGACGTAAGTATTATCGGAATGTGTCCTACTGCTAACCCAGGCTAGCACTGCTGGAGCAGCATTAGCATTAATTGCTAACCATGCTAAACGCTAGCTTTTTTGCCATTCAGAAATGAGTATTATTGGCCTGTAGCCTGCTGCTAACCCCGGCTAGCACTGCTGGAGCAACATTAGCAGTAGTCGCTAACCATGCTAAATGCTAGCTCTTTCCACATTCAGAGGTGAGTATTATCGGCCTGTAGCCTGCTGCTAACCCTGCTAGCACTGCTGAAGCAGCATTAGCCGCAAACCATGCTAAGCACTAGTTCTCTCACTGTTCAGTGATAAGTATTATCTGCCTGTATTCTGCTGCTAACCCCGGCTATCACTGCTGGAACAGCATTTGCATTAGTTGCTAAACTACGCAAAGCGCTAGATCTTTCGCCGTTCAGAGGCGAGTATATCGGACTCTAGCCTGCGTGTTTACCGTGTAAAACAATCTATTTGAGATGAACCGCTAGCTGATATCACCCTGGTTTACCGGAACTCTCAGGGTAGCGCTGTCACTGAGAATTACTGCTAGTGCTAGCAGTTAATGTTAATGCTGTTGCACCCAGCTTTAGAGGAGATCTGGAATTATAAGTTTACTGTACATAAACAGAAGCACTTTACTCACCCAAATAAACAGTTTTCAGGAGAGGAATCTGTGTAGATTAACATGACTTTAAAAAAATGTTTTTTTTTAAGAATTATAGTTTTGTTTACTTAAATTATTGTTACTCAGCTCAGTTGAGTAAAATCGGTTTCGTTTCATAGCAGAGTGAGTGTTGTGTCACTGCATTTACTAGAATTTAACTTCCCTGGTCACTAAAAAGGATGTGAAACTAAAACAGAAATACACTCTTGTGGTGAATGTAAATGAATGCTGTGCGCAGTATTGTGATACTTAAATGGCCAGTCAGTGTTCAGACTGTTCACATCATTCAGTGGTATTCTGCTCTAACTCACCTGTTAAGTCTCATCATGTTATTATGAAGGCCTTCATTGGCTGAGTCTGCTTTAGTATGAAAAAAAGAGGAGTTATATTATAATATAATATATCCCCAAATCATTCCACTATGATTTGGGGATTACCACACAGACATGATACTTATATTGTAATTTTATATGTAATGCTGATATGGATCACTGATCCTGCAATTTTAAAATATATTGAGTATCGATTGTTAAAGTCCGGTCCAGTTCTGATCCTCAGTTATGCTGTAGCACAGCACCCTCTAGTGTTTTTTTATCTGCCATTAACAGACATGTTTCTGAGCTACTTCCATTTTTACTGACAGCATTGTGGTATGATTCTTAAGTGTGCACATTATTCAGCATTATATATAAATCACATTAATGACATCATCATCATCATGATCAAAAAGATTTTAAGTAGATATTTATATGTATATAAAAGAATAATTAGATCTATATTAGTAGTGTCAATTTAAAAACTAGTATATAATTGTATTTTTGAGGGAACAACATGGGGCGCTGGAAGAAAGAATGCATGATAAACTGGATAGAGGAGAGAACATCGCATCTTGGTTGTAAGGATTTCTGAATTTGAATTTAATTTACACCGTTTTCACACCTGTAGTTGGTTTCTATGATGAGAGTATGGTTTCAGTTGATGAGTTTGTTTATTTGGAGGGTTTCTCCCTCTGTTTGGTTTGGTTTCACACAGGCACAAGCCTAAACGAGCACCAATAAACCATGTGAGCACATTGTCTCCTCTGATTGGTCAGAGATGTAATAAGGTAGTAAACACTGCAGTTCACAGCTTGTTGTTGTTGTGAGATGTCTCAACAGGAATATTGTATTACCCAGAAACAATAACTTATCAAACAACTTACATAGTCATACTAACTTACAGATGGCAAAAGCATGCAAGCCCCACACCACAAGTAAAGAACATTTTCCTAAAGTTATGACCGGTATATGTGTAGATTACACATGTAGTTTTCTGTTTTTAATAAGCATGTGTGTGTTCCTGTGAAATGGTTTGTAGGTGGAACATGAAAGTTTTGTTTGGTCATTGGTGGTATATGGTTTAGAAAGTTTGAGAACTTCTGGCATAGGGCATTTGGCATAGGCTAAGCATTGAGAACTGGTATAATTCAGCATGGTGAATATAGAAAGGCTGGTTTGTCTCAGTAACAGGTGAAAATGTGGGCATAAGAAGTTTTGTAATTTCCACTTGTGGTAAAGAACACAAAAATTTATAATAAATGATGTCAGATCAAGTGAAGTTCAAACAGCATAAAACATACTAAACTACCATCTTTACTGAAATGTTATATTTGTTGCTTGACCAAGATAGAGAGGCAAAATGCTCTGCACCGAGTTCAGAGACAAATATAACCGTATAAATCTTAGTTAAATTAATTAAGATGAATAAGGACATGTAAATTGTGATAAAATTAATAAAATATTGTGAAATATAAAGGATAGGTTGAGGTTTTGGTGTGTTGTTTCCATGATTTGAAAGTGAAACTAATGTCGGTTAATTAGTAGCTTTATCCGTTCTAGTTATCGATTCTCATAACCGGGTTGTTGTACTTTCCTGCAGTGACCCTCACAGAATGTAAACGGCCTCTCACACAGTTTATATTGCATTCAATTTATAACCTGTTGTTGTCTGGGAGGCCCCACGCAATTGCTGGGTGCACCTGTCCTGTTTCATTGGGCCTGCCTTTAATGATGAATTTCCCAACAGTGGATGAAATATTATGTAGTGCCCTATAGGATCGCTTACAATGGGATTAAATGTATTCGATGGTACAAGACAAAGTAAATTGTTGTCAATTATGCAACAAAATGTAAAAAGCAATTTTCATTCTAACCTTCTTTGCCACTGCACCTTAAACAGCCTGTCCACCACTGTGTCTGTGGGTGTGGATGTGATAGTAATTAGTAGATGTGGGTGGATGTGGGAAGGTTCACTTCAACACTGTTTTAAGAATTGGTTCCTCTCTATGCCCTTAACCTGACACAGAACTGAAACTGTGCATTGGGGAACTAACTGTTTGTCTGGTTGCAGCTAAACTCTCCTAAAACTATCTGGCCAATACATTTAGTTTTGATTTCAATATTCTGTAGAAAATATATACCATATAGTCGCTAAATTACAACACTGGTCACCTCAGGTCTGTAAATATCTGTAACTGTAGCCCACACTTGTAGACTGAAATGCCCCTGGTAACACACATTTGTCTCCAAGATGTCATTGGAATGTATCCTAGTTGGTCTGAAAGATGTATTTAATAAAGCGTTTGCTCATCTGCAATATGAGAGATTGTAGAATGCCCTTAGCTGCTGATTTCCAAACCCATTTTACCATTTCAGATCACACCTTCGTACAAGAGAAGCTTAAGAGGTGGGCCTAGACTGGGCTCAGGGCTCAGCTCAAGAACACAAGAAATGACAAATAACTAAATGCACAATTAAATCATGAAGTAATAGATTAATACATTTGGTCATGGAAATGCTTTAATTACATTGGTGGTTTAAATTAATTTGTACAGTTATCCATGTATATATTTCTGTGTGCATGTTTATAGGGTGGAAATTCATAATTACAGTTCTGGTGACATCTAGTGGCGAGTAATTGCAAGTGTCCTATACTGAATTTCAAGTGCCAGTCTGTAAATAGTGTTGTGTAGTTCTAAATTGGTATATGACATTTTTTAAATATTTATATATATCAGTGTCTGAACTACTTACGGAGTGACACCTTAGTGAAAGTAGAAATATAAAAAGGAAAATGAATAATTATGGAAAGATGTACAATGTACATATGTAAATGTACAATTAAGTGAAACAATGAATAGAATAGAATGTGGAAATGATGAGTTAAATGAGAACTCTGGTGTAAAATAAACTTTTGGTGTAGTAAAACATGATAAAAAGTACTTACCTATGATGAATAGAACACCTCCGCCCTCCCACAGCATTCGGAGATCCAGAAATTTTAACAGTTTGTCCAAACACCCTTCAGACTGGGTGACTTGGGGCATAATTTGTCCTGATAAATTGCTTTTTACACTGTTATCCAGCTCTAAGTAGCTGCACACCTCCATTAATAACTTAATATTAATAACTTAAAAAGTGCACAGGAAGCTTATTAAAAAACACTGTTTACATCCCATAATGCTAGCTTCAGCTCCGAGCGCCACCATTACGCTGCTGTGGGAGAACGAAGGTGTGCTGTTCATCAATGGTAAGTACATCATGTTTTACTACACCAAAAGTCCATTTTACACCAGAGTTCTCCTTTAAATAAATGCAGAAAAGTAAAAATACAGAAATAACTGAATAAAGAAATGTGGACATTTATAAGAAAGTAGAAATGAATACAAAAAAATAAAATCAAATTATTTAATTATGTCTTTTTCCAAAATGTATTGCACAAATGAATGTTGTTTTTTGTTAAGCATGGCTATAGTACAAAAGCTAAGAGGCACTAAACTCTAAACCATATATATATATTTTTATTAATAGCTGAAATGTGTTTCTTTAAAGTAATGAAACATACCAGTGCTGCTTATAATTTTTAGAAACATTTCCTAACCTTTAAAAATGTTTTTATTGTGGTAATTTCCGCCTCTGCAGCGCCCTTTCAGGTTCAACTGTGCTTTAGGTGTGGATGATCAGTCAACCACCTGCACCTCACTGCTATTAGAGCAGGGGTGTTCAAACTACGGCCTGCAGGCCATTTGCGGACCTTTTCCTTTTTTGGAGTGGCCCGCGAGGTATTTTAGAAATACAATAAAAGTTGGCCCGCAGGTTTTTATAATGTGAGATTCAAAGTTTAAACACTTGGTGACATAAAATGGGCCAAAGAGTCTAAAAACGGCGAGAGTGCGAAGTTGTAGCACGAAAAACAGACCAAAGAGTCTGTATGCTGCGAGAATGCGCAGTTGTGGCACAGAAAATGGGCCAAAGAGTCTAAAAGTGAAGAGAGTGCTCAGTTGTGGAACAGAAAATGGACCAAAGAGTCTAAAAGCGGCGACAGTGCGCAGCTGTAGCACAGGAAACCCGCCAAAGAGTCTACATGTGGCGAGAATGCACAGTGGTAGCTCAAAAAACGGGCCAAAGAGTCTAAAAGAGGCGAGAGTGCTCAGTTGTAGCATAGAAAACGAGCCAACGAGTGCAAAAGCAGAGTGGGTGCTCAGTTGTAGTGTGGAAACAGGCCAAAGAGCCTAAAAGTGGCAAGAGTGCTCAATTATAGCACGGGAAAGCCGCCAAAGAGTCTAAAAGCGGCGATAGTGCACAGTTGTAGCGCAGGAAAACGGGACAACGAGTCTAAAAGCTGCGAGAGTGCGCAGTTGTAGCGCAGAAAACGGGCCAACGAGTCTAAAAGCAATGAGAGTGCGCAGTTGTAATGCAGAAACCCGTCAAAGAGTCTAAAAGCGGCGAGAGTGCTCAGCTGTAGCGTAGAAAACGGACCAACGAGTGCAAAAGCAGAGAGGGTGCTCAGTTGTAGTGCGGAAACAGGCCAAAGAGTCTAAAAGTGGCAAGAGTGCTCAATTATAGCACAGGAAACCCGCCAAAGATTTTTGGAGAGTGACGCCGCCATGTGGCATTGATTACATTCCTTTTGCCAGTGTCACTGGCCGAGTGACACTGGAAGTCTCACATTAAGCAAAGTCTAAGGGTTAACTTTACCTACCACTCAGTGCTATCTATATCTTTAGAACTAAATCTGTATCTCTCTGAAAGCATTTTGTCCTTTATCCACAACTAGACATTTTCAAATGAATGAAAAAACGATGGAATGAGACCTTTGTGTGGTACGGGGCCTGCACAGCATCCTGCCGCAGGGCCCTCCAGCGGATCGTGAGAGCAGCTGAGAAGATTGTTGGCACCTCTCTCCCCTTATAATTATATATCTATTTTTACTTATTTACCTATATTTATATATCTATTCCTCCCCCACACCACTGCACCTTGTTTTTGTCTCATGTATGTCTATTTGTGTCCCTGCTGTATTGTACACATAGTGTCTCCCATTCTCCTTTATTATATCTATTATCTGTACTTGCTGTAAAATTGGGAAGGAGAGTAACGTAATTTCAATTCTCTGTATGTCCTGTACATATGCAGTATTGACAATAAAACTACTTGACTTGACTTTAAATAAAATGTTAGTGAGCTGGGAGGTTCTTTTCCCTCAGTTTAGTGTGTTTTATATGTAGCCTAAACCAGCTCTCTCTAAAGCTAAAGCTTTGAGTAGTGAGTGTATGAGTCTGTTTATCTGAGCGCAGCTGTGTTGTGGGGCTCTGTAAACACTCCCGCTGCACTGGCTTTTCACCACAAACCGCGCGAGCGAGCGCGCATATATGCATGTGTGTGTGCGCGCGCGTGTGTGCGCGTGAGTATTTGCTCAGGCGAGGAAGGGGAGAGGGGCGGGGCGGCTCCAGCAGGACCCGGATGCGCGGCGGTGAAGCGCCAGGCTTGAGGGCTGCAGTCCCGCCGGGGCTCAGAGAGTCTCACTGCAGGCGCTACACGAGCTCCAGAGTCCCGCGGAGCCCGCCGGAGACCACCCGACCCACCGGGGGGATGGAGGACAGCCTGGTGTCGGAGGATGATATCTGTGAGTACAGTGCGCTGTAGAGGAATGAGAGAGAGAGAGGGGTAGAATGAGAGGAAGCGAGGGCTGGGAATGGGCAGTACTGACCGCTGCACCACACGTTATAATGTGTCAGTAATGGGTTTAGAGGTAAATTATGACAGGTTGAGTACAGCACTATATCTGTGATGGTATTTTGGCATTTGTAAGTCATTTAAGACGAGACTGCTTTGTTGAACAGTTTTGGTTTCATGTCATAACCTATATACTATACATATCTTCAGATATCATGTATAAATAATGCACCAGAGCTGAGCATTGTATCAATAGTTTATTATATATATATATCTACAGTATGCTTTGATCATTTCTGAAAGAAAACTGACCCTTACTAAACCTCTATCTGGACGAGATTAATTTCTCAGGGGTCCTGGAGTAATTTTCTCTTTTATGGGGGGTCCTCTGTGATTTTATTCCGGTCCGGAATGATCATGTACACTTTGAGTTTTTCTTAGATGTCCTCTGAGAGAATTATAGGCTGAATTACCTACTGTTTTTCCTCTGGTAATTTTATTCCGTACAGAGTCACATCTCTGAGTTTCATCACCTGGCATTTAATGAAATAGCTTTGTCCACCGCCACATGTAATTACATTTTGGGCACATGTTTCCATGGAGATCCGTTAGTGGAAATGGAGGCGCTACTGAACGCGATGTCACGTGACTGAGAAAGCATTAAAACTCACTGGTCCTCCTGATTTTTTATTGCAGTCCGGATGCAAGAGTAGAAGTGTAAATCATTTTTCACAGATGTCCCCCTGAGAAACTAATCCCATCCGGATAGGGCTAAAGAGTGGTTTAGCTTAATGATGTGAAGCATATATTTATCTATCTATCTCTATCTAACCATATTGGATGTATGTACTTTTATATTAATATCCAAATGTTATTGTATTGAGCAAGAAATACATTATGCTATAGATTTTTGCCACATCCTCAAAAACTGTGATATGTAGACAATTGGTTCAGAACCTCTCCGGAACATCAGGTAAGTATGCAGGGGTCAATACCTTCCAAGAAAGTTCCAAGAAAGTGCAACTGGTAAAAAATCAGCATGGTCATATGCACCCAAGGCTCATGTATATGGTCCAATGAATGCCCCACCACACAACTTACAAGACTTAAAGATCTTACGCAATGTATGCCTGTGCTCAGTGTAGGTTAACAGAATTTTTTAACCACATTGCTAGGGAGTGTTGTAAAATCTCCAGGAATTAAGCCGGGTAAACATTTTTAGCAAGTAAAATTAAGTAAATAAGCAAAACAAGATGCTAGTTTATTCATTTGCTGCAGTTATTTCCTATCTGTTATATTGTACTCTAAGTAAATATGTAAGGGAGTCATTATTGTTTGTTATTATAACACCCACATACTGAGCTTGATCTAAGGGGAATTTAAGAAAATGCCAATGCCAGAGAAATTCTGTTTATTCAACCCCTTATTTCACCTGAAATTTTAATTCCATTCATATTTCTTGCTTTCACACAAAAGTTCATAAAACATATGTGTGATCATGTATAACCTTCACTCACTGGCCACTTTATTAGGTACACCTTGCTAGTACCGGGTTGGACTAACTTTTGCCTTCAGAACTGCCTTAATCCTTCGTGGCACAGATTCAACAAGGTGCTGAAAACATTCCTCAAAGAGTCTGGTCCATATTGACATGATAGCATCACGCAGTTGCTGCAGATTTGTCGGCTGCACGTCCATGATGCGAATCTCACGTACCACCACATCCCAAAGGTGCTCTGTTGGATTGAGATTTGGTGACTGTGGAGGCCATTCGAGTACAGTACAGAACTCACAGCCGTGTTCAAGAAACCAGTCTGAGATGATTCACACTTTATGACATGGCTCATTATCCTGCTGGAAGTAGTCATTAGAAGATGGTACACTGTGTTCATGAAGGGATGAACATGGTCAGCAACAATACTCAGGTAGGCTGTGGTGTTGACAAAATGCTTAATAGGTACTAATGGGCACAAAGTGTGCCAAGAAAATATCCCCCACAGCATTTCAGCACCATCACTACCAGCCTAAACCGCTGATACAAGGCAGGATGTATTAATGCTTTCATGTTGTTGATCCCAAATTCTGACCCTGACATCCGAATGTTGCAGCAGAAATCCTCAGAGACTCATCAGACCAAGAAACTTTTTCCAATCTTCTGTTGTCCAATTTTGGTGAGCCTGTGCGAATTGTAGCCTCAGTTTCCTGTTCTTAGCTGACCGGAGTGGCTTCCAGTGTTATCTTTTGCAATCTGTAGCTCAACCGCCTCAAGGTTTGACGTGTTGTGCTGATGTTCAGAGATGCTCTTCTGCAGACCTCAGTTGCAACAAGTTGTTATTGGAGTTTGTGTTGTCGTTCTATCAGCTCTAACCAGTCTGGCTGTTCTCCTCTGACCTCTGGCATCAACAAAGCTTTTGCGCTTACAGAACCGCAGCTCACTGGATATTTTCTCTTTTTCGGATCACTCTCTGTAAACCCTAGAGATAGTTGGGCATAAAAATCCCAGTAGATCAGCTGTTTCTGAAATACTCAGACCAGCCCTTCTGGCAACAACAACTATGCCACGTTCAAAGTCACTTAAATCACCTTTCTTTCCCATTCTGATGCTCGTTTTGAACTGTAGCAGATCGTCTTGGCCATGTCTACATGCTAAAATAGTTGCTGACATGTGATTGGCTGATTCGACATTTGTGTTAATGAGCAGTTAGACAGGTGTACCTAATAGTCACCGGTGAGTGTATATGTTACAGTATGTTACATATCTCTTTACCACAAAGTTTAGACTGTACTGTGGTTAGTACTGCACTGTCCTGACTGATAATTGTCTCAAAAAAGCCTTATGACTTGACTTGACTTATTTACAGATAAGTCAGGAATGCTTCGGTATAAAAAAACCCAGCCCTACAGGACCGTAATTACCTTGTCTAAAAATTGTCTTTTGCCTAGAATTGGCATAATGATGCATCTCTACTCTTCAATCCTTCCACTAATGATCAACCAGCGCCTGCAGAAAGTGAGGCTGAGCTGAGTCCTGCTCTTGCTGACCTACATCTCTACTCACTACTGAATATTAAGACGGGTAAAGAGAAGTGTATCTGACATGTTCATAAACGGGGGAGGAGTCAGAAAAGAATCAGAGGGGTTGGGTTTATAAGTGAGAAATAGAGGGAATGAAAGGGACCAGTACTGGTTTAATTTAGATGTACAATGTCTTTTTCAGTGCTTCGCTCGGAGAAGGAGTTACACGATGCTGCTAAAAGGAATGACACAGAAAAGATGCAGGAGCTCATCAGGAAAGGAGTGGACCCCAAAGCCAAGAATAAAGTAAGTCAGAGATTAGGAGATCTGTGTTTCTGGTTCTTATAGGGTATCTATTAAGGTTTTTGTTTCAATCGCTACTTTTTTATGCAGGTTTTAAAAATGTAACAAGTCCAAAATGGAAGTTTTCAAAGTGATGGATTAGTGGAAGTATGGAAAATCAGGTCTAAAGAACCAAACCTGAAGTTAGAACTGTTTGGTGTTAAATTCCTTAAGAAGCAGCATAACAGCCAATATAGACCTAAATATAATGAACAAAACAAATTTTCCCAGCAGGTCCATGAGTCCATGAACTCGCACACAGTATATATCTGCTCTATTTTTGTACTGTACTGTTTTTTTTACATCTGAATCACCCACACACTGCTAATCAAACAGAAAGTGGAGTTTTAGCTGCATTTTTCTGTAAAGGTCACCACAGGATGTTCTCTCACGCTGTAATGAACAAGTAATTGCAGTCAGTAGACTGCAACAGTGGTTTTGCCTATCCACAAAGTTCTCAAAAAAACTCTCAGTTACCGTAGTAGTAACTTGTGAAATAGGCTACAGAGAAAATGCTAATACATTTTAAACAACGGGGAGGGAAATGTAATTTATATTTAATGGACAATAAAGTTTTACATTTTCTTGTCCTTTTAAGTCCTTTTATTTTATGCCACTGATATATTGATAGTATAATAACATGCCTTTATACCCTGTTAAAGACAAATATTTACATGTTAATAACGTATTTTTTTAACATACATTATTATGAAAATTTAGTCATTAGATTTGAAACATAAACATGTTAAATACACTACAAAAGTTTTGGTTTAGTTTTGTTTTATTGTTTGTTTACTTGTAAGTAAATTACCTGCGTTTACGTCCTCATCACGTCCTCCCTGTCGCAATCCCTGACGAAAAATACAAGAATTTTATCAGATTTGTAACAGAAATTAGTGATCCAGAATGTCATGATATATATATATATATTCAGGATTAAAGTAAAATAAATGATACTTCACATATATATATATATATATATATATATATATATATATATATATATATATATATATATATATAATCTGTCTCTAGTAGATATATAACAGGAAATGACAACAGTGTGAATTTTTGTTTTGCTGAAAACAGCTAAAAAGTAGTACCCTGAAGTGATAATTAGGGGCGGGTGATATGGCACAGTATTTCAGGGTATAATATAATTTGGTATATTTAAAAATATTGGTGATATTATCGCGTAACATACGATATGGCACATCCCTAAGCATGACAAAAAAATTATTAACAAATACTTGGCAGATTAGTCGACTACTAACATTCACTGTCATTAGTTGCAACCCTAGTAGTTTTCTATTTTGCGTTACTGTCTAAGGGAAACAGAGACCCAGCACGTTTAACTCTAGAACACTAACATTAATAGTAACACCAATGTTGAGTTTGTATAACAAGTTTTGAAACCCTTCTTTAATTTTACAACATACAACATTACATAAAATAAAAACGTACAATGGATGACCCAATAAAAAACTGAAAAACGATTGGAAAATCAGGTAACATCCTTACAAAAAAAATAATGCTGCTGGGAACTGGGTCTTTGGTCCACCCATTCCTGGGACATGTGAGCTCCTGATTTAAACACACAAACACTAACATCAGGTAAATTACACCCATAAAATATGTTACTCTACATCACTAACATCAGATGAAAATCACCTGAATGCATTCCTCTTGAAAAAAACATAGATGGGAGGAGGAAATCAAGCATAACATTAATGACATCAAAGAGCTCCCTGAAGCTCCCCAAAGTCCCATACAAAGCAGCAACACAATGAAAATCACATGAAAAAATTGTGCGGGTGAAAATCACCCGGCGTTAGCGCTCTAGGGTTAAGTGGGTTGGTGCAGACAGCTGAGCAGAGCTTTCAGAGCTGTGTGCGGAAATTAAAGGAAGCTGGCTGACGGGAAGTTGTGTTGCAGTCTGCCATGTGTGCCAGATCCTGTGTTTGGAATGCTTTGTTTTGATCGGTTAGGCATCAGGGCAGCGGAAACCCTCTGTTTTCTCCCCTTATCACCAGATATGACCCATATTTTACCCTGGTTAACAGCAGTCTGAGCAGTCTGTGCTGATACTACAGTAAAAGTAGCTGGAGTAGTTTCTGTTTTGTTTAATTTGTGGTCTAGCCTCTTTTGTGTTAAGGTGGCATGTTTTTATAAAGTTAAGATCAGTTAATTCCTGAGTCAATGTTTAAGTATCAGTTGGATCAACAGCGTGGTTTCCGTGTTTTCTCTCTGTCTGCAGATGGATCGTAAGGCGCTGCACTGGGCGGCGGGGGCAGGCAGTGTGGATGCTCTGCGGCTGCTGCTGGACCACGACACCATGGTGGATGATATGGACAGCGTATGTATCGCCTCTATCTGTAGCATGACTACATAAACCCAACTGTAAATGTAGAGACATACAGCTAGGGGCAGTGAAGCTGCTAACCAGCATCAAAATGGTTAAAATCCAGAATCCCTTTGCCATGTTCACATTGTGTAAATCCTGAAGCCCTCTCTATGTGAGCGCATAAGCAAACAGCAAGGTCGCAAGTCAGATGTGGCCCACAAGCATGAAACATCTGGTTGTTTGAACTATAATAAACGATAATAAAAAAATAAATACAATTCTTTTCTGGCCAGCTTTTGTTTACATCCCTCCCCTGTCTCTCTGTCACGCTAGAAGTGACTTTAGTTTTCACCCGTTATCGTTTTTGCACCCGTTCTTGGGATCCTTTTCTCCTTAAAAAGGCGTTTTTTTTCTTTTACTGGCCATGTCCTAGTTCACTAGCCAGGGCAGAGATGGTGTATTGGACTGTATTGGAGTGTATTGGACACTTCATTTTCCAAAACAGATTTATTTTTTTTGTGGCCACGTAATGGCTTGGAAAAATATCTGGCCTGCGGCCAAACTTAATTGCCGACCCCTGCTGTATGGGCCCTATCGTACACTCTGTGCAAGGCACTTCACAATGCTCTTTGCTTTCTTACACCCTGTGAACAGTCTATTTTCACGCCTTGTGCCCATGCAGTTAAAAAAGCGTCAGAGTTTAGGAATAAATCTGTACTGATGGTTGTGGTGGTCTGGAAGTGAGGTGTGTTCAGGTAAATTTCTGGTGTGTTTCTAATTTGGCAGTGGAAAACACAGGTGCTCTACTTACTGAAATGAACCTGGACAACAGTCAATCGTCTGAGTCCATTCCTAAGGGGCACCCAACTCAACAATAAACAGACTAAAGAATAAAATAACATTATTGTTCCCTTAAAAGAGCTGCCTGTGTATTTTCACAGCATGAATGCGAAGGTCAGTTTGTTAATTAATGAACGTGCCAAAGTCAGAGCACACCTGATTCTTAAAAGGAAGGGCATGTCACACACTGATTGGTTTATTATAGTTACACCCAAAACACAACCATGATTACTTAAGAGAATTAGTACATGCCTTTTGCACATTTTGGCACCCAAAGACAAAGACACACGAACACGCCCTAAATCCAGCTGTGCAATCTGCAATTGCTCTCTGCAGAGGGCTATAGATCGCTAAAATGGACACAAGGAAGAGGTGTGTTCAAATATTTGGACAAAGTGAATGAGTGTCTGTAATGTTGATGATAATACGATAGTGTTAAATCTGAAACTATTGATTTTAATTTGGATTATTTTGCTTTAGAATAAATCTCTCCACCATAATAGCTTTTAAAAACTTGTTCAATGTATTTATTTATTGAATTGCAAAGTAAATTGTAATACCTGTATGCAGCCATATAATCACAAAACAGGGTTTTTATCCAGATCATGCATTCCTCTGTATCTCTATATGTAGTTGATCTGAATGATCTTCAGTTGTGCTATATCACTAATATAAAGCTCTGGAATATATTAAGGGACCACTTCAGTTTCTGAATCAGTTTCTCTGATTTAGCTATTTATAGGTTTATGTTTGAATAAAATGAACGTTGTTGTTTTATTCTATAAACTACAGACAACATTTCTCCCAGATTCTAAATAAAAATATTGTCATTTAGAGCATTTATTTGCAGAAAATGAGAAATGGTCAAATTAACAAAAAAGATGCAGAGCTTTCAGACCTCAAATAATGCAAAGAAAACAAGTTAATATTCATTCAAGTTTTAATTGTTCAGAAATCAATATTTGGTGGAATAACCCTGTTTTTAATCACAGTTTTCATGCATCTTGGCATGTTCTCCTCCACCAGTCTTATGCACTGCTTTTGGATAACTTGATGCCTGCACTTCAGGTGCAAAACTTCAGGCAGTTCAGTTTGGTTTGATGGCTTGTGATCATCCATCTTTCTCTTGATTATATTCCAGGCGTTTTCAATTTGGTAAAATCAAAGAAACTCATAATTTTTAAGTGGTCTCTTATTTTATTTCAAGGGCTGTATATAGAGTGGATAAACCACAGTATAATTAGAAAACTGACAGAAGCTTTAAAAGAATGTGAACCAGTCAACATTACTGGTCCTCCACTCGTAATGTGGAGCTCTTTAGAGTGTTGGCTAATGCTGCTGAATATTTCATGCCTCTCTGTGTAAACACCTATTTAACTAGCTGACAGAGAATGACCCCGTTCATCACATCTGCTCTTCTCTATTATGTTCATATTTGATGAAGAGCTGTAGGACAACAGGGATTTATATAGAATGACTGGAGCTCCATGTGTTTTTTGCATTTTCCATTAAGATCAAGCATTTTTTAAAAACACCAACAAAATAAAATCCCTTAGAAATAAAATACTTATTCATATTATTGTATTTATTCGTATATAGCAGCCATACTCACAATAAATCATCACAAGGTGGAATATTTCATGTTAAAATGGCAGAAATATTTATATGGTCAGGTTCTTAACCTAGCACACATGCAGACTCATTTAATGGGAATTTTCTTAGTATTATTAATGTAAAAACAGGATGCATGACAGGATAGTTGGTTTGTGACTCCAACTAACATGAAAAATCAGCAAATAAATAATGTAAAAGATCATCAGAACTTGCTACATTTGACCCTATCTGCTTCAAAGGCTTAAATAATGTTACTTCCTCTTTGTGATGTCACTTGAAACAGCAAACATTGTTTAAAGACAAAACAGGTTAGTGTGATGAGAATTAGAGTGAATTAATAGGTTCTGATGCTATTTATTATATTTAAACGAAAAAGTGTTTGCCTCCTTCATGATTACTTTTTTTTTTGGTTGTTTGTCACTCTTACTGTTTCAGATCATCAAACATTTTAAAATATTATTTAAAGACAACACAAGAACACAAAATGCAGTTTTTAAATGAAGTTTTAAGCGAGAAAAAAAATCCAAATCTACACAGCCCAGTGTGAAAAAGTGTTTGCCCGCCAAACCTAAAAACTGGTTGGGCCACTCTTAGCAGCAACAGCTCAATCAAGCATCAACTTGTAACGAGTCATTCACAGTGCTGTAGAGGAATTTTGTCTCTACTTTTCTTTACAGAATTGTTGTAATTCTGACACATTGGAGGGTTTTCCAGCATGAGCCTCCTTTTTAAGCTCATGCCACATCATCTCAATAGAATTCAGTCTTCACCTTTTTTTTCTTCAGCCATTCAGAGGTGGACTTTCTGGTGTGTTTTGGATCATTGTCCCATTGCAGAACCCAAGTTTAATTTAGCTTGAGATCACAAACAGATGGCCAGATTCTCCTTCAGGATTGTTTGGTAGACAGCGGAAAAGCAGAAATAGTTTTAAAATAAACTATTATTTTGAAAGTGCTACAAATTCCCACCCTAGCTAAAGCGATTATCTCCGCTTTTATCAATAAGGGTGTATACGAGCTGCCGAGAGGGGGTGCTTTTAATGGCGGGGGTGCAGATTTAGGCACTACTATGGTGCCGAATTCAGCACCCCCTCCAGGAAAAGCACCTTCTCTCGGGAGAGGCTGCAGGTGACATTTCTTTTTCCTTATTTTTTTACGAGTCAGCATAGCTTAGAACAGTGTCTTGGGTGTTTCCATTTTCTAAGTAAAGGTAAAGCCAAGAAGATGTGGTTGCGCACTCCTGAGAGAGGGTGCTTTTCGTGGCGGGGGTGGGCTTTGATTCATTTTTAGCAAATGTGTCTACCAATGTCAAACCTGCTCCTACACCCTTGTGCAGAAGAATAAACGTGCTCCACTGTGTAGCCCTTTTCTGCTGGATACATGTAGGCTACGGTGTATCAAATCAAATTGTCATGCATAAACATGCAGAATATTCCATAGTGAATATTAAATGTAACCTAACATTTTTCATTTTCTGCTATGATGCATGATTCTCAATTTCTGAAATCTTCTGTTTGTTTTTCAGTTTGGGATGAACGCTCTGCTGTTAGCCGGCTGGTTCGGACACCTCAAAATCCTGCAGATCCTCGTCTCGTCTGGTGCAAAACTCAACTGTGAAAACAAAGTAAGCCTGGCTGTAGTCTGAGTTGCGGGGGTGCAGTAATGAGCAGCAGTCTTTATTTGATCTCAGCTGTTAAAATATGCAGAATACACAACGTCTGTGTGTACTGGAGTCTCCAGGAAACTGAAAGTGAAGCGTGAAAGATGCAGTAGTTCAGCTAAAACTTGTAAAGAAAAAGTTGCTATGGAATGCTGTAACCAAGCTCTTTTTATCTGAAGGTGTTTAAATTATTAAAAGTCTTTTTACCTTTTCTGAGTTGCACATAATGGGCCCTATTGTTAACCCTGCACAAGGCATATCACGATACTCGTTGCTATCTCACACCCCGTCAGCAGTTTATTTTTTTACGCCTCGTGCCTGTAAAATAGCGTCTGTGGTCTGGTCTACACATAATCATTTTTTCATTATTGTGTATTTAGTTTGGTACTAGTAAAGTGTGAAGTGTTACATCCTATAATATGAAATATGTTTCTGTTAACTGACTGATTCAGTACTCCGTCTGCATTCTCAGAAAGGGTTGAATCTTCTTCACTGTGCTGCCCAGAGGGGTCATATTCACATTCTGGAGTTCATCGTGGAAGACCTGGAGGACGTGCGTCTGAACCGAGTCGACAAGGTGATGATCTTTAATAATTAACACTTATTAACACTCATGTGGGTGCAGTAGCAAGGTGAAAATCCCAGCAGTAAGAGCAGGAACACAGGCGCCTGTACATTTATAAAAATAGCCTCTATGAGATGTTGGAACTAATTAGTACATTGTTACTAAATAGTGAACATCAGCACTGTCAGACTTTTAAGAAAGTTTCATTTAGATTATTTATTTGCAGAGAATGAGAAATGGCTGAAATAACAAAAAAGATGCAAAGCTTTTAGATGTTAAATAAATCAAAGTTGAAAACATGTTCATATTCATAAAGTTCAGAAATCAATATTTGGTGGAATAATCCTGGTTTTTAATCACAGTTTTCATGCATCTTGGCATGTTCTCCCCCACCAGTGAGGGAGAGAGAGAAAGATACAGGAATACATGTGGAATTTCTTGTTAATATTTTGTACACAAAAAAAGTTAAACCAACCAAAATATGTTTTTCTTATATATATATCTATATATTTGTCTAATGGGAAGTACTTATAAGAAGAACTTTCAGAATAACAACTGGGTTGAGTTAATTTGCGAGCAAGTTTACCTAGTACTTTAGTTAAGTAAGGGTTTGGGAAACACTACAATGAACAATCTTAAGTATAAGTTCTAAATTCTTAGTCCCAAAGCTTTACTGTAGAAACTATCCAACAAAAGGAATTACACCTTTCACATTTCTGTAAATATTTTATTATATCTTTTAATGGGGCAAAGCTGAAGTTGAAGGTGATGAACTGGCCAAGTTTGTCTTTAGACCTAAAGCCAATTGAGCACCTGTGGGGCATCCTCAAGCAGAAGTAAGAGGGGTGCAAGGTATCAGACATATACCAAAAGGATTATAGTAGTAACCTGTGCTGCTCTGGTGAATTCCATGCCCAAGAGTTATAAGGCAGGGCTAGATAATATTGGTTGTCACACAAAATATTGACACTTTGGGCACTGACATCTGAACAGGTTCACTGTGAGGTGTACTCACTTGTGTTGGCAGATATTTAGACATTCATGGCTGTGTGTTATTTTCAGAAGATAGTAAATCTATACTGCTATACAAGCTTTACACTGACTACTCTGAGTTACAGGGGTTGGACAATGAAACTGAAACACCTGGTTTTAGACCACAATAATTTATTGTGGTGACGGACACTTCTGATGGAAACAGGAGAGTTGAGGTGCACATTGAATTCTGCCCTGATTTGATCAGCTGTGGTTTTAATTTTTTGGATACAATCCGGGTTAGCACCCGAACATCCTTTTCAGACAGCTTCCTCTTACAGCGTCCACAGTTAATCCTGTTGGATGTGGTTGGTCCTTCTTGGTGGTATGCTGACATTACCCTGGATACCGTGGCTCTTGATACATCACAAAGACTTACTGTCTTGGTCACAGATGCACCAGCAAGACGTGCACCAACAATTTGTCCTCTTTTGTACTCTGGTATGTCACCCATAATGTTGTATGCATTGCAATATTTTGAGTAAAACTGTGCTCTTACCCTGCTAATTGAACCTTCACACTCTGCTCTTACTGGTGCAATGTGCAATTAATGAAGATTGGCCACCAGGCTGCTCCAATTTCCCACACTAAAATGACATGTGTTTCAGTTTCATTGTCCAACCCCTGTATATACAAGTATATTTCTACAGTGTTGCCTCATGAGAAGATATAATAAAATATATTTAGAAATGTGAAGGGTGTACTCACTTTTGTTGGATACTGTAAATATCTGCTTTTATGATAATGGCACACATTCTTTAGGCATGAGGAAGACAAAGTTGTTGACTCAATCGACTGAAGAATCCGCCACCACCCAGAAAAAACCCTAAAATACACACATTAAAACCAGCTCTGCTGGACCCTTATCAGTGTTTGAGACCAAGGAGTCCTAGTCATAAAAACATCAAGTATTCTTTAAGTGAAGTTTGCTTTGCTTGGAAAATCCTCCTAAATGTTTTACAGGCTGTGACAGAACGGTGCAGGATGTTAAACACACCCTGCTGTGACTCCCTGGAAATGATGATGTAATGCATGCTGAAGTAAAGTTCAGTAGAAATGACGTCCTGGTTAATCTGTGGCCTCTGCTCGTGTGTGTCAGTCAGGTAAGACAGCGTTCCACCTGGCAGCAGAACACGGACAGTTGGAGGTGACCGAGTTCCTCATTGGCATGGGCTGCGCTCGTGACCTGAAAGACAAGGTGAGAAGATCAGGAGGTGTGGGTACATTCAGCTTCCTCTTTCTGCAACCCTCAGTGTTACTAATTAGCCTCCTGCTGATTGGAAAATTAAGCAGAAAGCAGAGCTATTCAAATGGAGGTCATTAGCGGCTTGCTTTATGAGTCACAAATTATGAGTCATGCTCTGAACGTGCTGAGTGAAAAGACACAAAATAAAACAAAAAATAATAACACAGTGTTTCTTACATTTGTGTATTTTATTGCAGACAGTGTGAACTAGTGCCGGGTGGTTTGAATAAAAATGTATATCACAGTATTACAGTGTTTTTCAATATTCGGGTGATTCCACTGTATATCACTGTATTTTTATTATTATTCATTTATAGTTTTTTTTGCATGACTGGGCTTTTATATAGGTTTATGACAGGGCTTTTATATAGGTTTATTACCGGGCTTTTATACAGGTTTATATAGCGTTATAAGGGAGTATCAGTTTCTTCAGCACCGAGACTGGAGCAGTATTAGCATTAGCCAATTTCCAACCACACTAAGTGCTAGCTCTGTTGCCATTCAGAGGTGAGTATTATCAACCTGTAGCCTGCTGCTAACCCCCACTATCACTGCTGGAGCTGCATTAGCATTACCCGCTAAACGCACTAAGCATTAGCTCTTTTGCCGTTCAGAGGTGAGTATTATCGACCTGTAGCCTGCTGCTAACCCCGGCTAGCACTGCTGGAGCAGCATTAGCATTATCCACTGACCGCACTAAGCACTAGCTCTTTTGACATTTATAGGTGAGTATATCAGACTGTAGTCTGTGTGTTTACCATATTAAAACAAGCGATGTGGGGCAAACCTCTAGCTGATATCGCCTTGGCTTACTGGAACACTCAGGGTTTTGCTTTTGAGTGGCTAGCAGCTTAGTGGAAATCTAGTAATCTAAGCTGAACATTAAATCACGTTGACTTTATTATGAAAGGTTTTAAGAACTCTTGGGCATTAGGGTCTGTATTATCTGTCTTATTTTAACACCACTTACGTCACTTGCTCTTTAGTTTCTTCAGAATATAGTTATAAAGGTGATTTTCTTTTTATTTATTAAAATTTTTTCCCCAATTTTCACCCACTTTAGCTAGGTCTTTGTCTCTCCCATTAAGCTGCTACTCAGCTGTATATCACTATCGATGCCACAACACAAGAAGGGGGAAGACAAGCACACGACACCTCTGTCACATGTGTCAGTCATCCACCGCCTCTTTTCCAACTGCTGCCATTTTTAGATCTCTGAACCATGTGGCACCCTAGAAAGGTGATCTTTAGTGCGGTATTAATTGTGATTTTTATGTGTCTTGGTGGAGTGCAGGAGGAGAACACAGCACTGCACCTGGCCGCCAAAAACGGCCACACAGAGGTTCTCCAGAAGATACTGGAGACGGGAGAGAACACCAACGAGAGGAACATAGTAAGTAGAACAGATGTGTATTACCGTAGGTTTGTCAATGTCAACGCATTAACACACAACAATTTATCTGGGAATTTCAATTTGCAAATTAATCAGGTTACTAAGATGGCAGCATCTTTGTCCGGTAATTTATGCCTGGTGATGTAACACTATACACACAGCATCATTACTCCCTCTCTTTTTCTGTCTTTCTCTCTCTCACAAACACACACACATCTGCCACATCCACTTCTCTTCTGTAATTAGTTGAATCTGTCTGTGATTAATGTAAAACTGACCAGTGGATACAGCACAAAGGAAAGCAGCACAGTAGAGCCTAAGGGGGTTATGATTTATATGATCAAGAAAATACAAAAATAAAGGATCCATTACGCTGTTATTTTTGTCTCTTTCCAAATAATTTGGGAAGTACCAGCATTTTTAATCATGATTTAATGCACAGAATATTTTTGTTGTTAAAACAATACTTTTTAAGTGATAATTCCACATTGAAAAACTAACATTGCTTCCATTACTTACATTTAAATATCCACTATTAAAGCTTAAGGGATCTATCGTACACCCTGCCCAAGGCGTGTCGCGATGCTCATTGCTGTCTGTCAATGAGTCGTTAAAATACCATTGCAGTTTAGGATATATGTACACTGATGGCCGTGGTGGTCTGGAAGTGAGATGCGTTCAGGTAAATTTCTCTCGTGTTTCTGTCCTGGTGGTGGGCAAGACAGGTGCACCACTGACTGATTAAAACCCTGACAACAGTCAACACTCGGCCACCCAATGTTAATCCATGCAGGAGCGATGTGCTGTTTGTGCGCCCTTAGTGCACATACATCCACTCTCGTGACACACACAAATAAATGCAAGTGCACAAAAATAAAGCTTTTACATGAATACTAAACAGAAAAAAGAATGAAATAACATAGCTGTCCCCTTTAATGAGCTGCTGGCATACCTTCACGGTGTGAACACGCAGATCAGAATCCTCTTTTGACAATGCACAAAGCGGCGTGCTGTTAAAATATTAACGCACCAAAGTCCCTCTTAAAGGGAATAACAACTGGCACACGGATTGGTTTATTTTACATTATGCCCAAAACACACTTGATTAATTAAGAGAATTAGTACAGGCCTTTTGCGTGTACCAAAGACACATCGACACACCCTAAATCCAGCAGCGCGATATGCAATTGACTGATGCCCTATAGATTGCTTAAATAGAGCCCTTAGTCTTATTTGTGATTAATCATGATTTATCACAGTTGTGATTGATTAAATGAAATGTTTTAATTGATTGACACTACTACTACTTTGTATATTTATATATACATTCTGTATGTACCTTGTGCTCAGGGGACTTAACATGCTGTATGCTTCTCTCTGTCAGGACGGTATGACGGCCCTACACCTGGCTGCAGATGGAGGCCACTATGAGTGCGTCAGGCTGCTGCTGGAGGCTCGATGCAGCATCAATGAACTGACTAATGTATGTAAAAACACATCATTAGGTTGAGCTTAATGTAAAGCTTGGGCTGAAGTGCTTCTAGTCTCCCAGGAGTATAAAGGGAATGAAGAACACTTCATTAAGGATCTCAGCACTTCTAAAGTGCTGTACTGAAGTCTTTAAATTAGAGTTTCAGAACACTTTAGAACTTAATAAGCTGGAAGCTCCTGCAGGGGGGAAGGGATATTTTGGACTGTCAGGCTGTGATGTTATCAGATAATTGACAATGTTCTTTTTTTACTAGAGAAATATGACTGCTCTTCACTGTGCTGCTCAGCATGGCTTTGACAGAATTGCCTGGCTACTTGTGGAGGCCGGCATCAGCCTGGACTCAGTAGACGCTGTAAGTACAAATACTGAAAGATGTGAAACAGTTAAAGCACTGTTAAAGCACTGTAGTGCTACATCTGTTCCCAGTTCCCTGTTCCCAGTTTCCAAAATTGCTTTTTAGGTCTTGTTTTTTTGTTGACTTTTGCTAAAGAAATTAAAGCTCACATTTTATCATAGTTTAATATATTTAATTTCTTTAAAAATGCATCACTGTCCAGTTATTTACAGGGTTCGTACGGGTGTTTGAAATACTGGAAAATGCTTGAATTTTAACGCTCTGTTTTTCAGGCCTGGAAAGTGTCATTTTGGAGAAAGTGCTTAAAAATGCTTGAAATTCTGACTACATTTACTAATTTGCAGAGCGTAAAATAAAAAAGGCTTTAATTTCCTCTTCTTCTGCTATTACCATTATAGATGCTCAATAAAAAAGGGTAAACATGCGTTGAAGAACTTAAAGTGAGAACTATTTAAATTGTGTGAAAATGATACGAATAAATCCATAATTCCGCTATGTACTTACTTAGAATAATTTTTTTATCAGTAAAATAGTCGCTGTGAAGTGTGGAGAATAGTTTTGCGATATATTGATTATCGCTGAAATGCAGTTTTGAGATATTACCACTATCATTCATTTATCACAGCTGAAAGGTGCTGGAAAAACTTGAAAATGCACCCTGAAAGTGCATAAATTTTACCTTGTATAAGGTGTATGAACCCTGTATTTACATAATGTAAAGTTTTTGGAACTGCAAAAACAGCCAAAATTAATTTATTCTTAACACTTAACACTGATAAGTATAAAGATACCAAATGATATACATATGCAGATGGAGCCCTGTGTTCATACAATGCATTAATTTTCCTCATATTTCTGCATATTTTCTAAACGCTTGTAAATATAAGGCAGTAAACAACCACTGAAAATCTTGGGGACAGTATAAAATACAATCCCTGGCATATGGATACGATAAAATTGACTTGAAATTCTGTAGGGATCCCACCAATGAGTCCAAAATGAATGGGGCAAATGGAGCTAAACGACTAAAACTCTCCTATAGTATCAAATAGTAACTATGCACTAACTATGCCAACATTCTTTGATTTTGGATAGTAAAATCATTTATTTTTGAAAAGAAAACGCAAATAAAACGTACCTGTATATTTCCATTATTCTACAACAAATGTTTTTTAGGCAGTAGATGCACAAGCATTAGAGCTACTGATGCTTGAGTTACACTTTTTAAAAGGCTTAAAAGTGCAGTTCATAAGCTTTATTATACCACAGTTAGTTCCGACCGTGCAATGTGATTGACTGGGAGGCGTTCTATGAGTGACATTATTATCCGGTAATGCACTGTAACCGAAGCTCTCCATGTATTACTCCGACACATACAGGTAACCTAGCAACAATGCAGCGCTTACCAGCCAAACAACGCAGCTACAAACAGAGCAGCAATGGAACTATTATAACTCATGAAGTGTTTATAACCAAACAGATCATATTTTCTCTTCCTCTTTAACTTAAAATCTTTCAATAAACAGTGATAAAGAAACTGTGGTATAATCACAATGATACACTCGGGGTTCATGCTATAACATGTAATATTGGTCCTGCTGTGCTGATCTACGAACACAGCACAGCAGTGCCAATATTACACGTTATAGCACGAACCTTGAGTGTATTATTGCTTAAATATATATGTCTGCACTCTGCAGTGCTGAAATATTTGATTATGTTAAGGAAACGTGTACAATTTGATGTATAAAAAGTGTGAAACATATATAAACTATTATTTTGCTTAATTGCTCCATATGAACCTATTAATTTTAGATTTACTCGAGAGCTCACTCTGGTGGCTTCAGAACCGTTTTTTGTGTCGGTGGAAATGTGCCAAAGGGTTCTAAATCCCATTGGTGGAAAAGGGTTAATAGAAGTAAGCAGTCTGTGATGGAACAATGGTTACATTATTTGAAACATATTTCAATTTTTGTATGAAAAAGAAAATTAGCCTTTAATCAGATCATAAACATCATAAAAAATCATAAAACATTACTAGTCTACCATACACAAATCGATAACTTACATTATTTATTTAATTATTCATATTAACTGTACAGTAACTGTTTAGGCAACTTTAATACTGGTGTAAAACTGATTCATGTTTTATTATCTCTCACCAGAATCATACCTCAGCACTACACTTGGCCGTGTTCAACAACAGCAGTGAGATTGTAAAAATACTTATTGACGCAGAATGTGACCTGGACATTTTTGACAGTGTGAGTACAACACTGACCGCATTAAATCTGCCTTTCCCAACAGACAATATAACATAAAATAAATAAGAAACATATTTGAAACATGTTTATACTGACTGAAAATAACTGTACATAATTTTTTACAGCGGCTTCAGACAGCGCTGCACATCGCAGCCGAACACGGACGCCACAACATAGCAGAAATGATACTGATTGCTGGAGTCAACCTTAGACTACTTGATAAGGTACAGCTCTGAATCCCAGTTATTAGTTTACTCTCATTTTATGCTACTCTATGCAGCTGATTAAATAAAAAATAAAGAAAGAATATCTTTATTTTCACTTTTGCAGCAGGAGAAGACATCGCTGGATATCGCAGCCAGAGGAAATCATGTCAATGTAGTGGACATGATTATCAAAGCTGATCGATTTTACAAATGGGAACAGGTAGGCCAGTGCTCAAACTGAAAACGGAACTTATCAGGAGTTAATTACTTAATGTGTTTGAGAGCATCAGTTGTAAAGTTTTAAAGAGGTAGAGTTGGTATACAGTAAATATCTCTATTTGAGTAATGTTCTAAATCTATATTATGGTAAGAATCAACTAAATAATCAACTAAATATTTTAAAAATACTTTAAGAAGTAAAGGACAGCCAATCTGAAAAAAAATCCAGAACTTTAAAACTGTTCTCGAGTTACCAGCCTCAAAAACCACAAGTTAACAGCACACCAGATAAGAACTTCTAAATGCTTTACAGTGTTCAAGTATTTTTTTACACTTTTAAGTTACTACATGATTTTGTATGTGTTCCTTCGTAGTCATTATGACTTTAGTATTCATTTACAATGTAGAAAAAATAAAAACAATGGATGAGAATAAGAAAACCTTTGGCTTGTACTGTACATAAAATACAGTGTGTCACAAAAGTAAGCACACCCCCACATTTCTGCAGATATTTAAGTATATCTTTTCATAGGAAAACACTGACAAAATAACACTTTAACACAATGAAAAGTAGTCTGTGTGCAGCTTATATAACAGTGTAAATTAATTCTTCCCTCTAAATAACTCCAAACCACCGGCAACAAAAGTGAGTACACCCCTAGGAGGCTATACCCCTAAAATGTCTAATTTGAGCACTGCTTGTCGTTTTCCCTCCAAAATGTCATGTGACTCATTAGTGTTAGTAGGTCTCAGGTATGCACAGGGAGCAGGTATGTGTTCAATGTTGTAGTACGGCTCTCTCATACTGGTTACTGGTTTCAACATGGCGCCTCATGGTAAAGAACTGTCTGAGGATCTTAAAGACGAACTGTTGCGCTTAAAACCAAAAGACGGCCAAAATGAAAGCTGCCATCTAGTTCACACTTGCACAATAGAGGAAGAGGTTAAGACACGTTGAGATGCTCTTTGCTATTTTACACCCCATCATCAGTCTATTTTCAAGCCTTGCTACCACACCATCGGAGCATAGCATCGGAGTTTAGGAATAAATCTACACTGCTGGGTGTGGTGGTCGGGAAGTGAGGCGTGTTCCAGTAAATTACTGGTGTGTTTCTATTTTGGTGGTGGAAAACACAGGAGCTCCACTGACTGAAATTAACCTAGACTACAATCAATCATGAGAGTCCATTCCTATAGGTGAACCATGCGCTCTGTGTACACCCCCGCTCATTAAACACACGCACACACACATGGACACGCTGCAGAGCACAAACCTGACTTTTAACTCCACAATAAACAGAATAAAGAATAAAATAACATTACTGTTCCCTTAAATGAGCTGCTGGTGTATCTTTAAAGTGTGAATGTGCAGGTCAGGATCCTCTGCTGACACGCACAAAAGCGCCGTGCTGTTAAGATTCGAACACACCAAAGTCAGAGCTCACCTGCCTCTTAAAGGGAATAGCAAGTGACACACTGATTGGTTTATTTACCATTACGCCCAAAATACACCCATGATTAATTAAGAGAATTAGTTCATGTCTTTTGCGTGTTTCGAGCTGCGCAAGGCATTTTTTTTTGTACACCTCATGTGACATTTAAAAAGAATGTTTAAAAGCAAGTCCACTAATTCCTTTGATTTTCTCTCAAGAAAGTGTTTATTTTAAAGAAAAGTAAAATGCATGTTGAAATAATTGATATTTATGACAAAAAGTCACTCCTATTACTGGCACTCATTCCTGTTACTGGAACTCACTCCTGTTACTGGCACTCATTCCTGTTACTGGAACTCACTCCTGTTACTGGCACTCATTCCTTTTATATGTTATGTTTTGAGTAACAGAACTGAAAACAGTTATTAGTTTTTAGCATAGAATTAGCAAAAGCATGAAAAATAGCTAAATGGCGGCTATGCTAATAGCATGAGGACACTGAGCACATTCTAGTGATTTTACCAAAAAAATGTATTTTAAAAATAAACAAATAAGATCTAAGAATTAATTTAGGTCACAGGACTGAGTGTTGAGATCAAATATACATAAAAACTAATGAGGGAACTTAATTTTGGTCTTCTCATGATCTTCAGAAGAACCAACTGATGTAACTTCCTGTTGTAGATGTGACTTGTAGAATGTTTCAAATTGAGTGAAACACAGGGACACAACCAAAAAATGTGTATATGTATCTGTAAGTATTATGGATTTATTATAGAAAAAATATTTTTAAAGCATACATAGGATTTGGAGTCACAAAACAATGGAAAAAAAATATATTAATATTAATATATTTAATTGTATTAAAGTTTATAGCAGTAAAGTTTATAGTTAGAGAGTGGGGACAGATAACAAATCAAAGAAGTTTTTATTAATGTTTTAATAACATATTTTTCTTTTGTAATTAGGTCAATGCGCAAGACTCAATGCACAATGTATTTTAAAATTATTTTTGTGCACACATTTATACATGTAATTTCCTGGGAATAGAAATGGCATCGATTCGGTGGAATGGCCAATAAGAGTAGACACCAGCATCTACTGTTTTAATCACCTTTAAACGTGGAAAACGGGTTGTTATGTAACAGAGACTACATATTTATTTATAAACATCATAAAATTGTCTGCAGCATCATTTTAAGCTGATTTTTACAGGACAATGTAAGCAGTGACTGTGACTCCATCGTGGGAAGAAATCTAACCTTCAGGCAGGACCATCAGCCAGAGACACAGCACATCCGCTCTATTTTATGGAAGCTAGCTACTAAATACCTGAAGCCTGGAGAGTGGAAGAGACTGGCTCAGCACTGGAGATTCACAGATGGCCATATCCGAGCCATAGAGCATGAATGGACAGGTAGAGTAATTCTACAGTGGCCACTTCCACACTGGTACTCCTTTATACCAGTTAGCAATCACCAGCCTATAATATTGTGTGGGTCTTTCAGAACTCTGCTTTCTGTCAAAGAAATCAATCATATCATTAAAGCAATGTACCAAAAAAAACAGTTAAAAAAAGTCTTATCTCAACAGCAGAGACGGTTACTTTAAAAAAAAAAAAATAGATATGTCTTTTTAATACCCTTGTTTTCAAAATAATGGAATGAACAGGTGTCCCAGAATTATTATCCATATACAGTGTTATGAAAAAGTGTTTGCCGCATCATGATTTCTTATTTTTTGCATGTTTGTCACTCTTAAATGATTTAGATCAAACTAATTTAAATATTAATCATAGACAGCACAACTAAACACAAAGTGCAGTTTTTGCAGTCCTCACTATATTTGGATAGCCAAATATATGGTTTTTGCTGATGTGTAGAAACATTTTCGAGATACTAAGCTGAGAAAATTAAATTTTTGTGTCAAAAGCAGTACGTTCTTCATTATTATTGCGTGTGCCACATTAAAAAGTAGTCTGTGTAAAGTCCTATGCTTTAAGCTTTACAATTAAATAAACAATTCCTTGAGGCAGAGAAAATCCCTCTATCATTTTTTGTAATCATGGTACTCAAATTACTCAAAGGAATTGTTTCACCTCTAGTATGCAATACAGTATATTTGTGAAAAGGGAAAGTCTTTAACACTTGACTGTAAAGTCAACTTGTGTTCCTCATTTCTACACATTTTGAAGCAAAATGAAATAATTGATATAGAAACAGCATTGGGACGGTATTGATGTTGACTGATTGACTGCTGATTCTGTTGTGACTGTTTATGTTTTTTTTTAAGGTACAAAAAGCTACAAAGAACATGGGCATCGCATGCTGCTGATCTGGCTGCACGGCGTGTTGACCTCTGGAGAAAACCCCATTAAAGGTTTATATGAAGGCCTGATGGGAATCTCAAGGATGGATCTGGCAGGTAAGCCAGTTAAACGATTTTACTATCACTCCCCCTATCACTAGTGATGCCCCAACACACAAGAAGGGTGAAGACTAGCACATGCCTCCTTCGATACATGTAAAGTCAGACTTCACCATTTTTTTTAACTGCTGCTGATGCAGAATTGCTGATTATCATCACAGCGCACTCAGAGGAAAGCGCAGCGACTCGTTTCTGATACATCAGCTCACAGATGCCTTGTGTTGATCGACACCACCCCTTGGAGGGATGAGGGAAAAGAGCGCCATCTACCCACCCAGAGAGAGCAAGACCAATTGTGCTCTCTCAGGGCTCCGGTAGCTGATGGCAAGCTACATGAACAGGATTCGAACTGGCGATCTCCTGAACTAAACACACACAAGAGCAATGCCAGCGAATCGTTAAAGAGGAGAATACCCATTTGCAGTGAGTCCAAAATGAATTAGTTCACATGGAGCAATTGAGTTAAATCAGAGATTATAAATGTACTTATGTCCTCAACACCAAACTATAATAACGGTTTCAGCACCACATGCATCATTTTTTTAAGGTTTTAAACTCCAGCATCAGATTATAAACCAATCAGCTCATAGTAGCAGAGATGCAGCGTCTTTACTGTGTAAAACTTTACTGTGTTTGCTTTATAAAAATATAAAAATATACAGGTACTCTTTCTTTGCTTTTTTAATAAAATTCATTATTTTACATTCTAAAGTTAAATAAATATTTAGAACTTAGAAAGTAGTTAGTTACTATTTTTTATTCAGTTTTTTTAGCTTTTATCTTCATTCACACCCATTCATAAAGGACTCAATCTAGGGTTTAACAGTGATATCACAGGAAGAGAGAAATTGGTCAGTCTCTGTTCTTGTTTTGCAGAAGATGTGTGTTGGATCCATGGTTCTTCTTTTCTGTGATACCATTGGCTGCAGGTAGCCGCTGCTTCTCCCTTCTGACTCCCAGTCAGTGACCTGATCAGATGTTTAGCATGCCAAATATGTGCTTGGGCATTTACAAACCGTTAACGATGGATGGGAAGCGTCTTTCAGTAGTTCACACTACACGACCCTGCGAGCTCCGAGTGATCCTTGATTTCCATCCGAGTTTTTGTCGCAGTTCAATGAAAAACTGTTGACGACTAAAAAACTGGGCTAAAATCTTGTATAATGAATCTGGCATAAGATTTTTAATTCGGAAAGTCTGAAACGTGTCATTATCTGAATCAAAGCATTGATGTGCTTTGGCCGTGCATCTATTCCCTTCCATTCTATAGAAATGAATGTTTGAGTCATAGATCATGCTGATTGCTATCAGCAGCAACTCCCAGTGATGTCAGGCAGCACGGGTGTCTTAATGAGTCCTAATGAGAGTGTGGGGTAATTGGTCTTCTAATCTGGCTGCGTAGTACAGGTTTAATTGTTGATTTATATATTTTTGCCTCTTTCCAACAGAGAGTGTACGACAGCAAGCCAATGCAGACCCAGGCTCTTCTAAGAAGTGCACTACAATGTGAAGAACGGTAATTTAAAAGAGACTGATGGTGCTACTAAGCATGAAGGAAGACAAGAGTGTCATCTTCAATATCTCTAAAGGAAGGGATGTTTAGAGAAACTGTGACGGAGTGGATTAAAACAAAGCACAACAAGAATGGCCATCCAGCTTGTAAGGGCTTCACTACTGACACACTGCATCCCCTTTAAGACTAAAGGGACAACGGGTCCAAGCACTGTGTTACTGTGTTCCTGATGCTCCAGACGAAAGCAGACTCAGTAGTTTCATTTATTAGAACGTTTAGAATTTCTTATTTTCGTTTATCCAATGCTATGAAGTACAGAGCCAACTTAACAGTGTAAAATCATGTTGATTCAACGTTGGCAAATTTGCTTTATAGGACAGACAATCAAATCATATATCAGTAATAGCAGGTCATTTTATTTTATAAATAGAGTCAGCACCATACTGCCAATGCACAGAAAAAGAATAAGTGTAACACTTGGTCGGAAGGCTTTCTACATATGGGCTTTATACCGCATGCACAAGCATTTAATATCATATTTAAAATGCAGTGCTTGGTCACAAAATTACATTAGACATTGACATTATGCCTATTAATTAGTGTAAACCATTAGTGGTTCCATTTATTACAATTTTATGAAGCACGGCAAGCAATAATTAATAGATAATTAATGGACTTTTAGGGAGAGGACTACATACGAACACAACAGTGTTACTACAATAGTATTGGGACACCGGCTGTTGGAGTAACGTTACTCGTTTTTAAAGCATTGCTTTTTAGTGACAACATGACGATGATGAAGCACCATCATTCCAGAGAACACAGTTGCACTGTTCCACAGCTTAGTGCTGAGGAGCTTTATACCCACCTAGCCCACCACTGGCATTAGGAATGGGGCCAGAAGGTTCATGTTTATCTGCTCCAGAGCATCCTATACTTTTCGCAGTACTTCTGTACTCTTTGTGTCTGCATTTTTGGTATCATTTTATGCTAATACTAGGGGAAGCACAATACTAGAACTTTTTCATGTCCAATCCTGATACCAATCCTTTAAATTAAAGTTAGTATCTGCTGATACCAACACACCTAATCCACTACAAAACATAGTCATCCAAACACTAGTGCATCTCCAAAAATTTGAATAGCATTGAAAAGTGACTTTATTTCAGTAATCAAGATAAAAATGTGAAAGTCATACACTGTAAACCCATACATTGTTTGAACCCAAATGATTTTAGTCTGTTTTACAAAATGAATATTTCTAAACAATACTCAACTATTTTGAGTTAGTTAAACATTTGTGGGCACAAATACATTCAAACAGAGATCTTGAGTTGAATCAACTTATAATAACTGAGTTTAGTCTGTTGCCATTAACAGCTTCTTTTCTATTGGCTTCTGTCACAATGTATGTGCAAACTGGGTGTGTCCAACAGTTTCTAACACTCACCATCAGTGTGTAGTGATTCCCCCTGCGCTACCTTACAAATAAATCAAGTTCCCCTTTAGTTGTAATAACTTGATGTTTTAATTTATTTAACTCAAATTTTCATTCCCCATTACTTAAAAAAAATGAGCAAAACAGCTGCCTTATAAAAGTTAAGTAAATTCAACGTATCCAGTCTTACAGTATAACAAAATTTAAAAAGTTAAATCAACTTCCTCTTTAGTTGTAATAACTTAATGTTCTAAGTTATGCTAACTTAAGTGTTCATTACCAATTACTTAACTGTTTTAAGGCAACCGATTTCCTTAATTTTTTTTATAAATTCAACTTATTCGGGCTTACCGTGTAGATGTATTACACACATAAGTGTTTATTTCTTTTATTGTTGATGATTATGGATTACGGATAATGAAAACCCAAAAAATCAGTATCTCAGAAAATTAGCAGTGTGGGCAGTGTGCCAAGTCCTGCTGGAAAATGAAATCTGCATCTCTATGAAAGTTGTCAGCACCAGTGACCAACACCAGCAGATGACATGTCTCTCCAAACCATCACTGATCATCAGTAAATTTTACATTTCATTTGTAAATCATGGGAGCAGAGTTTGGAGGAAGAGTGGAGAGAGACAGTCCAAACTGCTTGAGGTCTAGAGTGAAGTTTCTACAATCAGTGATGGTTTGGAGAGACAGGTCATCTGCTGGTGTTGATCCACTGTGTTCTATTATCAAGTCTAAAGTCAGTGCAGTTTTGTTTTCCCACAAAATTTTACAGCACTTTATGCTTCCCTCTGCTACTGACAACTTTTATGGAGAGGGGGATTTTATTTTTCAGCAGGAGCCTACACTGCAAAAGTACCAGTTGGTCTTATATAATATACTATTTTTTCTGAGACACAGATGAAGAAAAAAAAAACGCTTAAAATAGATACCTTTCAATAATATTCTAACTTTTTATCATGCACTAGTAAAATCAAACTTAAACTGTGAAATACTGGCTAAGCTTGTCACAATGACTTTTTATTTTGATGAGATATTGTTAAAGAAATAACTGCGATAAATTATATTATTGTAATTTTAAGACCATTTTATACCACTGATGTGTATAATAGTAGTATAATAGAACAATAATGCACTTACTGTACATCTGTCTAAAAAGCAGTAAATATTTGGTCATTGAGATTATTCAGACAATTGAATTGTTTTACATTTAGTTTATATATATATATATATATATATATATATATATATATATATATATATATATATCATCGCTGTCCAATGAAAAACACTTATCTCCAAAACAGCAACTTTACAGGAGAGAGAAAAAACCTTCTAAACCTTTAATGGAAGTCAATGTAAAAAGAGATTATTTCAGGTCATTTTAAAGAGTTTTTATTGGTCCGATCAACAAGAAATTTTGGCACAGTGTAAGGGACAGTTTGTCTGTTCAAATTACGTAGTAAACTAAACATCGACAAAAATGGAGATAAGTGTTTTTCATAGGACAGCGACGTATATATATATGTGTATATATATATATATAGTGATTTGGCCAGAATCAGACTAATACAGATGCAGAGTAACAGATTGGACGATTGCATTGCTTGTTCATGTCATAACTATAAAACTATACTAGGAGCCCTTTAATCAAATTAGTTGTATGCCTAAAGTATCTCTCTGTTATTACTTTTTTTCTAATGACTACTGTTTTTGCACTTGAGCTTGTCTGAATGCATGCCTTTATCATACAGCCGATTTTGTATGTTTCTTTTTTTATTTTATTTTTTTTTAGAAAAAATACTTATCTTAAACTGTGATTTGTAATATGTGAATGCTGAGCATGAATTGTATTTATAAATTCAAATGTTTCCTTTAAATACCTTTAAAGCTAGAATTAGGATATTATTAGGCGATATGTTTTTATGTACAGATTGTGTTTAGATGGCTTATAAAATTAAATCAAATATCTATTTCTTTTTTCTGTGTATAAAGGCATTACTCAGGTTAAAGTTTCTACAAATGTCCTGATTCTAGCTTTAAAGTAGCTTTTAACATTTGAACTGAAATTATTATTGTTATTATTATTAATATTGTTACTACACTGGTATTTCTTAACACCTTTACAATGACAGCTAAAGAATGCAACATTGACATGTGTGATATACATTTGGGGCTTCCTGCATTAAATAAGGATATAAGCGGACAGTTTTAGCCAGATGCTGCCAGTCACAATCATTCCACACACACGTGTAGAGTGAAACTGTTTAGACCAAGGAAATTTAAATGTCTGCACAGCTAAAGAAATGGGATCTCCCATCTATCTGACTCCCACTATCAAACCTTACTCAAACTCATGTTGATAATTCATGCCATCTTGCCATGAGCACACTGGCCTGTGCTTAGCCTCACTTAAAAGATAATACCTCACAACTTATACAGGTGTGGGTGAAAAAAAAAACTGTAATATATCCAAACAACTAACATTTTTTTTTCTTTGATGTGCACAAAGTATGCAGGCTGTGGGTGTGCAATAGTGCACACTTTATGGACCATTATTAAATAATCAGTATATATATATATATATATATATATATATATATATATATATATATATGCAACGATTACACAAAGTGCTGGGGACAGAAGCACAATGGGAGATGGGTAAATGGCTCAATGACCCAGTTTACACTTAATTTAATTTGTGTCTCAAAAAGTGGCCAAACACAACAGATTAAAAATTTACTCACTAAATTATCAGTACTTTCCACATTTAAACAACATCTAGTCATTTAAATGCCTTTTAAATCTCATGATCAGCTTTTTCTATCGTTTTTAGAGATGGAGGATATGGCAGAAATGATCGCTGACTATTCAACTAGTCAAAAAAATTATTGTCAGATTAGTCGACTACCAAAATAATCATTAGTTGCAGCCCTACTACCCACCCAGAGAGAGCAAGGCCAGTTGTGCTCTCTCGGGGCTCCGGCAGCTGATAACAAACTGCATGTCCAGGATTTAAAACAGTTCAAGATTCAAGCTTGATCTTTATGTTACTCTTGATCAGTGCAAGTCATTTATGTTCACTTCCAATGAAAGTTGTTATGCATTCTCATGTAAATTTGCTCTTTTTTTATGCAAACGGTTTTTTTTTATTTATTTTTGTTTTTATTGATTTACCAATTTTTGACTACTGTACCTGTACACATTTTCAAAAATGTCCAAACCTGTAACACTTGCAGGTTATCCTTTTAATCAGTGCATGAGTTACAAAAACTTCCAAAAGAAAAATAAAAGGAAAAAGCTGAAATGGATGAAAAAAAAAAAAAAAAGACAATAAGAAGTGCAAAATCGACCAGACGAAAGGTATTTATATAGTCACATAAGGCATCAAGTTCAAAAGAGCATCCTGTGAAATCTGCACTGACTGAGTACGGAAATTATTTACAGTCGTGATACAATATCAAAATATTGTTCTGTAAAGTAAAAATAAGCTCTTGTAGTCCATTGTTTTGATTGGAGCCATCATAGAAAACCATGGGACCAAAGAGGACCTCTCTGGAAGGAGACAGCGTGCAGTACAGTGCGTTAACGCTCCTGTAGTCGGCCCAGTGTAGGAAGATGGGGGGGGGCGGGGGGATGGGATCCTCTCACGATTCGTCGTCACTCTCTCTGCAGTTGTTCAGGCTGCTCCGCTGGACTTCCAGTTCCTCAGCACTAACCATAGCTGGGTTGATTGCGGCGTACCTCGTCCCGTGGAACTGTCGCAGGTGTATCTGCAACAAGACAAAAAAACAAAAGAGGATGATGAGAAACTGATGAGAATATCAGTAATTACATTTCAATAATTGTTTTTTATATAGTAATGAACCAATATTTTAGCAAGTCATTCAAACTAAGTCTCTAAAATTGGACATTTCTAAACTTCACTATTTTAAATTAGGTGAACATTTGTTGGCACACATACATTAAAATGGAGATCTTTGAGTTGGCAGCTTCTTTTCCATTGGCTTTTTGCGCATCTATTTGCACACTGGGTAAATAACCCAGTTTCAGTGCATAGTTATTCCCGTAGGCTAACTTAGGTAAAATTGGATTGGAGATCATACATTATTATTAACTACCTGGCCTCTATGTTGTAGGCTGTAAAAAATAAGCATAATTTTCTGATTCAGGATTTTCCTTTATAAATCATTGGTTGTTCGGATCAATAATTTTAGTTAAATATGTCATATAGCAGATGAACACATTGATATTTGACAAGTGAAAATAAGTGTATAGGATTTACAGAAAGTGTGCAATAATTCTTTAAACATGCGCCCTTTTAGTTTTATTGATTTGAATACATTTAGCACAACCTACATACACAGGTGAATCCAATCATGAGAAAGGGTTAAGGTGCCAATTACAACTTTTTCACATCTTTGAATCTTTGGGAGCCTCAAAACAACTCTCAGAACTCTCTTCTGTTGGGTGGGCAAATTTATTCCTAATTTGGTTTAAAGAATTATTGCACACTTTGTGTAATTCATATAAACTTCATTTCACAACCAATGATTTATAAAGGGAAATCATGAAAATTATCAGGGGTGCCCAAACCTTTTCATAGACCGATTGTGGTAATAACAAAACCTCACATTTACAAAAGTGTAACAGAGAAAGAACAATTGTACAATATCCACAGTGGTGCAAAATAATGCCATAGTTGAATGGTTAAAAGCATTTTCCTAATCTGACCATTCAATTCATCCACAGTATTGCACACTGTACACCAATCAACCATAAAATAAAACCACTGACATATAATGAATAACATTACTGATTTTTTTTTCCACTGGCATTTGTGAAAGGGTGAATATTAACATTTAGCTGTAAGAATCTGAGACACTTTGACAAGAAGCAAATTTAAAGTGGCTGCTAAATGACTAGAACAACTTCAGAACCTCAGGCAGGTCTTGTAGGGTGTTACTGGTATGTGATACTGGTATGCAGGGTCTGCTGTAACATTTTGGTGCCAAATACCACCGGAGTCAGAACTTATTTTTTTGGCAGTTTGACATAGACACTGTGTTTTCCCTTATCGACTTGTTTTTCTGAATATTTTCTTTTACTAGTTACTGCAGACAGTGGAGGCTGAAGAACAGTTTCAAGTGCAGCATCATATACATCTCAGAGAGACCTACTGTATTTTACAAAGAACAAGAAAAAATGCATTTTAGAAGGACAAATCAAACAATGCAGATGCGAGGTGTGAAAATAGACTCTTGGCATGGTGTAAGATAGCAATGAGCATTGGGATGTTGGGAGTTGGGTCTATGCCTCGAATGGTCAGACCTATAGTGTCTGCACAAACGGGGGATGCAGAATTTTAGGTACGTAAGTTGTGCTAATCGTATTAATTATCTGTGTCATAATTTAGGATAATTTTAACTTTAAATTTATTACAACGTGAAGGACAGCATGTGTTCAAAAAGTTCAAAGTTATGACCGAATTAAGACAAATACTGAAAAAATAAATAAATAAATACAACTCACTTGGATGTAAAGGTTGACTTCAGCACTTCTACAAAGGTATGGAAAGTTTCCACCAGTTTTGAGGTGAGCCCTTCTTGCGTTGGGGTACAGTTTATACATTTCCTCCTTTGCCTCGTTTGAAAGAGCACTCTGATCAAAAACCTGACACACAAATCAATTTAAACATGTGGCACAATACAGACAGACAACAATATCCCACAACACAGCTACACTTTCAAATTAACATTACAATTAAAATTAGTTCACTTTATGTTGCAGAAGGTAAACCTACATCCATAATGGTGACTGCAACGTCCTTTATTTTGTGAGGTTCGACGTAGGAGTTTTGGCAGTTCAGGGTGAGCCTGGAGGCCAGTTCACTCTGGTTCAGACTCTCCAGCTGAAACACAAACACAAAGGCAGCACTTTGTTAGACAACCAACGAGCAATAAGGCAAATTTGCTTCTGACATTAGAACAATAAATAATAATAATTGTTTTAGCGTCTTCATCATAATGTGCAATGTCATGTACATTAAGAGATATCGAATCTAAATAAAATACACAACAACAGTCAAAATTTTGGACACATCTACTCATTCAATGTTTTTCTTTATTTCTTTATTTTATGTACTTTCTAGTTAGTAGGTTAATATTCAAGGCATGAAAACTATTAATAATATGGAATATGGAATTATCTACTAAAAAGTATAAAATGTTTGTCCTCCACATTAATCCCCTGATCTGAACCTGATGATCTGAGATGGTGATTTGAGGTGATTTAATTGGGATAAGCTGGAGCTTCACAGCGTGTAGGAAAAGCATTTTTTAAGCTATTGTTCAGCACCTCCAGGAACTCCTTCTTTCAAGACGCTGAGAAAACTATTCCAGGTGACTCTCCCTCATGAAGATTAAAATACCGAGTGTGCAGATCTGTCCTCAAAGATAAATGTATAAAACATATTCTGTTTTTTTATTTATTCTTTAACACTTTTTGTTTACAGAATAATAAACATTTATAAATTTAAAAGTTTGACTTGGACTTATTTTATACAAAAGGAAAATCTGCACTGTTCTCATTTTCCCTCACATTTCTAGCAAAGACTATACAAGATTATACATGCCAAATATTTTCTGGAGAAATCTATTGTACTATTGTATTTTTAATAGGGCTGTCAACGTTAAAGCGTTACAGCAAGTGATTAATTTGAAATCATTAACGCGCTTTAATTTTTTTTATCGAAAATTAATTACAGCACCAAGTTTTACCCTAAATTCTGACGTAATCTGACCCGCTCCCACTTTGCTGGTCAACCTGGTACTCATTGACCTGCTGCTCTGGGTCACAGACAGCCCACTGTTGCTGCAGGTCATGCTGCAGGCATGCAATTTCGTGCAGCCATAATACACCTAAATTTCATACATGCCCTGGCAGCCAATCAACAGCATGCAACGTTTTTACTTGAAATGCCTTTCGATTGTGTTTAATTAGGTTTTGACAAAGTCATTATCACTCAACAAAACAAAAGTTCGAACATGAGCACTTACCCTATCAACCATAAAGTCTATGGCATCTGCCATTTTTGGATCTACAGGTCCTTTGGCGAAGTTGCCGAGAACAATCTTCTTCAGCATAAAAGCTGGCATCAACCAGAAACTGTAAAGAAATATTTATTTAAGAAAATTATACGCTACTATGTAAAAAAAAAAGGAAAAGGAAAAGGCCTGGGTTCCAAGTACAAAATGCAGTCTACTACCTGTTAGCTGTCCACGTTTGGTTAAAAATGGATGTGTCGCTAAATGAATTGCACAGGATGAGGGAGTGAACTCGAGGGGACTTGTGGGTCACCTCTGCAAACTTCTGAGCCAGAAATCCTCCCAGGGAAGCACCAAATAGGTGCACCTAGTAATACAGAAACAGGGTTAAAGTACTTGTTGTGATAAATGGGGGGTATGTCCTTTCACAAAGAGATCCTTAACAAAAAGGCAAACCGGACAAACCTTATCCAGCTGCAAGTGGTCGAGAAGCTTCCTAAATCCATCACAAAATTCCAGTAGGTCCCAGTAGACAGGGTACTGGAGCTGCGTGAGATACAGAGAGAGTTAAAATACTAAACTGAACTGCTGCCACAAATTACTATACACCTAGCTGAAAGATGAAAAGTGTAACGTATTTGGAGGGACTGAAATGTTTGTCTTGTGAGTCATGAATGAGTTCACAGATGAGTTAATCTAACTTAAAAGGCTGTAAATCTGTACGTATAATGGAATGATTGCTCAACATGCCATTACATGCAGGTCCTCGACAGGCAGTAATATGCAAGCTATCAATACTAACAAACTCATTGTTATTGTTACTTTGAACACAGGTCCTTCTAAAAGACAAAAATTGGCTATTTTTAAATTGTTTCTTAGTTTAGTTGATGAATATAATTGCTAATATGGCCTGGAGAATCCCACAGGGCCTAAAAAATGGATGTAAAGTAATGTTTTAATGACAGTTGAAAAACACAGTGTGGGTCTATTTTCAAATGTGCAGTGTACAGCTTGATTTAGGGCTTGACAATGTGTCTTTGGTATCGTAAGGGTGCAAAAGAATACGCACAATTCTCTTAATTAATCATGGGTGTGTTTTGGGCGTAAGGTGAAATAAACCAACCAGGGTTTCACTTGCCTTTTCCTTTAAGAAGCAGGTGCTCTCAGTCTTTGGCAAATTGATATTTTAACAGCGCAGTGCTTCTGCGCTTCTCAGCAGAGAAAACTGACCTGCTTGTAGGCAATGTGAAGACGTGCAAGCAGCTCATTTATGGGAACTGCTATGGTCATATGGTTTCATTTGGTCTCATATGGTTATGAGAGACATGTCATCTGCTGGTGTTGGTCCACTGTGTTAAATCAAGTCCAAAGTCAGTGATGTAAGATTTTCTGGGAAAACTGACTTTGGACTTGATAGAACACAGTGGATCAACACCAGCAGATGACATGTCTTTCCAAACCATCACTGATCATCAGTAAATATTACATTTCATTTGTAAATCAAGGAATCAGAGTCTGGAGGAAGAGTGGAGAGACACACAGTCCAAACTGCTTGAGGTCTAGTGTGAAGTTTCTACCAATCAGTGATGGTTTGGAGAGACATGTGATCTGCTGGTGTTGATCCACTGTGTTTTATTATCAAGTCTAAAATCAGTGCAGTGTTTTCCCACAAAATCTTACAGCACTTCATGCTTGCCTCTGCTAACAACTTTTATGGAGCACACTGCCCACACTGCCAAAAGGACCAGTTTTTGTTATATAATATTCTATTTTCGAAATACTGACTTTTGGGTTTTTATAGGCTGTAAGCCAAAATCATCAACAATAAAAGAAATAAAGAAACTTTTATATTTTTTTTTAAATGCACGTGTATATTTAAAATGTGCTGATTATGTCTGCCATATAAGAAAATGCTTGTTAACAGTGACAACTGTCATTGACACTTATTGTCAAATATTTGAGTAATTTGCTCTTTCATTTTTTGATGCTTATCTTAAAAGAAGAGCTTTAATGTAAAACAGCTATGCAATAGTTTTTAAAGAAAAAAATCTATTCAATTTAATTGAACTTTGTCATGATACCAGTACAGGGTTTTACAGTACAACAAAACACTGTAGGACTAATTTTCCGGTGCTGTGATAAGAATAGATAAAAGGAAAGTTTCAGATGATACTTACAGGTTTCAACATGAAGTGAAACCATTTTACTCATAGTCATCTTTGAAAAATAAATCTCTCCTTTAAGACAACTTAATCTTCACTAGAACTTTTGATTTGTAAAACTCTACAGACACTCTGAACAATGGTCAGTTTTAAGAAACTTACCGAAATTACCCGATAGCCCCAACCGGTGAGAGCCAAAATCTGCTGAAAGAAAACCTCAGCTGTACCGCTCACAGGAGGAAGGAAGATGATTGGGCACCTGATGGTCTTTGGCCCGGCGTCGTACAGTGACCAAACTTTACTGTCGTCATCATCCACTATGATCTGAAAAGCAGCAATCGCAGCACGGTGTCACAAGCACAGCAGCCTGGCCTCAGTCACATTCCTAAAGGTGCTGGATCACAAGGCTATCACATGGTTCAAATCATGAAGAGATGGAGCGACTTAAGAAGCCATAAAGAAAGGGTCATGGGATATTAAACACAAAAAATACCACTAATTTTAAAATGAAATCCAATAACAATCAGACCATACAACCTGACCTAGTTGTACTAAAACATATAACAGAAGCATAAGCTTACCCTTTTCAGGGGCACTGTGCTTCGAAACCAGTTGTAGTCAGGAGACACTCTTATCTCCTCCATTTCTAAAATAGAATCAATTTACAGGTTAAGACACAAGAGAGACTTAACACAACTCTGTACAGAACTCTGCGCAGGACTCTGTACAGAAACAATGCTCCTCAGTAGCGGCTGAAAGGGCTGCTTTGTGCAACATCACATTCCTTGTTAAAAGTGAACAAATAATTTAATTACAGCATTAATGTTAGAACAACACCAGAACACATCCAACATGGCCTGCTGTGGACCACTTAATGTCAGTGCAGGCACTGCAACTGTAAAATAACGTTATATTGAACCATATAACACCTGTTATCAACACTTACTCTAAAATTGCAGATTGACACTGAAATAATAACACAGACACTAGTCATTTTAAATATGATAGATAATATGTGGACTCTACTTCTCAATTCTAATAAAACATTTATTTAAAGGATTCTTACACCTAATATACACAATTCACCTTAAAAATATCAGAAAAAAACAACCATGTTTAATGCCTAAATTGCTTACACAAAAAAAGTGGATATTTTTTTATTTTCGTGCCCAAAACAACATACATCTATATTAAATAGTGACAATAAATCTAAATAAATCTAGGAAAAAAGGTAACTACAGTAAAGCCCCTGTCTACTTAACTATCAAAGAAAAAAACTGTACACACAACAGCTTACACAGCTTTTATCTAATCACGTTGTTAATGATGGATCACTTTGTCACACACACTAACCTAACCTAGCTTACTCGCTAAGATAACTCATGTTTTTGTCACAATTCCTATTATAGTAACTGCATATACTAAACGATATCACTTACTAACAACATGTCTGGGCGCAGAATTACAGACATTTCTCCTGTTAGACCCAGAACTTTCGGTTCCACCTTAAAACAGGGGCATTAGCTGCGTTCCAAAGGGTGTTCAGGCGGCAGTATTAACAGCAGCACAATTTAAGGTGGAATGGAAAAGTCGACTAGAAAGCCAAGTTCAGCTGGTCGTGTGCTCTAAAATACGGAGTAAAATAGCGATATTCTAACATTGAAATAAGCCCCGAAAATATCTTAAAGGGCTGCATTATATCACAGAGCTGTTAATATAACAGTACTGTGCTTTGTTTAGATGTGTTTTACCTTTAACGGAGACTTCAGCCTCGGATCAGCACCATTTTAGCAACAAACCGAGAAGTCATATGACAGCGAGTTCCGCATCTTACACACGGCTCTGCGCATGCCCAGTACGACCACCACGTTATGGTGACGGAGAATATTTTAAGCATTAAATTATATTTTAATAAATCAAAAATAAAATGTAATAATTATTTTTATGCTAATAACATAATGTATTCCTTTAATAAATGTAGTCTAATCGTTTTTTATGTTAATGGAAATAAAATAATTGACTATTTTAATTTGTATTTTAATAAATATAAATTAACTATTACATTTAATTATATACGTATAATATTTTTATTATCATCCGGTCATTGACAAAAATAAATACATAAATATATAAATAAATATGTAAACAAACAAACAAATAATTATATAAATAAATAAATACATACACAAATGCTGTGTTCTGGATTGCTGCAAAATGCCTCCTGCTGTTACAGTATAAATATATATATATATATTTATACAGACTGGAACCATATTATCTTTAATGTCAAATCCAGGATCTATCTGTTTGGGATCCCACAACATTTGAGTTTGAGGCCTCGTGGTGAGTGCTTCAATCCTGTCTGTAGTTTATAGAATAAAACAATAATGTTCATTTTACTCAAACATAATATACCTATAAATAGCAAAATCAGAGAAACTGATTCAAAAACTGAAGTGGTCTCTTTTTTTTTTAAAGCTGTAAACCTGTGTAATATCGAAATTTGGCATCGGCCTAGAAATCCCACATCGGTGCAAGTTTACATTTGTCTAGTGTGCCTACTTTTTTATTTATTTAAAATATAAGGAGAAGATAAGCTTCCATGTAAATGAATACTAACATAGCATATGTAGACAGAATACCATTACAATGATGTTGATGGCTATAATATTCTTCCGGGGATGACTATTGTACAATATTTTTTTTTTCTATTGTACAATACATAACGTTACAGCTGATGTAATTACTAGTGAAAAAACATAGGTTTTTAATAGCTGGCCTGTATTTCTGGGGGTATTTCAGGTTATTCAAAATCTCCTGTACTGTAATAATCTGGCGTCATCTGGCCACAACCCACAGCAGCTCTAAACCTCCCCTCCAGTCACCTGGGTCGGTGTCCCTCAGAGCAGGCTGACGTTCTCTTTCCTTCAACTCCTGACATTTTCATTTCACCCCAACGGACTAAGGAGGGCAGCAGTGGACCTGCACTAGTTGTTCAACGCTCAGGTCCGCTAGCTTTAGCGAGTTCAGCAGCTAACTGAATGGTGGTGATGGTATACAGCTGGGGAGCAGGTTAGAATATCTGCTGTTTATTATATTCCGGTATTTCACTGCTGAGCTGCTATTTACTCCAGCTGAACTAGAAGAAGTTAGCTAAGGCAGGAAACCATGTCTTGTGCCTGCACCTCAGCAGCGAGACTCTTCATAAACTCAGCTCATAAAGGTAAGAGACACACTTTATTATGCTGCTAAAACTTTAGCTCTAGCGTTAGCTTAGCACAGACCTGGACTGTGGGCTAGCTAACACTAGCTAGGAGATAAAATAAAAAATAAGCTTATTTTTTGGTCAACATGGAAAGTTCTCTAAACACTGGATATGTACTTCTAATAAACTGTTGAGTATTGTAGTTGTAAGGCATGTTTTTTAGAGTACAGGGGAGTTAATACCCGGTTAGCCAAAGCTAGCTAACCTAACCTACCTGACAGACATTTAACCAACCTAGCTAACGTTAGCTACCGGCTAAACAACGGAGCAGCTGAAGTATGAATGTTGATACACCAAATTGCTACTATTTAACTTACAGACATATCTAAATCGGTTTAACAGTGTAAGTTAGTAATTTTTTTAAAGTCGTTCACTTAATTTAACAATCCATTACATCATATAAACAATCAGTTTAATAGCTAAATTATTCCTTAGTTTAATAAACCCTTCAGTTATTTATTCCCTTATAACTCCCTTAGTTTATTAGCTAGCTAAATAATTTAATTATTTTTTCCCCTGAGTTTAATAAGTTGTTTCCTCGGTTTAATGAATCGTTTCCTCAGACTAATGAACTGTTGCCCTAAAATAATGAATCGTTTCCTCGGTTTAATAAATTATTTCCTCAGTTTAATAAAATGTTTTCCAGGTTTAATTAATCGTTTTCTCCGTTTTAATAAGTTTGTTTCTTTCATTTTTAGTGAATTGTTTCCTCAATTTAAAATATTGTTGTCTTTTTATTTAATAAATCACTCCTTCAATTTAATAAATCGTTCCCTTAGCTTAATAAATCACTCCTTCACTTAAATAAATTGTTCCTTTAATTTAATAAGTTATTTCTTCAGTTCAATAAATCATTTCCTTAGTATAATAAACCTCTGCTTTGGTTAAATATTTTTTCTTTCAATATTTCCCTTGGTTTGGAGTTGGGTGCTTTCGTTAAATTGAGACAGTAATTAATTTAATCCAAGGAGCGTACTGTTGAATAAAGCGAATGGTTTGTTTATGTAAGGTAACAGTGTATCAAATAAAAAAGGAATTGATAAATCAAGAAGTAGTAAAACATCTACACTGAACAGTGAGTTTGACTTTAATAAGTATTATTTAAAGGCTTTAAACTGAACTGACTGTAACTCTACAATTTTTCTCATATTTTGAGCTACCTGTTTGTTTGTTTTTTTTTAATAAAAGGAATTTTGAGATGCACTTGCATTCACCGTGGTTGGGATTAAGTGGCGGAGGGGCTTCACTTAGGCCTAAGTTAGGCCTGTAACTAAGTGTGAGATTGATTAAATTAATTATTTCAAATGCAAAGTGTGTTTGTGTATATTTAGTTTGTTTGTTTAGGCTGTGGTCAGTTGAATGTTGTGTTAAGCAGTTTAACCTGATTGTGTGTAGATGCAGCTTCATGTAGACCAGGTGTGGCAGAGAAAACAAACAAGAACTCTCAGATATTTTACGCAATTTAGATTATTTTTCATACTTAAAAATAAGTACATATGGTCATCCTACATTACTGTGTGTGTGAGAGTCACTAAAATTATTTTCTATGTTTTGTCTAGGAATACATGGATCAAGAGTACAGCTGTTTTCTCTTAGCCGAACAGGATCTCATGAAATTCGTTTGACCCATAAAGTCCCTGTGAGATCTTTCTCAGAGACCTGTGTGTACTATGCATCCAAGGATGGGATGAAGGATGGAGATGGTGGAAAGGTAGTTCTGTGTTTATTTCTTTAATAAATCCCTATGCTTAATGGGATAAGAAATTATTAAAATTGTCTTTGTCTGGATGTGCAACAGGTTGGCAAGCATGGGTAAAATAAAATGTTATGTTGTTTAGCAAATTTAAGTTTTCTTATGAACATGTTCTTTTATTCCCTTAGCAATACCATTTCAACATTTTGACAGTGGACAGAGCTAATTACACTGACATGCCCAAAATTATAAGACATTTCTATTGTGCCTTAAATGTGGATGTGATCACACACTTATTGTGCTGTTTACAATAAGTTCAGGTTTTCTAGATCATACACAAGTGACTCTTTGGATAAAGTATTAATACGTGTCTAAACAACTTCCAAATTAGAATGTGTTGTCTATTTGGTGCAATCTAGCTCTGATAATTCACATTGCCTTGCTGTGAGCACACTGGCCAGTGTTCAGCCTTACTCACAAGATAAAACCTCACAATTTATACAGTTGTAAGTGTTCTCAAGCTGTCTCCTGAGATAACATTACTTGAATGTAATTACATAGTGCTATCCCATGACCTTTGACATGTTTGTGTAAATGCAGTTATATGTGCACCGCAACACATTCAACATAGCCTAATGCAATGTTAGGGCATTTCCACACCTGTAGTTGGTTACTATAGTCTAGTTGATCAGTTGATAAGTTTGTTTACTTGGAGCATTTTCTCCCTCTGTTTGGTTTGGTTTCACACAGGCATAAATCTAAACTCAGCAAAATGCTCACCTATAAACCACGCAAGCACATTGTCTCCTCTGATTGGTCAGACTGTCTGGTGCAGGAGCAAGAAAGTAAATATAGCAAGAAGATTTTGTGTGCCAGTTCCAGTATATCTATAATATATCTGTAATATATATATATATTTTCCTTGCAGTGTATAGTGTATTTTTGAAATATTTTATTTAAAAGTGTTTTGTCATATCTCCAAGAGTATTGTTATTGCAAAAATACCATGAAATATCGTGGTATTATTTTAGGGCCATATCGCCCACCCCTACCGCAGATGTACACTTAGTAAATGAAATCGTGCAGCTGCGAGTGCAGAACTGCAGCACACCCAGCTAACCAAATAACGTTGTTGTTACGTGCGCGCGACGTAACTTGGTGACCAAGTTATCACATTAATTGTGCATGTAAACAGCATGTAGCAGAGTTTAATAGCTGTGGTAATTACTGTTATCAGACAAATATAACAGATTAAACTGCACCTTATCAGCAGTTAAAGCTCAAATAAAAATAGTATATTTAATAGCTGGATCAGATACAGACCAGATCACGTTCTCACCTCAAGTGAACCGCTCCAGAGTTTGTTTGGGACCGAACCGAGACCACCTCCACTAGCAGGTGTTTTGATTTGCACCCGAGTGCGATTACTGTTTTTACACCTGCTCAATCAAACTGCACAAAGGGCACAAACAAACCAGAGTCCATTTTAACCAGACCAAATTGTGCTAAAACAGTGAGCAAACTCTATATCTCACTCTTACAATTTTGTAATTGTTAATATTCTTATTCTTATTATTCTTATTATTCTTCTATATTTAGTTATTTAGTATTACTAACAGTATATATATATATATATATATATATATATATATATATATATATATATATATATATATATATAATTAATTTCTTGGCTCTTTTTCTGCACTGTATGGCTGTTAATTAAAAAAAAAAATCCTTATCTCATAATAAATTCTAAAGTCTCTGAAGTGACTACCTTTACAGGTAATGGAAAAATCTTCACTTTCAATGGAAGTCAGTGTGGGTGAAAAAAATATTCCAATCATTTTGTAGAAATATTTTTGATCTTTTAATTTTGTCGCAGTCTAAAGGACAGCCATATAAAAATGTTGTACGTAAAATGCATATGAACGTTGATCAGTATTAAGCCTGTCACGATAACAACATTTTCAGGACAATATATTATCCCGGAAAATATTGCGATAAACGATAATATGGTCATTGTAAAGCGCCACTATAGAAAAAGCTTTTTTCCTGCTTCTGGGCTCCCAAAGGAGCTTTAAGACAGTGTGCCACAGTATTAATATACTAGCATAATAATACTATCACAACTAACTTTTTATTATTAAGAGCAGACATTGGGTTTCCAATGTCTAAAAAAATAGGATAAAACAAATAAAGTACAACCACCCTGGGACTCTGTGAGTTCTGAGAAAACTTCACTAAACATTACACAGACCTTTATAAAAAATTAAAATAAAAGTAAAAACATATAGATTAAAGTAACATGTTTTTTTATATAACATTATAATATTCATATTTTTTAACTCTGGACACAACACAAAGGCACTTGCAGATTCCTTTTTATTAATCACTTTGGGCTCACTGAGGCACAACACTACTCTAATATTAGGAACAGCTTCTACTACCACACTCCCAGCAGTCTTCTTGCGTCACTCCAGGCTGCGAGCTTGTGATGTAATTTGATCTGTTATCTCAGCCTTCTTCTGTGTGTTTTGGACATGGTTTTCAATGAAGGTTTAATAGGAAGTAACATGCACTTTTCCTTCTCAGAAATCTGTCGGTGAAGGAAGTGGAAAAAGATCCAGTTCTGGTGCTTCAGGGAAAGGCGGTAGTCAGCTTCGTTGCCCTAAATGCGGAGATCCCTGCACACACGTGGAAACATTTGTCTGTGAGGATTGTATTCATTCTTTTATTGTCTCTTTTAATGTCAAATGTTCTTTAGTTTGTAGATATCTCATCTTATCTAATGTTTCTTTAAAATGGCTTGTATTAGTAGAGAATGTGACACCCCTGCCCCTCCCTTCTTGCTGTAATAGCCTCTACTCCTACTACTTGTAGGAGGGCTTTATACTACAGGTGCTGGTCAACGAATTAGAATTATTTGAAATAGTGCAATCATGAAATTCTTTGAATGCATTTTTTGTGCAGAAAGCAAATCAGGTGTTCACCGCACCTGTCCTACTCGTTAGACTAATCACAGAACTCGTTACCTGGAAAAAAATTTGCTCAGCTGAGCTTTCCAAAAGGCCCATTTAGGCCATTTAACTGTGACACTGTTGTTTTATTGAATTAGAATAATGGAGAAACCGTTTCATTGAATTAGAATAATTTTTATTATAATTACAATCATCACTTTCTCAGTATTTTGTGGCTGCCCCCTTGGCTTGTATGACTGCCTGAAGTCTCCGCGGCATCGATTTGACCAGCTTGTCGCAAGTTTCCGCACTCACAGCTTCCCAGGCAGTGGCGATGTTCTGCTTCAGTTGGTCCAGCGTAGTAGGCTTTCTGTCGCGAATTTTCCGCTTGACGATGGCCCAAAGGCTTTCAATGACATTGAGGTCAGGCGAGTTGGCCGGCCATGCCAAAACTTCAAGCTGTTTTTTAGTGAACCAATCTTTGGTCGACTTTGCCGCATGAGCCGGTGCAAGATCCTGTTGAAATATGAAGTCTTCTTCGCCGAACTGTTCCTCAACAGTCGGAATCAGGAACGTTTCCAGAACATCTTGATATACGGCAGCATTGACAGTCTTCTTGAGGAAGCAGAGTTTCCCTACACCTCGAGCGGACATGCATCCCCAGACCATAACGCTCTGGGGAAACTTGACGGATCTTTTCACGCACTCGTGGTTGTAGGTTTCGCCACCACGACGCCAGACACGAGGACCTTGGTCACCGAAGGAGATGCAGAAGCGTGATTCGTCACTGAAGACCACTTTCTGCCAGTCTTCAGCAGTCCACTCGCCGTGTTCTTTGGCCCACTTCAGCCGTTTCTCCATTTGTTTCTTGTTCAGCATCGGTTTTACTGCTGGAACGCGAGATTTGAAGCCGAGTTCGCGCAGACGACGGTAAGTGGTTGATCTGGAGACGTCAGCGCCGGTCTGCTTGTTCCACAAGTCGGTGAGCTCGGAAGTGGACTTGAACCGGTTGCTGACTGCGATCTTTCTCAGCTGCTTGTTGTCGCGAGCAGAAGTTTTTCGGACGCCGGAACAGTTGGTGCGCTTGCTGCAGTTTTTCTTGAGAGCTTTGCAGACGGAAGACTGGCTGATGCCGAGCTGCTCAGCAATTTTAGTTTGGGTCAAGCCTTGTTGGCGAAGGGCTTGAATTTGAGCCACTATTCCGGTTGAGAGGTCGCGCTGCTTACCCATGATTGATTTTACAACTTAGAAATTCTACTCAACCCTGACTTTATACTGCACAGTGAACACTTTTCACAGAAAACAAAAATTCGAGCATTTATTCTAATTCAATGAAACGGTTTCTCCATTATTCTAATTCAATAAAACAACAGTGTCACAGTTAAATGGCCTAAATGGGCCTTTTGGAAAGCTCAGCTGAGCAAATTTTTTTCCAGGTAATGAGTTCTGTGATTAGTCTAACGAGTAGGACAGGTGCAGTGAACACCTGATTTGCTTTCTGCACAAAAAATGCATTCAAAGAATTTCATGATTGCACTATTTCAAATTATTCTAATTCGTTGACCAGCACCTGTAGATGCTAGATACTAGAACCCAATTTCACTGCTTCCCAGCTTAGTTCGGGGGGACTTTTTACCCCTTTAGATCACACTTACTGTTAAACTTGGTAGATTTGAGTAGTAATTAAGTCTTCTGAGTTTTCCGTTGATTTTATATGGTATAAAGCATTGAAGTTGAGGATGAGATGAGGAAAACTCCTCACAGTGGTGCTCAAAAACTAGGAGAAATCTTTCCTGGACCATAGACAGTTGCTCCAACAAAAGCAAGATAAACTGTTGTTTTAGTACCTTAATTAAAAGAATGGAAGACGCTGTAGGCAGGTGCCCTTTTACTTTTATCCATATAGTGTACAGTACATGATCAGGTGTAGTAAACCGTGTTGCAACATGTTAAATTTCCACTGTGACCCTCATTCCTCATTGCTATTGTGTCATTTGGCCTTGTGGACAGTTTGTCCATGTGGAATGTCAGTCTGTACACTGGACAAACAGTTTTGTAACTAAAAATAAACCTCTTGCATAACTACTGGCAGCTTCTTCCAGAGGTGGTGTTCCTCTAGTAATTACTGACGCTCAGTCTTGGTTGTTTTTCTGGACTGTTTCACTGCTTTTGATGTTTCTAGGAATTATTGAACTGGACAAACAGGCTTGTACCATTGTGCACAATTTTACTACCAAATCAGATACAATCTTGTAGACCTTAGGCATTGATTCTGAAGGACATTTTTTATTGTCAAATCTTGATCTGGTGTGTAAAATCATTACATGCATAACATGTTGGATCATCTGTTTCTCTGTCAGCCTCAACTAGGTTTGTCAAATGTGAAAAATGCCATCACTTTTTCGTGGTGCTGTCAGAAACTGACACTAAGAAGAGTCTGAGTAAAGATCCTGAATCAGCTGCTGAAGCTATGAAGCTGGCCTTCCAACAGAAACCACCCCCTCCTCCTAAGAAGGTACTGTTTCATACTAACTATTCACTGCTGGCTTCAACTGCTGTTACTGCAGTTGGTGCTTCTGATTTTAGTTTAGTAATTACCAAATATTTGGCAACCTAAACTGTTCGGCTTAAAAAAAGGCAACAAAGAAAAATAACTTTTGGCAGAATAAAAACAGAATAATTTACACAGAAAAAAGCAAAACTCATGAATTTAGGCCGTTTAATTTATGTAGCAGTAAAAAGGTAGCAGAATGAATGAAAATCTGTATTAAAAAAAAGAAAGAAAAAAGAACACATGTAGGTTTGGCATGATAACTGTTTTCTTTGGAAAATATATTTGTCTTAAAAAATAATGTTAATAAATAATATAATTTTATCACTACTTATGCCACTGATATAATGATAATATAGTAGCGTAATAATGTATTTACACATTACTTTCAAAAAGCAATGAATTTTAAAATAATGAACTGATATTGGAATAAAGTAGTAAATATGCTAAATACATATTATAAAAGTACTCTTTTAAGCCAAGTTGACATTCCAGTTCATTTACATTTAATAGGCTCTTCTTGCTAAGTTAGATACAATAGAACATATTGAGGTCAGCAGAAATGTAGGTTATGTCTATATGTTGTGTGATAAGTCGATAATTAAGCCACGATTAATCACGGAATATTGTTATGAATTAACCTAATATTTTTTTTACATTTTCTTTTGATTGAAAACATGTTTTACGCTGTACCTCTTTTCTTTCTTTATTAGATCTATGCCTACCTGGACAAATATGTTGTGGGCCAGGCCCACGCAAAGAAGGTGCTTTCAGTGGCTGTGTACAATCACTACAAGCGCATTTATAACAACATGCCAGCAGGCTCCAGACAGCAGCAGGTGGAGGTGGAGAAGCAGGGCTCTCTCACACCCAGAGGTTTGTATCAGATACCTATTGATGTACAAACATCTGCATCTCTTCATTTACCTGGTCATTAAAGAGATACTATTGTGTTATCAACCCAATCTTCTGCATCTGTAACATATGAGTGTCTTCTCCAGTAAGTAATTGTGATTAATCTGGCCATTTTGATTATTAAGAAGTCAAGGTTCAGGCTAATCAGGTATGTCACAGAACCTTTTCCACCATTAAAAAGGGTAAAAGCTTGCATTTACCCAGGCATGGAGAAGGAAGTCACAAAACTGTTTGGGTGTGAACGTATAACAGCATAGTAATAGTAGCAGAAAATTTACACTTTGAACAAATAAGGGTGCTAATTTTTATTGAGTTGTGAAGCAGTGGAACTGTTATCTCTGAAATGATGTTGCTTCATCCAGTACTTTTAGGATGAGTTAGGGATGACATCCTGTCCTCACTAACGCTAATCTCTTATGTAATCAGTGTAATCAAATCCCGACAGTTATGCTCCAGAATCTATTAAAAGCATTTTTTATGGACAGTATATACAGTTTCTCTAAAAATAAAAAAAATCAATAAACATATTTTTTACATTTGTAAAAATCCCCTGGCTTATGTTAAGGATGCAAAAGGGTTTTATGTGGCACCAAATAAAATGCTCATTTGTTGCACCATTATTTTTTAAAACCAACCTTACCCTAAAAAATATCTCTTTGTAAGTGAGGTCCACATTGTTCTGAGTAAGTATTCACCTCCAACCCTAACTACAAATGACCTAGTTTGATAGTTTTGTGTGTTAAAACATTAATAAAAGCAGAAATACACTACAAAATATATCTATAAAAACATTATTATAATGTAACTGTTAAAAGATATTTTTCATGCTTACTCTGAACACATTAGAATAGAGTGTACTGGTGTGAAATCTTGTTCTCAGTGTCTTCTATATAAAGGCTGTTTACAGCAAACAGCTCTCCTCCTGTACTGTCTGAGGAAACCCAGTGATTATCAGCTGTTTACTGCAGATGCAGCAGATTAGGTTGAAAAGTGCTGAAGTAAATTGTTAAGGTCAGTCACTGTCAAGGTTACTAAACCGTTGCACATGAATGGTGTTTGTGGTGTTACAACAGATTTGACTAAGGGTCTGATAAATTGCCTAGTTTTTTCGATATAGCACCAGATTTGTTTGGAGCTTTGTGATTAGTTGACTTCTCTTTCACTGGTTTGTAGCTGGTTGGGAGCCAATAATGCCACTTTATCAGGGTTGATGTAATCTTTGAATCATGTAAGACATTGCAAACATAACATTTAACAGAGCAACTATTTACCAGACACTTTATTATTTAACCACCACCTTCTTTCTACACTCATTATCCATTTTATCAGCTCCACTGAGCATACTTTACACGCTGCATACTTTACTATGCTTCTATTACCCTGTTCCTCAGTGGTCAGGACTCCACAGAATAGATCACCACAGAGCTGTAACTATTAATTTAGAGCAATAACTTTTATGTGGGTGGTGGCTCATTATTCTCAGCACCAGTGTGTGTTGCACTGGTGTAAGAGTGGATCAGACACAGCAGTTGGGGCTGCTGGAGTTTTTAAACACTTGTGTTCACTCACTGTCCTTCACTCTATTAGGTATCATCTACTCCTTCATCAGCCATCACAAAACATTGCCTTCAGGACACTGTCTCTGTATTTCTGGTTGGTGGACAGTTCTGCAGTGACTCTAAGGTATTTAAAAGCTCCAGCAGCACTTCTGTGTCTAATCCACTTGAACCAGTACAACACACACACATTACCACACACCATCCCCAGTCCTGACCGCTGAGAAACAGGGTGAAAGGAGGATAATAAAGCATGCAGTGAAAACAGATACAGTAGAACAGTCTGTAATTATAGAAAGATCTCCTTTATGATCAATGGATTATGAAGAAGATTAAAATACGCAGCGAGTGTAGAATCAAGGAGGTGGTGTTAATGAAGTTGCCAGTCAAAAAAGAGAAAGAGAGAGAGACTGTCTGTCAAAATTTATTATAAATAATTTTGCCTGACACTCATAATGTGTTGCTTCCCATAACTGGCTACATTTCTCCCCACAGTCTGATCTAATTGATTTTCCCTTTCAGGAACCATGTGTGTGTGTGTTGTGATTTGGCATTTGTACAATATTTAAGTTAATACAAGCTTTACTGACCAACAATGTGCACAATGTAGTGGTAATAGTAGTGATGTCATTGTAAATCTCCTACTTTTTCTATAGAGCTAGAGCTAAGACGTCGGGAGGATGAGTACAGATTCACAAGTAAGTGTTTTTGTTGATGTCCATAACTTTTTATATCATTTTTGCTTTTCTTATGCTTTTTTACATTTTTTTTCCAAACCTGCTAGAAATCAACCTCCTCCTTTTCTGTTTTTCTGATGATTTGATTATTTGTTTATTTGATTGGATTCATGAGTTGACTTGTTGTACAAATGCCAAAGAACTGTTTGTATGTGGTTGTCTGTCTTCCATTCTGTCATTTTTGTTTGGAAATTTCATTTTCATTTTCTTTCTCCTGTTTTTTGTAAAGGGGGTGTTTTAGGAGTTTTTTGTGGGATGAAATTTAGGGAGTTTCATGAGTTACAGACATTGAATGAGTGCAAAAGACTAATGTGCTCACAGCCCATCAGCTCCCGCTTTCAAGCTGGAGAGGGTGTCCTATTGACCTCCTTTCACTCTGGAATTGTGTTACGCAATCCTTGAGCAACGTCAGCTTTAGTGCATGCTTTTCTAAATGAATACCGGGAAGTTGGAAAGTATTTATCATCACGTAACCAGGCCACAGGTTCACTCACTGTACAAGTAATGTATTGTTTGCTGCAGAGATCAGATCAGAATGTACTCTGAATGTAATTCATGGGGGAGCTGATTTGTTTTTCTCTCTGGAAATTTGAACAGATCGTTTAAGGTAATTGAGGCTTTTCAGGAAATTCATACTGATTATATACTTGGTTTTTGCTTTCTATACACCAGTCATTCTAGTAGTCGTTTCTATTTCCCTTTACTCATCACACACGTTCATTCAGGTGATGTTTGCTGTGCTTTTTACCACAGGAAATCCCTTTATATGCCTTTGGTTCAGTCTTGCTGGTTAATCTCACTGGGTTTGTTCATGTGAACGACTGCAGTGACGACAGCTTTTGTCTTGTTGCCTGTTAACCCTGGTTAAAATGATTAGTTCCACATACAGTACCAAACAAAGTTTTGGACACACAGGTTCATTAATGTATGTTCTTTATTTTATTTTTTTAAATATTAAAAACTTAAAAACCTATGAAGGAGCACATAAGCAGAAAGAGAGTAGACTTATGTTTTTGGCTTTACAAACACCTGATATATAGAGCACAGAGTGAAGAAAGCTATTATCAAAAGCTTAGCAGTGCTAGATGTCCTTAAAGACAGTTGAAGACTGGGCAAAGTTGAAATAAAAGATAAAGTTGCTACTTTAAAATAATGAAAGTACGTTAGCAATAGAGGACCTAGATGTTCAAGGAAAAACATTTTTTTATTATTATTAAAATAATTAAATATTGCTATGTACATATAGTTTATATTGCAGTAGAAAGCGTTTCATTAAGCAGTGTATTATTTTTAAATGTATTTATGTATTTAAAATAAACATTATTTTCAGGATGTGTTACTGACATTCCTTAAAGGGTGCATTACATGAATTGGCAAATTAAATTTTGAGAATTTTGTAGTTACTGATAACCAGTTTTTTGATATTGGAATGATATTCTATCAACCAAAATTAAGACATGTTTTGTAATCTTAGTTTTGGACATATCGTTCAGCCAGAGTTACAGAGTTCTGCAGTATGTGTGTGTGTTGTTGTTTTTTTTGTCCTCTTTAATTTATGACAACTGTCTGAATAAAAAAAAATCCTTTTCAGTCTTTTTATAATTAAAATTTTAATAATGTTTAATTTCTTCAGTAAGTCAGATTGAAATTTATGCCTTATCTATTTCTTTTATTTTTTATTTGTTTGTTTTGTTTTGTTTTTTTGTTTTGCTGGGCATGGACATTGTTGACGTAATCAATTTTTTTTTGCCTGTCACTCCTTCCGTCTTTTCAAAGTGTGTCCCAGTTCACACTCTACGTGCTGGTGTGCATATACCTTTATTAGTATAAGTAGGAGCCATTTCTCATATGTGTGAACTTATATTTTGCAATTCTTCAGTTTTTAATGTAATAGCAATTTTTTATTTAAAAATGAAGATTATTATAAAACTTTTTTTTGGTCTTTTACTCAGATTTTTTACACTATGTTTTATTCTGTGTTATACTTTTTAGCAATTGGAGTAAAATACATTGCTTACCGTATCACAGTATATTGAAATATATTTAATCTGATCCAAGTTCCTCCCAATACAAAGCATTGGAAAATGCATTGGATTTATGCTTTATTTTGTTATATATAGCAAGAATTTGACTATGGTGTTTATCACTTTACAGGGCTTACAGTTCACTATATTGCTGAATTATGAACAATGTACTGTAATTGTTTATTTTTTATATCATATTTAGAAAATCTGAATGAAAAAAAGTTTACTTTTATCAAATTATAACAGAATGATCTAATGACAGTACAACACAGCTGTCTAGTGGGCGGGGTTTCAACGAAACACTAAATAAACTAAAACCAATCTTTTCAGGGAAAAAAAATAATAATTTTGTCCAATAACACTGCAATACAATATATTTCCTACACACTATTATCTTTAGACCTGCCTTTTTTTTATAGTGGGATAAGTGATGTCCCAATGTAATCTAATAATGAGAAATGCATAATAATAATTTGAATGATTGATTTATGATGTATCCGCAGTGTAAGCTTGCATTACTTTCTAAGGTCGTTGACAAAATAAAACCTAAAAAATAATATTCTAGTGAACACTATCCTCTGAAGTTTTATTTTTACAGTCATGTCTGATTTTTGTATTTTATTTTGTCTGCTGTGCTTGTTCCAGAGCTGCTGCAGATCGCAGGGATCAGCCCCCATGGTAGCGCCTTGGGAGCCTCCATGCAGCAGCAGGTGAACCAGCAGCCTCCTCAGGAACGGAGAGGAGGAGAGGTGCTGGACTCCAACCACACCGACATCAAACTGGAGAAGAGCAACATCGTACTGCTGGGCCCCACCGGCTCTGGTCTGACTGAACTCCTAATTTTCTCACAGTGTAGCTCCTGGAAGAGGGGGTTAGACTAGTGCATGCAGTGACTGAAAAAAACACTGGGAGAACATGTAGTGTGCTACAGTAGGGGTGGGTAATGTGGTAACGCACCAGTAAAACATTCCAGACTTTGGATCTGAATGCTCTGTGATAATTATGAGTCACAAAATGTGTGTCCATCACAATAGCATTGCCATGTTGTCTCATTGCCCAATTTCAGTTAAATATTTCATGTAGCACATAAACACTGATATTTGAGTGAAATTAAGTTTAGTTTAGGATTTACAGAAAGTGTGCAATAATTCTTTAAACAAAATTAGGCAGGTTCATAAATTGGGGCACACCAACAGAAAAGTAACTAATATTTAGTAGAGCATTCTTTTGCAGAAATAACAGCCTCTAAACCCTTTTATTGCTTCCAATGGGAGTCTGTCTTCTGGTTGAAGGTATTTTGGATTATTCTTCTTTAAAAAACATCTCCAGTTCAGTCAGGTTTGATGGTTTCTGAACAGCCCGCTTTAAATCACACCACAGATTTTCAATAATATTCAGGTCTGGGGACTGAGATGATCATTCCAGAATTTTGTACTTGTTCCAGCCCCGGTGCAACTTTTGCTTTCTCACTGATTCTTGAACTGTTGACTGGAATCTATGCAACCCTCAACTTTAACAAGATTCCCAGTACCTGCACTGACCACACAGCCCCACAGCATGATGGGACCACCACCAACTTTTACTGTAGGGAGCAGTTAAGTGTTTGTCTTGGAATGCTGTGTTCTTTTTCCACCATGCATATCATCCTCCAAATAATTAAATTTTAGTTTTATCAGTCCACAGAACCTTATTCAAAAATAAAGCTGGTTTGTCTAAATGAGCATACCTCAAGCGACTCTGTTTGTGGCGTGTGCTCAGAAAAGGCTTTTTCTGCATTACTTTCCCATACAGCCTCTCCTTGTGTAAAGTGCGCTGAATAGTTAAACGATGCACCGTGACTACATCTGAAGCAAGATGATGATGTAGGTCTTTGGAGCTGGTCTGTGGGTTGACTCTGACTGTTCTCACCATCCTTCTCCTCTGCTTATCTGAGATTTTTCTTGTTCTGACACTTCAGGTCTTAACTAGAACTGTGTCTGTGATCTTCCATTTCCTCACTCTGTTCCTCACAGTGGAAACTGCAGCTGAACTCTCTGAGATTGGAGCTTTTTGTGTCCTTCCTCTTAAACCATGATGTTGAACAATCTTTGTTTTCAGGTCATATGAGAGTTGTGTTTTGAGGCTCCCATGTTGCCGCTCTTTAGAAAAGATGCAAAGAGGAGAAAAACTTGCAATTGGATCCTTAACACTTTCTTGTAATTGGATTCACCTGTGTTTGTAGGTTAAGGGTCAATGAGCTTACCAAACTAAATTTGTATTCCAGTAATTAGTGATAAAGGTATTAAAATCAATAAAAGACAGGGGTGCATAATTTATGCACCTGCATATTTTTGCACACTTTCTGTAAATCCTATTCTCAACTATTACTGTTTTCATCTGCTATTTGATATATTTAACTAAAATTGCTGATCCCAGCAACCAATGATTTATAAAGAAAAATCATGAAAATTATCAGGGATGCCCAAACTTTTTCATACAACTGTAGATCATAAACTGTTAACTGGGGTGGGGTGGGCTCCTTGGTTCTGTCCACACCTGTATAAATTGTGGTGTGTGCTCATGGTAACGTGACTTACTGGATATCAAGCCAGTCCTTACACTGGGTGCCAGATGGATGGGACTATCTATTTATATTAATTAATCATAAAAGGTGGGTAGTGATGATCATGACAAGCAATTTCTGGCTAAAACTGTTTGTGGCAACAGTAAAGCAGTGTCTGACAGAAAGCCAAACACACATATCCTGCAGTCAGTGCAATATTTTTTAGCTTTCATGAAACATGATTCTAGACCCATGTCCCATAAAATTTGTTATGTCAGTGTAAATAAATATTAGCATGCAAACATTTGGGCACCCCTATCCTGCTTCTTTAAAAATACTGTTAATTTGCTGAGTTTAAATAGAAACTTGAGAAATTGACTAGGGTTGCCAAAACTTTTGCATGTGACTTTGTGTGCGGGTGTATGTGTACTTTTTACTGTTGTTTGTTTCGCTAAATGCCCTAAAAAGTGAGACATGAGATATTGAACAAAGCTGTGAAATTGAGTCTTTAACATTTGTTTTGCAGGAAAAACCCTTTTGGCCCAAACTTTAGCCAAATGCCTGGATGTCCCTTTTGCGATCTGTGACTGCACTACCCTCACACAGGCTGGATATGTGGGAGAGGATATTGAGTCAGTCATCGCTAAACTACTGCAGGACGCCAACTATGTCATTGAGAAAGCTCAACAGGGTAAGATGCAAAGGGATTATTTTTGGAAAACACTTGATCACATTTCTTAATGATTATTCTTAAATGCATGGTAACGACACACCCTTTAATTGTTTATCAACCAAATACTGTATACACAGAACGTAACAACAATGCCAGCACTAACAATAGCAATCAGCCATATCAAAACAGTTATACAGTAATTATACAAAATGAATTCTATTTGACATTCATGCAGGCCCAATGTACGCTATTGCTGCTCATCTGCAGGGCCTCCATGCCTTCACCCGATAACATGCTAATGTACTTGTACTTACTAACAAGGCCCCAGACAAGTATGTTGCTACATACGTAGAGTACATAGAGTGCACTGACCAAAAGACAACTTCATCACTCAAGTCTGAGTTATATATATTCAGTCCCAGATTCACAGCACAGTAGATGGCACAAGCAAATGAATAGACAACGTGTGAGTAGAGAACGCAACGGTCTAAACACCAGCAGCTCAGCAAACCGCAAATCATGAAGTACTTTGTGAGAATCTGTGGTGCCAGTTTAATGATGCACGTAGTACTTTGACGTTAAGGTAGACTACCGTCCACTCAAAGTCTTCAAACATCCAAAACAAAAAAGTGATTAAAAAAGTGAAACTTACTTCAAAATGTTGCCCCAAAAATGTCTATTGATGCATCCCTTTTCACTATTTTATTTCAAAGCGTAGCAAGTTAATCACAATGGGAATGAAAACTAAATATTTAATTTATAAAACTTTTTTACTCATTTTTGCTAATTGTTGTGCATACAATGGAAAAATGTTCTTCAGTTAAACCGTGACATATCAAGCTGTAGGAACTGTCTGGTGCAACAGTGGTCCCAGAAATTTCAGCCCTCATTAGATATGCAACTGCTTGTTCTGCCTGACTACTGTCTGTAAAGATGATTCCCAAAAAGAACCTACATTTACCTGAAGTTTATTTGTATATTTATGATGCATAGAGTCACAACTTATTTATATTTTCCTGCTAAAATTCTGTCATTGTGCATAACTTGTGCATTGTGCCATAACTTGTCATTGTGCAGAACAACTGTAGGGAAACCCAGCTAGCAATTGACACTGGTGTATTGATCTATGACAATCAGTGCCAATGTCATATAGCGTTCCCTGTCATGTTTCATTGCTTTAATTACTGTTTTTGCGGTGATGTAAAAGGTGTTTGTGTAATGTGGGTGATCTTACATCAGCTGTTTAATTCACAGGCATTGTTTTCTTGGATGAAGTGGACAAAATTGGCAGCGTGCCTGGAATCCATCAGTTAAGAGACGTGGGTGGAGAAGGAGTTCAGCAGGTTAGTCATTAGAGCCACTCTCCTGCACTGAATGAACATAAAGCTTAAACTTTTTTTTTAGCTCTATAGATGCATTATAAAATCTGCAGCTTAATGGATTAAGTCCTATTGTTAATGTAAAAAAACTAACAACTTGTTTAAAAAAGGTGACTGTTATGAACTGTTATGCATTATTTTCATTTCAGGGTTTACTTAAACTCCTGGAAGGCACAATAGTGAATGTTCCTGAGAAAAACACACGCAAGTTAAGGGGTGAGACGGTGCAAGTCGACACTACGAACATCTTGTTTGTTGCTTCTGGTGCTTTTAATGGACTGGATCGCATCATCAGCAGAAGAAAGAATGAGAAGGTTCGTTTTCATTGTTACCTTGTTAACCTGCCCAGTAGGCTTGCCGATAATTTTTAGTGGTTGTATTTCAGATCCACTGTGTAATGCATTCTATACACTATGTGGGCAAAAGTATTGAAACAGTCTGTTCTGTTAGAAAGTCATCCTTCAGGAATCAGGAGTCAGAACTTCAGAGTTGACTTGAGTGTAATCTTATGCAGACAGACTTATACGTACATGGGCACAGCTTAGTTGGGTGTTGTTTTTCTCTTCTCTCTACTCTATCTGACTGAGTAAAGCCCTATTTGGATGGGATTAGTTTCTCAGGGGGACAACTGTGAAAAATATTTCACATTTCTTAGCGATTAAAGTCTTGCATTCGGACTGCAATTGAAAAAACAGGAGGACCAGTGAGTTGTTTTTTTTTTTTTCTTCTCCCCTTTCCCCTCTCATCACGTTTAGTAGCTCCTTCATTTCCACTGGCTTTTGTATTTACATGGATCTCCATTTAAACGTGTAATTATGGTGCCTGGCAGTGGACAAATAGCTATTCTATTAAACGCAAGGTGACGAAACTCTGAGATGTGCGTCCGGATGGAACTAAAATTACCGGGGGACCACAGAGTTCAGCGAATAACACTAGATAATTCAGCCTGTAAATTTTTTAGAGGACGTCTGAGGACAGGAAAAAAATCACAGCAGACCCCCCATAAAAGAGAAAATTACCCCAGGACCCCCTGATAAACAAATCCCGTCCAGATAGGGCTTAAGACATCTTAGTAGGACTTTACATACTTTAGAAACAGCTTTGAACACTGGGGGTGCAGGAGGAGGAAGGATAGGACTTTAGGGAGGGGTATGTGGAAGATATAGTGAGGGCTCTTTGGGTATCATCGAGGGAGTTAATGGTTGTCAGATGGTCGACACTTTGGTTGGGATTTCAAATTATCATATAATTGACTTACAAACAAGGAGCAGGTGTTTGAGGGTTGCAGTGTTATCAGTGTAAACAGGAATAGGGAAATAGGGGGTGACAATTGAGAACCTAAAGAAAGCATAATTCGTTGTTAACAGAATCTCTTACTTCCTTGTTTTGAATTAAAAGTGAGTTTGATCTGTTTTTATTAGATTTACTGTCTCTGCAGTCTGAGGAGGGGTTTCTGAAAGATTTCTGAGCATTGCTGTGAGGATTTGGTGCATTATGCATGATACCAATAGGTCCATTCTATTGGTTGTGTGTGTGTGTGTGTTAATGTCTGCATCGGTCAGAATCTCTTGCAGTGCAGGACTGAATTTATTTTGTTATTGGCAGGAGTTTAATCCATCCAGGCGATACAGAGGCGGAATCACATATATATACATAGGAAAATCCTACAAATTAATAAATTGTCTAGATAATTATAATAATCACGCAGTAATTATTATTATAATGAACAGAAGGAAAACAACATATTAATCAGTAGTATTAACAACAACAATGATGCATATATTTATTCATTTAAATCCACCTCTTCTACAAGAATCTTGATCTGGCTGCAATGGAGAAAGACTGTGGAGAGACAGCCTACTCATTTGAATAAACCTGCCCCTGAGGGCTGCCTCCACAGAGCTCACACAGTCTATGGTCCCGCCCATACAGTCATTGGTCCCACCCCGGCTAGGTGTAACCCAGCCCTTTTACAATAACCACTCTTTTTTGAATAGAGCTGAATAACGTTTTAAAATATGAATTCTGTGGGGATATAAAAATTTAACAATATAAGCAGAGGTTACACTAGCTGCTGCATTTAAATAATGGAGGTACAATTACAGTATACTGGAAAAAAGCGTGATTGAAGTTGTCTGTTTTACCATTGAAACCTATAGGGATGGGTGGGATTACACAGCTTTCTGCAACCAAACAGCAGGGGGCGCTCGACCATTTCAGTTTTTCTAACTCACCTGACAGCTTGTGTTTTTGACAAAAAAACAGGACGGCGCTATCCAGCTCTTTATTGCTGTTTTAATAAATATATTAGTACATTTCAAACACAATTAATTCATATTGAACAAATTAATTCATATTGGGACCACAGGACGGGAGCGGCAGAAATGTGTATGTGGCAGGCAAATGCGGGATTAAAACAAGCGTTTTTTGGTGGGAGCGGGTGGTAACAGGACTAAAACAAGTGGGAGCAGGTTTAAAAAGAACAGTCCCATTCAGAACTTATGTCGCTCAGTGCATTCATTAGAAGGGCCGTCATTAGAAAGCTATTTAGGGGTTTGTATAATTATGGCTTAGTACTTAACTCTATGCTACCTATTCTATTCCTATTTATAGTACCTGGGCTTTGGTACACCATCTAACCTGGGTAAGGGACGACGGGCAGCAGCAGCAGCCGACGTGGCCAACATCACAGGAGGCGAGGTGGACGCAGTGGCCGAGATCGAGGAGAAAGATCGGCTCCTAAAACTCGTGGAGGCGCGTGACCTGATCGAGTTTGGCATGATCCCGGAATTTGTGGGTCGTCTGCCTGTGGTGGTACCGCTGCACAGCCTGGATGAAGACACACTTGTTCGCATTCTGACTGAACCTCGAAATGCTGTAGTACCACAGTACCAGGCCCTCTTCGGTATGGATAAGGTAAGGAACATCAACTTTTGGGTTCTTCACATGAGGTTCTGGAGAGCTTGTGCCCAGCACTGTAACAGCACATGTAAAGTGTGGCACACTGAAGGTTGTGATTTAGCTGCTGAATAAATTTTGGAATATTCTAATTAGTTTATAAATTAGTTTGTAAATTTATAATAGTGTTTTAATCATTTGTGTTGCTAAAATACATTATATGGACAGAAGTGTTTTATATCTTATCTCTACAAGGGGTGGGAATCTCTAGGCACCTTATTCAGTTTGATTATAATACAGAGGTCTGCGATGAGAATATAAAACGATTATTGATTCATCTAGATACATAATTTTCCTATATACAGGATTTATTGTTTTTCTATTGCATGACTACTTTGTACTTTTAAAGTAAATGTGATTTAGTCTAGGCCCTAGTTCCCATCTCTCCCACCCCATCAACTCAGGAAGAGCTTTGTAGTTGAGTAGCTGAGTAGCTGGATCAGATGTTTTAGAGCAGGATAAACAATAAAAGTGCAGGACAGAGGTTTCTCCAGTTGGAAACCACGGCTTTCAGACAAGGAGCCCTCTGACTTTTTCTCTGAAGTTCTTCTCCACTTTTTCAGTGTGACCTGACTGTAACCCCTGATGCCCTGCGAGCGATTGCCCGAATGGCGCTGGAACGGAAGACAGGTGCTCGAGGGCTTCGCTCTATAATGGTGAGAAATGTAATGGGTTTTAATAGTGTTTCACACTTCTTCACTGGGGTCCCTTTTTGATTCATGTTTTTGTCTTCTAACAGGAGAAACTGCTGCTGGACCCCATGTTTGAAGTGCCACACTCAGATATTGTAGCTGTGGAGATAAACAGGGAGGTAGTTCATGGAAAAACAGAGCCTCATTACGCAAGGTGAGAGATCCTGTTCATTGTGATTGTTGTATTAATAGACTTCCATTTCCTTATTTCCTGCATACAGTTTTGCTTAATGACGCTACTTAAGGAAGTAAGCAAAATCCTAGTGGTGTAATACAGCCTTGTGGTCAAAAGGAATATAGTGTTTCCAAAATACTGTGTTGAATTCATGCAGTAATTATACACTGATTTTCTGCCGGAGTCAGTTGTCTGTTTATACAGGTTTCTAGCTGCCAGTCATGATCCTTACCATTTACTACACTGTCTACTGTGGGTGGTAATACATGGCTTCTATGACGGTCGCCCTGCCTATAACCATAAGTTACAAGAAAATAAAATTAAAAGACCTTTTTGGAAAAGAAGAACTTAACTCAAACACCTAATTTAATACATATGTAGCTTGATATTTCCCTTATTGTGCTACAACCTTTGAACAACTTTGCTCTGTCTGGATATATAAAACCAAGTGTACGCCACAAATAGCCAATGGCAATTTTGTGTGTGCAATGTGCCAAGTCCTGCTGGAAAATGAAATCCACATCTCCACCAGCAGATGACATGGCTCTCCAAACCATCATTGATTGTGGCTACCAATTGGTCTTATATAATATTCAAATTTTCTGAGAAACTGATTTTTGGGTTTTCATTGGCTGTAAGTCATAATCAACAATAAAATAAATAAATGCTTAAAATAGAGCACTCTGTGTGTAATATGTCTATATAAGTTTCACATTTTAAACAGTATAACTGAAATAAATTACATTTCCAATGATATTCTAATATTTTTTTTAGATGCACCTGTACATTGAGTGTCTCCTGCATTCAATGTGGATGTGATTTTCTTTAAGAGTCCCTTGTCTTTTTATGCAAACAGTTCTAGCTAGATGTCTAGCTGCCGGTCATGATCTTTACCAATCACTGTGCTGTCCACTGTGGATGGTAATGCATGATTTCTATGGCGTATTTCTGATACACGTGAGACTGGATTTACTCAAGTTTACATCTCAACTTATACAGGTGTGAGTGTTTAAACACTTGACACTTTTATGATCATGGTATATATATATATATATATATATATATATATATATATATATATATATATATATATATATATACAGTTGTGGTCAAAAGTTTACATACACTTGTAAAAAAACATAATGTTATGGCTGTCTTGAGTTTTCAATAAGTTCTACAACTCTTATTTTTCTGTGATAGAGTGATCGGAACACATACATGTTTGTCACAAAAAACAGTCATAAAATTTGGTTCTTTCATAAATTTATTATGGGTCTGCTGAAAATGTCACCAAATCTGCTGGGTCAAAAATATACATACAGCAACATTAGTATTTGGTTACATGTCCCTTGGCCATTTTCACGGCAACTAGGCGCTTTTGGTAGCCATCCACAAGCTCCTGGCAAGCTTCAGGTCGAATGTTTGACCACTCTTCTTGACAGAATTGGTGCAGTTCAGCTAAATGTGATGGTTTTCTTGCATGAACCCGTTTCTTTAGCACTGTCCACATGTTCTCAATGGGGTTTAAGTCAGGACTTTGGGAAGGCCATTCTAAAACCTTAATTCTAGCCTGGTTTAGCCATTCCTTTACCACTTTTGATGTGTGTTTTGGGTCATTGTCTTGTTGGAACACCCAACTGCGCCCAAGACCCAACCTTCGGGCTGATGGTTTTAAGTTTTCCTGCAGAATTTGGAGGTAATCCTCCTTCTTCATTATCCCATTTACTTTCTGCAAAGAACCAGTTCCACTGGCAGCAAAACATCCCCAGAGCATAATACTACCACCACCATGCTTGACAGTAGGCATGGTGTTCCTGGGATTAAAGGCCTCACCTTTTCTCCTCCAAACATATTGCTGGGTGTTGTGGCCAAACAGCTCAATTTTTGTTTCGTCTGACCAGAGAACTTTTATCTTTGTCCATGTGATCAGCAGCAAACTTCAGCCGAGTCTTAAGGTGCCTTTTCTGGAGCAAGGGCTTCTTTCTTGCACGGCAGCCTCTCAGTCCATGGCGATGTAAAACACGCTTGACTGTGGAGACTGACACCTGTGTTCCATCAGCTTCCAAATCCTTGCAGACCTGCTTCTTGGTGATTCTTGGTTGACTCTTGACCATCCTGACCAATCTCCTCTCGGCAGCATGTGATAGCTTGCGTTTTCTTCCTGATCGTGGCAGTGACACAACTGTTCCATGCACTTTATACTTGCGTATAATTGTCTGCACAGTTGCTCTTGGGACCTGTAGCTGCTTTGAAATGGCTCCAAGTGACTTCCCTGACTTGTTCAAGTCAATAATTCGCTTTTTCAGATCCACACTGAGTTCCTTTGACTTTCCCATTGTAGCTTTTGTAGCTGAGTCTAATCACTGGGTCAAATGAGCCCTATTTAAATGGGCTCATGAGAAGTCAACAGCTGTAGTCAATCAGAATCACTTACAAGAAGTGAAGAGGCCATGACATGAAGCTAATTTGATTGACACAACTCGCTACATCACCAAAATTGACAAATTTTGTTGCTGTATGTATATTTTTGACCCAGCAGATTTGGTGACATTTTCAGCAGACCCATAATAAATTTATGAAAGAACCAAATTTTATGACTGTTTTTTGTGACAAACATGTATGTGTTCCGATCACTCTATCACAGAAAAATAAGAGTTGTAGAACTTATTGAAAACTCAAGACAGCCATAACATTATGTTTTTTTACAAGTGTATGTAAACTTTTGACCACAACTGTATATATATAAATAAAGATTTTCTTTGCAAGTTTTGCAATTTTAGAGATACAAGAGCTTTGTGTGAAAGGAGCAATTTATTTAGGTGACTGTGGACAATTTGGTTGATTTTGTGTTTATTTTCCTTTCTGATTTGAATTATAATAAGATTATTATATACATTTTATTTTACATTTCAATTATTAACATGTTGGTGTATTAATATTTAAAATGTTGTGTGTATATTTTGCAGAGCACCAGCAAAAGAAGCAGCAGAGGAGGAATATGACTCTGGAATGGAGGAAGAGAACTGGACCAGGCAGGTTGATGCAGCCAAGAATTAAAACCAGCCAACAAAAAAACTTCTTATTTAAGCTCCAAATGATGAATAATTTTTTTATTTCAGTTTATTAAGTAAGTAATGATTCACCATGGGTCCATTTACACACATACATGTACACACTGATGTATGTAGCCCTGAATGATCTGTACTAATGACTGATTCACCTGTAAGTCACAGTGTGGAGTTTTCACTTATCCTGAATTATACTTATGGACAAATGATTTAGACGAAAAACATGTTTAAACCAAATGTAATCTATGAACTATGCCTCCCAGTGAGTGACTGTTAATAGTGAATGTAAAAAAATATTTTATTCCTTTATAAACATATGTTTAGATTTTTATGAGCTGTTTGCTTTCATTGGTTTGAATGGAGATAAGAGGATAAAGATCACATCTTCCTCTTTGTTATAATGTTGAATAACCGTTTTCTTTTTCTGCTCAGAGTGTTATAATATAAAAAAAAGTTCTGGACACAATGTTCCACTCTACAGTGTAAATCTGTTGAGATTTATCCACTGAGGTACTTGTTTTGTTTCATTATACTCCTTTAGCTTTTACTTGACAGGGAAACTCCTCATGAAATCTGAGTGAGCATATTTGTGACACACCGGAAGTAGTTCTTAACAAAACAACTTTGTAATAGAGTTTTATAGTCCTCTATTTATCTGCTGCTGTCTGTATTACCCTTCATGCTGCATTAGTTTTGTGCATGGGTTTGTTTGTCTTTTAATGGACTGGTTTAGAACAATAACTGTTCCAGAACGCTGCTGATTGGTTGGTCCTTAAGGAGCTTAAACATGAGCATAGTCTTGTTACTCTAACCTGTTAGACCAAGGTTCTTCAGATCTGGTCTTGGAGGGCTGATACACTGATGTCCAGTCCTGCTCAAACACACCTACTAACACTGGCAGATAAAAGACGAGTAGAATGAGGGATATCACAAACCATACTGGACCCTCCTGAAATGGAATTATAAGCTGCTGCATTAGCTAGATTTCCCATCAGTATTCTTTGAGAATTCCTCCAATTACGCACCTTGTATCTCTCGCTGCTCACATTTTCCTCTTTCACATTGCATGTTGTGTAATTCACATCCCACTTTTGTGAATTACACAACACTCATCTCTCCTTCTGACTGGGAAACCTTCTCTTAAGATATGTTTTTAATAGGTGTAGCTTTTTCTGTGTAGACTGATTTTCTGTGTATACGCACCATCATGGATTGTCTGAGTCAGATTGGTTTATTTTAAACCTCTGATAACATTCAAGAACAGAAAGAACAGATCAAACTGATTAAAAACCTCTTCAAAAAAACCTGCACAGATTCTGTAGTAAGATGAAACCAAGATAAGCTTGAGTAGGAAGAAGCACAAGATAGGTTGAAGTCAAACATGGTGGAGGCACTGTTTTTGAATGTGTTCAAATGGACTGACAAATTGTGACAGACTTTTTAAAGAACTTCAACTATTTTACAGCTGGGATCATGTGTACAGATTTTTCAGAAAAATCTTTGATCTAGGATCACCTCCCATTTTTGCTCTAATCATTATGATAATTACTAAAGCTGCACAATATATTGTTTGCTAATTGTGTACTTTCAATACATAATATAATACAATATCAGCAATTTGGTTATTATGTGCAGCCTGGTGGTGATCTTTTTTGTTTCAGAATTAATTAAATCAGTTATGTTACAGAACTGATTTTGATTTATTGGTCCTAGATCAACGTATTTATTCTGGGATGTTAAGCAGACAGATCCCATTCCTCTGTTCTTTTGTAGGCTTTCTTGTAAAATGATATGGGTTAATAAAGCTGTCCTTAACTCTCTGGCTTTGGATTCATTTATTCCACAATGTTCTTTTATTAATCAAATATCACTTGCGCTTAATGAGTACATTAATAGTGCACCAGACAATAAAGGCAATGGGTAGTTTTGGAGAATAAAGAAGCAAGGGTAAAAAGGCTAAGGGCTACAGCAGGCTGACTGGGTAGGACACCATTCGAAAAATGCATCCATGGAGGTACGGATATCTGAGAGGACAGCAGAGATCCCACCTGACACGGAAGTTAAGGGAGTCTCCCACATTTAAATAGGGGCCGCCTGCCCCCCACAAATTATATACAATATTTTATTGAGCAAGCAAGTTAAGAAGACACATACACATTGATTAAAGAGGCATTAAACCTAAAATCATTTTTTTCATTAGTAGCTGAAACGTGTTCCTTTAAAGTTGTGAAAATGTTTAGAAACATTTCATAAACTTAAACTGAGGATGATGTGTCTGCATACTTTGGTTCACAGACACTCACAATATGCAAATCAGTCTATCCCCTGGTGAAGTTCAACTTCTGAGTCTCAAAGCTATCAGAGGCACACAGCTCACCCCAATCAGATTTTAATTCTGCACCACCCCTAAACCCATACATCACCCAGTGCCCCTCCCAAATTACTCCTCACATTTTTTTATTTTTTCAAATATGAGCTGAGGGTGGAGTCAGCTAAAATCAGGGGGATTAGTTACCCTTTATTAGCGTGACAATAGATCATCCTGATTGGCATCCCTTGTTGCACAGTTACCACTAAGGTTTCTGTGTGGGGGGGTTTGCAGTTTGGCTTGATCTAGCACGAAACGAGAGAGTGGGATTGCAAAACACACAGAAAATGAAAAAAATAAACACATTTTACCTCATTATTTTGAGATGATAATGTATTGTTTGGAGATATTTTCCCAAAATTTGGAAATTATTTCTTAATATTTTGAAAAATGAATTGCAGTCATTATTTAATTACATTTTTGCATTTATTATTTTCAGATGTTCAGATTTAGTTTATTCAATTGATAAAATGCTATGTAATTTATTTGCAATTATCTTCTAATATTCTAAAATTAATATTTTTTTTTTTTTTTTTGATGGTGATTTTTCCTTTTTTTCTAAGTGGTGTGTGCATGGCCTTTCATGATTTAACAGGTAAACCCCATCTATGTTCAAAAACCTGTTCCCTTAATTTAATAAATCTCTTTCTAAATATAGCTAACTTAATTTTAAAAAATTTAATATTATTTAAAAGTTACTTTATTTCAGTAATTCAGTTCAAAAGGTGAAACTCACATATAGATGTATTACACACAGTACATCTATATAATATACGAGAAATAATTTATTATGATGATACTATGACCAAACTATGATTGATTAATTAAAACTTTTCAATATATTTCAATATATTTGTTTGAGATGGTATTTTCTAGCTTGATACTTAGCTAGCTTAAATGGCTAAAGACATACAGTCGGTTTGAAACACTACATTTAAATGTCTGTTGTTGGCGCCCTTTCTTTCAAGTGCCCTAGATCTAGTGCACTCACTCCGTTTGGAACACACCCAAACAGCCATAGAGCGGAAGTGACCAGCATTAGCGCTACATCCGGTTAGCGGGGAGCAGCGGTGAGAAACTGTTTAGCTGTTTAGTTAACTGGCCGGGTTACTGTTTATCTGTTACAGTAAAACACAGCGGCTGCATTCATTCAGGACTCGCAGGAAACATGAACAACCTCCCGCCGTACTCTGCGGAGCCGCCGGGAGCGGCAGAGGGCCGCGGGTACGGCAGCAGAGGCGGGTACGGTGTCGGAGCGCCGCCCGGCTCCGTCCCTCCACCCCCGACGCCGCCGTGGCCCGGACAGCACGGACAGCCCGGACAGCCCGGGCCGTACAGCCAGTGGCCGCCGTTCCAGCCCCCGCCGTTCTCTCACCCTCCACTTTTCGACCCCAGCAGGCCTCCTCCAGGCTTCTTCGGCGAGCAGCAGAACGCGCTGTGGCCTCCTCCGGCCAGCAGGGGGCAGCAAGCGCATGTAGGTACTGATAGGGGCAGCTTTGATCAAGGGGGCCCTTTTACAAATTTTGGACCACCACCAATCCCAACACCATGTCCACCAGTGCACCAGCCCAGGTTTCACCAACTCAACCCACCAGCCAGTCCAAGCTTCACTCCAGACTACCATAAACCACATCCCAGCTCCTTTCCTCACCATATCAACAACCCCCCAGAAGGCCACTGGTCAGGGGATGGGCAGAATAATGGAAACAGAACCACCACTACCACATCCACCACGTCCATGTTGCAGGTGACCCCTGACGCAGACACCACACAGCGGATTCAGGACGAGCAGTGGGTTAAAGGTTTCCTGCAGAGAAGAAGAAGGAGCAAGCCAGCAGCATCAGCCGCAGAAGCAGCTCAGCATCCCCCCAAACAGTCTGTTTCAGATTTCAGACACAAGCTCTACAGCACAGTCCACATGCTCTCAGAGCTCACCCTGCTCTGCCAAACCCTCAAAAACAACCTGGAGAACCAGGGCGTGTGGACCGAGGCCTACTCCCGAGCCGGAGAGCTGAAGAGCAGCCTGCAGGAGAGGCTGGCAGGCCTGCAGGACAGAGAGGTCATCAGCAGGGTCAAGAAGAACCTGGAGCTGATCAAGAAGAAGCGAGCTTGCATGCGCAGGAGAAGAGCGGAGAGGATGGAGGAGAAGCAGGAGGAGGAGAGGAGGGCTGCGGAGAGGGAGGCAGCTATGGACAAGTTCCAGCTGAAGCAGATACAAGAGTTGGAGGAGAAGAACAGGGTGAGTTGAGGGGTCATTAGGGGCCTGAGGAGGTGCCGTGGCTTTGGGTCATGTGAGGTGTTGGGTGGTGTATCATCAGGTGTACAGTTTTTCTCCAGATAACTACGTTTTACTCCAAACGTAGTCATCTGACAGCTACCAGTTTTGCGCTGGGTCCAAATATTTGTGGACACCCTTTATGTAAATGCAGTCAGCTGCTTTAAGTTGCACCCACAGCAGCTGACACAAATGTGCAAAAGACACACATTCACAGCTTGCCTTGTCCTTGTATAGAATTACCCCCAGTAGTATAGGACTCTGTGGCTCATGCTAGGCCTGTAACGATAAGAACGTTCTGTGGATGAAATATATAGATATATAGAAGTTATTGCGATAAATTATACAATTGTCATTTTAGGACCTTTAAATGACACTGACATAATGATAATAGAATAGCACAACAAAGCAGTTATACCATTTTAAAGACAACTTTAATTTATCGTAGTTTAGGAAATAATTGCATGACTGGCTAAAATACTGTCAAAAATTTGAATATAATTGGAAAGTTACTTCATATCAGTAATTTAGTTCAAAATGTGAAACTCATATATTATATAGATGAATTAAACACAGAGTGATCTATTTTAAGCATTTATTTATTTTATTGTGGCTGATTGTGGCTTTCAGCTAATAAAAACCCTGGAAAAGTCCTGCTGGAAAATGAAAGGCACATTTCCATAAAAGTCGTCAGCAGAGGGAAGCAGGAAGTGCTGTAAGATTTTGTGGGAAAACACTGCACTGACTTTAGACTTAATAAAAAACAGTGGACCAACACCAGCAGATGACATGTCTCTCCAAACTATCACTGATTGTAGAAACTTCACATGGGATTTAAATGCACAGAAGCTGTTTAAATGTGGAAAGTGCTTGAAGTTGGTGAACACATTTGTAATATTTTGTGTTTTGGCACTTTTGAAGACATGGACTAATTTGAGTGTATACTGAGTTGATTGTTATTTAAATTGATTGATTAATTTACAAGTGTTTTCTCATTTAGGAGCGTGAGCTGAAACTGGCTGCAGACGCTGTGCTGTCCGAGGTGAGGAAGAAACAGGCAGATTCTAAGCGAATGCTGGACATTCTCAAGGCTCTGGAAAAGCTAAGGAAACTTCGCAAAGAGGCAGCATCCAGGAAAGGTGACCAACGGATTCTTTATGCATTTAATTAGTCAAATGTTACCAATTTGGTCAGTTGACTTTATTATGTATCTTTGCATTTGTACACAGTACAACAAGTAGAGAAACAATTTAATGACTGGTCAAATAAAACAGTGAGATACACTACAGTACCAGCCAAAAGTTTGGACACACCTCTTCTCCTGATTTTTTTTTTTTACATTGTGCATTTTATATTGAAGTCGTTAAAGCTATGCAGGAACATGTGGGATTATTTTGTAAACAAAAAGTGTTAAACAAACCAGAATATGTTTTTTATTTTAGATTCTTCTAAGTAGCACATTTTTTTTATCTTTGAGGACAGATCTGCACACTCTTGGTAAGATTGGTAAGATTTTAATCTCAGTGTCTTCATGAGGGAGAGTCACCTGGAATTGTTTTCTCAGCGTCTTGAAGGAAGCTCCAGCTCTTCCCAATTAAATCACCTCAAATCACCATCTCAGATCACCAGGTTTAGATCAGGGGATTAATGCGGAGGACAAACACTTTTTACTGTTTACTACATAATTCTATGTGTGTCCCTTAATTGTTTGTATGTCTTTAATATTAATCTACAATGTAGAAAATAAATTAAATAAAGAAATAAAAATAAAAAACACTAATGATAAAGTGTGTCCAAACCTTAGGCTACTACTGCATATGTCCACATGTTTGTAGACAAATCTCTTCAAATAAATGCCATTTGCTGCTTTCTGTTGCACCAATTGCTGACACAGATGTACAAGTGTGCAAACACAGCGTGTCTAGTTTTTGTAGAGAGGGATTGCAAATAGTAGAACTCTGGACTCTATAACTTTAAATTTGACGTTCTCTACAGGCATGTTTCCAGAGAAGGAGTGTGACGAGGTGTTCGAGGGCCACCTGACGCGGCTGAGGAGCCTGATCAAGAAGCGCACAGCTGTTTATGGGGCCGAGGAGAAGGCCCTGAGGGTCATGCTGGAGGGGGAACAAGAGGAGGAGCGGAAACGGGATCGGGAAAAACGGCTGAAAAAAGAAAGGGAAAAGCTGCTGCTTAAGAAACAGGAGATAGACTCCATGCTGTTTGGAGGTAAATAAATAGTAAAGTGTAAAGTCACATCTAAAACTGTCTCTTTGTTATGAATGTGGATGGTAAATATTTTCCCCACTGTTACCATAAGGTGGCGGCATCTTCCTGAATCTGTGAGAAGAAATAGCAGTTTCAATAGCAATTTCCTTACTTACTGTAAAGAGATCTATCGGACCTGCTGAGCAAAATAATAGTTTAGAATAGTTTTGAATGTTTAAGTACTACTTACACACCTTTTAAAGCTTATTAAGTGCAGTTTTAAGCTTTTTAAACATGCTCTGGCCAGGAAAGCAACATGCACTACTGACATAGTAAAACAGTAGCAGTAGTGCTAGCAATTGTTGCCCAAAATATGTTAGCTGTTGGAAAATGGAAATATCCAGGTGTACAGTTATGCTATTTTTTTTGTTTGTTTGTTTTTTATATGTTGAAATAAATCCATGCTACTTTCTAAAGTAAAAGGAAAGTTCTGGACTATTGGTTAGACACAATGTTTTTATCAGGTTAGCTCTATTCACCACTCTAGCTCCCTGTAGGATTTTGCAGTCATTTTTAATGTATTGCGGCAATAGTAAGTGGACAGTATACATATATACTTTTTTGTGTGAATGCTGTTTTTTGTTTGGTTTGCTGCAATGATGTGTGGATGTGTGTGTGCGTGTGGATGTGTGTGTGCGTGTGGATGTGTGTGTGCGTGTGGATGTGTGTGTGCGTGTGGATGTGTGTGTGGATGTGTGTGTGGATGTGTGTGTGGATGTGTGTGTGGATGTGTGTGTGGATGTGTGTGTGCGTGTGGATGTGTGTGTGGATGTGTGTGTGCGTGTGGATGTGTGTGCGTGTGGGTGTGTGTGTTCTGTGGTTCTCATAATGCTCTTCCTGCCATCAGCTGAGCTGCCTCCTGATCATCCACTTCAGCCTTTCCAGGAATACTACACCCAAGCCGAGCACTCTCTACCCGTCCTGATCCAAATAAGGTGAAGAACTTGCCATTTTTGCATTCTTACCAAAAGCAGTCCAGCTGTACCTGCAAAATCATTCTTCCGCTATTTAAACAGATTATGTATTTATGTATGCACTGGAATTTCTCATATTATAGTTCAGAACTATTTCAGAACTGCAAGCTTGCAAACACTTTACTGAATTTAACTAATTTTAGGTTTTATTTAAGCAAGGAAGAAATTAATGAACAGAAAGACAATAATTATGTGATAAACATAAACAGGAACAAAACAGACTTAATTGTTGCAGTGTTAATTAAGCTGTAAAAATACATAGGTTTTAATTAAGGAAGCCTGGATTGATATAATTTCCAGTAGTTGTTTATAACTAGGCTTTAGCTCAAGACTGGATTTAATCAGTGCCTGAGAAATCACATAATGTTAGTTTTTTTTAAGTAGTATGTATTCATACTAGTTAGTGCAGTATTACACTTGTGTTGGTTTCAAAATGAAAATTCTATTATCATGATAACCCTTAAAATGTACTTTGTATTGAGAATTATATAATATATAATACTTTTTCAGTAATATAAAAATCTGGGTGCAGACACGTATCTCCTACATAATAATTTTAATGTGCTGATAAGTGAGAACAGTTGTATGTGATTTAATACAATTTAATAAACTGAGTTAATAATTAAGTCTTTACAAAATTCTTTACATTTACAAAAGATTGAGGAAGATGTAAACAGATACAGTGTCTACAGTGATTTAAGCTATTCAAATATTAGGTGATGAGTTTGCAGCTAAAAACTACTTTCTGTTTCCATGTTCTTGTTTCCTTACAGGAGAGAATGGGATCAGTTTCTGGTTCCAGTAGATCATCCTGACGGCACGTCGATCCCTCCGTGCTGGGTCCTTCCAGACCCTCCAGCAGATGATGTCTGGGCCACTGCTCTTGAGAAGTGAATCTGACTTCCGAACCATTTCTGACTGCTGAATCATTTTATATTTGTAGTTTACTGATAACATAAGAATAAGAGAATTTCTACAGCACCAGTGTTCACAGATGGTCCAGGAGCTCACTGACATCTAAGCTACAGTATATTTTTGTAACATTTTGAATAAAAAGGAGTGAAGAGTAAAATCTTGTTGGATGTCTGCCTACACATACAAAACAAACCTAAGCACTGAATGAATAATATTTAAATGTTTTATTAATTTTCTTCCAGTTTAGCTGTGCCAATTCAACTCCTCATATCAGTTGCAGTGTGTCCCACAAGGTAGAGGCAAAGTGAATGCGTTCATATCTTTTCAAACTGCAGTTAATGCAGCATCACTAAACTAAATGCAGCTAAAACACTGAGGAAAGCGCTGTATCCCCAGCTCCGATACACTGGCTATCGACGTGCCCTGGAATTCGTCTTGTCAGACTCGCGATTGTCAGGCTGTAAAGCTCACACACTGTTTTGAAGGGACATTCTGATAGTTTATGTTTTTCATGTACATATTGGCTGCTGTTAGTAAATAGATATTTAAAAAGTAAACCTGGGGTTAAATTTACCTGAAAAGGGCACCAAATGTCGCAGCAAAATAAAGAGCTGCCACTGTAATCAGAAGATTGCTGGTTCGAATCCCAGTCATGCAGCTTGCCATCAGCTGTCTAAGCCCTTAGAAAGCACAATTGGTCTTGCCCTCTCTGGGTGGAAAGATGACACTCTTTTCCATCATCACTCCTAGGGCGTCTGTGAGCTGATGTATCAGAACCGAGTCGCTGCGCTTTCCTCCGAGCGTGCTGTGATGCTACTCGGCAATGCTGCATCAGCAGCAGTTCAAGCGGTGGCTGACTTCACATGTATCGGAGGAAGCACTTGCTAGTATTCATTCTCCTTGTGTTGTGCCATCACTAGCAGCTGAATGGGTGGGACAATTGAAAGAAAATGGGATTTTTATTTTTTTAATAATTTATATAAAAAAATAAACTAAATCCAGACATTTTAATAATTTTATTATTATTATCAATTATTAGTATGTCCCCTGCCAATGCTTCCAAGTTACAGGTGTTACATGGTGTTATAAACCTTAATTATTGTACCAATTTGTTCTGGGGCACACAATTTATAAATTCATGTCCAATATAGAACCTATAATGTAGTAAATAGTAATGTAGTAAATATTGGCATAAGAAATGTTTCATAATGCCAGAAAGTATTCTGTGGTTTGTTGGTTCATTGATGTATACACTCAGTAATTCAATTAAGTTACTAATCGGAGTCACTGGCACATAAATGTTGGTGCTAAAAACAGTTCTTTAAATCTCGACCCAGAATCCAGTTATCAGTCCTGGACATCGCTGGTAGGTGTGATGCTATGTGGCCTATCAATTACATTTAGTTTTCAGCTGTGAGTAAGAGCAGAATACAAATCAGAAACTGGATACAAGATCCACATTTAAAGACCCTTTTACCACTATAAAGTTTATAGATTAAAATTTTTATTTAATGTTTTTATTTTTACAAAAATAATTCTCACACAAATAATCCTTTGTTTCACCTTTGTTCTTAATAAGGTGGAAAAAATATATACTAAAAATATTAGCAACTAATGACCAGTGTGTAGTAGCTACCGTTCCTCATTCACCACATTAGCATGTGTTTGAACTGTTTGTACTGTATGTCTGTTAGCATTCAGTCAGTGCTAGCTAAACACCCTGAGATATATTTATATACAGTCTCAGTCAGTCCTAGTAGTTCTCCAGATTTAGTCACAAAACATGTTGAGCAGCCAGCATTAGCGCTATCACGTTTAGCCTGGAGATTACGCCGTGTTTTCTCTGAAGTGTTGGCGGCTGCGTTTTGTGTTTACATGTGGTTTATTGGATGCAGTGTGAGGGTTTACTGAGATTTACAGGTTATTTTTCCTCTGCATTCATATTCAAGTGTCTGTCAGACCGTTTACATTTTTTAAAACTATAAAAATCTAACTCAGAAGCTCATTTTCATGTGTTTGCTTAACCTTTTAAACCGTAAAGGTCTGCGCTCTTCAGTTACTTTTACAGAACAAGCTTTACACACAAGCTTCACAGAAGATTCAGGGCAACTGAGACTTGTAGATACTAAAGAATTCATACCGCTTACTGACAAAGGCATAGTACCTTAAGATACTAAATATTTCACGGTAGACACTGATTAATTCCTTGTAGAAATAAAAGAGACTGAATAATTCAGACTGGACACTGACAAATGAAAAGTAAATACTGAATCATTCATACTGGATTTGTACGTAGTGGATATTGACAAATAGATAATAAATTACTGAATAATGTATATTTGATACTAAATAATCCATAATGGTTCACACAATAGTTAACAATTATGGGTTGATACTAAATAATGAAAGTAAATATTTCATACTGGATACTAATAGATGTTCATTAAAATTTAGATGTAAATAGTACATTTAAATGTCATAGTAAATAGACTATTGATATGAAAAAAATTCTGATTTATTTATACTGAATGCTCACAAATGTAAAGTAAATACATAATGGATATTCAGAAACATATACAAAATACTGATTAATACATTGTGGATGTTGACAAATAGATAATAGATTATATACTAAATTATTCATGCTAGATTCTGAGATACCTCGTGGATACTAAATAAATTGTGGTAGATACTGAATAATCCATACTGGATACTGAGAAAGGAATAGTAAGTACTAGTTTGTACATAGTGAAAGTTTTGGCAAATGGATAATAAATACTGAATAATTTATACTAGATGTTGAGAAATGTGTAGTGTATTCTAAATAAGTAATAATACATACTGATAAGATTCATACTGGATTTTAAAATGTTGTAGTAGATATAGAATCATTTAATTATATCGATTGAATAACAAGGCCAGATTGAAGGGTGTGTGTGTGTGTGTGTGGGTGTGTGAGTGTTATAAAGTGTTATGCTGTTGTGGAGGTGTTATGTCAGTGGATTAGTGGAGCAGAGAGTGTCTTATCTGTGTAAGCAGGTGTCTTCTAGTCTTAAGACCGACCCGGCGGCAACATCACACACACTCATCCTCAGCCCTTGGACCACACACACACACACTCCGGAAACACAGGTAGGCTGTTTGCTTTTGAGACATTTTTACAGGTTGGTTTTTTGCTGTCTTGTAGGGTTTGAGCTCGTAAAAACAGAGATGTTCTTCAGAGGTTGGTTCAGTTGATTGATTGCAATGGTTCATGTGAGCATAGAGGACTTTTTATAGTATAAACAGTGTTTTTACTTACTGCCTGGGAGTAATACTGGTATACTGCAAGTTTTTGTACACGGGCTGGATCACCTGATTTTTGAGATTACCTTAAGAAAGGGGTTTATTTTAGGAAAGTGTTTTTATTTCTCTGTAATTAATAACACTAAAACAAACAACCAAAAAAAGCAAAGATATTCTAAAAAAATAATAATATTAAATGTATCAGCCTCACACTGGTCTGTATTAGATTAGAAGGTCATTCTTTGATCAGTTGATTTACAGAAACCATATTTAATTTTTAATTTAATAGTTTTTAGTGAGGCTTGTTTCTACAAAAGGAAAAGAATTGTTTTCTTATGTTTTACCAGTTCTCATATTTTCCAAGATTTTTTTTTTTTTTTTTACTTTTGGCGAATCGCTACTCCATCACTTTTAGATATTTATTGTTAACTAAAATATTTAAATGCTTAATTTTATTCTATTTTCCTCCATTTTTAAACATTTTTAACTTAATAATTATTTTTGTAGCAGCATAGCAGGTTTCTATACAAGCAACTCTTCTACTACCATTATATCAAAGTGTCCAACAATAAAAATGACCCCATAGGCCGGGTTAAATATAATGAACTGGGGTCTGACTTAACAGCTGCTTGACACTTTGGTAATTAATACCTAACAGAATTAAATCAGTTTATCCATCTATTAAATACATTAAAATATAAACATGACCAGTGAAAAAAATGGTTCTTTGACTCCATTAATAGTGGAACCCTTTTTGGTGCCACATACAACAAAGTGTTTATGAACATTTCATGCATTTAGATGGTTGTTTAAGGTTCCAGGTTTTGCTTTTTGTCATATTGATATTTTTCTATTATCAAACTTTAATATCAGACAAAGATAACCTGAGTAAATATAAAAAGCACTTTTTAAATGATAATTTTATTTATTAAAGGAAAAAACGATCCAAACCAATCTAGTTCTGTGTGAAAATGTGTTTGCCCCCTAAACCTAATAACTTGGTTACCGATAACTGCCAATGAGTCTTTCACATCTTTCACATGTGTTTTTGTTCAGCAGTTTTTTTGCCTTGGAACTCTCCCATGGAGACCATTTTTGACCAGGCTCGTTCTTATTATTAAATTATATATATACATAACACTCATCTTAACTGAGGAGAGTGAGACCTGCAGTTCTTTAAATGATGTTCTGAGTTGTTTTGTGACCTCCTGGATGAGTAGTTCATGCCCTTTTGGAATAATTTTGGTCAGTCGGTCACTCCTGGGAAGGTTCACCAGTGTTACAAGTTTTCTCAGTGAATAATAGCTCTCACTGTGATTCGCTGGAGTCCCAAAGCTTTAGAATTTTTTTTCTAGACTGATAGATGATCAATGATTTTGTTTTCTGGTCTGTTTTTGAATTTCTTCAGATCGGGGCATCATGTGTTGGTTTTTGAGATCTTTTAGCTGCTTCATGCTGTCAGGCAGGTTCTCTTTAAGTGTTTTTTGATTCTACAGGTCTGGTTTTGGTTAGTAGTGAAATTGAACTCAGCTTTTCAAAAAGTGTGATTAATCACAGTTAATTTACAGGGAGGGCAAACACTTTTTCACAAAGGTCTGGATTGGTTTGGATAGTTTTTCCCTAATAAATGAAATCATGATTTAAAAAGTGCTTTTTATATTTACACAGGATAAATTTGTCTGACATTAAGGTTTCTTTGATAATATGAAAAATGCAAGTATGACAAAAATGCAAAAATGAAAGAAAACGCAACAAGGAATTCTATTTTTTAACTATGTTATAGCCTGTGATTCGAGCTGCAGAACAAAGTGTAGTTTCTCCAGATTTATACTGGATGCTCCTGAGCCAGCATGTGTATATGTTCTGTTCCGTCAGCAGCTCACCTGATTTAACAAATTTACCAATTCACCAAACCAGGTGTTGATTAATATGATGAAAACTAGAAATAACTCTATTAAACTCAGATGAGGAGAGATTAGGAGATGTTTAAAGGAAAACAGAGCTCTCTGTTTTTGTAAAATTTATGTTTGTATTTATTGTAATGTTAGTGTTTTACTGAGCTAATAAAAACTTACTTCACAGATAAGACACTTATTCTTTACTGAAATTCCCACAGGTGCCTATACAATACTGTATATATGCCTAAAACATCTTAAAAATCGTTTAAAAACACTTAGGACTTCAATAAGAAAATATAAAAAGTTAGAGGTTATGCTCCATTCTGCTCTTCTAATGTTGATATATTGTATATACCGGGGTTCAAATCTTTAGTTTCTTTACCTGACCAGTTTCTATCCAGTCATGGCCATATGGAAGTTATTTGAGTTAGTTAAGTTTAATTATCTAGAATTATCTTCCAGACTGAGGCTCCTGTGCCAGTGTGTCACTCTCAGGCCCAGAACTCGCAGTGATTTCAGAAAGCCTTCTTTATAGGATAGGTAGGCTGAAGACTTCTGTTAAAGACAAACACCATCTGACTTCTTGAACTTTCCATTGTTCTGTCCATCACAAGAACGAAAACAACTTAAGGGCTTATAGAGCAGCTGGCAGATAAGACCCGGGCTTGCTTTTAAAGTCTAGAACCATCTGCTTCGGCTAGTTTTCGAAGCGGCTCATCGGAGAGTCCAGCCTGAGCAGATTTCCCAACATTCTGCTGCAGGCTTTGTGGTGATGCTCGCTGGCTCCAGAAAGGAGGCTTTGGCCAGCTGACTGAAGCTATGGCCTAAAAAAAAGTGTACAATTCTGTGATACTGAGAATCAATCTATAAAAAATCGAATAAATAATAAGCATCAGTTTAAATTTGATAGGATTAAATAGAATTAGTCTTTTCTCTTAAGGTCTGTGATAAATGTGATTCTGTGAAATTTAAGGAGATATTAATGATCGTTTTTGGATACATCTGCGGAATATACTGTTTACCCTGTTTTATGAGCTAACCACATTATCTTTAAAACCTTTAAAACAGACAATTATATCAATTACAACATTTTATAGGACAGTTAAATATTTAGATAATTATATCAGACAAACAATATATCAGTGGAACCTTTATAATTAGCTTATTTTATTACATAAACAATGCTTTAGTAAGTGGAACCTTTACTTTTACCTTTAATACCAGATTATTTTATCAGAAAAACAATATACAATATATTGGTCAGTAGAACTTAACCCTAAATCTAACCATAATTTAAATCTTTAACAAACCCCCTAACCAGAATGGTAACCGCAACAATAAATCTAACCATAACTGTAACCTTTATATAAAGGTTACATTTATATAATTTTTTTTATTTTTTATTTTGACTAGCACATGCCTCCTTCAATACATGTAAATCAGCCACCACCTCTTTGAGAAGTGCTGCTGATGCAGCACTGCAGAGTAGCATTACAGCAGACTCAGAGGAAAGCGCAGCGACTCGGTCCCGATACATCAGCTCACAGACGACGTGCTGATCGACATCACCTAAATCTAACCATAACTTCAACCATAAACCAACCTTAAATACTTACCCTAACAGTAGTCTAGTTCTTTATCTAACCATAACCTTAAACAAACTTTAATTACTAACCCTAACCCGAAAAGTATCTAACCCTAAATCTAACCATAACCTTACCCTAACCTTAATTGCTAACCCTAATTGTAACCTAACCCTTAATCTAACCTTATTTATTATTTCAGTAGAAAGTCATTTACAGGCAGCTAAGAGTTCAGTTGCATTTAATGGAGCATGTATGAGGCATCTACAATAGACCATCCAAGTAAAGTGTTACTAAATATATCAGTCAGCAGAACCTTAACGTAAGAAGATTCTTTTAGACAAACTGATATATATATATATATATATATATATATATATATATATATATATATATATAGTATATGTATATTTTAGTTTGTGAAGTCTTAATGTCATCAAATTTAAACATAAAGTAAATAAAATATACGTCAGTGGAACATTTATTAGCAGAGTATTTTATAATGTAAATAATATAACCCTTAGTGGAACCTTAATATCATAGATTTCTATCAGATATATAGACAATAATTCTGCTCAATATATTGGTTTCAATATATTTGGAATCCTACTGGGAACAGTTTACTGTACTAGTACAGTCTCAATCTGTCTTCAACACTGATTTCAGACCATCAAAAAGAATCTGGTATGTTTTCTGGAAGCCTGTGTGGAGAGTGGGTGTGTGACAGTGGTGTCATCATGTGGCGTCTGCGAGACGGTCAGATGGCCAAGACTCAGTAATCTGTAATCCTTAATCCTGTACTCACATCATACTGTTGTGTAACAGAACAAACCAATATAGCAAGGAAATCAAGGAGAGACATTGGAACATTGTTTCTGAGAAACAGCAGAGAAAGCCTGCCTCACAGGGTGCCAAGGTTTATATTTAATGTAGAACATGAATCATTTAACAACCTCACTGATGTACTGTACTTTTCAATACATTTTAATGTTTACTTTATTTCTGCGTGATTATATCAACAGTATCAGCCTTTGCCAAGCGTAAGTCAGCTGGGTGATGAAGCTGTGCTGGTGTAATAGAGTGTAATAGAGTGTAATAGAGTTTATTGATGTGGAAATGAGGTGCTGAGTACATTCAGTTTGTTCAAAAGCACTTTCAATTTTGGAACATGGGGATATTTGGATATTTTCCAGTGTTTTTAGGAAATCTCTGTCATTGAGTGTGCACTGAATAAGTGATGCACTGCCTTCACTTGATTCAGATGTTTACTGTATTTCCACAGTAATGAATGATATCCCATCAACACAGTTATTATCAAAAGTAAACTGAACCGAAATATGAGGCTCTGTTGATTTCATTAATTTGAATCATTCAAAAATTAGATGTAAACATTTGAAACAAGTGCAGTACACTCAGTGCATCACATTGGTCAGTCTCCTGGCCAAACCAGAACAACGTTTTGAGCGCTTGTTTGATTGTGTGTTTCCAGATCAGCGACAGTGAGAATGGCGTGCCTGAACGAGGTGCACTTTAAACTCCCACTGGGCTCCCTGGAGGAGGTCAAAGAGGAGGTGGAAGCCGTCACAGCTCCGGAAATCACAGCGCCAGACTACCTGAAGGTCCTGCAGGAGACAGAGGTTAGAGGACAGACAGTACTCAACATCATGACTCAGTTACTCAGTTACTGCTCAAACTGTTACGTCTAGAAGCTGTTTATGAGTGACATAAACCATGGGCAGACACTACCAACATTACCATAACAGTGTATTGAATGTTATATACAAATTGAACATGCATTGGTGTGATGAAAAATATTCACATTCATTACTCTGTAGGTAGAAGTATAGATATTAGGGTTTAAACTACTGTAGTAGAAGTTGAAGTATCAACTCAAGCTTTTTACTCAAGTAAAAGTGTAAAAGTACTGGTTTCAAAACTACTTAAAGTATAAAAATAAAAGTTAAGATAAGCAGAAAAAATGCTGTTAAGGACAAAAGCGTAGGCCGAACAGCAAGAGCCTATAGTCCCCAAAACACATTTTTCTAAAAGCCACAATGACTATACTGTTAATGTTGATAAATGTGGGATATATGTCCATTGTAAATGAATGTATTTTAGTAGAATGTAAATATGTTAAAGAAACTAAGCTGGACTGGAGTTGTCTCTGCACGGATCATCTTCATACTATACTACATACTTCTGCTGTGTTCTTCCTGGAGTGTGACGCAATGTGTGCAGGTGTGATGCATCTCGTTTGTACATCAACCAATAGGGTGTCGGGATGGTACTGTATTTTACCCACTATAATATAGTATATACCCACTTTAAATTATGTTATGTAATAACAAAAGTTTGGGAGAAGGACCACGCCCGAACTCTATGTTCTAACTCCACCCCGTATTAGTCAACCGCCCTATAAATACCTGCCCTAACTAACTATCTCTCGTGATGAAAAGTTCGCAACCCTCCTCCTCCCCAACAACCCCCTTCTTCTACTCTTCCACTTCTTATTAAAGTAAAAGGGGGGAATATAACTGCACGCTTCTTCTGGTCTATTTTAAGCAACAATAGTAAGGAACAGGGGTTTCACCATGTCTTCCTTCTAATTCAGCATGTCTCGCCGCTGGGGGAACCTAAATAAACAAAACCATTTTTTAAAACATTTTCTTTCAATATCAAACGAATGCTGAATGTTAATGTACACAGATTTCTTTCCTGAAAACTGTTTATTTGGGTAGGTAAAGCGCTCCCGTTTGTTGAGTGTTCTGGTAAACCAGGGTGTTATCAGCTAGCAGTTCATCCTACGTAGCTTGTTTTAACACACCAAACACGCAAAATACAGTTCAATATACTCACCAAGCCTTAGTGCTGGAGAAACTTCACTGAAACTCCTGTAAAACGCTGTACTTCAGCAGATTTGCTTTACTGTTCCTTACAACCTGACTGATATAATTCATACATAAAGCGCACCGAATTATAAGGCGAACTGGCAATTTTTTAGAAAATGAAAGGATTTTAAGTGCACCTTATAGTGCAAATAATACAATATATGTTAACACTTCTCATCCAACCACAATCAGATTCACTCTGGATGGAGAGATTTATCTGGATAGGGTTTTCTTGACAATAAGAAGCCGTAATGAAAACAAACAAGGCTATTTTTAAAATGTAAGGAGTAGAACGTATAGATAATTTTGTGTAAATCTAAGAAGTAGAAGTAAAAAGTTGTTTTAAAAATAATACCTCCATTAAAGGACAGATAACAAACATTACTACTTAAGTAAGATTACGAATTATGTGTGCTTTCTGTTTTGACCCCATTTCTCATTCGAAACCAATATTCAAACTGGACCATGGGTTCTTCCGGGCTAAAATAGCACAGAATGTGTTAACCTGCAAGTTAAATAACCATGTTTTAGTACTGTATAAAGACTTATATGAGTCTAGATTAGTTTTGTTGGTTGCTAGCTCAAATAAACTTGATTGTATTGAAGTATTTTTGAAAATCACCGCTTGCCTCCATACCTCTGGCCTGCAGTGCTCTTGTTCCAGTATCTTGAGGGCCATCTGTAAACACGACCATGAAGTTTGGATTATGGTTGGAAGGAAATCTTATGGAGTAAACCACAGCCCCTTACACTAAATGAGGTGGTCCCACTAGACTCTGACACTGGTAATTACTCAGAGCATGTTGTTCTTACAATGTTTTTCCCAATCTACCTCCACATTCGGAGTAGCTCTGACCTCAGTGTGGGCTCAGTGTAATTGAACTAGAACATCTGCTGGCTTCAACAGTTTGCGCCTCTAATGTAATTATCACTAAGAGCAGCAGCAGCAGCAGCGTCATGGGAAAACACAGATGGTACAGATGGAATGTTTACGTATATAAAAAGAAAAGATCTAAAGTCTACACGTCTGAACATTTATATTTTATTTTAACATGATAGTAAAATGCATCTCTATGCTATCCTGAAAAGAATGCGGATTCATTAGTTTAAAGTGCTGCCACAATGATCAGAATATCGCTGGTTCAAATCCTGGTCATGCAGCTTGCCATCAATTTGTCTTGCTCTCTCTGGGTGGGTAAATGGCACTCTTTACCCTCAGCACTCCTAGGGTGATGTCGATCAGCACAAGGTTGCGTCTGTGAGCTGATGTATCGGAACCGAGTCACTGCGCTTTCCTCCGAGTGCGCTGTGATGCTACTCAGCAATGATGCATCAGCAGCAGTTTGATAAGAGGCGGTGGCTGACTTCAGATGTATCGGAGGAGGCATGTGCTAGTCTTCATCCTCCTTGACTTGTGGCATGGGGGGGGGGGGGGATTAGTAATAAATCTTAAAAAAAAATAGATTTTAACTTTAGTGAAAGTTTAATTGCTAGGATAAACAGGCATATAAAACCAAGCAGCTAGGCATGCAGACTGCAGACCATAAATGAAATTTTAGTTTAAAAAGTGCTTTTTATATAGGTTATTTTTGTCTTGTATTAAAGTTTGTTTGATACTTGGAAAAATATCAGTATGACAAAAAAGCAAAAACATAATTCTGTAGGGGGGAAATACTTTTTCATGCCACTGTAGATATTTAAAGTTTGATGAAAATAGATAAAAATCCTAATGTTGAATCAACCAAAAATCGATTAATCAATTTTTACATTAGAGATTTCAGAATTATTTCAATGAATTAGCGACTTTTGCTATCTGGGGCTATCTGACTTTCTGAATTTGTCATCTTAATAGGGAAAAAAAAGTTGGTAAATAAAGATCAAGGAACACAATTTCACCAATAATGTTTTTTTTTCCCAAAGTGTACTGTATTTCTTAGTGAGACTGTTAATTGAGTTAATCAGATTCCCCCATCTAATGTAATTATCACTAAGAGCACAAGCAGTGTCATGGGAAAACAGGCCGTGATGGCCTTGCAGTCGCTGGCGGCTGATGGGGAGTGGATACTGTGCTGTACAGTTATCTCAGAGGTCTGTCTTTAACATCGGTTGCCAAGTTGTTCTTACACACAGAACATGAGGTTCAACTCAGTGTCACAGCACGAGACGTTTTCCATAAAAAGAGTGTTGGCTGATGACTGTTGTTGACACTAGATAGCACTGCAGAAATGGCAGCAGCACTTTAAGGTCATGTGATTGTGTTACATAGCATGAAGGCTCTTAATGGGAAAACATGCCTTTCTTTGCCGTTGGGTTGAGCGGCATCTATTGTTATCTGATCAGAAAAGAGCTTGCCAGAGCCTTTTATGGAAGTCGGCTGCTTTAGCTTTGGTTTCAGCGTTCGCTCTTATTTGCCTTTCTCCATCCAGAAGCAACATTTCGTACCTGCCTTGCAGCACATTTTTGCACAGTATTATGTTAAAGTGAAATGACTGGGCTGAAATTTCTTGCGTAATGTTTGGCCAGGCTTGTGTTTACCACATGCGTGACTGTTTAGTGAAGCCTCGTGATCCGTCACGGTGAAGAAAATGAAAGAGAGCTATAGTTTACATGCGGTGGGATTTGGATGCCTTTACAGAATTTCTATAAATTCATGCTGTGCTCTTTGCTCTGGTATTTTAATACTAAATTCACAAAGATAATGACATGAACGCACATTGCATTCATCATTCTGCAATGCTGGATCCTCTTGATTCAGTATTTTGAATATCATTACAGTTTTGCTTTGTGTAAATTCCAGTGTGTATTTTACATTTAAACAATTTCTATTATTATATAATTATTAAATAATTCAATAAGAACTACTTTGTCATATTAAAGCAGCATTTTGCAAGAACTGGTACTTCTTGCTTCTGGGCGGCTTCTTAAGTTGGGAAGAGGCGCTCATGCTTTGAGTCTACCCTAAAGGACATACTCTACACATGCATTTGTTGACAAGCTGAGACATACAGAACTGTCGCTGTAAGTAAAAGAAGTATGCTGATGAATTGCAATAGACTGATATTACAGGATTTTACTCAGATGTGACTCAATTATGCTCAACATAAAGTACAGATACAGATATAGATACTGACAGAGCCTACTGTTCGCACTCTGTGTACATTACATCCATGTTTGTTATGCATGTTCTCTAAAAGTTTACAAAAATGGACAGAACATGTCAATAGTGCTAGACATCATGGAAGCCATGAAGCCAACAGTTTTAACTCTAAACTGCTCTTTAGTGGATATATAATCTAACTCCCATGCCAATGTAAAGGATGCATAGTAAGTGGGCAGTGAAATATACATTATTTAAATAAATATATTTACTGTATTCTTGTGGATAAAGGAAAGCCTGGAATCTTATTATAAGATTGCATTAATGCTTGCAGTCTGATTTAAAAGCAACACACACTGAAATTTTATTAAATATACAGATATCAAACCAGATTCAAGCATTTGTACATCTTTGTACATCTATCTTTATTTAAGAAACATTAGATAAGAAAATATAAGATAAGATAAGCTATACCTTATTATCCATAAGAGAAAATATTTTTGAACTTTATGTTTGATATAATATATAGATAGGGATAGTTCAAATAAACACATACAGCTAATAAAATATCTGAACACTCCCACGTTGATTAATTTTTAAAATGTCTAACAGAGAATGTTAAAGGAGTCACCCAGCATTCTGAAATACATCGCTTTTAGCCAAAGCTCCCAACAGGCTTACAATGCATATTGTTGCCCATGCAAATAAATTGCTATTTCTTCACCAAACTTCATAAGTGGATTTCTGAGGGCCCTGGTATTTAAATTTAATTGAAAGTACACAGTACCTTGATGTAGTTCTTTAAGATACTTTGTGATTTCTTTGCATAGGCCACTATATGCCTCTATCTCTAGGCATTGTAAGCCTGTTGGGAGCATCAGCTGAAAGCGCTGTATTTCGGCATGCTGGAGGCAAACTGAGATGGGCTATGTGACAGAAATTTGTATTCGTTGTCATTTTTCACTACAACCCAATTCTATTCCACACCAGATTTCTCCTTTAACACTGTTTTACATTGGTCTTAATCAGGGTTCATACATTTTTTAACCAATACATTTCCATGATTTTTCATGACTTTTCCATGCCTTTAAGGCAAACTGTCATATTAATAATAAAATTTAATTTAATTTAATTTAATAATAAAATGTGTGTCAGATCTTGAGAGCTCCATTAAGTAGGGCTAAATTACTGAATTGATGTATTTGTTAGCTCAAAACAGATTTTCTCAGCGATAAATGGAAACACAAAGATTTGTAGACCAAACTTTCATGACTTTTCCAAAACTTCCTGGGTATTTTTATTTTTCCGTAACTTGTCCAGGCCTTAAAATTGCTATTTTTAAATTTCATGATTTTTCATAATTGTACGAACCCTGTATAATATGAAACACTACATAGGGTGTTCTCTCTTGTCAATATTACATGTTGAACCGCATACCAAAGCCAAACTGACATTACCTCTTTGTCTTTCCCTTTCACAGTATGCATTTAGTCTGGAGAACTGGGTTCTGACGGGCCTGCAGAGCGGCTACAGCACTGACCCTTCTGCACCAGTTCCCACGTCCCCCTCCGGGATGTGTCCTACCTGTCCCCCGTACTGGATGATGTTCAGCAGTCCTCAGGAGAGCAGGCTAGCCAGCCGCTGGAGCAGCGACTTCTGGGAACCCAACCCTCGACCCCGCAGCCGCAGCCTGAACGCTGCCCACTACCGAGCCATGAAAGACCAGGTGAAGTTTACCATTTCCGATTCGGACGAAGACGACTTCTCTGATAATGAAGAGGCTACATTTCCAGGCAACGAAGGAACAAAATGCAGCCCGCCAAGCTTAACAAGACAAGGGCCAGGGGTGAAAGACCTGCAGTCTCGCTGCTCCTCAAACTTCCTCAACCTGCCTTCATCCTGCGGCCTCTCAGCTCAGAGGCATGTCAGATTCAGACAAGCCTCAGTTTCAGACTCCAGATCTACAGGAAGTTCCTACAGGAGAAACCAAAGTACAGACCACAGTGGCTCACATATGCCTTCCCAGTTTGCCTCACAGGTAAGAAAGATTCATTCTCAGATGAATCCTTAGATGACTCTCCAAACCATCACTAACCATCAGAATATTTTACATTTCATTTGGAAATCAAGGGACCAGAGTGTGGAGAAAGCTTATTGAGGTCTAGTGTGGAGAGTCATGTCATCTGCTGGTGTTGATCCACAGTGTTATATCAAGTCTAAAGTCAGTGCAGTGTTTTCCCAGAAAATCTTACAGCACTTCATGCTTCCCTCTGCTGACAGCATTTATGGGATGGGATTTCATTTTCCAGCAGGACTTGGCACACTGCCCATACTGCTAAAAGTACTAATTGGTCTTACATAATATTCTAATTTGCTGTGAGCCATAATCATCAACAATAAAAGAAATAAACACAAATAGATAACTCTGTGAGAAATACATCTATTTATACAACAGTTAGTTCCGACCTCACAATCTGATTGGTTGAGAAATCTATCCGTGCTGATATTTGTGATAACATCACGGCCTTCTCACACTAAACTTGAATCACTCCGCCGACGCGTTGCCGAGTAACGGCGTATATACACAGTACAGTTTTGAATCATCACCTCCAGCGGCACCAGCAGCAGCGTTAGCTTAGCACAGGCTAGCGCTCAGCCACGGCACGCTCGCCTGCAGCGCTGGCTCGTCTTTTGTGGGAAAAAAGGGGGAAAAAAATCGCTCGGCTAATGCCGTCTGACAGCCAGAACGCTACCCAGCCAGGCTAGGCTAAGCTAAGTTAATGCTGAGCTGAAGCAAGCTACGCTAACCTAACCACAGTTCAGCTGGCTAGTTAAAACCAACACTTATTACCCAGCAAAACAAGCAGAAATGCTCAAAAAATGCGCAGTTTTCACCTGAAGACGAATCCACTGAGCAGAAGAGGAGAGTATTAGCGTTATTTTACGGTCCTAACGTTTACCATCTTCATTTATTCCCAATTTTAATTTCAAGGTAACGTTTGTGGTGTTAGTCTGTATGAACCATACACCGTTTTGTAGTTAAGTTTCAGTTCTGTTACAGTTGTTGTGGAACTACTTTTTGGCGGAAGGCACAGTCCATATGAAAGCATATTCATTCTTAATTTCTTAAAATTCTTTGATTTATTTTCTTTATTCATTTTGTAAAAAAAAAACTGTTGTATAAAAGTAATAGAACACTCGAGGTTGTGATGTTATTCGTGATAACACACTCCCTCTCGTGTTCTATTGTTTAAATAATATATTAGTATCACATTTTGAACTAAATAACTGAAATAAAGTAACTTTTCTTTTTTTGTGACCAATTGTAAATAAAGTAACTTTCAATGATATTCTAATTTTGTGCAGTAACCAGTTAATGATTAGTCGAAATTTGAAGTTGACAATTTTTATAATCAAGATATAAATAAAGATTATGGGGACTAATCCTGGCAGGCCTAGCCCACACATATTCTGCTACTGGTACAGTTTAATTTAATTGGTTCTGATTCGCCCCTGTACTTTATACTCCTTATCTCCATCTCTAGCTGTCCTCATAAGGCCTTTTCCTACATTTTACGCGGACACAAATAGGATGGGTCGGGTATATTAATCACAGATCTGTTGGATCTTGGATCTGTTCACATAACCCAAAGGTTTTTCAGTGATATTCTATTCTGAATGTATTCCCATTGAGATTACAACAAGGTCTATTTATGGTCAGTGGAGCTGAATTAGTCAGTGAGATTCATGCTGTTGACTGCTCCCTGCTATTTCCACTATCAGCATGCATTTCTAAAGATGTCCCTAAAGATGAAGCGGCTAATAATAGCCAGTGCAAAGTCTCTTCCTGGAGCCAAGCTGCAACAGGTTTATTAGGATTAGCACATGGAATGGACCGGTCAGTGTCTTTCTTACGATCAACCATGTGATCATTGATGGCGTAAACTAATGCCATCAGCTATCAATGTCCATCACCCGACCTGCATGTTATTGCCACATGAGGAATACTGTACAGTAGTATGAAAAGGATTGGGCACCCCTGATAATTTTCATGATTTTCCATTATAAATCATTGGTTGTTTAGATCAGTTTATAGGATTTACAGAGTGTGCAATAACTCTTTAAACAAAATTAGGCAGATGCATAAATTTGGACACCCCAACAGAAAAATGACATCAATATTTAGTAGATCCTCTTTTTGCAGAAATAACAGCCTCTAAACTCTTACTATAGCTTCCAATGAGAATCTGGCTTCTGGTTGAAGGTATTTTGGACCATTTCATCTTTATAAAACATCTTTAGTTAGGTCAGGTTTGATGGTTTCTGATTTTCAATAATATTCAGGTCTGGGGACTGAGATGAACATTCCAGAATGTTGTACTTGTTCCTCTGCATGAATGCTTTAGTAGATTTTGAGCAGAGTTTAGTGTTTAGGGTCGTTGTCTTGTTGAAGTATCCAGCCCCGACTTAATTTCAACTTTCTCACTGATTCTTGAACATTGTTCTCAAGAATCTGCTGATATTGACTGAAATCCATGTGACCCTCAACTTTAACAAGATTCCCAATACCTGCACTGATCACACAGCCCCACAGCATGATAGAAACACCACCATCATGTAATAGTGCCCAGTACTGGCCCATTTTTTTTATTAAAGTGAAAGGATATATTTTATTGGGATAAGCTGTGCAACTAAAAGGATCCTGTAGTACCCTGTTGAGCCACGACTGGAGCATACAGGTTCTGTATGGCATCCTGTGGCACATTTGCCCACAGATGTTGAAGCTTTAACTGTAGATCCTGCACACATATAGGTTGCTGAAGCTGGCATCTCAACAGCTCAACTGGTGATGAATCTGGTTACCGGGCAGGTTAAGGAAGAGAGTCTAGAGGAGACATTTTCAGGTGTACCCTTGCTGTGAATGAGCGAGCATTATCCTGCTGAAAAGCGCTAGTTTGAAGCCCTGCCATGAGAGGAAACACATCTGTCTCTTGTACCATTATGGCTCCACAGCAAAGGCAGGACCACAAGGCCTCAAAACTCAAGCCAAACCTTCTGTAGCAGTTAAGGTTTCCTGTTTATGACAACACTGCAAATGAAGATGATAGTGGCTGGCTGATAAAGGCTAAGATAGCAGCCATTTTTTCGAAGCAACAATCCTGCTACTATCAGACCAATGAGGCACCCTTTTTAAAGTCTGTCAACTGGGCAAAATGTATTATTGTAAGCGCATTGTAGAGACATGTCTAGTAGTCTAGTAGTAATTTCTCTTACCAAGAGAAAAACTACCCAAAAGTAGCTTCTGGCAATAATCTGGGTGTGTTTATTAGGTGTTTTATGTGTATACTACTGTTGCTTGTATTATTGGTAATAATACAGATTTTACAATACAGATTTTACATTACAGATTTTACATTATTACTTTTATCAAATTGTTGCAAGGTCATGTTCATTTAAAGCACAGCTTAAACAGCGCTCCACCATCCAGCAATATTTTCCATACTGCATTTCCCAGTAGCAGGGTAATGTTTCCTTCCCTCTCCTCTCCTCTCCTGGGGATACTGGTTTTACAGGCCATGTTGTTGTTTTTCTGTCCCCCCAGTCTCCAGGCCTGGCCCTGGCCCTCTCGCGGCCGCTGGGTTCCCACGCTGCTCCCCTGGACTCCTCGGCAGAGCTGCTCTCGGCCCTTAGCCCCGAAGAACGGCAGCTGCTGGAAGCGGTGATGGAACGCGGCTACCCACTGCGTACGGCCATCATCGCCCTGCAGAAGACCGGCCAGAGCAGCCCAGAGCAGGTCAGTGGGGGGGTGGAATAGCGGAGGTAGTGATTGGTGGGATGGTGCTGTGAAATATGATTTCAGGCTTGGATGCAGTGCAGATTCTCTCGTGGTTGTCCTTGGAACAGAGTCAGTGTCGGGTCAGGTTTGCACCTACTTTGTCACTGGAGTAGTATAACCAGACAGCTCTCCCACTGTACAGAATACACAACACACTGTGCCCTTCACTTCACCCTTAATGGAAGCGAAAGTCTGTCTAATTTGCGGCAAACCAGTCCAGTTATGTCCTCTCCAAATAGACCAGGCAATCTTCATAGTATTACACTGTGGACTTTGGATCACCGCAAAGTTGCCTTGGACAGTCCATTCCATTTAGTCAGTCTTGAAAGTACACAAGTGCTATTTTAATCAGAGCACTGGTTTGTTGTTTGTAGACGTTCGACTCTCCTGTTTTGGAGAGATTCAGTTTACTGGCTGCACTGGTAACCAACTAGCACTGGACAGACTTCAAAGGCTTGGAAAATCTCACATGTCCTTTCCCACAGATCCCACTCGGCATCCTTTGAGGATTCTGTCAAATGTAGTAGGTTTATTTTAGGCTCTGGTCAGTTACACAATCACTATCCCATTGCGGATAAATTCTCAAAAATGTGGTTAAAAAGGAAAGCGTGATGACGCAATTGTTCCACAAATTATAGTTTACTCACTTTAAAGAGTCTATATCATGGTTAAGGGACATTTTTATTGTGTTAAGAGATTTTAAAAGCAAGAAAAAAGTTGTTTTTTATAACTTTTTGTATGACCAAAATTACTCTTCATCAAAAATGGTACATCACATACAAACTTTGGTACATCTGACAAGGGTCTTAAAGCTTGTCTCGAAACTTTTTAAATTAGCTATGCTGATAATCCCACCCACACTTTTTTTTAGCTGTACTCCCCTATCCCTACCAATGCCCCAATATCAGGAGGGTGAGGACTAGCACATGCATCCTCCGATATGTGTGAAGTCACCCACCACCTCTTTTTGAACTGCTGCTGATGTAGCATTGCTGAGTAGCATCACATCATACTCAGAGGAAAGTGCAGTGACTCGGTTCCGATACATCAGCTCACAGACGCCTTGTGCTGATCCACATCACCCTTTGAAGTGATGAGGGGAAAGACTGCAATCTACCCACCCAGAGAGAGCAAGGCCAATTGTCCTGTCTTAGGGCTCCAGCGGCTAATGGCAAGCTGCATGACCGGGATTTGAACCAGCGATCTTCCGATCATAGTGGCAGTCTGCTGGACCACCCGGAGCCCAAATGTCATGTTTTTAATTAAATAAAGAAATCTCTTTTTACTACAGTGAGTAAGTGACGCACCATATTTGATGAAGAGATTTTAAGACATTTTAATTATGAAATTATGAGATTCACCACCCAATCCATAAACCCACAAATGTATAATCTCTGCCAGTTTACACTTTTAAATTGGTTCACATGAACATGCCATGATATATTTTGATATTAGACTTAATTTGAGTGGGATTCATTGCAGATCATGAGTTAATTATCTCTTTCACAGATACTCCTCTGTAATATCTGTCTTATATGGGTCTTTTATCCAATGCTGCGTGACAAATTTAGTCTCAGTATGCACATATCAGAGCTCCTCCAGTGGATATTATATATACAGGGGTTGGACAATAAAACTGAAACACTTGTCTGGTGGCGAATCTTCATTAATTGCACACTGCACCAGTAAGAGCATGGTGTGAAGGTTCAATTAGCAGGGTAAGAGCACAGTTTTGCTCAAAATATTGAAATGCACACAACATTATGGGTGACATACCAGATTTCAAAAGAGGACAAATTGTTGGTGCACGTCTTTCTGGCGCATCTGTGACCAAGACAGCAAGTTTTTGTGATGTATCAAGAGCCACGGTATCCAGGGTAATGTCAGCATACCACCAAGAAGGACCAACCACATCCAACAGGATTAACTGTGGACGCTGTAAGAGGAAGCTGTCTGAAAGGGATGTTCGGGTGCTAACCCGGATTGTATCCAAAAAACATAAAACCACATAATTCAATGTGCACCTCAACTCTCCTGTTTCCACCAGAACTGTCCGTCACCAAAATAAATTATTGTGGTCTAAAACCAGGTGTTTCAGTTTCATTGTCCAACCCCTGTACTGTTATTTGACACCGAAATTTAAACCTACTATATTGCTCAACCTCTGCTGATTTTATTTTTCATTCAGATTTCCATTCACTGAGCAGATTTATCATAAATGCTTACAGATGTCCTGCTAAGAAACAAATTCTGTCTTAAAATGGCTTTAAGAGCACAAAATAACTTGTTTATAAAGCAATACACAAGCACTATGTATTATTATTATTCTGACACCAATTCTTGCATAATTAATCAGTTCTGATGTCGGTGCAGTTTCAGTGCAGTTTCAGTTTTAAATACTTCTGTAGAAGTTCAGGTATCAGCTCAAGCTTTTTACTCTTTAAGTAAAGAGTAAGGATTCAAAACTTCTTAAAGTACTAAAGTAAAAGTAATGTAAGAGGTAAAAAAAGCCATTAAGGACAAAAGCTTAGGCTGCACCACAGGGACACTGCAACCCCCCCTCCCTCCCCAAACCACATTTTTCTAAAAGCCATAATGACTATAATGTTATATTAAAATGTTAATGTTGATAAATTTGGGATACACTAGGTTGTTCCCTGTTTCAGCTGCATATATACCAACTGAAAATGAATGTATTTTATTAGAATGTAAATATATTAAAGTTAAAGCTTAGTTGGACTTTAGTTTGTCTGGAGTTCTCTCGAGTCTCTGCACGGATCATCTTCATACTAGGCTACATATGTCTGCTATGTTCTTGCTGGAGTGTGGGGGAGGTGTGACGTGTGCAGGTGTGATGAATCAAGTATAAACCAATAAACCAATAGGGTGTCTGAATGGTATATGTTTATACTTCTCATCCAATCAGATTCACTCTATCTGGATGGAGATGTTTTTTTTTTGAGAAGCTAAAATAAAAACAAGCTAAAATGAAACATCCTTTTGCTATCTGGCTGCATTACTGGATTACTTTGGACAAAAATATTGACCAAAGTAACACACACTCCCTAGAAATCTACAAGAATCTTAGAAATACATTCCATTCTTTCATTACCTCATATCAAGTCTTGGTCTATACTACAGAGCCTAAAAGCTTATGTGTTATTGATGCATTTTTGCTCAGTGAAGACATATTTCACAGTGAAGATATTTCACCTCTTTTTTATGTACAGTCTAAAACATAAAGTTGCTATAAACTTGTTTTTTTTAGTGATACCATAGAATTTTAATTTGTAAATATTATTAAATGGTGCAAAATAGTACATTTGACTTTCACAGAATCAAAAAATCATCTTTATTTTTGAAAGAGCACCACGCATCTCAGTACAGCCCCTCTGTATGGACAAAACATCTGGTTCCAGCTATGCTAATCTGGTTGTGGTCATGTTGGAGGGGAAAAGTAACATAGTAAAAATAGACTCTATATCCCCCGAAAGTTTCCACAACCTGCTATTTATTAGCCGGGTCTCGGCATCCCGCAGCGTCCCTCTACAGATGGAATGAGTCATGGGCTAAACCGACTACAATAACACTAACAAAATTGACAGTGTTACGTGGGACTAAAGTGCTGTGGGAGAATTAGACCATAATGTTACAGTAATATTACTGTGGCCTTTAAGGCCTGAAAGAATTTGGCTTCTTACCAGCTGTTTAGGTGAGGCATGCAGAAAGAGCTTTGATGTTGAGCAGATTCAGAAAGGGTCGGAATCATGCGGAACAAATGAAATGAGACATCCTGAAACCTTAAAAGAGAAATCTTGATCTTCTGTGACCCTATGCAACCTCATGAGCCCAGGTGCAGTGCTTATAAAAGCCCAGATGAGTCAAATATGATTCAAAATGTTATACAGAAGTTTATCTGTGAGTGTTTTGGGGCCCTATTTTGGCGATCTATAGCACACCAGTCAAATATCAATGTGTCTTTGACATCACAAGGACGCAAAATATAGGCCTTGCGGGACTCAAAATGTGCAAAAGGCATGTACTAACTCTCTTAATTAATCATGGATGTGTTTTGGGCGTGATGTGTGCCAGTGTCATTCCCCTTTAAGAGGCCGGTGCGTTCTGTCTTTGGCACGTTGATATCTTAACAGCGCAAATCTTTTGCGCATTGGTATCTTAACAGCGCAGTGATTTTGCGCGTCTCAGCATGAAAAAAACTGACCTGCTCGTTCGCTGTGTAGGTGCGCCAACATGTAATTTACGGGAACTGCAAAGTTATTTTATGTAAAAGCTGAATTTCCAACCATACATGTGTAAAATGAGCGAGGGTGTATGCGCACAGCTCTCCTGCATGGCTAAGATAGGCTTGGGCGGCTGACTGTTGACTGTTGTCAGGGTTTTAAACAGTCAGTGGCGCATCTGTATTTCCCACCATCAAGATAGAAACACACCAGATATTTACTTTTTTTTTTTTTGCCTTTTTAAAGTTTCAAAATCCTCTTAACAATTTGAAGGTTCATGAAAAAAGACTTCTGAAAATGCTCTACGATTTTGATCTGATGTGGAAGTTTTGAAATCTTTGAAAGGTTCTTCATACTTCAGACGAGTCTGTTTTTCAGGCTTATGTTCTTTATATAACCAAAAGATGTTCTGTTACGGCATCTCTCATCTCTCAACACCTTTATTGAAGAGTGTACAGTCTCTGTGTTCTCTTAAGAAGCTGTCACTGGTGCAGTTTAATCTGATCTTTGGATGTTCTTCTGCAGATCCTGAGTTACTTGGTTGCATGTGACCGGCTGTGTGAGCTTGGCTATGATGAAGCTCAAGTGGAGGAAGCTCTGGAGATGTTCCAGAACTGCGAGACAAAGGTAATTGTCAGAATAATGTCTATAAATTGTATTTAGACAAAATATGGCTGTGCAATATGAACTAATAAGTAGTATTTCTTCATTATTGTCATCACTCATGCACATTGAATTTGTGAAATGCTACTTTAATTGTAAATTGTACTTTTAAAACAATTATTTGCGATCAGAAATCATTGGCTTGCCTTTTTTCAAACAACTCAAAGACAGTTTGTTCACATTCTTAAAGGTTGCATTTGGTCACTGCATGCACCTTAATTATCAGGATTATATTGTGACTATACAAAACACTTTTAATGAAAGTTAATGGTAAAAGAGTTTGTTTTAGGCCATTTTGAAGGATAAATATTGGTCCCTATTTCAAGAATTTTTAACATAGTGTAAGGAACAGTTTGTGTGTTCAAATTTTGTAATACTATGTAATGGAGATATTTCTTTTTCATTGGACAGTGACAATATGAGGAAAAGGGCAAACCATATTAAGATGCAATTGTGAACGCATCCAAGACGCTTTTAAACCAAATACAAATCCAATCACTCAAACCACTAAAACACAAGTGATCTAAAACACTCACAGTACAACCAAAACACCAGTAACAGCTGTTGAACCTCCTCAAAGCAAACATATTTCGGTTTGACTACCTGAAGACACATTTGGCAACCAAATATACAGTAAATACATAATTAGGTATCTGTACTTGATTAATCTTAATATCTTATCAGGATACAAATCAGATACTAATTACATGTAGTAACAAGATATAAACAGGGTCTCAGGGCCCCATTTTGCCGATCTTTAGGCGAGCCATTAACCGTGCATCATGCAGCTTGATTTAGGGCTTATCATTGTGTCTTTGCTATCGTAACAACAGGTAAAGTACACTTTGTATGGCTTGAAATGTGCAAAAGGCATGTGCTAATTCTCATAACTAGTCATGGGTGTGTTTTGAGTGTAACATGAAATAACCCAGTCAGCATGTCACTCGCCATTCCCTTTAAGAGCCAGGTGCACTCTTAAAATGGGGCATTACTAATTTAGAGACGCAGCTCCCTAGATGTGTTTAACACTTCTCAGCAGAGGAAACTGACCAGCTCGTTCATGCTCATTTATTCTGTTTATTGTGGATGTAAAAATTTGCATAGCTGCCCACAGGCAGCACTATTTGTGTGTGCCTACGTTGCCAAGATAGCAAAGAACATCTGTTGACATCTGTCTAGTTTGTTTTTAGGGAGTGACATACCGGCTCATTTTAAGACCACCACACCCATTGGCGTAACTGTATTCACAAGCATTATTTCAATTTACCATATTTTAAACACTATAAATTGCACTTAAAATCCTTTAATTTTCCCCAAAATTGTGATTGTGCCTATAATATTAACCTGCTGCTAACCCTGGTTAGTACTGCTGGAACAGTATTTGCATTACCTGCTAACCGTGCCTAGCTCTTTTGACATTCAGAGGTGAGTTACTCGGACTGTAGCCTGCACGTTTACCGTGTTAAAACAAGGGCTACTGTTTCATCGGCTGGTAAACCTTTTCATTGGGTGGTTGTTGGTCTATTTTGATGGACAACAGGCCTTAATTACTATTTTGTGCAACAAAACATACAAAAATGAATTATGTGATGTCCATTGTAAATGATGCAGGGTCTGAAAGGGTTAATAAAGACACTCCCTACAGTATATAACAGCAACATTAGCCCTTAATTTGTTTTGTGATGCTGTTTTGATTGTGTCTCTAAGATTTGCCACTGAATTGTAACTGTCGGAACATGTTTTTTATCTGTGTTTTAGGCTGAGGAGTTTCTTCACCTGCTCACACAGTTTCATGAGATGGGCTTCCAGCAAAACGCCATTAAAGAGGTGCTGCTCGTGCACGAAAACCACCGTGAGCGCGCCCTGGAGGAGCTCATGATGCGTGTTGCGTGACCTGATCCCTGTATCTAGAGAAATGGCTTACAACCAAGATTCCCTATCTCAGTTCTTCATCCAGCACACCTGATTCAGCTCATTCTCCATTTCACAAGCTGTCCTGTGATTGGTCAGGTTTAGTGTAGAAATCAAAACATGCAAAATGTGCTGAAAAGAAAAGAAAAAGTGCTTGGGGGTCCCAGGGCAGATGTTGGAAACCCTTGGCTTTCAGTAATCAGTGAGAACTGTGGCCTTGATGGGAAAGCAAAGCTTTCAGTGCAACTTGTACAGTGGAAATACGCATACAGAGGACATTTAGCTATATTGATTATTCTAGTTGACTTAATTATCAATTAAAGTTTATGACTTTGCATTAAACATGCATTCTTAAACTGTCATAACTTAGAAATCTGTCAAAATGTTATAAATCTTTGTTTACATGTTGACTGAACCTGTTCACATTGTATTTAAGGAATGTTTGTATTAAATAAACTCTGTAATGTATAATGTCTGATTTGTGATTTAGTGTTTAGTGGGTTTTTTTTCAATAAATGAGCTTTTCATGATTCTTGATTTATTTATTGTAGACACAAAATAATCAGTTTGTGTTCAAGCTTCTGTAAACAACTTTATCGAGTAAATCTCACCTTTTTATTTATATATTTCCATACAGATGACCATTGTTTTGTAGTCATTCCCCACAGGCTACCTACCTTTATGTGTTTGTTTGTACACTATATTGTATTGATGTTGACTGGGGCCTTTGTTTAAGGGTGTATGAATAAGTTACCACTTAGTGTGGCATTATGGCATCAGCAGTGATACTTAAAAAAAATCGGATTACTCTGATTACTCCTATAAAAGTACACTATGTGTTATTTGGTACTCTATGTTTTCTAACCAGGAAACTAAATTGTCTAAGTTGTCTAAATTGTCTAAATCTTGTAGTTTGTATAACAATTTAAGTGTAAAATGTTAAATACGTTTGATTGGCACAATATGAAACAACCTCTACAGACAGTAAAGATTAAATATAAAATAATATTTTTCAGAGAACATTGCTAGAACATTTTAACTAAGAGCCATGTAGGAACCGTTTTTAAAGACGATAAGACTTTAGGGTCTATAAGACTGATAGGGTTACAGTGGACTGTCTTTATTCTTGTTGAAATGTCCGCAGATAACCCCTCTAATCACGTACTTCTTAAGATGGGGGATAACAATTAACTAATGGACTGTTCGCCAAAGAATACTTGACTGATAACGAAAGATTACAGTAAATCTAAACAATCGCCGCTGTGCCTCCTCGCTCTCCACCTCCAGAGCAGACTTGTTTTAGAGGAGAAGTATTTGCTGTCAGCAAGTTTAACCCTGCTCCTCATTTTTCAAGTTTGTGATATTTACAGAGCCGATTGCTGTGCTAAGAACAGAGAAAGGGTGTCTGGAGCATTGATAGACTAAGCACAGACAAGAGAAGAAAGTGTGTTTTTCTCTGTGGCCTGATTAGCTATGTCTCAGTGCTGCTGATGTAATGACTGAACTCACTTTAGAAGTTCTATATAGCTATTAGACCAGGGGTGTCCAAACTTTTTTTTGTTGGGGGCCAGAAGGAGAAATATATTTAAAGTCACGGGCCACACTCTGTAATAAAACAAATAATGAAATATACCACTTTAAATAATACTTTTTTCCTGATTATTTCATGTACACACCATTTTACTTGACTTACTATCTTTATATTTGACAGTGTTGTGTAAACTAAGATTTTTCAAATTGATGTTTAATTTCATGATGCCTCTTAATATTAAACTCCTTTATTACGGCAACTTTTAGACTTTGGCCCCTTTTTTCTGCGCTAGAAATGCGCACTCTCTCCGCTTTTAGACTCTTTTGCCCCGTTTTTCTGCGCTACAACTGCGCACTCCATCCGCTTTTAGACTCTTATGCCACGTTTTTCTGCGCTAGAAATGCGCACCCGCTCCGCTTTTAGACTCTATGGCCCATTTTTCTGAGCTAGTAATGCGCATCTTCTCCGCTTTTAGACTCTTTGGCCCATTTTTCTGCGCTCGTTTCTGACACCTAGCGTTCAAACTTTGAATCTCATATTATAAAAACCTGCTTAACAGCAGGCCAACTTTCATTTTATTTCTAAAATTCCTTAATTCCAAAAATTAAACGGGCCGCAAATGGCCCGCGGGCCGTAGTTTGGACACCCCTGTATTAGACAATCTATAATGTGGCTAAAATTTAAAGCAAAAACACAGTGTGTACTAAATAACAGCAAGTGTGTTTAATGGCTACCACAGCCCAATTTCAAAACACTGGAGAGTTTTCTGCCTCGCCCCCTCCTCCCAATACTCCCCAGCTGGTACACAACCGACCTTCAGCGTTGAAATGTGGTTAAAATATGACTAAAGTAATGTCTGTTGTTGTTTCGACGTTGAAACAACGTCGAATCAACATTTAATGTTAAATGGTTGTGATAACGTTGAAATTTTAACGTCGAATCAACATAATGTCCTCAACCTTCTGCCTTTTGAATCAACATTTTACATTTCATCACCATATAATTTCTAAAAGCGGTTGGATGGAGGAATGAAACAGTGTTTTACTTTATTTGCAGTAACTGCTTTTTAATTTAACATTATGTTCATGTTCTCATAGTTTTACTGTTTTAGTGTTTTTGAGATCAGATGTTCAGTAATCAGATTGGTAGTGGTGGGTAACTTTCTTTATACTCAGATTTACTGCAGTGATGTAAGTTTATTGTTAATACTTTGTTAACCATAAGATTTTCACATTTTAGTGAGCTATGGTTTATTAAAGGTTAAACATATGAGGTTGAAACAACGTTGCTATATCAACGTTTATTCACTTTTCAAAATCAACGGTTGATTCAACATTGATCAACGTTTATTCAACATTGAAATGCCAGCTGGGTCAGAGCTCACATGGGTTGCCAGGCTGAAGACGCTGAATGTATACAATTGCACATGAGTTTAGAAACTTTTGCCATGACAATGTATCATAGCATTTGTAGCTAAATTGTGTCAATTTAAAGTCAAATATTCAGTTTTTTGTATATTTCTGTAACACTGGTTGTTGCTGAGGTATTAAAAAGACGTGGCTGATTACAATTCACTTTAGTGGCCGTCACAAGAAGACAACAGCCCAAGACGTTCATCAAACACCAAACAAGTCAATGGCAGAATAAGCTGTTTGACAATGGCAGAGAAGATTTGGCAATATTTTCATGGGCACAACCCAAAATGGCTCCATTAAAAAGGTAAATTAACAGGCTTTTTAACTTTGTACGACTTATTACCAAGAAGCATTAATAAAACATGGAAATACCAAATCTACCAAACACAAATTTCCTTATCAAAAAGAATATAAGTCAAAGGCACTCTGTTAGGAAAAATGACTAAAAGCCTTTAATGTGTCATGGCAAGTAGATACAAAAACTCTAAGGCCAGCGCGTTGCAGCCATCTTGGCCTTCTTCAGGGCATAAAGCATAAGTGCCTTTGACTTATATTGTTTTTGATACTTTTTGATAATTTTTGCCCGGCTTCAAAAGAGCACCTGTTGGAAAGATTCACAATATAAATACTCCTAGTAGCGCTTGAGCCTATCTTTTTCATTGTCTCCACAAATTTCTCTAATTTTGTGCTATGTTTGTCTCTAGTACTCAATGCCTTAATAGCCCAGCTATATGCAGATCACCTATTATTAGGCCTGTCACAATAATTGTAATATTGATTTATAGTACAATAAATTAACATGACCTCAAATTTTTTTGATAATCGTGATATCGTTGTTTGTGTTTATTTATATGTTTGTTCACACATCTAACAGTGAACAGTATTTTAGCCAGTCATGCTTCAATAACTGTGACTCCATACACACAGTGTGGACTAAAATAGGTAAAGAAATAAGTATATAATTCCCAAACTAATTATAATAAATTATTAATTAAAATTGTGTTGTCTTTAAAAAGTGTATAATGTTTTTTTTATGCTATTCTGTTATCATTGTCAGTGGCATTTAATAATTATAAAAATTACTAAAATATTGTGTATCGCAATAATTTCTGGGACAATACATCGTCTACAAAAAAACTCTTATCATAACAGGCCTACCTATTATGAATACAAACACTCAAATGCTGAAATAACTTAAAATGTACATCTCTACATGTAAATGTGATTGCAAACCTGAAGTACAGTGCTTACGCTTTCAGAAGAAAAGTAGCCGGTTTAGCATCCAGCCTGAAATACTTTTTTTTTAAATCAAATTGCTAATATTTAATTGTGCTTTTGATTAATCTCTAGTAATGGAGCATCCTAAAAAGGTACAGAGGCTGCAGCATGCTGTGTTTCCCTGCTATTGTGTTCAGTGCCTGGTAACTGAGGTGTGGAAATAAGACTAGGGAAAGGGCAGTGGGCGGGATCAAAGGCTAAAACACAACAAATATCCGTTCTGTAATGAACAATTTAAAGAACACACTGGCTAATGCTCAAACCTAGCATGTTTCCTTAATAACTGATGACACATCTTGATCATTTAATAACTTATTCCAGTAACAATATAATACAGCTTGCTCCGAACTCTCTCGTATTTCTCTTTCTGTAGTAAATTGAGGAAAATGATGGTCTTGAGAGAGGTCAGCTTGGTCAGCTCCAGCTTTTCTTGGCCTTTTATGACCTCATTCCTCTGGCATGACTGCTCTAGAGGCTCGAAGCGGACAGATGAGCTGCTTCAGAGAGATTATCAGCTCTCAGCACTTTTTCCTTTACAGTCATGGTAACAAAATATCCACAGTAAAGAGATGGAGTTGTTTTGATTAATTTTTTTTTCACTCAATTATATTATAATTACCATTAATCAATTTTAAATGGGTATAATCATGTGTGCTTTTGAGGTATATAAACACATAATTAATATGGTATGATATGTTAAGCTAGTTCTGAATATTTTATTTGGATGACATAGTTAGAATGAATCAACATAATCAGATTAAACACAGACGACTGATGCGGCGTCTTGCACAGTACTTACAGTGGTATACAAAAGTTTGGGCACCCCTGATAACTTCTATGATTTTTTTCTTTATACATCATTGTATAAATAAATAAATATATAGCAGATGAACACATTTTATAGGATTTACAGAAAGTTTGCAATAGTTTTTTAAAACAAAATTAGGCAGGTGCATAAATTTGGGCACCCTTGTTGTTTTATTGATTTGAACACCTTTCGCACTAATAATTGGAACACAAAATCTACTAAATCATTCATGCAGAGGAACAAGTACAACATTCTGGAATGATCACCTCAGTCCCCAGACCTGAGTATTATTGAAAATCTGTGGTGTGATTTAAAGCAGGCTGTCAATGCTGTTCTGCGTCTGTTATATGATATATTTAACTGAAATTGATGATAAAAAAAAATAAAAAAAATGCGATTTATAGAGGAAAATCTTGAAACTTATCAGGGTTGCCCAAACTTTTTCATACCACTGTACTTATTTATTTAATTATTTTATTAGTTGTTTGCTTTTAATATAATGTTAAAAGACCTGTCTAAGTCCAGTGAGAATCAAGGGTGGGTCATAAATAAAAAGTATGTATATGTGCAAAATTTTCTTTCATTCTTTTTGTAAACGTACTAAAACCGTGGTAGATCACTTTTGTTAGATTAATAATGATAAAGCGTATGATACATGACATTATTAGATTTGAAATGTAATCCAATTAATTTTGGATAATAATTCGTATTTTTGTTGGTTCATGCGTTATACCAAAAAGGATAAGGGTTGTGCATGGCTGTGAATATATTAGTCACTATATGTCTAAATCTTTGTGGACAACCCTTTAAATAAAAGTACCTAATTTAATTGTGGCTCACTTTTGAGCTGGAGAGCAGTAAAACTGTAAATTTAATCTTGAAAAAGGTTCTCCATCTATTTTTTTTCTGAATGCCACAAAATCTAGTAGAAAGCCATGGACAGTAGAGACATCTACTCCTAGAAAAAAAAAACAGATAAACTCAAGATGTCTCAATATCTTTGTCAATACTTATGTAATATTTTATTTGTTCTTATTCAGTTTAACCTAGCATAAACAAATATTCTATTTTTTTTTTATTTGTAAAAATACATCAGCACTATTGTTCTGATTAAACCCACAATTCCCATTCCAATATCCCTATTATAAGCAAAAGTGCCTGACCTGAGTCATGGAGGGAAAGGGAGGAAGTTTGTTATTTCAATAAATAATCACTTATTTAAAATCAGTGTTTGTAGACGGTCAGTGGAGTCAATCATAGCATTCTACAGAAGATCTTGAAGGGAGGTCAGAGAGGACTTCAAAATGTTGGCCGTTGGTCAACTCTGGCTTTCCCAGAGGCTCTGTGCTTTTCTTTGGCAGTCTCAGGAGGAAAGTCCACATGGAGCCAATTCTTGGAAATCCTGTCATCTCCTTTTTCGTCCTCCATTTGTTGTCCTCGATGGAATACTCCACCGTTGCTCTGTGGTTCACCGTAAAAACAGAGTCGCCTCTCACCACGGACGTGAACAAAGCCCCCTTGCTGTTCTCGTACTGTCCCGGCATGGCTGTCCATTGACAGGTGGTCAAGTTGTAGCAGTCCATCATGCATCTCAAGAAGTCATCACAAGGTCCATTCCTCATCACGTACAAATTGTCCCTGTGGGCCACCATGCAGTGTCCGTAGCTTTGATGTCTGACAAGAGTAGTCAGTAGAACCCACTGATTTGTGACGGGTAGGTATTCATAGATCTCTGTGGCATCTTTGGGTTTCCAGAGGCAGGTAAAGATCCTGCCCATGCTCTTGGTACAAGGTACTGCAGAAGCAGGTCTTGGAAGATGGGCAGCAAAGCTCCATGTGTCTGTAGAGACGTTGTACCTCTCAACTGAAGAAATGGCAGTTCTGTTATACTCTCCACCAAGTGCGTAGAGGGAACCGTCATGTCCTACCAGGGTACAGTTATAACGAAGTTGCTGTGGACTGGAGAACGTGCTCCAGATACTTGAGGCCACATCATAACAGAAGCCAGAGTCTACAACTTTATTGCTAAGGTCGTAAAGTCCTCCAACGATGTAGATCTTGTTGTTGAGGACTGTAACCCCAGCCATGGTGGTGCTAGCATCAAGTGGTAGATGAGTGAGGACTTTCCAGTCTTTCTCGTCTTCATCGAGATAACAAACCGTCCTCATGTTGTTCTGAAGCGACTTGTTGCTTGGAGAATGGGTGCCAACCATTACGTAGGTACTTGGAACAAGAGACTCTACGTAATCGGTCAATTCCTTTGGCAAACACTTCACCTCCTCCTTCAGATCTTTATACATGTCACGAATAAACAAAGCTGCACTCTTGAACAGTTCCAGTACGCCATAAGTAGCAGCTGTGTGATACATGAGAAGGCAGTTATCAGAGTTGACGAGGTTTACGAGATGCCGGACAAGAGGTTGCACCTGAAGGAAGGCGGCACACTGTATGGCTTCGAAAGTTTCATCATCGCTCAGAATAGGTCTCTCACCCTGAATCACCTGGAGCGCCACCAGAAAACCACAAGCGCTCACAACCTGGAGGTGTATCTCCTCCTGCTGGCATTCCTTCATTCCCGACTGAAACAGAGCCCGGAAATACTCACAGTTGCTTTCCAGGAGCATTCTGTCCACCGTGAAAATGCTCCCGTCTATCCGCACTCTCACTGCGGAGTTCTCCAAGACCAGAGCTTGACAGACCTTCACAGCTCCATCTTCTGAGCCAGCACAGCTGCTAGGCTCCATCAAGTTACTCCCAGTGATTTTCATCTATCTAAACCTACAAGGGTGCCAAAAGGATCTGTAACGCAAGAAACTGGAGATCTTTGACGAGGTTCAGGACACCTGGTCCTTCATCGCTGCGATGGTGCCTGCAGTGACAGCACTAACCGGGCTGCTGCAAAGCTGCAAGAGACAAATGCACTTGACTGACTGTCCACCGTTTGTGTTTCTATTAATGGCTACGAGAACAGAGATGGCTATACATAGAAGCAAAGAGAGTGCCGGCAGTGTCCCATGGTGTAGCATGGCATATACTGTACCATGGCAGTAATAGAAACAGCTGAATAGAAGGGTTGGAAAAGCAGAGGGACTGTCACTGGGACTGTAGGGGGCAGTCACCTCACTTCCCCTGATTTATTACTCTTTGTCCTCTGCAGGATTTCAGAAAATGTGAATCTGATAGGTGCAGGTGCGTTGCCCGGGGACACAACAATAGCATGGAAGCCAGGGTCGTGATCTGGCAAGTGCTGAGCATATCAATCATCTCTCCACGTTTGTGCTCCCTAAATAACTCCAGAACTGAGACACGGCTCTGTGTTTAACTCCCTGAGGTTACTTGATATGTTGTGACAGTGTGATTGACCAAGTGGACCAATTAATAACCAAGAGTAAAATTGTCTCTAAAAAAGATGCTGTTGATTGTAGCTATAAAAACATGTCTACTAGAGCTTTAATCACATTTATCACATTGTCTTCTGTGTTGAACATTTTTATTTGATCTACCCTTTTTATTTATTTTACTATACTAATAAAAGTGTCTGCTTGTTTTTACTGTATTTTGGCAAAATCACCTAAAATGTGCTTTATCTAAAATATAATTTAATTATTATATCTATCTCTATACACTAAGGGTCGAAAGTTTTAGTACACCCCTATTTTTACTTGTACAGCTGCAGTGCTGTATGACTAGGACAAGTTGATTTTTTAATTTTATCATCTCAGCAGTGACTTTACTACTGATCATCACTCCAACTTTCAGAACTCTAATTTTTCTCTTCATTGCTGAAACTGAGATTTAGTCTAATGTTAAGCTAAGCTAAATGTGCTGTTGCCATGTAGATCAGAAGTGACTCTTCCTGTAGCAGTTTTCCTCAGTTTTCAAGAGTCTTTTGAAGGTAAATGAAACAGTACTCCTTGCTCTCTGGCTTCATCTGCAATTTCTCTAAAGAAAAGACTTACACTTTTAATAGTTACAGAGTTATTTGTGTTTCTGTGTCTTTTTCTAGTTATTATGATGAAAGTGTGAATTTGCTGTGTGTAAATGCAGCAGTAGAGAGTGCAGTAACATGATCTGTTCCAGCACTGCTTTACTGAAGACAAAGGCTTTGGAAATTGATATTTTTCCTTAAGACTAACCTGTTTAATCAATGATGAAAGGGGTTTTCAATTATTTACATCATTAGATCAGACATCTAATACTCTAACATAATATTTATTATTTTTATTTGCAATGGTATTTACTATTGTAGCTGTTCAGGTGTGCACTATATTGCCAAAAGTATTGGCTCACTCCTCCAAATCAGTTAACTGTTTATACAAACATTAGTAAAAGAATGGGTCACTCGTAGGAGCTCATTGAACCATGATAGGATGCAGCACCTGTACAACAAGTCCAGTCTCACTACTAAATATTCCACAGCCAACTGTCAGTGATATCATAACACAGTGGAAGCTTCATACAGAATTTAGATTAGCTCAGGAACAGTAAAGCATAGAGAGCTTTATTGTATGGGTTTCCATGGCTGAGAAGAGCAGCTCCCTCCAAGCCTGACTCCAACAAACACAATGCAAACGCATTGGAGTAGATACTTTTGACAATATAGTATATTTAGGTGGTTGATAAGATGTTCCTAAGTAATTTCTATTTTATTGCTTAGGTGTTACCTAATGGTTGCACATATGAAAAGTGTTGCTAAGTGGGTGCCACTGTATTGCCCTGCTCTTTCTCTGGGTGGGTAGAAGACGCACCAAATCCCACCCATCCCTATCCTAGTGTGATGTCAACGTGAACAGGTGCCTGTTAACTGATGTATCTGATGTGCGCCAAAGCGACTCACTGTAAAGATACAAATGCCCCATAGTCACAGTGTGTCTGGATCCTAAAGGGAATGACAAGTGACACACTCATTGCTATTATTTCATGTAACGGCCAAAACACACCCATGATTAATTAAGAGAATCAGAACATGCCATTTTTGCATTCTGAGCCGCGCAAAGCATATTTTTTGCATCCTCACAATACCAAAGACACACCGACACGCCCTAAATACATCTGCACAATCTGCAATTGACCAGTGCGCTATAGATCGATAAAATAAGGAGATTGGGGGAGTTTATATAAATGGGGAATTAGAGCTAATACGAACCCGACCCGACCTGAGGCTCGACCCAAATTAATTTGTTCAGAAAGTAGTTTTTAATATTCTTAAACATTGTTAATTATATTAGAGTTGATAAAAGAGTAGAATAGAGTCTTTGTCTATTTTGGTTTAATGAGTGTGCAGTGTAGCCTTATTGTAGTTTTTTGTTTTTTGCTATAGACTATATGTTAAAAAAAATTGTTTAGAAAGTGTTTTATTTTCTTAGACATTGTTAATTATATGAGGGTAGACATTTTTCTTAAATAATAGGTCTATGCTTCTTCAGTGTTGCAGTGTTAATTAACATCATTCGGATCATGAACGGATTTCGCTCATTCAAACCGCCCGAAAATGTTTTTAAAAAGCTCAGTTTTAACACTCTACTTACTAAAAAAATTGTCTTGTTTAAATTGGGCTCAGGCTCAAAAGGACAGTGTATGGGTCAGGTCGGCTGGGGCCCGGGATGGTCTGGATATTTTAGGCCCGATCTAAGCTCTATGGGAAATAGGTAGTCATTTGGCCTTTGGGAGAATCTGAGATAAAATGGGTAAAACGTTTTAGGTGCATAAAGTATTGAACCTCTCCTACCATGCTTTCCTTTTTCTCATGATGATCCAAACCAGAGACTGTAAAGAAAGATGGAAGCCGTGTCTCCGTTCCCATTCATTCAATGAAAATGAAGCCAAAATCTTCCGCCATGTTGGCGATCCTGCCACCTGATTCTGCGCAGTAGAGACCAGAGGAGGGAGAAAGACTGTGGAGAGCAGCCTACTCATTTAAATAACCCCGCCCCTGAGGGCTGCCTCGCGGTCCCCGACTGCAGAGCGGGGCGGAGCGGAGCTGACGGTCTGTTATTGGTCCCGCCCATAACCAGCCCTTTTACGATAACCACACCTTTTTTGAATAGAGCTGAATAACGTTTTAAAAAACGAATTCTGTGGGAATATAAAAATTGAACAATATAAGCAGAGGTTACACTAGCTGCTGCGTTTAAATAATGGAGGTAGAATTACAGTATATTAGAAAAAAACGTGATTGAAAGTTGTTCTGTTTTGCCATTGAAACCTATGGGGATGGGTGGAGTTACACAGCTTTCTGCAGCCGAACAGCAGGGGGCGCCCGACCTGTGGTGGCTTCACTTTTGAGAGACGATGCTCTGTCCAGCTATACACAGTCTGCTGCAGACCGGAGCCCCAGTGGGCGTGGCTTAAAGGCGGAGTGATTGACAACGAAAGTGTAGTATCTGATTGGCTGCAGTCCAAAATGATTGACACATGCTCCGCCCTTTAGCCACGCCCACTGGGGCTCCGGTCTGCAGCATTACAGATGGATTAGTGGGGTGAGCAGTGATCTAGGATCAGAATCTTCAGGATGGGGGGAGGGTCTGTATCCACACTGCCACGCCCACACGAGCTTCAGCATCCATCCACACACATACCACAGCTCAACTTCCAGTGAGTGAAGTTCTCAGCTTCAGGATCCCCACTGTCCACTGTTCCCCCACAGCATGAGCTGTTCGGCCAGATAGTCTTCTACAACAGCCTGGAGGAACTCCTGGAGTCCTGCACGAGCCTGCGTGAGACTGAGAGATGGCGCGCGGTGGAAGAACCTGTAGAGTATCCAGCTGGACTGCAGGAGAAATCTCCCGGAGCTCCTCAGGCAGATGTTCCTGCAGGAGGCAGGCGGAGAGGAGCTGCTGAGGATCAGCTCGCGCTGCAGTGGAGACCCGGATCAGGATGGCTCTGATGTTTGGGAAAGCGAGAACGTGCAATATCGTGACAGTTCCAGAGCACGAGCCTGCAGAGTGTAATGTGGTGGTGCTGGGAGCTCTGGGCTCTGGTAAATCAGGTATGGCATTTACATGATTAATCAACTGCACTATATGGTACCAGTCAAAAATTTCAGTGTGTTTTTTTATTTATTAAAGAATTCTTTACATTGTAAATTTAACACTGAAAACTTTAAGTGGATCTCAAAAATTTGAATATTATTAAAAAGTTACTTTATTTCAGCAATTCATTTCAAAATTGGAAATTCATTATATAGGTGTGTTACACACAGAGTGATCTATTTTAAGCATTAATTTATTTTATTGTTGATGATTATGGCTTACAGCCAATAAAAACCCAAAAATCAGTGTCTCAGAAAATTTGAATATTATTTAAGACCAATTGGTAATTTTGGCAGGGTGGGCAGTGTGCCAAGTCCTGCTGGAAAAAATAAAATCCCCATGTCCATATAAGTTGATAGCAGAGAGAAGCATGAAGTGCTGTAAGATTTTCTCGGAAAACACTGCAATATTCAATTGAGAATTAAAATCGTAAAATGAAAAAAAAAATTGTTTCATTATTAAATATAATACCAAAAACAAATAACGGCTTGTATTTTCAGTTTTTTATATGATAATCCAAACCAAAATGAGAAAAAAAAAAAAAAACGGTTCAGGAGCCAACTTGATTTAGATTTTTCACCAGCATCTTATTCGGATTTACATTCCATCTATTACAGGGCTGCTGTGATCACAATCAGTTACCTACATTTATAAGCTGCTGCTTATTAATGCTATGATGTTTGTTAGATAATAGTGTCCAGATTTTACTGTGGTGGGGTCCCGATAGCCTAGCCTTCGGCCCCCCCACTGTGAGACTGCTCCCCTGTGTGGACTTTGGGTAAATATTCTTACGACTAACGTGACAAAAGTGGAAGTTTTAGGATCGTGAGTGTCCCATTACATCTGTCGTAGAACTAACACATCAATTCAGAAAAATAACCTTATACTGAACTTAAAACATGGTGGTGTTAGTGTGATGGTCTGGTGCTGCTTTGCTGATTTAGGGTCTGGACAACTTGCTGTAATAGATGGAACCAGGAATTCTGCTGTTTACCAGACAATCCTGAAGGAGAATATCCGGCCATGTAATTTTGACCTCAAGCTCAGATGTTCTTGGGTTCTGCAGCAGGACAATGATCCAAAGCACACAAACAAGTCCATCTCTGAATGGATTGAAAAAAACTAAATGAAAAAAATAAAATTAAGGTTTTGGAGTGGCCTAGTCAAAGTCTGATTAAGATGCTGTGGATGATCTTAAACAGGCTGTACATGCTGGAAAATCGTCCAATGTGTCTTAATTGAAACAATTCTGTAAAGAAGAGTGAAACAAAAATCCTCCACAGAGATGTGAAAGACTTGTTGCCAATTATCAGTAAAGCTTGATTGCAGTTGTTTCCGTGACACAACCAAGTTATTAGGTTTAGGGGGCAAACACTTTTTTACACAGGGCTAGATTGGTTTGCATAGTTTTTCTTTTCTATAAAATTTTCATTTAAAAAGTGCTTTTTTACATTTACTCAGGTTACCTTTGTCTGATATAAATGTTTGTTTAATAATCGAAAACATATTAGTATGACAAAAATTAGGGTGTTTTTACAGTATTCTGTGCTGTGTTGGGCAGGTGTTACCATTTTAGCACAGAAAATATATTTCAAAGCTAACAACATGACATCACACAGTGTGAGTGTGTGTTATATCAGGGCAGATTTGTAACAGGAATGTTATCAGATTCTTCCTGATTTTCCTTCCAAATCAAATCCAGTGTTTATAGTGATTTACTGTAGGCCTGAGAGCAGTATCTAGTATGAGTGGCTCAGTGTTGCCTTTAGACTGTAATGAATAAATCCAGTCATTGCTTATGGTTAACAGTGTTTATTTGGAGGGAGAGGAAGTGCCTGCTCAAATGTCATATTTTATGAGAATGTTTTGGGGGGAAATAGACTTTCCATGCTCCTCAGGAGACCTTATGTTATATAACTGAATGTAATTATATGCTTGTAGTCATAGAAACTCTGTGTGTTCCTTTTTTTGCAGCCCTGACTGTGAAGTTCCTCACAAAGCGCTTCATTAGCGAATATGATCCAAATCTCGGTATGTGTGTCCAACAACATGCTGTTCTTAGATTGTTAATGATAAATTCGGTTTGTTAAAAAAATTAGAACTAGCTTAGTGTAATTTTGGGAAAGTAGAATGTGAGTTGTGGCATTCAGTTCATATATACAGCTCTGGAAAAAAATAATAGAGCACTTAAAAATTATGAGTTTCTTTGATTTTACCAAATTGAAAACCTCTGGAATATAATCAAGAGGAAGATGGATGATCAAAAACAATCAAACCAAACTGAACTGATTGAATGTTTGCAGCAGGAGTGGCATAAAATTATCAAAAAGCATTGTGTAAGACTGGGGGAGGAGAACATGCCAAGATGCACGAAAACTGTTATAAAAAAAAAACAGGATTAATCCACCAAATATAATATAAACTTGTTTTCTTTGCATTATTTTATGTTTGAAAGCTATGCACATTTTTTGTTATTTCAGCTATTTCTCATTTTCTGCAAACAAATGCTCTAAATGACAATATTTTATTTGGAATTTGGGAAAAACATTGTCCGTAGTTTATTGAATAAAACAACAATGTTAATTTTACTCAAACATATACCTATACACGGCAAAATCAGAGAAACTGATTAAAAAACTGAAGGGGTCCCTTATTTTTTTCCAGAGCTGTATATGCAACTCTTTTGAAATAGTTTAATAAGCTGAAATTCCAGTATATCAGACTGTCGTTTTGTTAAACTGTGGCCTATTAAATCATTAGTCATATGGTACGCAGATGGATTGCTTCATTTTTTTTTTATTCTGAAGGAGAAACATATTGTGTCAAACTGTTACATAACAGGAAGCTTTGATGCTAAACATGAGTGGTGTCAATTTTCAACTCTGTTCGTAGAGGACACTTATTCTTCTGAGGAGCTTGTGGACCAGCAGCCAGTTCTGGTCAAAGTGATGGACACAGCTGACCAGGTAATGATCTGCAGTGCTCTGATTGAGTTTAATCTGAAACAGACGTGCTGAAGCAACAGTACTTGATGGAATGGACGTTTGAGTTCAGGAATCTTCTGTTCTGGGTTCTTTTTGCAATGCTTTTCAGAAGGAAGATAAACGTTATCTGAAACAATAAATAAAAATAATAATATGGGCAATATGTATTGGGCTACAGAATTAGTTTGTAATGCAACCGGCCAGATATCTCGGCATTGAGTTGTAGAGGTTCCTAATGGGGTGCAGCTGGGCATCTGTTTCTTTAGAGCAAGCACTTAAGATGGCAGCAGTATGAGAACTAGCATTGCCCTGTTGGAATAGTGCAAGAATGTGTGTGTTCAAATGTTTAAAAGGTAGGGCCATTGGTTGCAGAACCTTATTGATGTAAAATTGTGCTGTTTAAGTGCCTGTGATAAAGACAAAAGGTAATCTGGCCTCAAACAAATTTGCACCCCACACCTTGACAGCAGGTCTTCTGGACATTTGACACATGACAACAAATGAACAAATTACTTTTGTGCTGACCACAGTGCCTCCACACATGATTTCATTTTGTGCACTGTGATGCTGGATGTGCTATTAACACTACATCCTGACTACAGAGTCTGCAGGAAATAGTCAAGCTGCATTGGATGGATTATGGCAGTACTCCATTAGGAACCTCTACAACTCCATGGCGAGACATCTCGCATGTTGCGATACACATCTTTCTGTATGTGTAACGCAATAAATATTGGGTCAAAATCTTTTACTTGCCTTCACTTGCCTTTGTGAGGGTGCAAAACATATGCCTTCCCCGGCTCAAAATGCACAAAAGGAATTTGACATATTCCGCCGAAATCACGTTTATAAATGTGCACACAAAATAATTTTAAAATGCATTTTATTATTAAGTATAGTGTCTTGTACTTTGACTTATTTGCACAAGTAAGATATGTAATTAAAAACATAAAATGTAATATAAAAAAAAAAAAAAAAACTTAGAACACTTAGAAATATCATTTGTTACCTGTCCCCACTCTCTAACTATTTTAAAAAATAAATTTTACCATAAATCCTAATTATTAAAATACTTCAGAGATGAAATTTTGCATTGCTGTGTGACCCATCTATGCTTTAAAAATATTTTTGTCATAATAAATCCATAATATTTAAGTAAAAATAAACATTTTACTTGTGTCCCTGGGTTTCACTCGGTCCTGTTACCGTAAAACATTACCCTATCTGAAACATCTGGAACATTCTACACGTCACATCTACAACAGGAAGTGACATCAGCTGGTTCTTCTAAAGATCATGGGAAGACCTAAATAAGTGGAAATGAGCATCACAACGTGCCTTGCACTGGGTGCATTATTCAGATAACTTTTTTGGCATGTCAGTGTAAAACCTGACATGTTATCTTGTCTAATCTAAGCTCTGAATTAACCATTAAAGAATGTGTTGATTGATTAATTTTATTAATCACAGCCACTGTTTTTTTTTTAACATAATAGACATCCATAATGATAGGAAGCTTAAGTGCCGTATTGAAGCAGTATTAAAAAGTTGAGTGGTTGTGATTATTCTAACTGTATCCCAGATAACATGCCCACACAGTTTTGTATGTTTTTTTCTGTGATAAGTAGATGCTCTGAACTCAGAAGTGTATTTATTTATTTATTCTCTGTTTTTTTTTCTGTGTCTGTTATCAGGATGGACCAGTGAACTGTGAGCGCTACCTGGGCTGGGCCAGTGCATTTCTCATCGTCTACAGTATAGATAACAGATACAGCTTTGATGTGTGTCAGCAGTATCTGGAGACTGTGACGCTGTACACTAAAGGCCTGCAGCCTGAGGCTCCAGTCATTCTACTGGGCAACAAAGTGGACATGGAAAGATACAGGTTAGTTTCAAATTAAACAATTTAATAAACAAACAAAATAACAAAAGCCTCTAAAACAGTATCTTTAAAACATTCTTAACTTTTAAAATTTCTCTTAATTTATCTGGCCAATTGTTCCCCCCATTAGCTGCTAGCCAGCTGTACAGTATATCCCCCATCACTTGTGATGCCTCAACACAAGGAGGGTGAAGACTAGAACATGCCACTAAATAAAAAAATAATAATTCAGGCCTGTCTACCCTGGGCCAATGTTTTCACCACCTCTTTTTGAACTGCTGCTGATGCAGCATTGCCGAATAGCCAGCCCACTGTGAGGAAAGTACAGTTAAACACAGTAAAAAAGTACAATAAACACCAGTTACTGGGCATATTGAGAAGATGAAAGTACAAGTACCCAGGTAATAATAATTTAGCAGTGCAAGTTTGCAAATATGTAAACAGTGGACAATAAATAAAAAAGAAATAGTTGTAAAATTTGGATGTTACTTATAGTAATTTGGACTACTTATAGTAGTCAGTGCACAGCTTGTATAGCAATACACTGGTAAATTTACTGATAATAGTGGTGGTCACACAAAATATTTACTCTATGGGCGAAATTTGGACATACTGATATTGTATATATGGTATTATATGAACAAAATGCATTTTTTATTTGTCACATTTAATTCTATTAAAACATGGCACGATAAGTAGATAAACATTAATTATGCATTAAAATATGCAGAAGTGCAACTTTGAAGATGATGTGAACTTTTAAGTTAAACGATTAAATTAAAATATTAAAAAATATTCAAACAATTGCGTGTATGCACATTATGAATAATATTGAACACAACCATGAACTCATCATACAGAGCTCCTATGATCTGTGTTGGAAACAGACCTCAGATTGATGATGTAAAGTAATCAGATATAGAAACACAGTCTTCACTATTCCTGTAAATGATGGTGAGTTATATGAGTTATATACACTGATATAAAAGCGTGTGTATCTACAGTGTTAAATATTTAGAGATGGATGTGTGAGCAGTGAGGAAGCGATGACACATTTGGTGTCCGAATCTAAATGATGATCTGACAGCTGGGTGAGATCATAGTAAACGTGCACCTGAGGATGTTTACCAAGAGGATTAGGGGGCAGTTTGTCTCAGGAAAACTTTAAAGTGGAGCAGGTTTATGGAGTGTGAGGAGCTGTAGTTTTGGGCTGTTCTACCAGCCTTAGTAAAACCATACTCTCTTCATCTCTCTCTCTCTCTCTCTCTCTCTCTCTCTCTTCATCTCTCTTTTTTGTTTCTGGAGGGCACAGCACTGGTTGAGAGCATTGATCTTGTATCTTCCTGTGCAGGAAGATGGGCAGAGACTTATAGACGTTGGTCCAGAGTGGCTGTTCTGCTGTACATCGTCTGGTGTAGTGTGAACAGAGGAGTTGGATGGATGTTGCCTCTCATGTTGTTGTGTTGGCTGTTGTTCTCTCTTCAGTCAAAGTCAGTAGGTCTAGAAGGCCTAACTCTCTTTTACTCAGCTTTTCTCCTTCTCCAGAGACTGTGCCACCTAGGGGTGGGTATCACCACGGATTTTACAGTTTGATTCGATTCCGATTCTTAAGGTCCCGATTCGATTCAGAATCGATTCATTTAGGGAAATTTCAGTTACAATAAAAATTGTAGTTTTAATAAGAAATGTTGTAATTATACAAGAAACACTCAAACTTCCACTATTAAAATGAGTGTTTATATTATATAGACTGAACACATCAATTACATTTGTTTTTTTAATATTATTTAATGTAGTTAATTGCAACACCCTGCTTCATATCTCTATACAGGTTTGGAATGGCCACTTTACACAAATGTTTGTGTGGGTAAAACATAAAATGAATGAGACTTCAGAAGCCATCGTTTTAACAACGCTGTAAAAACATATATACTGACATTTTAGTTGCATAAAACAAAACAATGACAATGTCAGGGTTGACCCAGGCAGAGAGACGAGGAGGCGGACGTAAACACAGGTAGGGCGAATTTATTAAATAAATATAAACAAATAAACAAGTAAACAAGAAACAAAGAAAAACAAGAAACAGAGGCGAGCTAAAACTAACAAACAAACAAGAGGTACTAAAGATAAACAAACAAACGCTGGAAAATAAACTAGGAATAAACAAGAGAGAGAGAGACTAATGATAAATAAACAAGGAGGCTATAAAACTAGACAGGATGAACTTAAACAGGGCAAGGGAATAAACTAGGGATGTATATATAAGAAAATAAAACAAGAAACTAAACTAGACAGAGGATGAATACACTAAACAGGGTTAAACAGGGCAATGACAAATGAAACACGGTGAGGCTAAGAAAACGCAGAGAGAGACAGAGAAACGCAGATAGACAGACAACGGGGGACAGTGCAAAGACCGACAGAGGACAAGTAACAGAGGAAGTCTTTTTAACATAACAGGAAACACACTGGGAGTGGAAACACCTGGGGAAGGGGTGGAGCTACAAATGAGACATGAGGTAATGGAAAATCACAGGCAGAACACAGGGGCACGGGTCACGTGGGACAACACAGGCACGAGGACAGACAGGAAACAGGGCCAGGCGTGACAGACAAGCTTCATACATTTTTTATTTATATTGTAAAATGTACCCATACTCACTAGTTCAGATGTAATACTATAATAAGCCAAGTGACAATAAACAAGCAAAATTAATAATGTTAAGAGAGAAAACTTTATTAAAGTCTGAGGGAAAAATCGGCTAACCTGCTAAGCTAACGGTAGCTTTATCAGGTCTTACTTTACATTACATTACATTACATTACATTTGGCAGACGCTTTTGTCCAAAGCGACGTACAATATTGAAGTACAAAAGTAATAGAAGTTAAAGGTAAAACATTTTCATATGGGGCTTAAAGGAGGTCGAAGGGAAATAATGGGATAGAGAAGTGAGGGAGGGAAAGAAGGGAATGAGGTTAGAAGTAGTTTAATTAGTGTGTTAGAGGTGTTAGGAGAGTAAGTGCTCTTTGAAGAGCTCTGTCTTCAGGAGTTTATTAAAGATAGCGAGTGATCCTGGTATGGTAGTGGTAGTTTGTTCCACCATTGGGGAACTTTGTATGAGAACAATCTGGATTGCTTTGTGTGAAATTAAGTACAAGTGAAAACAACACTGGAAAACAAATTAAAACAGTGTAGAATGCATTAGTTTGATAAACACAGGCAACAGTGAGTAGAAATATGCCAAAAAAATTGGACCGTTGTTGGGGCTGGCTATTCCTCTATACAGAGCTGTCGGTTTTTTGTATAAGAGGCCGTATGAAAAGAGGGAGTATGACCTTTAATGGAGACTTGCACTGTGACGTGTCTGTCTCCTGGTTGGGTGTTAGGGGTGGGGCTACAGACCTAATCAATATTTACACCTGTGTAGGTGTGCTTTGGCTGTACCTTTCTTTTGTTCTTTTGATTGCTGCAAGCAGCTCTGTCAGTTTCTGGGCCTTCTTGCTTTAGTTCTGTTTGGCATTTTGGTATTGCTATTATTTCTGATAATTTGGCTATCCAATTTTCCCACCCCTTTGTGCGTCCCCATCACCAGTGGCGCCTGCAACCCTAGAAGGGTGCAGTCGAGCACATGCCTCCTCCGATACGTCAGTCACCCCTCTTTTCGAGCTGCTGTTGATGCCTCATTGTCTGAGCGGCTAGTGGCTCAGAGGACAGCACAGCAACTGGGTTCCTATACATCAGCTCACAAATGACACCTTTGAGAGTGATTGGGAGAGAGCGCCATCTACCCTCCTGGAGGGAGAAAGGCCAATTTTCCTTCCTTGGGCACCGGCAGCTGATGGCAGAGCAAAAAGAACGGGATTCGAACCTTCAACCTCCCATTTTATTAAAGAACTGGGGGATCAGATTTTTAAATGTTTTGATATTGGTTATTTTATTTATGGTCCTTTAATATTCTGTTGCAAACAGGATCAAAGTGATTCTTTTAATGTATTTTTCATGTATGGTTGTGCTAAATTGGCAATCTTAAAAAAAAATGGATAGTCCTGATAGTCAGAAGGTTGATAATAAAGAGATTGGTAGTAGAATTCACAAACTACACCCTCACTGATGATGCAGATTGTTTTTTTTTTTTTTTGTTGTGGGGAGTGGAGGGATTGATTTTTGCTGATTTGTGAATCAGATGAATTGTGTGGTGCTGTACTAATTGTGTGAGTGTTTTTTTTCCTCCCTCTCTCTCTCTCTCTCTCTCAGGCAGGTCAGTAAGTCGGATGGAGCGTCTCTGGCTGCTCGGTTCAGCTGCTTGTTTTTCGAGGTGTCTGCCTGCCTGGACTTCTTGTCAGTTCAGCATGTTTTTCATGATGCGGTTCGGGAGGTCCGGCGTGAGGCTGAGAGGAGTCTAGGGGTCCGGCCTCTCTTCATCAGCGAGGACAGACCCACCATCAGCCTCTCTGCACCCCCTCCTCTCCTGCCCTGCTATAAGGAGCTGCCCACCCCAGCCACTGCCAAGCTGGTGACGGTCAAATCCTCCAGAGCCCAGAGCAAACGCAGAGCCCCCACGCTCACCCTGCTGAAGGGCTTCAAAATCTTCTGACTCAGTGCTGCCCCCTGCTGGCAATGAAGCACACATGTTGTATTCAGTTATGAAACCACAAAACACAACATGGACTGGTTTGGGTTTGAGTTGAGCTGTGATGCTTCAGCAGGCAAGTTGAAGTTAAACAGTTAAAGGAGATCTCTGAAGAGGTGAAAAGGACTTGGGCTGTAGTGAAACATGAAATCAAGTATGAACTTTTGTTGAATATCCCAGCATTCTGAAATACAGCGATTTAACAGGGTTCCTGTGGGTCCTTAAAAAGTCTTAAAATGTCTGAACATCTTGATAATTAAGGTCTTAAATTATATTAAATTTACTGTAAATTTGCTTTAGGTATTACATTTTTAGATGGTGCTTTTAATGCCAGTGGGAAAACACATACTAATATTAGCAGCGAGTAACTGGGGAAAGAACAAAGGTTATCGGAGAGCTAGCTAACATCAGCGACGAGCTAGATAACATTACTGGGTAGTGGTGTGACGAGATCTCGGACGATATTTCTCGTCAGGCTTAAACCTGTCTCACGGGGCAAAAAAAAACAGTTAAGTGTGGACTTTTTAAGCGGGATCTGGCAACCCAGTAGCGATAGAGTATGGTGGAGGCAGTGGCGCAAAAAGGGGTATGGAGCCTATGCGACGCATAGGGGCGCTGCACTAGAGGGGGCGCCAAATCCAAGCCCCAAATCAATTTGCGGAGCGTGGTGGGAAAGTAATGACAGGACGCTGACGATTTTAAAACGCATCTCCCAGACCCCCAGCCCCCCCTGAGAGGTTAATGCTTATAAAAGTTTATTATCATATGATTGTATTTTAAAGATGCACTGCCTGATTGCCTTACATTACATTTTTTGCATTTGTAGTCTTTTAAAAAACAATAACCACATGCTAGGTGCATTGATGTACTCTAGGCAGGGTGTCATGTTTTTATTATTCAAATAAACCCATGTTTTACTGTTAATAACAATACATAAAGTACCAGTTAAAAGTTTGGACACACCCCTTCTCATTTAATGCCGTTATTTATATTATTTATTTATATTTTTAATATTGAAGACATCAAAACTATGAAGGAACTCCTATGCATTTATGTAAGCAAAAAAAGTGTTAAGATGTTTAAGTGTTTAGATTCTTCAAAGTAGTACCTATTGCTTTGATGTCAACTTGATGCTCTGTAGATTTTTTTTAATGAATCGATTGTTATTCGGATAAAAAGTAAAAAACAAAAATTGATCAGATATGAAATAGTTCAGATATGAAAGATTTAAGAGTAATTTTAAAAGTAACACACAATATTAAAATATATTAAAAATATTAGTATTAACATAAAAAATTTACCCAACAGTTACATTAATTTATTATTATCATTCACAATAACAGTGTATGTAATGTAAATGTACATTGTGACTCTCAAACACTTACAAAAAATACTTATATATTTTACATATATACATATATATAGTCATGGCACCCTCTAGATCCTGTCACTACTACTTTAAAGAAATCATCCTCTCACCAAACCCAAAGGGCTTTGTTAACATTCAAATTATAAATGTAACAGATTGCAGAAAATCTTCTGGTGATTCTTTTTTTTTGTTACATTAGAATTTCACTAATGGCCACCTGAATACAGACAAGTTGATACATGAAACTTGTGAGGATGCAGCATGAGGACAGCAGGGGGGGCATTTATATTACTGAACTGAACAAACAGTGAAGTGACACTGCAACAACAAACCACACTAATCTTGCACTGCCATTGTGACTGTATTTAAATGAGCTATGAGTATAGCTTCTTATGCAGGGCATCCTGAGGTGGGCTGGATTTTACTGACACCCAATACTCTATACACACCCCCTCAGAGCCTATACCAACCTGAATCCCACCCAGCCCTCATTCCACCCGTATGAAAGACCCACATGAGCATGTTGTCTGGGAAATAAGAACTGAGGTCACAGATTGATGTTGAATGTTTAAGGTCTGATTGATCTTCACCATAAGTGCCAACTTATCTACATTTATTGACAATAAATAAAATCCTTTATAAAGTGCATCTGCTGATGTCTACCAGAATTAGGATAGTCTGCTCTTCTTCACATGGAACATCCAGTGTATATTTCTGGTGGCTGACCAGTCTCCATAAGCAGAGTTTGTACAGTCATAAAATACCTGGAAAACTTATGGAGTTTCAAAATAGCAATTTCCAGGCCTGTATACGTTTTGGAAAAATATAAATACCCAGAAAGTTTTGAAAAAGTCATGGAGATTTGCTTTACAGAACTTTGTGTTTCCATGTATCGATGGAGAAAAGCTATTTTGAGCTAACAAATGTTTTTTATATAAAATTATTTTAGCCCTACTGTAATCAATTTTAATTATAGTTTTAGTTGATTTTTGGTTTTATTGTCCATGACTAAACTGATGTTTTACAAATCAAATGTTCTTGAAGGTATGGAAATGTCATGAAAATGTATTGGTTAAAAAGTATATGAACCCTGCATAAGGGTTGCCAGTAATTACAGGCCAGGTTTAGAGATTTACGTCTGGCTATATAAATATGTATGCACATACATACAGCTCTGGAAAAAAATAAGAGACCTCTTTAGTTTTTGAATCAGTTTCTCTAATTTTGCTATTTTTAGTTTTATGTTTGAGTAAAATGAACATTGTTATTTTATTCTATAAACTACAGACAACATTTCTCCCAAATTCCAAATAAAAATATTGTCTTTTAGAGCATTTATTTGCAGAAAATGAGAAATGGCTGAAATAAAAAAAAGCATCCAGAACTTTCAGACCTCAAATAATGCAAAGAACACAAGTTCATATTCATAAAGTTTTAAGAGATCAGAAATCAATATTTGTGGAATATCCCTGGTTAATCACAGTTTTCATGCTTCTTGGCATGTTCTCCACCAGCCATACACACTGCTTTTGAATAACGTTATGCCTTTACTCCTGGTGCAAAAAATCAAGCAGTTCAGCTTGAATTGATGGCTTGTGACCATCCATCTTCCTCTTGATTATATTCCAGAGGTTTTCAATTCGGTAAAATCAAAGAAACTAATCATTTTTTTTCCAGAGTATTGTGTTTAAACAGAACATAGAGGACAGTTCGCGTCAATGGGATCTCCTTAGAAACTCAGTTTTAAGGAAGAATCACGGATCAAAATATTTTTATACATTTAAGAGCAGCTCTGATTGAGTTCAAATCAGATAAGGTAAACAGCGGACTGACTAACAACAGCATATTGCATATATATTTTTATATAAACCGAAAGCAGTTTTGACTCAATTTGATATAGAAGTTACAGATGTATTTGTATCCCTTAATTAAACCGTGTGAACAACTAAAACAGCAGTAAAACTGTATTGTGTGTTTGAAGCCTACTCGCCCTCCTTCTTCTGAGCAGAACAATGTGCCATATTAAAAGTATTTTTTTGCTTAAATACACACATTATTGAAAAATTGTCAACTTTATGTTCATTGAAATACGGACATGTCCCGGGAAATACGGAACGTTTGGTCACCCTAGCAGAACCCAAGTACACCTGAGCAAACCTGAGGTCACAAACAGATGGCCGCACATTCTTCTGCAGATAAACAGCAGAAATCCTGGTTCCATCTATTACAGCAAGTTGTCCAGACCCTGAAGCAGCAAAGCAGCCCCAGATCATCACACTACCACCACCATGTTTTACATTCAGTATGATGTTCTTTTTTTTAAATATGTGTTAGTTTTACGCCAGATGTAACAGGACACACACCTTCCAAAAAGTTCCACCTTTGTCACGTCGGTACAAAGAATATTTAGCCTTAATATAAGTCCTGGGGATAATCAAGATTTTTTTTGGTAAATGTGAAATGGCCGTTGTGTTCTTTTAGGTCAGCAGTGTTTTTTTGCCTTGGAACTCTCCCATGGAGACCTTTTTCACCCAGTCTCTTTCTTATTATTAAATCATTAACACTGACTCTAACTGAGGTGAGTGAGACCTGCAGTTCTTTAAATATTGTTCTGGGTTCTTTTGTGACCTCCTGGATGAGTTGTTCATGTCCTTTTGGAGTAATTTCGGTCGGCCGGCCACTCCTGGGAGGGTTCCAAAAGAACATTATTAGTAAGGACAGGTACTGATGTTAGATAAATGTGTCCACCACTTGAACTTATCCCAAAAGTATTTGGTGAAACTTTATCACAGTTCCTCTGCTCCACAGCCTAATGCTAGGGTAACTTTCCAGCCCACTCTTTGAATCAACCTTTGTGACCTCTGATCTAGAACATCACATCACATTGCCAATTTTTGCTGTGAAAATTGAACGAGCTAAATGCAACTGAATAAAAGTCAGATCCCTTCTGTTATCACAGGAAAATCAGGTCATGTTAATTTGCCCATTTCACACACAAAATTGCTACGTCGTTGTTCAGAAGTTTAAAATCAATGTTTCGAATAATTTAAAACGGTTATTTCCAGAAAAAAATATAAAATTATGCTAAAATGCAAGTTTCAAATAATCAATAAGGAATTATGAAACTATATAACTGCCTATATGACGCTGAAATGACTGACAACTGTACAACTAAAAAAATAAATATAAGGTAGTCAGTAAGTATTAACAAATAGTAAAAAGTATCAAACATCAAGGCAGAAAAGCTTGGAAAAACATAAACTCACCATAATTTAATACATTTTGTCATTTCCAAAATACTTAAAATATTGAGTAAAACAAGTAAAAATTTAGCATTATGTGTAGTTTAACATGTTTCAATCATTGTATAAATTATTATTGTGTATAAAACAAAAAGAATGTGTGTTCCAAACAAACAGAGTAGTGTATATTAGCAGTTTTGCTGAGACGCCAATATGTATGTCAGTCCAAGGGTGCTATCTTCCACCCTGCACAAGGCGCCACCCTTGGACCTTGTGAATATTAAAGGTATTTTAATATATGTATTTTAATATAGGTATTTTAATACATATATGGGTGTAGTGGTGTAGAATTGAGATGTGTTTGGCTAAATTCTGGTGTACCGCTAGCACAGGTGCTCCACTGACTGAGGCAGAAATTAACCTAGGCAGACGTCAACAGTCAGACGTTCATTGCTACCTTGGCAGTGAATTGTCAATAGATGAGTCCCCAGAACATGTACACCCTCACTTGTTATCTACACACAGACAGGCAGCAGTGCACAAACCCATGGTGTGTGCCTGTTGGCAGTTATGCAAACTTTTACATCAACAATAAACAGAGTGACACATGCAAATAGCTGTGCCCCTGAAATAGCAATGCGCCAAAGTCAGAGCTCTCTTGGCTCTTAAAGGGAATGGAAAGTAACACACTGGTTTATTTCCCATTACACCTAAAAGACCCCATGATTAATTAAGAGAATTAGTCCATGCCTTCTGTGCATTTCAAGCTGCCTAAGGTGTACTTTTCCCATTGTTAAGATTGCAAAGACACACTGACATGGTGAATTTATTCTTCTGCATCAAAACTACATCGTAGCCTCTGCATACCCTGCATGTAGATGAAGATTCTACTCTGTATCCTACGTTGTATGAGAAATGTGACTATGCGTCGCGTGAAAGAAAGCTGCAGGTGTGATTGGTCTGCAGAGCCTCACATTCCTGCCTTTGCGGTTTAAACTCAAGTATAAACTCACTCTGCTGCGTACCGCACTCTCACTGGTTCAGCGCAGAAATATAAGTATTATTATTAAGTATTAAATCAAGCTGTGTGGTTCATGGTTGATGGCTCACCAACAGATCACTAAAATAGAGCCTTACAGTCTTACAATTTCCATCCCTCCACATCAGGATCATGACTATATATTCCAGAAATGAAACAGAATGTGAGGGGTTGGACAATGAAACTGAAACACCTGTCGTTGTAGTGTGGGAGGTTTCATGGCTAGATTGGAGCAGCCTGGTGGCCAATCTTCATTAATTGCACATTGCACCAGTAAGAGCAGAGTGTGAAGGTTCAATTAGCAGGGTAAGAGCACGGTTTTGCTCAAAATATTGCAATGCACACAACAATATGTGTGACATACCAGTATTAAAAAGAGGACAAATTGTTGGTGCGCGTCTTGCTGGCGCATCTGTGACCAAGACAGCAAGTCTTTGTGATGCATCAAGAGCCACGGTATCCAGGGTAATGTCAGCATATCACCAAGAAGGACCAACCACATCCAACAGGATTAACTGTGGACGCTGTATGAGGAAGCTGTCTAAAAGGATGTTCGGGTGCTGACCCAGATTGTATCCAAAAAACATAAAACCACGGCTGCCCAAATCATGGCAGAATTCAATGTGCACCTCAACTCTCCTGTTTCCACCAGAACTGTCCGTCGGGACAATAAATTATTGTGGTCTAAAACCAGGTGTTTCAGTTTCATTGTCCAACCCTTGTATGTCATTTATAGCTTTTGAAAACACGGCTTTATGTTTACCCTCCAAATTAAAATGTACACAGTATTAGGCAGGTTGTTTTAATGCTAAAGCTGATTGGTGTATATATTAAAGTTAGAATATTTGGTCCATGTATCACTGCTGTACGTTCTCATCCACTCTGTCCTCCAGAGATTCAGGGTACAGATTAGAGACATTTCCATCCTTCCAGGAGACAATAATCTCCCCAGGCTTCAGGGCCTCTGTCTCATTAGCACCCCCTGTTGACTCGTTGTTCTCCAGGTGACTGTCCTGCATCGGTGCAGTGTATGAGTGGTTTTCGTCCTTGGTGTGAGTGATGATCTGAAGCTCCTCCATCTCCACTTTCATTGGAGTGGATACTGCAGAAGCGGAAGCCTTGTATTTGGCTATATTCCTCCTATTTCTGCAGAAAGGATGACAAGGAAGGTCAGAAAAATGAGTGACCGCCATCACAACTCAGTAAGTGACCAAATTAAATTTCCTTTTTTGACCATGTCAGGCCACCAAGCTAGACCACAAGTATGACAGAGATTGACCATACTTGTTGACCAGCATTACTAAGCTGGTTGACCAGCATGAGAAGCAAGATCATCAACAAGAGTGTTTACAAAGGAACATTATATTAGGAACATTTTTTGTGTGTCAGCTGAGGTCGGTGTGTACAATTTTATGTATTATGTAATATGTATTTTTTGTGGTGTCAATCGATTAAAAATTGTCATCAAATTGATAACTGCAATTAATCGCACTTGTGCTTCTTAAGACCTAATTTTATATAGTGGATATTTGAATGTAAATATTTGAATGAATGTAAGAAATGTAAAATGCAATTATATTTATATTCGTGGTGTCAATTAAAATACTTGTACTTGTACAGTTTGAGGGGAAATAAAGCCACTGTGAGACGCTGGAATAAAGAATGCATGATAAATTAGATAGAGAAAACTTTTTTTACTTTATAAACATCTCATCTTGGTTGTAAGGATTTCTGAAGTAAAACTTAATTTGCTGAGTATAAAAGAGCATTTTCACACCTGTAGTTGGTTTCTATGATCCGGATCAGTTGATGAGTTTATTTATTTGGAGCGTTTCTCCCTCTGATTGGTTTGGTTTTATACATGCATAAACTTAAGCGCACCAAAATGTGCACTAATAAACCACGCAAGCTCTGACTGGTCAGAGCTGTCCGGTGTGGTAGCAAGAAAGTAAATATATAGTTAGAAGATTCTGTGTTCCAGCGTGTATATCTGTGCAGTGTGAAGCTGCTTTAACACTGAAATGCTGCACTTTAAACTAGTGTTTTTAATAGGACATGCAGCGCAGATATGAGCAGCGGATTCTGCACTTACTGCACTTTTAGTGTAAACAGCATGGAGCAGCAGAGACAGTGTTTGTTCTTAGCAGTATATTATCTGGCTAATATAACAGATTAAACTGCACCTTATCAAATGTTTAGCTCAAATATAAAGAATTATATTTCATAGCTGAGTCTGATCAAGACCAGGTCATGTTCTCACCACAAACAAACCTCCCTGAAGAAATTAACTTGCATTAAAATTAATAACGCGTTACTCATTCTAAATTAATCAAGTGTGTTAACTCTTTAACATTGCCCTTATATTTTTCCAATTAGTTCAATGGGAATGGAATAACAGTTTTATTTGAATTACTTTTTATTATAAAAAACCCTGAGATGCTTAAAAATCACCCACCAAGTACTGCGTAAAAAGATGGACCCCCTTTTCACCTGCTCTGGCTGTACTTTCATCAATGTGTGTTTAATGTAATTACTCACTGACCTGTTACCCATTACACCCATGACCAGGAGCACACAGCCCAGCAGTAGAGCCAGGAATGACAAGACCAGCATGGAAAACACCCACAGAGTTGCTGTAAAAACAACAGACATTTCTTATTTTAACTAATTATTTATTGATATAGCGCTTTTTACAACAAAAGTTGCAGACATCCCAAGTTGCAAAAGCTGATTTCAGTACGTTTTTTTTTGTATTAAATTTAGAGTATTCAGAGGTGAAATGAAATGAGTTTTATCTTTTTTCTTTTTGGAAGACCCTGCCTCTGCTTTCCTGCCTATGCTTTTTTTTTATTTGACAAAAATTGACAGTAACAATATCACAAGAAATTGCACATCAAAAACATTTCATATCATATTACAATAATTATTAATATTGCCTCTGCCATGATCTGCTTTCTCTCACTCACTTAACAAATCCCGTCCGGGAGGGGGAAAAACACTGCCCGCCCACACTAAAAACTGATTGGCTGTCTCACAGACTCTTTGCAGAGAACAGGCCAATCAGAACCCTCTCTGTTTTCTCTCTCTCCTTCCAAAACGCATTTGAGAAAAAAAAGTCTGTCGCCTGTGTGCTCTTTGGGGCACTCTTTCTGAATTCCGGGAGATTATATGTGACTCGCGGGCATCAGGGAGCCACTACCGAAATGCGGGAGACTCCCACAGCTTCAGGGAAACTTGGTTTGTCTGAAGTTGTCACCAAGCAGCTTTACAGAAACTGAACAGTGTTTACCATCCTACAAATGGAATGCTAACTGTGGAAGCTAGTGGGTGCTACTCAGCAAATATAATTGAAATATCATTGAAGTGATAAATTGACACTGAATCATACATAAATACTTTCAAACACTATTTACATTTTCATTTAGATTTACATTTAGTGTATTTAGCAGACATCCTTATTCAGAGCGACTTTCCTTTGTTGTTTACTTCAAAAATGTTTAAAGCTAGTTTGTAGAGATACATCGAGCTCTGATAATGTTTAGACCCATGGAATAAAATTGTTAGTTAAAGAACTAGACAAGAACTAGTCTTAAGTCAGCATTTAAAGACATTTGAAGATCGTTCCACTATCTTGGTCCTAGGATCCAAATATTTTTGTACCATATTTTTTGCACTATAGGGCACACTTAAAATCCTTTAATTTAATACGTATGAATTTTACCAGTCAGGTATTAAGGAGCAGTAAAGTCAGTCTGCACAAGTATAGCGTTATAAAGGAGTTTCAGTTAAGTATCTGCAGCACCAAGGATGGAGCAGTATTAGCATTAGCCGCTAACCGCAGTGCTAGTCCTTTTGCCATTCAGAGGTAAGTATATCAGACTGTAGCCTGTGTGTTTACTGTGTTAAAACAAACTACGTTGGATGAACCGCTAGCTAAAAGAGCCTAGAGTTACCGGAACAGTTAGGGCTCCTGAGGGTAGCGCTGTTGGGCGACATTTACTAGCGCTAAGCGCTGCAGCTAATTTTGGCTAGCGCTGCTGCTAATCATGCTAAAATACTGGAAATCTAAGCAAATGGAAGCACTTTACTCACAAAACTCACTTTTTTTTTTTTTTTAATAAGAATCACAGTTTTTTTTAGATGCCCCCAGCGGTGAGACGAGACCTGCTGGATTAGAAGGGAAACATGGCAACATCCTTGTTCCTTACTATTGTCATGTCATGTATGAAAATAGACAATAAAATACAATATGGTGCGCTTTATAGCCAAATAAGTAAAAAATCTTTTTTTTTTTTTGGTTGTTTTTATGCTCTCTGCTAAGCCCCACTATTTCCCCTATTAGTCACTGTTGGCCTAATGCATGTTATGGCCTGGGTTATGAGTCAGCACTAGGGTTTTATAGCTATTTTAACGCTAGGTATTCAAATTTCAAGGACCATTGACTTAGATTTTTTTTTTTATGTTACAATTTTTTCATTTGACTCTACAGTATATTCTAACTCTGGGTAATTGTTTTATGAGACACTGTCTTATTTATTGGAAAGAAACTACATAGGGCAATAAATGGTCAGTGCTTTCAACTGCAATGCTTATAATGATAAGCCGCATTGCAATAATGTCTGATTACATACTGTACTGTAAACCTGCAGTGCCAAACCCAGTCTGTGGAGGTCAATGACTCTGCACAGTTAAGTATATTATCTTCTTAACCTCATATAAGTCTTGGATATTGCTTGCAAATTTGCACTAGAGTTGAATAAGGTGTTGTAAATGATCCCTAGGATAAAAATTGTATTTTTATAACTGTATGAAACTATAAACCTGTAGATATAGTGATTTCTCTAGCCTTGTAAACCTGATGGGAGCATCGGCTAAAAGTGCTGTATTTCAGGAAGCTCGGGGCGAATTGACTCGGGCTATTTCACAAATGTTAGTACTCGTTATTATGTTTCATTACACACCAAGTCCATTTTACAACCAAGTTTTACTTTAAGGCTAAACACAACAGCTAACCTGTTCACTACAGAAACGAGGATAACAAACCTGTTGCAACCCATGTTGGTGGTATGTTATAGGTGCTTTTTTTATTGGTCTTTTGTGGTAAAGGTGGTTGAAAAACTGGTCCTGCATTAGTAAACATCACATGCATGTGAGCTAGGTATATAACCAGCTCCTGTCCAGCATAGTGTATATTGCAATTTGATTTTTTTGGTCATGCTGCTTGAATAGAGCAACATAACCTCCATACTCCGCTCTGCATACTGCCTCTCCTTTATCACACGCGCTCAACACTGAATGGACCATGCAGAGAGAGAGTGTGTAGAACCGGTGGACACACATGCGCTTTCGCTTGTAAACACTCGGGGGTAGACTGACAACACCACGCTTTCTTCTTCACACAGACACAATGCAAAGTAGATAGGTTTGAGGAGAAGGGCGTGACTAATTTACGATACAGAGAAACCTGGAATGGAGTGGATTGGAACGGTGTGGTAATTCTACTCACAATGCACTGTACATGTTTAATTTTTGAGGCAGTCAAACAAAATCCCGGACGATTTTCAAATTCCCCCGGACATTTTTTTAGGTCTCAAAAGTAGGACATGTCCGGGAAAAAGAGGACGTCTGGTCACCCTAGTTGAGTATTATTGGTCTATAGCATGAATGTTTACTGTGTTAAAACAAGCTACGTAGGATGAACTGCTAGCTAATATCGCCCTGGATTACCTGAACTCTTAAGGTTCCTCAGTGTATCGCTGTCAGGTGGCATTGTAGCCCTAGTGGTTAGCTGCTAATGCTAATGCTGTTGTACCCAGCCTCAGTGGAAATCTGGAAATCTAAGCTTACAGTAAATAAACAGAAGCACTTTACTCACCCAAATAAACAGTTTTCAGCAGAGAAATCGGTGTAGATTAACATCCAGCGCTCGTTTGACATTTCTTACGGATTTGTTTACTTAATTTAGCTTAGCTTTACAGGTCTTGCCACTGGCTGAATTAGAAGGAAAACATGGCGACGCCCCTGTTCCTTACTAGTGTTGCATAGTGAACCTTATAATCCAGTGTGCCTTATAGTGCAAAAAATATGGTCAGTCTAAGCAATGCTATAAAAGGGAAATCTGTATGTTTTATTAAGGCCACACAACAGTGTGGTTGTTTTGCCTGAGAATTTTCCTTAAAGAAAACTGACAAAATTTCTCTTTATATTTCAAATAACACCTTAAATATGAAATAAATGTATTCTACTGCACCTTTAAAACCTAAAACGTAGATAGACGTGTTGCCATGCTGTGGCCCCTCAATGATTGTGGCCCTTAATGATTACACTTTATATACAGGTAGTTGTATCTGAAACTTTGTATATATTTGTTGAAAATATTATAAAGAACATTAGGCACACTTACAGTCTTCAGTGCGGTAGAACCACTTAAGGAACTCCCTCTGTTCTTCAGTCATGGTGTGGGGCATGTGGGCCCTGTCTTCTTCTGAAAACTCAAACTCACCGGGCTCACTCTGCCGTCTGGATCCTGTGGTGGACAACACAACATAAAATACACGACAGTGTCATGCACTTAATAAATAGATAATTTAATGAACGTCTGTTAACAATATCACATTTTCCCACAATTTCCACATTTAATTAAAGGATTTTCATGTTAAGAAGTTCCATCAGCCCCTGCTGAGACCCATATATGTTTGTAGCTGCGGTTAAATTGTTTGATGTAATTAACAGAAGCTACTTGTTATTACAATAAATGGCATTTTAAAATAAAATGTTTTATTGATCTAGAATCACTGGGAAAATTCTCTGGGCCGTGTCTATAGTAAAAGTTAGTCAATAATTTTGAATGTTTTTGAAGTTTGTAACTTAAATTTTCTGTTAAAGCAGTGTTTCCTTGATTTCTATTGATTATGATTTTTAATAAGCCAGCAACAATTAACGGTGCTGAATTTCAGCACAGCTTTAAAAAAATCCTAGATCTGTCACTGCATAGTCATCACATTTGTGCTAAACACACAGATGGAATAAAACGACCACCTTTAACCCCTTTGGGTAATGAATACACACACACAGTAGTGAACAAACACATGCATTGCTCAAGGGTCCAACAGTGGCAGCTTGGCAAACCCAGGTATCCCACAAACCCACAAACCTGTCACCGGCGCCGAGTGGTCCAGTGTTCTAAAGCGCTGCCACTATGAGCAGGAGGTCGCAGGTTCGAACCCCCGCTCATGCAGCTCCGCCATCAAGCTGCCGGCGCTCAGAGGGAGCAAAATTTTCCCTGCTCTCTCCGGGTGGGTAGATGGCCGGGTGGGTAGATGGCGCTCTCTCCCCACATCACTACTAGGGTGATCTTCGCAGCATAGGGCGTCTGTGAGATGATGTACCGGAACCGAGCATCAGCAGCAGCTCGAAAAAAAGCGGTGGCTGACTTCACATGTATCAGGGGAGGCATGTGTTAGTCTTCACCCTGCTGGTGTTGGGGCATTACTGGTGATAGGGGGAGTTCTAACGAGTGGGTTGGTTAATTGGCCGTGTAAATTGGGGAGAAAATGGAAAAAAAAATGAAATAAAATTATTTAAAAAAAAGAATGTCATCAGTAACCCGATGATCTAACAGCTGAGCCACCATTGCCCCAAAGTCGTAGTTTTAATGTCAGTTTTCATTAAATGTCAAAATGAATTTGTGACTAATTATACAGCCCTATTTTTAGCCACACAAATGTTTTTCTTGACAGAATCATTTCCTTTAACTACTGCTGGAGAAACTTTTCTTCAGCAAACTGCAATTCAGCTCATCTGCCTTTTCATACATATGCATTTGAGTGACATCATATTCTTAAGGTTCTATTCTTCTTCTTTTTAATATGAGTTTAATTCTCCTTTCCACAAGGTTTAGGAGTGTGTATGGTCATTTTTTACCACTCTTTCAGAAACGCTTTCATGTTTGTGAAATTAGACATTGATGGTGGACTTGCTTATCCATATCTTTCTAGACTTTACTTTGTGCACTGGTGTGCAGTCATACAGGAACATGGAAGGGCCGTCCCTAAACTGTTCCTGCAAAGTCTAAAATCTCTTAGTATGCTAAAGCATTAAGAGTTACTTTAACTACAATTAAATAGCCGACTTCTGAGAAACAACCACACACCATAATCCTACCTCTACCAAACTTTACACTTAAGACAATCTAATCAGACAAGTACCGTTTCCTGGCAACTGCCAAACCCAGACTTACTCCAAAGAACCCTAGAGTCCAGTAACGGCATGCTTCCCAGCTAACAGCGAACATTATAAGAAAGTTTAGCAACGTTTTGAAAAGGTTTCAGGAAGGTTAGTTTCTTACAGAAATAATATTCCAGCAACATTCCAAAAACATGTTATGTAATAATGATTTGCATCACAATATTATTACAATATTTCTCCCATAACAACTAGCTAGTTTCCATAATGAATACTAGCATTATGGAAATGTTAAAAGTAAAATTCCCTAAACTCAAGCAATAACACACTAGAGGGAGTGCTATAACATGTAATATTGGCACTGTTGCACTGTTGTGCCATAAATCAACACAGCAGTGCCGATATTACATGTTATAGCACGAACCTCAAGTGTTTTTTTTGTGATCATACCAGAGTTCCATCATCACTGTTTATTAAAAAAAATTGAGGTAAAGGGGACGAGAAAATACGATCTGTTTGATTATAAACACTCCTCGAGTTAAAATAGTTCCATTGCTGCTCTGTTTGTTGCTGTGCTGTTTGGCTTGTAAGCGCTGCATCGTTGCTAGGTTACCTGTTTGTGGCGGAGTATTACATGGAGTGCTTCGGTTACAGTGCATTACCGGCTGATGATGACTCTCATAGAACGCCTCTTAGCCAATCACATGGCAGTGTCGGAACTAACTGTGGTATAGTAAACATTAAAACACTGGCACAAGTGATGTTGCAGCGACATTACCAGAATGTTTAAAAACATTAAATAAAAGGTCCAGAAAAGAACATCCAGAACATCCAGAACTTGACAGATTTAGAAAATGTTCTACCAAACAAAAAACGTTTGCTGGGTTTACACCACTGGACCTATGCACATGTATTTGCTTACAAGTTACATCAAATACTCAAATACATCAAATACTTCAATGCCTTTAATAAATTCTGAAAATTTTGATTTATAGATTTACCATGATTGACATGTTCTAAAATAGTAAATATGTAGATATCACAAATTATAAACAAGCCATTTTCAGTTTAATTTCCAGACTATAATTATATATATCATAACATTTATAAAAGACAAATTCAGTTTTTGCATGATATGGGTTATTAATATTATACCTCATGACCTATTGTAGTATTAATATAGTTTTTTTTTTTTTTTTTTTTTTTCATTTTACGTAGCTCTGCAAACACGGCAGACTGTTACATCTTGTACTTACTGAGCTTCTCCTGACATATGTCTCCCTCATCCAGGGACTTCCACCTGGTGTTTATTCCTCTGCTGGTGAGACTCAGCCTTCCTGTCTGTGCACTCAGCTCCAGAGAACGATTCACACTGATCAGCCTGTGGTTCGTACACTGCCACTGCAGGTGGTCTCCACCATCACATTCCACTGTCTGGATAGGGTCATCCTGGAGGCCAGACAGACACCTGTGTGTGCCCACATTCAGGAGGAACCACCTCTCTGTCCACAGCCACTGCTGAAGCTCTGAGTCCAGACTGCATCTCCTTAACTGAACTCCAGCATCCCTGAGAGAGTCCTCCAGACACAGGCTTTCCACAGCATTGTGGACCATGAAGCTGTGTGCACCTACATCAACAGCAATTAGAATAAATAAGTAGAATAAAGACAAATAAACATGTATGTAGCTTTTATGTATGTATAAGCCCCTACAACTAGAATTCTCATGTGTCCCATGACTTTTGCCAAGTCCCATGGAAGCTAAAGAATGCCAAACTAATCTACAGATATGAGTGTGGAGCCTCCTGCATAGAATGTGTATGTTATTTCTAAAGACACTTTTATGTTCGCATGGACAATTCTAGCCAGACACTGCCAGTCACAATCTGTACCACCCACTGCACTGTCCACTGTCCAATGGTAATGCCTGATAGGACAAAAACTATGAAATGATATTGTGATATATCATATCGTTTTTGTTTCTGATACATTATAAATATCTGGCATAAAATGTTATTATTTTTTTATTAAAACATAAGTGCTATAAATTCCATAAGAATTGCCCTCAGATTTCAATTACTAAAGTTACTGCTTCATTACTCCACGTGGTGGCTAGGATTGTGTTAAACAGACAAGCAGCTTACATACTCATTCAATGCAGGAGACCACACACATACAGTGGTATGAAAATGTTTGGGCACCCCTGATTATTTTCATGATTTTCCTTTATAAATCATTCGTCGTTCAGATCAGCAATTTTAGTTAAATATATCATATAGCAGATGAACACAGTGAAATTTGAGAAGTGAAATTAAGTGTATAGGATTTACAAAAAGTGTGCAATAATTCTTTTAACATAATTAGACAAAAAATATCAATATTTAGTAGATCCTCCTTTTGCAGAAATAACAGCCTCCAAACACTTCCTATAGCTTCCAGTGAGATTCTGGTTGAAGGTATTTTGGATCATTCTTCTTTACAAACATCTCCAGTTCAGTCAGGTTTGATGGTTTCTGATCATGAACAGCCCACTTTAAATCACACCACAGATTTTAATAATATTCAGGTCCGGGGACTGAGATGATCATTCCAGAACACTGTACTTGTTTGGAGCTGATCTGTGGGTTGACTCTCTATCCTTCTCCTCTGCTTATCTGAGATTTTTCTTGTTCTGCCACTTCGGGTTGTAACTAGAACTGTGTCTGTGGTTCTTCCATTTCCTCACAGTGTTCCTCACAGTGGAAACTGACAGCTGAAATCTCTGAGATAGATTTTATATCCTTCCTCTAAACCATGATGTTGAACAACCTTTTTTCAGGACATTTGAGGGTTTGTTATGAGGTTTCCATGTTGCCACTCTTCAACAGAAGATGCAAAGAGGAGAAAAAATTGCAATTGGCTCCTTAACCCTTTCTCATAATTGAATTCACCTGTGTATGTAGGTCAAGGGTCAATGAGCTTAACAAAGTAATTTTGTTCCAATAATTAGTGTTAAAGGTGTTCAAATCAATAAAACGACAAGGTTGGCCAAATTATGCACCTGCCCAATTTTGTTTAAAGAATTATTGCACACTTTCTGTAAATCCTATAAAATTAATTTCACTTCTTATATATATCTGTGTTTGTCTACTATATGATATAGTATATGATATAGTATCGCTGATTCTAACAACCAATGATAAGGAAAATTCATGAAATTTGCCTGGGGTGCCCAAACTTTTTTCATACCACTCTATACCCCACAGGTCAGTGCAGCACTCTTTAGCTTCCATGGGACATGTCAGTGTTTACATATAGATAATTGGATTAATAAATAAATTGATAGCATCTATTTAAAAAAAGATACCCATTTGTGTTACCTTGCCACATGAGGCACAGTGCCATCCACAGCTGCAGCATTTCTTGGAGTTGAGCCATTGGAATCTGCCAGCATTGCACAATAAAATCACAGAAAATTAATCACTATAAATTTGCTGCATAGACTTGTCCAGTGTTAATGCAGAAAGAACACATAACAATTTTTTACTGGGTTACCAATTTTCATACAGTTAATACTAAAGGAGAAATCTGTTGTAAAATAGGTGTAGACTTTTGGTGTAGTAAAACATGATAAAAAGTACTTACCTTCACTTATCTAAAATAACATAGACATATATATGTATATAAACATATATAAACATAGACATTTTTTCAGTACAGTGATGACCACGCACGAAGTTGAAGCTAGCGTTATTGGATGCACACAGTGTTTTTTAATAAGTTTCTTGTGCACTTTTTAAGTTTTTAATGCCTCGTTTTAAATGTCAGGGCTCTCCGGATTCTAGCAAAGAGGTGTGGAGCTACTTTGAGCTGGATAACAGTGGAAAAAACGATTTATCCGGGTAAATTATGCCCCGTGTCACCCAGTCTGAGGGGTGTTTGAACAAACTGTTAAAATTTCTGGATCTCAGAACGCTGTGGGAGAACGGATGTAAGGTAAGTACTTTTTTATCATGTTTTACTACACCAAAAGTCAAGCTAGGCAAAGAATGTGAGAATTAAAGAAATGTGAATAAATAAAAACACATACAGTAAATAAAAAAGGGAAAATATGGTAAAAGACATGCATCTGTAAATAAAAAAAAGTGGATTACATCACTAAAGGAGAGCTGGTGATTCAAAGTTTTGCAGATTTTTGTTGCAAATCAAGCGCATTTTTAAAGGGTTGTAATTCAAAGCAACATCTTTACTGAGGTTAGACAACAGTATTGATACACAATGTCTAGCTATTAAATGTATGGGCATGGATAAATGCTTAGTGAGATTTCAAGATCCATGTCTTTTGTTTAACTGTAAACACAGTGGTGAAGGGGTAGGGGTGGAAAAAACATTCATAATTTACATTCAAAAGGGCTCCATTTTCTATTTTCTAAGTGAATGGCTGAGAGGAGTTTTGTGAGTGACACTTTTAGCCGGTAATGCACTGTAACCGAAGCTCTCCTTCTACTACTCTGCCACAAACAGGTAACCTAGCAACGATGCAGCGCATACAAGCCAAACAGTGCAGTTACAAAAAGAGCAGCAATGGAATTTTGTTTGTAAGCGCTGCATTATTGCTAGGTTACCTGTATGTGGCAGAGTAATAGATGAAGAGCTTCGGTTACAGAGTGTTTATAACCAAAAAGATCATGTTTTCTCGTCCTCTTAAACTCAAAATATTAATAACAACAATAAATAGTGATAATGGAACTGTAGTATAATCGCAATAATACACTCAAGATTTGTGTTATATTGCGTGTAATATTGGCACTGTTGTGCTGATCTACGGCACTGTAGCCTGCAGCCTCCCTCTCGTGTATTATTGCTTAAGTATCTAAACCCCTTGATTTTAGCTGACTCCATCCTCAGCTCAAATTTTAAAAATGCTAAAAACAAATTGGAAGAGTAGCCACTGGGTAATGTATGGGTTTAGGGGAGGGGCAGATAGGAGAGCTGATTCGTCTGATTTGCATTTTGTAAGTGTTCGTGTCCCAAAGTACACAAAAACATCATGGTACGTTTTATTACTTCAAAGGAACACATTTCAGCTATTAATGAAAAATATGTTTTACTGTTTAGTGCCTCTTTAAATAAAAGAGGCACCCAAGCGGCAGGTACTCCACAAGAAGGGCAGCATGAATGGCACTTTTTCTCTTTTTGCCACTCTAGAGAGGTACTTTGGGTATTACCAGGTGGTTGGCCACCCCTCACTTGAGGCTACCAGCATGTGAACCACTTTTTAATAGCAATTCCTATCACCTAATGCATAAATCAGGAGGTGTGAGGAGTGGCTAAAATGCAAAATATAATAAATGGATTAACTATACTGCCCATTTAGAATGATACAGATGCATCATCTTCAGGATTAATCAGTCCACTTTCCTTTTTCTTGTTCTAACTCATCTCAGTGTCAGTACATGTTCTACCAGCTACATGTCCTACACCATTTCCTCCTCTTCACTTTTCACAGCTTTTCAATCAGAATCCAAAGCAGCACAAAATGAACTAAACAAAAAGGCCTGTAGTTAGAAGGGTTTTAAGAGGATAATGTAAACTGTACATACAGATCAGAAATCAGTTCATATCACACCTACTTTAATGACACTGACATGAACAAACACAACAATACTGAAGACTTACAGTTGTACATAAGTAGGCACTGTTTATCAATAACAGACTAACAGCTTATCAGTATAGAGGAGTGATTATAGAAGATAATGAGCAGGAAAAGAGGTGCTACTCACATGGTCTACACAGCTCACGGGACAGGAATGAAGAAGAAAGGACGTTTACACACGCTGGACGTCCTCAACCCACACAGCGTTTCCAAAGTTCAGGTGGGAGGAGATTCCCTAGTTTCATTCTTCCCGTTTTATTGTGTGGTTTATTTCTTTCGAGGACTAGATATTGTTTCTTGATTACACTGCATTAACTTCATTCACATTCAACACAGGAATACCAATATATGATTATTGCTATTTGTAGGTATATGTTTAAGTAATCATTTGAGTTATTTTATTCTATAAAATATGGACAACATTTCTCCCAAATTCTAAATAAAAATATTGTCATTTATTTGAAAACAATGAGAAATGGCTAAAATAACAAAAAAAAGATGCCGAGCTTTCAGACCTCAAATAACGCAAATAAAACAAGTTCATTTTCATAAAGTTTTAGAAATATTTGGTGGAAAAATCCTGGTTTTTAATTACAGTTTTCATGCATTTTGGCATGTTCCTCCACCAGTCTTACACACTGCTTTTGGATAACTTGATGCCTTTACTCCTGGTGCAAAAATTCAAGGTGTTTAGCTTGGTTTGATGGATTGTGATCATCCATCTTCCTCTTGATTATATTCCAGAGTTTTAAATTTGGTAAAATCAAGGAAAAACATAATTATTATGTAGTCTCTTATTTTTGTCAGAGCTGTATATTATAACAGAGATCTAGTAAAGGCACTGATTCAATATAGAATTATAGCAACTCCAAGATACATTGTAATTTTTTTTATAAAAGTGGTGAACGGACAAAAGCATTCCGCTGCTGTAAGCAGTCAAAGAATCACCTCTCAGTATCATACAGGACACTTTGTGCTTAGCATGTGTAGCGTCACCAGGGGTGGAGACACAAGGCTGGACCATACTGCCACTGCCAGTGATGGCAAAGTTAGTTTAAAACAGTAATCTGATTACTGATTACCCCATTAAAAAGTAACTTAGTTACTTTATGGATTACTTGATTTTAAAAGTAACTAAGATAGCTTTATGTAACTTTTAAGTTACTTTTAAGTTACTGCTGCCTCAACATAAGAGTTTTGCCAAAACTCCCTTTATTGGCTTCACTCCTACTTTGGGACTTGTTCTGTAAGTGTGCTGCTGTGACTCCAAAGTTTCTTCAGATTTGACGTTGTGATTTTGAATCTAGGTAGCACTTTGTCAATCGCACAGAGTGAATAACCAACCAGCTGATACAAACTCAGAATAGTGTCTGTATTTCCAGCTAGAAAACGTACATCTCTCTCCTCCTTCCAGTGTTTGTGTCGCTGTGTGGTGTTACATGTGTGTCGCATAGGCAAGACATCACTCCCCGAGACACAAGAAGAAAGTAAAAAATATAGTTCCAACAATAAAGTGATGACTGTAAACGTCTTTCTCAACACGTCCAGCCGGACGTTACAATATCTTTTTACTGAGAGAAATGAGAAAAGGTAACACACAGTGACTTGGATAATTAACTTTAGTCTGATAAATGTTTTGGAAATAGTAAAGTGTTAGATGAAAAAAATGTTCCTTAGTAAAAAGATTTTGCAGCGTTGAGAAAGACCTCACTGATATTACTGCCCACTGCGCAATTTCATTTGTACTTGGAGATGGAAACTTACATCTTTTTGAATGGAAAGAGACAAACTACTCTAAATTGAAGGTCTAATTACCATTTGAAAGATATATTTAAAAAACACATTTTGTAGAATTTGGCTCCATAATGCACAAAAATTTTGATTGTTTTTTTTGCTTGTTGTGGCTACTGCACTTGCACAGATTTCCTCACTAAAAGAGGATTAACCCACTAGCACGCCAACCCTCCACAACTAGCAGCATAATCAGCAAGCTGATTGCCTCTTTTTAAAGGACTCCCACATTTGCCACCAAATTTAAGTATAATTTTAACATAATTCATCATCACAGTTTTATTTCAACACAAAATTTCACTGAAGTACAGTTTTATTGCAGAAATATCGGCTCTTGGGACACAAGAATAGTTTTATCATAAAAAGCACAGTTTAATAAAATTAAAGTAAAGCACAGTTTCATAATAATATAATAATACAAGGAAAAAGTACATCACCAGCACAAATTTGCACAGTCAAATAAAGTAAACATTTTTTTAAAGTATACAGAAATACAGATTAAGCAGGTAAAAATTTAGATATAAGTAGAAAAAGTATACTTACCTTTATTATTCCTCATACAGTTCAAGTACACTATTATTATATTTAAATACACAACTTTTTTTACAAGGGTTCAGAACAGTTTGGACTTGGTGGCCGAGTAATATTATAGGAATTTACACTAATATGACTAGCATCACAAAGTTTTGGTAAAATGGTCTTTTCCAGATCAGTCCCTTATTGCATAAGCAGCATCCTCCCTTTACTGGCAGCATAATTCTGAATCTAATATTGTTTAATATTATTCTAGTATTCTTGTTTTACTTCCTAATAATTTTTGTCCTGCTGCAGCTCTGGTTAATTTTTTGAAGCTGCTTGTTTTAGTTATTTCTGTCCTTCACTCTACATGGCCGTTTAGTCAATGCTCTCTTGGTCAGTGTTTGGTTAGCCTTGGTGCAGCGGTGCTGCTGGCAGTGTTAGTGTAATAGATCAGAGGTGAGGAGAAGGCAGGAGGTTTGTGGCTCTGCGGTCAAATACCTGGAACATGTGCTGATGTTAGCTGGTACTCTTTAATGGGTAAAGCCACACAAGGTGAATGACCTTAAGGTCTCTTACTGTGTAATGAGGGGCGGGAATGATAAGCTTCAGTTTTTATTCTTATTTTTTCTCACTTATGCAGTGTAGAGTTAGTACCAACCTAATTAACCTATTGAACCCTGGGATTATTACTCAGTGACTTGAACTGATGAAATGCTCTTCACGAACCACTCGTTTGCTGTATGATCAGATTTATGTCAATAACATATGGGCCATTGCACCGAATGGGTGCCATTTGCTTGTTGTAACTCAACAAATCAACCTTATTTTAAAAAATATTTTTCAACTCTAAATCCAATAACACATATATTTAATTATTCAAAACATGTACTGATCCATCCCAGGATTTCTAAGACAAAGATGGTTACAAAATCTGACTCATTTAAAAAGCATGTTTAAAAGCAAGTCCACTAATTCCTTTAATTTTCTCTCAAGAAAGTGTTTATTATAAAGAAATGGTTGACTGCATGTTCAAATAATTGATATTTATGACAAAAAAATGTATGTTCCAGATGTTTCAGATGGGGTAATGTGTTATGATGACAGGAATGAGTGAAACACAGTAATAATAATAATAATAATAATAATAATAATAATAATAATAATAATAATAATAATAATAATAATAATAATAATAATTAAATTAAACTGCATTGGTGCCATCTACAGGCCAAGGTCGGTAAAACGTTTACATTTTTTTCTCCATTATTGCAGTTTTTCTAAAATATATTGTGTAATTATTCCAAGATAATTATCTCGAGATAAACATTTTGCATTGAATTAGGCCATGAAGAGAGTATTTATTACCTATTATAGAAAAAGCCATGCATTTTCATAACCTGGGTAAATATTTCAAGATAATTGTGGAGGATAATAGTAAATAGCCCCGGTGCCATCTAGCGGAAACCGTGGGTAATTCACTTAAGTTCCTCTGCTTATTTAATTTTTACTAGTGGCGTCAATTGATACAAAAAATAATCCAATTAATCACAGCAATTTTTTTGTTATTAACTTATTCTGTTCAAGAAGCAGATTTTTATAATGGATATTTAAATGCAAATGAATGTAAAAATGTAAGAAGTAAAATGTTTTTTATAATTATATTAGTGGCTTCAATTAAAACACTAGTATATACTTGTATGTTTGAGGGAAGATAAAGCCTATGTGGGGCGCTGGAATAAAGAATGCGTGACTAAATTGGAAACTTTTTTTTATTTCATTGTAAATATTTCTGCTTGGTTGTAAAGATTTCTGAATTATAAGTTAATTTTCTAATAATGTGGCGTGTAAGAGAAAGGAGGACTAGGGAATCTCATTGAAAGCATGCAACAGTTCTTTATTAACAGGCTCGCCACTCACTTATAGCCTTTAACAAGGCTAGGAGATCGAAACCCAATAGCTCACACAGCATAAACAGCCCTAAGGTCACTAAACCAACTAGGAATCTACCGGATGGTAGATTCAGAGTGGTGCCCATCACTCTGCATAACCCCACCTAAAAGGGAGGCCCCACACCTGACATCCACTCACACACAGGCACACAGAGGCGGGCACACAGAGAAAGGCACACAGAGGCGGGCACACAGAGACAGGCACACAGAGGCGGGCACGCAGAGACAGGCACACAGAGGCGGGCACGCAGAGACAGGCACACAGCAGCCACACACACACACACACAGACGCCACAATATAAAAGAGCATTTTCACACCTGTAGTTGGTTTCTATGGTCCGGATCAGTTGATGAGTTCTTTACTTTAAGCGTTTTCTCCCTCTGTTTGGTTTGGCGTCTCTGTTGCAGCGCATATATCTGTGTAGTGTGAAGCTGCTTTAATACAGAATGCTGAAACTTTGCCGCTGCACTTTTAAACACAGTGTTTACTATGATATTCTTTAAATATATAAGCAAATCTTAAAAACGATTATTAGTTATTACATAGTAACTTCAGTTATTTTATTTTTGTTCAAACTGCACCTGTGCAAAGTGATGTGCAAGCTATTGTTTCCTTTAATATTTTTTATGAATAGTAAGCAGCTCCCTTCAACCTTACAGCAGCTTTTATATGAAACACGGTGCAAACATAGCCTCCTTGTGTTTCAGTTTAGGAAAAGTGTGAAATATGTAAATCACTGCAATCACTCTGGCAGCTTCTATATGTAAACATTACATAAACTATATGTACATTCTCCATTATTACATTTTAAAATTTAAATTAAAATAAAAGTTAAATTAATTTAAGTAACCTTTCATTCTTGTTGAATATGGATAGTTATTTACAGTGTATCTTTATATAATTAATTTGTAAAAATAAAACTATTTTAATCCCTTTTAAAAGGCAGATTTTTGTTTCTTGAGATAATTATTCCAAAGGAAAAAATTAAGAAAAGAAAGGAAAACCCAAATTTCGTCGACACATGTTTTTTGGGGGGGCTCTGGGATTAGCCCTATTTATTCTAGTTGAAATTATAAGGAGTGTATTACTTTTTTAACAGATAAAACTCAACACAGGCCAGCTAGCCTGTCCAATGGCTGCACTTTTAATGTCTTATCAATGTCACATCTTGTCACAACCTCATGACTAAATAGAATCTTAGGCCTATTAGACACTGAAGTACCTTATGACATATTTATAAAATTCCAGTCATGTTCCATTATCAATTGTCAGACAATATAACACATCAGTACTCTGGTTCCTTGATTTTCAAATAAAATGCAAAATTTACTGTGTTGATACACTGTGTTATATCAAGTCTAAAGTCAGTTCAGTGCAGTGTTTTCCCACAAAATCTTACAGCACTTCATTCTTCCCTCTGCTGAAAACTTTTATGGAAACCCAAGCTCTCCTTTAAATGGATATTGTCTTCTCTATTAGAGATTCTCTGATGTACTGCCACTACTAATATATACTAAATATATACTAATATATAAAAAAAACTTGAGAATTTCTTTCAGGTTTGTTTGACCACCAGAGGGCGCACCCGAGTGAGAAAAAGAGATTGTAAAGGTTTAATAATTTTCATGCTTAAAAAAACTAATGTTCTCAACACAGAATGATATAAAATGTTTTAGCACAGCAATCCTATTCCTAAAAGATTTTAAACTCCAATTATAGGACTTAGAAATGTGCTTAACATCAGCTCACATAGAAACATAGTTGTCTTTGATTTTTTTTTTTTTAGCAAAATACTTTATTCTAAGTTCCAAGATGAAAGGAATATAATGGACATGTAGTTAGTTACTTTTTTAATTTGTCTAACCTTTTAGCTCCCTTTACCCAATTTACTTAAAATCCTTGGGCCCCCTCTAGTGGTTTGCAGTAATTTTGTGATATATCTATGGAGATTGGAACTGGATCGGCTCTACAGAAACTGGTGTTGGTAGAACCCAAATCCCAAACACGTCCAATCACTGGCCATGATGGGGCCCATCACTGACAACCATATATGATGCCAATAATATAGAACCCATAGACAGAAATTCATGGTTTTTAGTTGGGCCCTACATGGATATGTTATCTTTGTTTAATCAGTGTTTAATCCTAATAGTGCTAATGGTCTTGTCATTCAGCAGAGATGTTTTGTGCCCAGCACAAAACACACATTATTGAAACACATTTTTGTTTCCACTTTTTTTTTCACAATCTATTGGACATGCCTTGTTTGGTCCAGTTTGTAGATGTAAAGGTGGAAGTGATACTGTAGTTTATCTGTTGCTGTTGAACAGTTAATTTCAGTCATCCTCTAAAATGTCCTCTAAAACAGTCAGTTTCTGGAATTCACCAGCAGCCAGTGGTTTTAGTGGTTTTACATCATCCATTATAAACAATTTCCCCTTAAGCAAGCAGTAATGTCATGCATTTACTGTTGTTCTGCCTTTTTGTTACTGTCATGTGTCAGTCATGTGAATCGGGACATCCCTTAAAACTATTGTCTTTTAAACATATATTTACAAACATGGGCATATTATCTGATATTTGATCTGTTTTAAACATTCTCGGCTCAAATATTTAGTGGACAGTGGAATGGCTGATTTTTGTGGTTGTTCTGAAATTCGCTGAACGCCTCCCCAGACTCAACTCACGATATTATGTTTGCAAAGTCTAAAATGCCCGTCTCTACTACGCTAGTAGTGGTGGTAAATCACTTAGCTATGGTTAACCTTACTATGTTCAGCCATTACCTGTTCAGTAGAAAAGTAGCCAGTTCATTGGTTTCCAGAGCTGCATGGAATATGTTTATATAGGGTGACCAGATGTCCCGCTTTGTGCGGGACAGTCACGCAATTTCATTACTTTTCATGCGTCCCGCAAATTGAGACGCTGTCCCGCATTAGTGGCAATCAGACTCCAGTTTTAAAATGCGTGTTTTGTAATCTGGCATTTATTAAACGGCTGTGTGGGGAAAGCAGTGAAGGCTGTCAGCAGGGGGCGTGCTGCCCTGTTTTCTCTCTTTTTTTCCAAAACGCGATAAACGCCAGTCTTGTTTTCCCGCAGAACGCCACATCTCCACTCATCCAATCACAGGGCAGCATTCCACGAGCTATCTTATGTAAACACGGGCGCTGTTGAGCGTGCCGGTATTTCGTGTAGCCTACTTTCAGTTTCGTTTTTCACTCTCAAAGTCCGCGAAAATGAGCGGTTTTGATGGTATAGAGGAGCCTGTTCGTGAAGCAGTTATTGAAAAAAAAGAGAAAGCCATCAAAAGAGTCTCCTGTACGAGAAAAGGTAAAGAAAATGAGGCATTCAGGAGGGGGGAAATGCCAGCTGTCATCTGCAGTTCACACAAACACACACACACACACACTATACTACACCACACTACACTACACTACACTACACTACAGCACATTAATGTAACGTGATTTTGGGGATTTTATAGTGTTAATGTCTTGTTCATTAATGAAATTTTGCACTTTTTTGAAAAGAAATGTTTTAAAATTTGTGTTTTTAGGCCCAATGGTTAAACTATTATATTCAGATGTACAATTTACTGTTATTTAGTATTGTATTTTGCACATAATTAGTAAAATATATATATATATTGATGCCAAAGGATATATAAGACATTTTGAAAAAAAAAAACTTGGCATGGATTTATTGCGTTTTGCGAAAAAACGAATTATTTTTCAAAATAAATCTTTAAATATTAAAATCTTGATTTGATTTTTTTGTGTTATTTTAACCTTAGTATGGTATTTGATAGTTTGAAACAGAAAACGGTGGTTTTCAGCCTACCACTTTCTTGCTAAAGAAAACCCTTTTTTACTCAAATTGATAAAAATGGATTTATAGCGTTTTGGAACCAAACTCTTCATATATATATATATATATATATATATATATATATATATATATACACACATACATACATACATATAGGCTACACACATTTTTTATTTGTTTCGACTGCCTCGATGCATTGGTGTCCCACATTGTCCCACACAAAAATAGTCTTTGTCCCACATCTGTTGAATTGGAATCTGGTCACCCTATGTTTATACCTGGTAACCCTGAGTGTGGAAATGGGACTGGGGTAATAGTGGTGGGCAGGTTCGGAGGCTAAATCCCATAAAGATTACTGTGACATGAAGCACAGTTCAAATGAGAACATACTGACTAAAGCTCTGTTTTCTTAATATCTGATGAGACATCCTTATTATGTTATGAGTTACTACAGAAAATATAATGCTTAATGGTCCTTTAAATAAAACATCCTTCTCCAGTGTCCTCTCTAACCATGTTGTAATTATCTGAAGTTGATGTGCTGCCCCTGGTTCTAATTTTAAGATCTTCAGAGAATAAATGTGGGGTGTCTTTCTCCTCACAAGAAATTTCTGTTAATGACATTTTTCTAATTATTTTTAAAGACATTTTTTTTTTTCAGAATTATTTGTCAGATTACCTACCTCACCTAAGACTTCATAATAGTGACTCCCTGAAGCAGTCAAACCATATACAAATATACAGTAATGAGGCTATTTTATAGTAGGCTGCACTATGTATTAAAATATATATTCACCATATTATTTTGTTTATTGTAGTGACAACAACATATTAGCTAAGAGAAGGGCTGCTAAAAATATAAAAATTTAGATTATAATATAGATTGAAATTTGAATATTATATAAGACCCATTGGTACTTTTAGCAGTGTGTGCAGTGTGTCAAGTCCTGCTGGAAAATGAAATCCACATCTTCATAAAAGTTGTCAGCAGAGGGTAACATGAAGTGCTATAAAATCTCCTGGTAGACACACTGCACTGCTTTTGATTTGATATAACACAGTGGATCAACACCAGCAGATGACATGTCTCTCCAAACCATCACTGATTGTGGAAACTTCACACTTGACCTCAAGCAGCTTGGACTGTGTGTCTCTCCACTCTTCCTCCAGACTCTGCTCCCTTGCCAAATGAAACGTAAAATTTACTGATGGTCAGTGATGGTTTGAAGAGACATGTCATCTGCTGGTGTTGGTCCACTGTGTTATATCAAATCCAAAGTTATTGCAGTTTTATTGTTTTTTCAGAAAATTTTACAGCCTTTCATGCTGCCCTCTGCTGACAACTTTTATGGAGATGCGTATTTCATTTTCCAGCAGGAACTGGCACACTGTACACACTGCCAAAAGTACCAACTGGCCTTATTTAATATTTAAAAAAGTGAAATACATTTATATAATATATGTGTTTCACATGTTTAACTGAATTACTGAAATAAAGGAACTTTTCAATGATATTCTTATTTTTTGCAAAGCACTACTATATGCAGTACCACTTTCAATACTGTTGTCATGTTGAGGATCAAATGTAATGTTTAAATAAAAAGGCAAAGGTTTTCATTGGATGTCGTAAGTGACACAGCCGAATAAGCTACTTTGTGGGGATGGTACAGCCATCTACAGCTGAGAGTCTGAGTGCTAGTGAGGTTGCCATCTGTTAGCTCACATAATAGAACTGACAGTTAGAGTTTTCCTCCAAGCGTGTTTAGTTGTTCCAATGATCAATTTAGAAACATGCAGGGTGGGATGGGCTTCTAGCTGGTGTTGGGATATTAAAAAATTGACAAAACTGAGGGAAAAAAAAGGAGTTTACATTTAACATTTATTCACCATTATGGTCATATGGTTTAAAACATGTATATTATATACTGTATATTTTTGTATTCTGTTCTTATAGCCTACTTTATGACCCTGTGTGCAGTGTAGAAATGGAAGTTTAAATAATTAGAGATGGACTAATGTGTTTTTGGGGCCAATTTCCAGCGTGATACTAATCTTTTGCGGGGCCAGATGTCACATTAACACCACAGGTCAGGCAAACTTGGCACAGATTCTCCTAATTATGGCCACCTCTAAGCAAACACTGGGAATCTAAGCTGACTGTAAATAAACTGAAGCACTTTACTCACAAAAAAATGATGGGACACTCTATCAATGAACGTCTATTTTTTAAATCTAGTTTCATACTTAAGGCTCACCAGATTATACTGTAAGGCACATTATGTGGCATTAGTAAGTGTAGCAAGTGTAAGGTATAGGACAGTTATTTATAATCTTAAAGTAATAAACCAAATAAATTAATTAATTTGTAGCCAACTACGCCACCTGGACAACCCAGGAATTAAGAAAAATGACCCAAAACCAAAATTTTAATCTACCAAATCAACAATAGATCACACAGGTTCAAGTCACATGGTCTGAGACAGGGTTCTATTTAAAATTCAAATTTTAATAAATATTGCATTTTAACAAAAAAATCACAATAATAATTCAAAATAAATTTAATTAACAAAAAAAGAAGAAAACACAATCACACAAACAACCAAAAACAAAACCTGAACAGGGCTGGAGCACACTGTGAACAGTGCTGACTGCAGGCGAGAGGAGTCCCCACTACACAGCACACAAACACCACTTAGAAAACCCAGTTAGACTTCACCACCTCAGCAGCCTGTCATCGCTCACAGCGCCTGTTCAGAAACCAAAAGAAGAAAACAACAATTTAATCAAACAAACAAACACCAACATAAGTAAATTAATACAAACCAACAATAATAAGAAATAATCACGCTTACTGACCATACGGGTTCTCTCCCGCAGCAGCGCGCAATTCAGAGCACGGGAAGTATAGGAAAACAATCACAGACACACACACACACACACACACAAACCACGCGCTGAGCCACGTGCAACGCGCTGAATCACGTGCAACGCGCTGAATCACGTGCAACGCACGTTCAAGATAAAAAAAAAAAACAAAATAAACCACTGCCGCTCACCAGAGGCAGCTCACAAACAATGACTGCATAAATATATATATAAAAATAATTAACGTGAAATGTAACAAATACGTAGAACAAAAAAAAAAACAATAAGGAAAAAAACAGTAGCACTATTGCAAAGGGAGGAGCATCAGCGCGGAGGGGAACAGGTGATCACACACACAGGAAGAGCTGAATTGGACACTCCCCGTACTCAACCACCCCGGCTTCCTGCAAAACATTATGACCACCCCATAACGTTAGAACTACGGTTTTACTCAAATTAAAAGTGTATGGGAGCTCACTCATGCCCACCAAGGCTCCACTTCTCCACGTCAGACAGCGGGAAAGTCACAACGCTTCTAGTATCTTCACACTAGAGATACAAACTGAATTTAACCCACTGAGGAATTTATAAAATCAGAATGATAGGGAGTTACAACCTACCACTGACTGGAACCTTTGAGCGTGGCATAAATCACCGGAACAATCTCACCTCACAAGTCTCAGCTCTGAAATGAAGCAGGAGAAACTTTTAGCACTGCCCACAGCAGGCTGACAAGGGAGGAAAACGGATTCCCTAAATGTTAAAAAAACACGTCAGTTAAGGTAGAGAAATACTGTCAATTTCCAAATAAACAAATGAGCAGTAACGTTTTAATGACCCCAGAGCTTTATTTAGCCCAAATGCTTACAGGCTACAAAAACAAAATACTCATCCTGCCACATAAGGAACAAGGGGGTCGCCATGTTTCCCTTTTAATTCAGCAGGTCTTGCTGCTGAGTGGTGGTGGGGGAGGGTAACTAAAAGCTAAACTAAGTAAACAAAACTGTAATTCTTAAAAAAAAAACACACATTTTACCTCACAGTTAAACGAGTGCTGGATGTCAATCTACACAGATTTCTCTCCTAAAAAACGTTTATTTGCATGAGTAAAGCGCTTTCGTTTATTAACAGTAAGCTTAGATGCCCAGATTTCCACCAAAGCTGGGTACAGCAACATTAGCATTAGCGGCTAGTCGCATTTGGCGCTAGTAAATGCCACCAGACAGCTCTACACTGAGTGTTCTGGTAAGCCAGGGCAATATAAGCTAGCGGTTCGTCCCACATAGCTTGTTTTAACACGGTAAATGCGCAAGCTACAGGCTGATAATACTCACCTATGAGCCGATGAAAGGAGTAGTGCCAAGCATGGTTAACATCTAATGCTGCTCCAACAGATTTGGAGATTTAGCCGGGGTTAGCAGCAGGCTACTGTCTGATATACTTGCCTCTGAACTAAAAAAAGTGCTAGCGCTTACATACTAACATAAGCAGTGAGGACCACATACTAAGTGGTGAGCATCAGATTGTAAGCGGTGAGCACCAGATAGTAAGTGGTGAGCACCATCTGCTAAGTGGTGAGCACCAGATAATGGTAGCCAGCAAGCTGTAGTTTAAACTGACAGATGTTCCACAGTAAAATAAAGTTGTTAGCTATCTAGTTAGCTATGTTAGCTAATGTTAACTACTTTATTTCAGTTGGGAATGTTTTAGCTAGGTAGCTACAGGTAGCTAGCTATAAGCCCAGAGCTAACGACAGCCAACTGACTCTTATTAGATATGCACAAGGCAGGAGGTATCATTTTGTAGAAAAAGCTTTTGGGCACACACACACACACACACACACACACAGAGCGGCTACTTTCACTCAAGTCTACCATATACTGTATAGAGCGCAATGCAAGCCTTTAAGCTAAGCTAACTTAGCTAGCCTTAGGTTAGCTGACTAGATCTTTGCAAAAGCAGCCTTATTAGATAACAAATGGCAGCTAAATAAATATGATTTTGATAACTGGATGGAGGATTGCAGAGCATGTGTACAGCACAACGTAGCAGTCTGTGAAGTTATGTACAGACCAGTGAATATACTATCTGGTGCTCTTCACTTTGTATGTGATGGTCACAACTTTGTATGTGGTGCCCACCACTTTTTTCATGTAAAAAAATATACACCTCTTGTCCCTCAGGGGCTCCGTAGAAATGAATGCAATAAATGTTTTTTTAAAGGATAGGAGAGTTTTATGAAATAATTTAAGCAAGACTGTTATGTTTCATTATGTCAAAGGAACACATTTCAGCTATTAATGGAAAAAAAATATGGTTTAGGATTTAGTGACTCTTTAAAGAACTGCTGCCTGCACCGGTTTAAGCTTCTAGACGGAGCACGAGAGTCCCTTATTGGAACACAACCAGCCTGTGGGGGGGAGCGGGGGTCTGTTCCAGTGACGCGTGTGGACTGTTAGCCAATAGGAAGGGCGGTATGTAAATGAGCAGCGGTACAGTAGGAAGTGTCGGTAGCGCTGCTGGGTGGGAGAGTGGAGGAGGGAGGGAGGGAGAAGCTGCTAGAAGGGAAGGGCGGATAATAATGCTGCTGCTGCTTCTGCTGTAGCGAACAGGCAGGTTCATTAATGGAAAGGTACAGAGACAGCTGAGATATACCTGTATGTGGGGAGAGGATCCGCTGGGGAAAGCCTCGCTGGAGCAGGTAGGTTTTAGTACCGATGTTTCGGGGAGTGACTCGCTAGCTGCAGCGGCTAATGATAATCATCACTGGTTAACTAGCGAAGCTTCTGTTTTCATGTTCTGCCTCCATCCACCCTGCTCACACACTTCTGTTGTTGTTTAGCTGGGTAGCTAGCTTAGCTTTATTTCAGCTAAATATGTGTCTCTATTTCTGTTTTAAAACAGTGAGGAGAGATATTGTTACATAGCTAGAGAGATGCTCAGAAGCTTCAGTAGTAGTAGTTGTTAGCTCTTCCTAGGTTAGCAGCGGAGTGGTGAAGTATTCAGGCCTCGGGTACATTTAAAAAACAAAACATTCAGATTCTCCTAATGAATAAAACATTCTCTCCTTAATAATAAACGCTATACACGAGTAAACTACAAGTTTAAACTGTTATTTCTACTTCACTCCAGTTATAAACGGCTTTAGCAGTATGAGTCATAGGAAGCATAGGAAGTTTGCATCCTCTTCAGCATTAACTAGTTATTTTTCTTATTTTCCGTTCCACCTTAAATTTGGCAGCAGTTAACTACGCCTGTATGGACGGCTACAATGCAACTTTTGCACCATTTAAGGTGGAACGGAAAATTCAGACAGAAAGCCAACTTCAGCACGGTGTGAATCATTCAGCTAGCTGTTCGCTAGCTTTTTACCGTAAGTGAGTCGTGATCACGACTTATTGAAACAGATAACACGACAGCTAAAACAATGTATTAAGCATTTTTAAAAAATGTTTTAAATTAAAAATATCTGTTAGATGTAATATAGACCTGTGTTTTGTGTTTTTTATTCTATTTAAAGATTGTAAAATATTTTTTCCCCACAAAATGCAGAAGCACGTTTAGAAAGAAATGCAGTATTGACAGCATTACATGAGAAAACAAATAATTTTATTAGTAAATAATAATAATACTATGACAGTAATGTTGATAATCATAATCAAACATTATTTGAAGATTTACAGTTTTAGTTTACTGTGTTCTTATATGCAGATCCGGTCATCCTTTTTTTGTTTCTGAAGTCATATATTGTCCATCATTATCTAAACAAAGTTATTTATGTTGACAAGTAACAAGATTGTAAAATCTTATCAGCCTTATGTTCACAGACCATGCAGTCTGTAACATGTCAATCATTTTACTCTTTTATTTTCCATTATACACATCATCATGGAAATAAATTATCCTGTTGTAAGTGATTTAATTTATTATTTTAATTAACAGCATTTATAGATTGTTTCCAGAGGTGGAAAGTAACTAATTACATTTACTCACATTACTGTAATTGAGTAGATTTTATGAGTAATTTATAATTTGTAGTTTTTAAAATAGGTAATTTGACTTTTACTCAAGTACATTTTTACACAAGTAAATTACTTCGCTACATTGGAAAACTCCTTGTTACTAAGTAACAAACAAAATGCTGGAAAAAAAAACAAATTGTCTAAATAAAAAAAAAATTAGTTTTGTTCTCCATGGCAGCGCAGCTGAACTTTTCCCAGCAGTGTTTATTACGGTTAGTGGGAGAGACGCTGTGTGGATCAGCTGTGCTCGGGGGAACTGGTGTTCTGTCGAGTTATGCTACCCATCGATATGTGCTTCTTTACGGCACTGCGCATGCGCCGACCAGCAAGTTTTTCATGATAATTCCTTAAGTTTTTATTAGGAATATCTGATTGGATATTAAAAACCATGTAAAAAGCAGATAAAGCATGGCAATGGCAAGTTAAAAAATAATAATGAACTGTAAAACTATAAAAATACGGTTTATAGTCACGTATATGACCATAACCTTTTAACAGTAAAGAAAAAAAAAATGGATCATAGAAACCTATACCACTTGTTCTTGAAAATGTTGTATGGGGTGGTCTAAACAAATACTGCCTGAAAGGTCCAAATTTTAATTTAATAATTATTTAATTTATAATTTGTACTTTTTTGCATCAAGTAAATAAAAGTAACTATGTAACTTTTACTCAAAGTACATTTCAAATTGAGTACTTTTTTTACTTTTACTCGAGTAGATTTTTAGGTAGGTACTTTTACTTGAGTAGAATTTTAGCAAAGTAAAGGTACTTTTACTTGATTACAATTTTCAGTACTTTTTCCACCTCTGGTTGTTTCACGTTTTAAATCAATGGTTCACTACTGTTCTTTGCTTCTGGCTGAGAAACATTTTGGGCAGACTCTCTCTGGATTCCTTGTTGTGAGGGTTATTTTATTTCATGGAATTTCTTAATTTATTTTGGGCCTTGAGCTTGTGATACTTATCTAACATAACTTGTGATGGTGGCAGTTCATATAAGGCTAAAAAAAATAAATTTAACCCTCTGTGTTTTTCTGTTTGTATTGTGTTTGTAAAATATTTAATTATAATAATATTAAGCACTTGTGTTCTTGTATTCAGATATATTTATCCTACTTTCTGGAGAGTCATATATTATCCATTTTACCCATTATTAGCAAGTACTTTCCACACAATCAAATGTAAAAAGTAATTTTACTTACACAAATTTGTCTTGCTATCAACAAGATACTGTAGATCACTATCTAAACAAAGTTATTTATATCGACAAGATATAAGATTGTAAAATCTTATCAGCCTCATGTTCACAGACCATGTAGTCAGTACAATGTCAATCCTTTTACTATTTTGTTTTCCATAATGCACAAGTTCATGGAAATTAAATATCCTATTAGTGATTCATTTCATAAATTCATTCATAAATAAGAGCATATATAGAATGTTTCACGTTCTTTAATTCTGGCTGAAAAATGTTTTTTGCAGACTTGACTCTCTGGATTCCCTGCTGTGAGGATTATTCTATTTCATAGTGTGTCTTCCTAATTTATTTTGGGCCTTGAGCTCGTGATACTTATCTGACATAACTTGTGATGGTGGCAGTTTTCCAAAAATCTTTGAGGAAAAAAAAAGGATTTGAGTTCCATATTTACCATATTTTATTGTGTTCAATTGTGGTAAAGACTCTGAAGACAAGAAAAATATTTATTTACTACATGTATCCATGGGGCAAACAAATATTAACCAGTAAATAATCATTTATTTTAAATATATACCCTGTTGTGTTGATGTGAAATATTTCCTGTATTTAAAACATGTTTCTCTTCACAGTTTGGACCGAAACACTGTGACCAAAACCCCCGCAAGTGCGACTTCTTAGTCCAAGCACAAGAGATTACATTCTAGAAGTCAACTGAAGCAACAAAGTAAGTTACACAACCTTTCCAGAATTAACACATTCACCTCTTCCTGTTTGTTATTTATCAGAGCATGTCTAAACTAAGCTATTACATATTCCTCTTTTTTGAGTGCTGTTCTGCATTTGAGTAAACACATGCGTCTATTTACTTGTATTTGCATGGGTTTATGTTCCACAGATATACATAATCTATTTTTAGATTACACTGTCTAAACTGTCCTTATCTCTTACTGTTATGCAGGCATTGTTTTGTACTGGACTTTTAAACAGGGTATATACACTACCTGGCCAAACACTAATATTTGGGTGGACTGTATTTAGCTTTGATTACAGCACGCATTTGCTGTGGCATCACAAGCTTTTGCAGTGTCTCAGCATTTATTTCTGTCCAGAGCACAAATATCTATCTTAAATGGGGTTAAGGTCTGGACTCTGTGGTGGCCAGCCTGTATGTGAAAATGATGTCTTACTCTTTCTGAACCCTGCCCTCTCACAATCTGTGCACCATGAGTCCTGGAATTGTCATTCTGGGATATGCCCGTGCCATCATGGAAGAAAAAAAAAAATCCATTGATTAAATAACCTGGTGCTTCACTATATTTAGGTAGTGACCTTATTCTTCGAGCACATAATGTTACTGAACCTAGACCTGACCAACCGCCGAAACCACAGATCATAGCACTGCCCCCAGAGGATAGTACAGTAGGCACTACATTACATTTTACAATGGAAATAGTGGGATAGAGAAGAAAGTGGGAGCAGAAAATGAGGTTAGAAGTAGTTAGATTGTAAGAGGTGTTAGGAGAGTAAGTGCTCTTTGAAGAGTTCTGTCTTCAGTAGTTTCTTAAAGACAATGAGGGACGCTCTAGGTCTGGTAGTGGAAGATAGTTTGTTCCACAATTGGGGAACTATATATAAGAACAGTCTGGATTGCTGTATGTCAACGTTGACAAAGCTACAAAGCTAGGTGGCGTTTACCGAAGGAGCGCAGTGGCCGGGAGGAAACGTAAGCCTTAAGGACTGAGAACAAGTAGGAGGGAGCTGCTCTGTCACCACCTTGTAGGCAACACTAGACATATGGTGATGGTGCATCATTCCCGCCACCCCTTTTCTTACCCTAATCCACCCATCACTCTGGAACAGGTTAAATCTGGACTGATCAGACCACATGACCTTCTTCCATTTCTCCAGAGTCCAATCTTTATGCTCCCAAGCAAATTGAGCCATTGTTTGACAGTTAGCCTCTGATAAGTGTTTTTTTTTTTTTTTAAGACCACACAGCTGTTGGGTCCCAAACTCTGTATTTCCCTTCACATTGTGCATGAGGAAATGCTCTTACTTTCACTTTTAAATCTCATATTCTTGAGTTCCAAGTGTTTTAAGTGATCACTGATCACAATCATAATTTTTTTTTTCTGACCACATTCCTTCCTCAAAGATGATGTTTCCCCACTGTCTTTCTACTTTTACTTTTTAATAATGCGTTGGACAGATCTTAACCCGATTTTTGTAGTTTCTGCAATCTCCTTAGATGTTTTCTCTGCTTGATGCATGTCAACAATTTGACCCTTCTGAAACAGATAACATATTTTCCATGACCACAGGATGTTCTTTCTTTCTTTCTTTCTTTCTTTCTTTCTTTCTTTCTTTCTATATGACTGTTTAACTACAGAGAAGCTACTCCCTGCATCAGTTACAGTTTAATAACTTGTAACCATCTGGACATAATTGCCCAAGCTGTAATTATTCAATTTGGGCTTATACCTATTTACTTGTTTAAATGTATTACTTTATAAGGGGAATTTAAGCTTGAATTGATTTCTGATATGTACACTGTCTTATTGTTTCTCATTTCTCTTGTCAGGCCAGCCATGTCAACTCACGATTCAGAGGTGTACACGGTGGCACCGGAGATGCCAGCCATGTTTGATGGGATGAAGCTGGCAGCCGTTGCCACCATCCTCTACGTCGTCGTCCGGTGCCTCAACCTGAAAAGCCCCACAGCCCCTCCAGACCTCACCTACCAGGACACAGCGCTCAACCGCTTCCTGCTAAAGTCCTGCCCCCATCTGACCAAAGAGTGAGTTTAATTAATTGACTCATGTATAATAATTAATTTGTTTCTGTCCAGTGTATTGGTGAGATAAATAGAGTCTGTTGCTGCTTTCTGACCTTAATTTTGTGTATCAGTAACATGATTTCTGGGTGCTGTCTTCACACTTGCTAAGATGACGCGGCAAAGCTGAAAGGTCATTGATTTGCTTTGTTTGTTAAATGGCTATTTTCAGCTAGAGCACACATGATTATACACCCCACTGTGGTCTTTTAAGAAACCAATCAATAAAAGGGTTTCCATAGTGACAAGAACTGGATACACACACTTAATTTAAACGACACCATGCATCCAACAATAAAGGTTAGTACAAGCTGATTTTAGACACTGGTAAATACAGTGGTGCACAAAGGATTAAAAGCTTCTTTTGCTTCTCTTGATGTTTAATGAGGGATGCTAGCCTGCCTCTACTTCCTGTAATTGGTCTGAAAGTGACCAATTAGAAAACTTTCTAAAAAAAAAAAAAAAAAAAAAAAAAAAAAAGGAACCGAATTATGGACTAGTAGATCTGGATTAAGAACATATTTTTGGTCAAACCAAATATTGTTCCCATTTTCTACTTCACCAACTAAAGTAGCTGTTTTCTATCTAAAAAAAAATGTGCAGGCTGTACAGGGCTATTATAGTAACGTTAGCTGAGGTAACTTAGCCCTAGCATTTGTTTGATTATCAAAAGACTGGCTGTCTTTCTCTTTGTAAATTTGAGTCACATGTGATTTACTGTGGCTTTCTATCATCTGAAATGGCTTTAATTTAGTGCAATTCTGTAAAATTGCTTTGTAGTGCACTGAGCATGAAGCACCTGGGCGCATTTGACCTGCAGTGCCAAGGCCAATGTGCCACTGGCTTTTGGTACGTGTCCACAGGCACTTTTATTTAACGCATTTTGCCGCGCTGGATCTCTCGGCTCTTCATGTGGTCGTGTCTGTGACGTTTTTGTTTAAATGAAGCAATAGAAGTAGACAATCATAAGTTTAAGAATTTTAATTTTTAATCAACCTCATTGTAGTCTATAGTTCTGTACATCCGTATTCTGCCGTTTTAACTACCATTCCATTTTTGAAAGAAAGCTGCTTGGTGTGTGTGGTGCTGGTATGTGTGTGTGTGTTAAGTCGCAGCCTGCTCTTCCCTGATTGGCTGGACGCAGCGCGATGGCCAGATTCATTTATATAAAGTTGAGCTCTGCCGAACCTTTTCGGCGGCTATCTCTATTGAAATTTTTAGGATGTGTCGAGGCTTAAGTGCTAGTGGACAAATACCATTTGGATTACAATGTTTTTACTTGCGTAACTTTTCTTAAGGTTAGCTAGTTTAGTCTACTTTTGTATCTTTTCTCATCTCCCTGTCTTCCTTATTTCTGTCACCCTCTAGTCAGGTGAGTAGAGAGATAGGAAGACTGCGTTGGGTGTCATCACATGTCTTTATGTCTTTACTTTAAATTAAAAAACACGTTCACTGCACATTCACTGTACGTGCTTTGATTTGATTTGCTGAAACAATATTCTTTGATGTTTCTTACATAATCCCTCCCTGAATTCAGCAGTTTTCCTGCCCGTGTCTGAGTGGTTTGTTTGAAGACAGGGTGTGATCTTCCTCCGCACCCTTGAACATTCTTTTAGTGTTGTGACTAATTTATTACACAGGGCACAGGTACTGTAGTGTGTGCATTTCTAACAAATACAGCTGAAATGTTTACCTTGGTGAAGCTGAACTGGAAACTCTATATGTTTCGTCTCTAGTGGGGTGATTTATTAACCTCCTGTTAGACTTGGCTGGGACTTAGATTTAAATTCCAGAAGCAGTGTGTCATGAAAACAGTGCGAAAGGCTTAGACTGCCAGAACCTGTTCAGGTTTTTTCAGGACATCTGTGTAATATCTTCTCCCTGACCCCTAAGTTTGTGTTAGCCTGCAATGCCTGAAAACAAGGTGGTGGGCGAGTAAGCTTCTCTTTTCTAACCCAAAGTGACACTGGCTGGTTATGTAATTGTTTGTTTCCAGCACAGTTACTACGGTGGTAACTGAAGGATCAATCATTGTGGAAGCACAGCGCCAGCCACTGTCCTCATCTGTTCCACACAATTACATTAAACCCATTTACCTTGATGGTTCTAGTGAGTTTGACCGATTGAGCTGTGCCAGAGATGTACATTCCAAGTAAGTCAGAGATGTGTGTTCAGGATAAGGTGGATCAAAAGGTCTTCTGTCTGGACCGGAATGTGTGACTCAATTCTGGACTTTTGAACTTTAATAGGTGTGCCAAGCCAGCACATCCTCTGAGTGGGTGATGATATGTTCTCCTTATTGTGATATAGTACTTTACCTATTGCTTTTGTGTGAATCATCAGCATTTATGCAATGCAGAGCAACTTTTTGGATCATAAAGATGGATTTATTCTTTTTGTAGTGAGTTTGTGAACAGTGGCAGCAGCAAACAGTGAACAGTAAAATGTATAGTGTTGAAATAGGTAAGGAGGCAAAAAATAGGCCTTGTGTAGCTCACACTTATCTTAATTAATTTTGGCTGTGTTTTGTGCATAACATGAAATCCAAAACCAATCAGCACGTCACTCGCCATTTCCTTTAAGAACCAGGTGTGCTCTGCAAATTGGTAGCGATTCTGCGCTCCTCAGCAGAAGAAACTTACAGAACATTTACGGGCAAATTAGTATTATTTAATTTGTTTTCTGTTGTTGAAGTAAAAGTTGGGTCTGTAGAATTGTGTTGTGCACCTGCGTTGCCAAGATAGCAATGAATGTCTTGACGGTTGACTGTCGCACCTCATTTCCAGACCACCGTACCCATCAGATTAGATGTAGTCACATGCACTTTTGCTAATTGAACGATGAGCGGCGTGAAAATGGACTTTGCGTTGTGTAAGGTAGCAATGAGCGTTGTGTCGAGCCTTGAACAGTGCGTAAGATAGAGCCCTATATGTCAACCATGAGCTTTTTATGTTTGTGCTGTTGCTGTGTTATAAAAAACTCTTTCTTCAAAACTACAAATTTACAGGAAAGAGATAAAATCTTCCTCATATTCAATGAAGATCAAGTTAGAGTTTCTATTAGTCCATTTGTTAAGACATTTTGACACAGTGTAAGGGACAGTTTTACGAGTTCCAATTATGTAGTGAACTAAAAATGTAAAAAATAAAAATTGCACATACTTGTTTTTAATTGGACAGCAACAGTATGCTTGTGTTCATTTTTATATTTTAAGGTAAAGAAGAATCTGTATTTTTTTTTAGTAGGAGGTCTAGTCTGTCATATTTGTGGCCTAATTGTATTACATTTAATTTAACATAAGCAGTGTTGAAAATATGCTAAAATAAAGTGCTTTATGTAAAGTCTGTTATGTATTAATTTTTTCAGACTCTTTATAGACAATATAGTATGCTCTATTCTTTAACTCTAGACTTTTTTTATGAATAGCACCATGATGTCTTGCTACTTTTTGTCTTTCCTGAAAGCTTATCTGTTGTAGTTGTGCGTTGCTGCGACTCGCAGATACTCAAGGCAAGCCACAAGTCGACACAACCAATGTGGAAGGCTTAACCCTGGTCCATCTGATTGGTTACAGTTGGCTTAATTTATTTAACACCACTTCCCATCAGGCAGTGTTCCAGGCTATTTAAGGGTTGTTTCGTCACCTTTGTTGTTGTTTCTGGATTAACCACCTGCTAATTTTACTCTTCTGGTTAGTTCCTTAGCCTATTTACCTTCTCACAGACAGTGACCACTATGTAGAACTGTACTTGTAGAGCCAGGACTTCACATTCTAGAGTCCTCTATTTACATTTAGCTGCTCAACTCATGCATTAACTACAGCATAATTAAGTGCTTATCTTATATAACAGGGCATGTCCTGTGTTATCACTTACAGAGACACGGACGAATAGGGATGGGTTCGTGAAATAGATACCAGTGGACTTCTCTCTCTCTTGCAGATTTTCACTGTAACATTGTGTATTAAAATGCTGCAGTGTCTCCCACCTCCATGCTGGACTGAGTGCCCTTGGCTATTGCTGTAAACAAGAGCAAAACCGCTCAGCCAGTCCATTTACTCCATTCCGGTCATATAGCAATTGGAAGCGTACTTGAAAGTCAGTGCTGCATAGTGAATGAGAGATGACTAGTATAGGGAGTAGTGAATAGAAAATGATGCAGTGTAGCTTTGCTTATATAAGGCACATTCTCTGAAGAACTCTTAAACTGTAGTACTGATATAATACATATATAATGTTATTCATCCTAGAGGCAGAATAAGTAATCCTATTACAACATAGTCATGTTATTGTTTATCTTCAGCCTCTGACATGTTCGTGAACATAATAGTTTTACCTAAGGCAGGACAATATGCTTTAAACAAACAAAAATCCATTATGAAAAAAGCTAATGAAAAATATTGATGGAACATGTAACATTTTAGTATCTTAGCAGATATTCCAACAAAGCACGATACATTTTAACAGTGCTATTCTAATAAGAAATTATTTTAGCAGTGCTGTTCTAGTCACATAATAACTTAGCTAGCCAGGTTACCTCAGCATTGTCATTCCAATCCATTTTAGTCCTAGATTTACTTCAGTAGCCCTATTCTAACCATACATTTACTTTAGCAATGCTATACTAGTCACACATTTAATTAGCTAGCTAGCTCAATAGTGCTATTCTAATTTTAAATTTACCTCAGCAGTCCAGTTTTAGTTAAAGATGTACTTCAGAAGCCCTATTCTAACCATACATTTACTTTATCAGAGCTGTTCTAGTCACACATTAAGTTACACTTTTAGTTAATGTTGCTATCCTAGTTCTGATTATTTATGTGAGTAAATAAAATAAAAAAAGACTTAAACCTATTAGCTCTCCCACCCAGCTCTCTACCACACTCCCTGCCTGGTCTGTACACAGCGATACTTGGACAAGCAGTGACTTCATATTCATTGTTCATCTTTTTTAAGTGCGTTTTTGCCATTGTTGGCAGAATCTTTTTGAGTTGCCAGATTTTTTGCTGTTGACAAATATTCAATGCATTTTGAATGTCTGTACATTTAAACCATTTAATTTAATGTGCTCTGTAATGAATGTCAGTAAGTGACAGATGCTGTAAATAATATGCATTGAAATAAGTGCTGGGCGGTATACCAGTTCATTCGGTATAACGCGGGGTGAACTTGAACCGGTATGCGTTTCTCTCATACCGCCATGCCACTAGAGGCGCTGCGGAGCACCGTGTGGAACAGAACCGTAAAACGCTGGTCTAGCTCCATCCTGCACAGAAATCAGAACAGCTCCTGCTGCCGTTTCTACTGTATGAATGTTTTTATCCCAGTAAAATAGAGCAGTAACTGCAGCCCTTTTAAATATATTAATACTGTAGCTTAAAGGATTATTTGAATGTATTCGTTAAATGGAGAAAGAAGGGAATTGTAGCTTATTTAAATTTTGTAATGCCTATAATGGCTTCAGGAAACTTTTATCTAACTTGTGTTAAATTTGTTAGCGTATCGATTTTTAAGGTCTATTGTTTACATTCTTTAGCTATTTGTCTGTTTATAAAGTGTAATTTCTTTATATATTGTGTAATATTTTGTGGGAGTGGACCCAATACTAATCAAAGCCTTAATTTAAAGCCTTAGTGTTTTATATTATATGTACTCCTAACAGAACAGTAACTCACAAATCTATATTAAACAATGCAAAAAAAAAAAAAAAAAAAAACTGTGATATACTGTCTTGAAAAAAAATGTTATATACATTTTGGCCATACTGCCCAGCACTAATTGAAATAGGCTTTTAAATGTGTTTAAAATGATGCTGCTCTTAATGTAAGATTTTTGGTTGTGATTGTTGATTATCTCTGTAGGTGTTGAATTAATGTCCAGCCCTAGTTTTACCACACAGGACAAGACAGCTTGCCACAGTTCTTAAGAGCCTGAAGAACCTGTCTCCAGCACAGTGTTTACGTTTCCTCTGTGAACGCTTGGAAGGCAGCACGAGCTGTTTCGCTGTAGCTGCATGTGGGCTGAACCATTGCATAACTGTGCACTGTTCACCTGCACACCGCTGCCCAGAGTCAGCAGTAATGTGACCACTCTCTCATGCTGAGCAGAAACGCCCACTGCCCGCATCCTGGAACTGCGCTCCCTGGACTGACCGTAGGCTTGTGGAATGTAGAGCAGTGCCCTCACGCTCTGCTTATCATATCATTGCCATCTTGATGCAAAATTCCTGAACAGTACTGAACAGTACTTACTGCTATAAAAAGGTTCAGTCAGGAAAGACAGGGAATGGTTATATCATTGACCGTGATGTGCTTTTAACGGCACTGTAAGCATTATGTCACAGGCAAGCTTGTGTTTCTAAGAAGTGACTATACTCATTGAACCAATATACACAGTGTGAACGAAAGTATTAGGACACCTGCTAATTTTGTTTCTTCTGAAATCAAGGGTATTAAAGGAGAAGTCTGGTGTGAAATGGATTTGGGGTGCAGTAGTTTTGGTGATCCATCAGGTCTTGCATTGTTGTTAAAGTTCTTCTTATGCAAGGTTTTTTTATTTTATTTTATCTAATCTACTTAGAGATGTTTTGAAAAAGGAAGTGCAAGAATATGTGTGCTTAAGAGCTATTCTGGGTTTGACTCCAGTTCTAAGTAGGCAGTTTGTGGGCTATTTTGGGGTGTTTTGGTCGTTGTTGTTGTTTGTTGTTGTTAGCAGGAGCTAGATGTACTGGACTGTCAATCCATTTTACACTATATTTCTTCTTTAAATTTATAGCAACCATAACATTTTATACACTTTTTGCTAGAAAATCAGATTTTAATTCTTCAAAGTTTTCTGGTAATTAGGCCCTATTTATTTTAATCTGGTTTTCATCTTAATGTCAACAGTGCCACAGTGACCACTTGTTGATATGTAACCTACTATAAACACCTTACCTTATAGGGTCTATGATGCATTAAGGGTTGTGCATTTGGGTGTTTAGATTTTAAATGAATGCCATTTGATTTGCTCTTATCCGTCATGTATTTTATGTGAATCATCTTAGGCGAATGTAGAATTAGAACTCTTGCTCAAGGGTTATTATTGTTGTGTCATGGTGTGCTTGCCTATTAAGGGAATCAAACCCTAATCCTCCATGGTAAATGAAATGTAAGCACTGTGCTACATTACAAGCTTGTATTTCTGACAAGGGCAAGGTGTACTTTAATATACATTCCATGGTCTCCCTCTATATGCAAGTGAATCTCCTGCAAATAGGGGCTATTCCTAATGTCTATAATAAAAATAATGTACACTGTTTATTTGAACGTGTTGTTTGGCTATCAAAACATTATTCAGTACTGGTCAAAAGTTTGGACACACCTTCTCAGTCAGTGTTTTTATTCATATATTTCTACATTGTGAATGAATATTGTAGTTATCCAGACTATGAAGGATCACATAAGGAATTATGACAAGTTTTAATCCTGATGAGAGCCAGTTTCATCATAATGTTTTTGATTGAAACTTTGTGACTCACGTGCAGTCACAAAGACTAAGTTCTCACTGACCTTCACTCCTTAAAGTATTTTTTTCTTTACTTAGTTGAGTAGTTCTTGCAATAATATGGATTAGAACTTAAATTCGTTAAATAGGGCAAGACATTTAAGTAATTAACTGTTGACAAGCTATAGCTGTTAACTGAAAGCCATTCCAGGTGTCTACCTTATAAAGCTGACTGAAAGAAAATGCCAAGATGTGCAAAGCTGTCACTTTTTTGTTTACTAAGTAATTCCTTATATTTTTCTTTATAGATTGTTTATTTTAAATAAATAAAACACACTGATTTTTTGACTTGTACTGTATGTTGTAAATAAGTGACTCAAATTTAAGTTCAGTGCTCAGTATGAATAATTATTCATTTACATCAGGCCAAAGGTCGTCCAGCTTACTAATCATGTCCTGCAGGCCTGCTTATCATTACCGCTCATAGTCGTAAATACGTTGCCATAATAACCCAACATACTGACACACCAAATGAGAGAGACTAGTGCAAGTGGAACAATGCAGTTACTTATTTGTGTCATGTGCCTTTCTCCTCCAGATACATTCCTCCTTTGTTGTGGGGAAAAAGTGGCCATTTGCAGACTGCCCTGTACGGCAAGCTGGGCAGGGTCAGTTCACCCCATCCGAAAGGCCAACGCAAGTATCTGCCTATGCAGGATGGCGCCACATCGACTTTTGACCTCTTTGAGCCTTTGGCAGATCATCAGAGCGGAGGTTAGTATCTCCTGAGGATAAAGTTGCTTTGTCTGTAGACTGGGGTGAAATGTTAATCCTTGCACGGCAACCCAAGTCCAAAGAAACAAGCCTTGTATAAGCCTGTAATTTGCATTATGTCCCGTGTTCTGCTAACCAGTGCAGTACTGTATTAGTGCAGCCACTGTACAGTAACTCACTATCTTTCGGCTGTATTTGTTTACATGCAAATGTTACATGCAATTTTGTGGAACAGATAAGGCACGGTTTCTTGTTACATTTTTATTTCCGCAGCTGACATCACAATGGTGATTTGTCCGGGGATCGGGAACCACAGCGAGAAGCACTACATCCGCACGTTCGTGGATTACTCGCAGAAACAAGGCTACCGCTGTGCTGTGCTCAACCACCTTGGGGCCTTGCCAAACATCGAGCTCACCTCTCCCCGCATGTTCACCTATGGTACGGTATTGTTTGTGTGAATCACCAAAAGTGTCAAACGTATCTGTGAACATTTAAGGTTTTCCTTAAGGAATCCCTTAGATAACATTTAAAGGGTAACTAAACCCCTGATATTTGCTGACTCCATCCTCAAGTAAAATTGAATGGGTGATGTTTGGGTTTAGAGGCAGCAAGAGGGTAGAAAGGAGAGCTCTGCAGTGTGCTTCTGATAGCGGTGAGACGCAAATGTTTGTATCTATTATTGATAGACTAATCTGCATATTGTAATGTGTCTGCGTACCAAAGTACATGGAAACATCATTCACGCCTATAGTACAGTTGAACCTGAAAGGGCGCTGCAGAGGCAGAAATGACTGCAATAAAAGCGTTTTTTAAAGGTTAGGAAATGTTTTTACCGATTTTAAGCAGAATTGGTATGTTTCATTACGTCTGAAGAACACTTTTTAACTATTAATAGAAAAAAATATGGTTTAGGGTTTAGTGCTTCTTTTTAAGGCATTTTTTTCTGTAACACACTTATCTTTAATAGATGGTAAAGGGCACTCTTAAGGTAAACCATACACTCAAAATGTTGTATGCATCCGGGCATAGAAGATTGCATTTGTACAATTAATCTTTTTATTACACTCTCTATGTGTTCTTATATGGACCAGTAGTGTCCAGTTATAAAGATCTACAATTCAGGAGAGCTCAGATTTACAGGGTGGTAGATCACAGTAATCAAGATTAGTCACCACTAGTATAGACTAGGACTGAACAGTATTGTAAAGAAATATATGGAAACATTGTGTTGTTTTTTAATGTTAAAAAAAAATAAAAAATACTACAAAAGTCAAATTTTAGCCTGACACTGATAGTCACCAGAGGTGTTGCAAGTTTTCACATTTCATTACTCTGTTGGTAGAAGTATAGATACTAGGATTTAAAATAATTCTGTAGAAGTTGGAAGTATCAATTTTTTACTCAAGTAAACGTTTAAAAGTACTGGTTTGACGTATAAAAGTACATGTAATGTGAGGGGGAATGCCATTATTGGCAAAAGCTTAGGCCATCTGTATACCCGCACACTCACACACAGCTTTTTCACACTCTGTAGGCTGTACATGGGAGTTCGCATCCATGGTCGGCTACATCAAGAAGATGTATCCCCAGACCCAGCTGATTGTGGTGGGTTTCAGCCTTGGGGGCAACATCGTCTGCAAGTTCCTGGGAGAGAACCGTGCCAACCAGGAGCGAGTGCTGTGCTGTGTGAGCGTCTGTCAGGGCTACAGTGCACTCAGGTAAACTGGTTGTTTCACTGTGTAAAATACTTCAGTGGCTGCTGAAAAAGGGAAAAGTGTGGAGCTGCGTTTGCACAACCTAGCAGGCTTAACAAGTCTATGTCCGGGTGTGATTGGTCCATAAATGTTTGTCTGAACGGCTCAAACCACACAGAGCTAGAGGTTTAGGCAAGATGAACACTTCATTTTAAAGCTAAAAACGATCTTAAATTTTTTTTTGTGATTTTAGTTCAGATGTCAGGACAGTGTGGTAACTTTGTATTATTTTGACCAACATATTTTGTTTTTAATGGGTGCACAGATACACTACCAGTCAAAAGTTTTACAACACCCCCCATTTTTCCCTTTATTTTTGCCATTTTAAGCTTTTCAGGTCAAAGTCAATAAGTGGAAAAAGTACAAAATTCAGTGTCAGCATCCAGTGGTCTAAAGCACTGTTGCCATGATTGGGAGATTGCTGGTTTGAATCCCGATCATGCTGCTTGCCATCAGCTGCCAGAGCCCTGAGAGAGCACAATTGACCTTGCTCTCTCTGGGTGGGTAGATGGCACTCTGTCTGAGTAGCAACTGAATGGATGGGATAATTGGTCTAGCTAAATTGGCAAAAAATGGGAAAAATATAAAAAAAAAATTATACAGATGGTATGCTGGGCAAGTATTTTCACATGATTTTCACACATCAATGAAAGCTAAACAACTATACACTATACACTGTGTGGCCTCTTGTTAATGTGAATGTGATTTCTGGCCCTCACTTGTCTAAGTGGCCGGATGCCTCTGGATATGAACATTACCACCTACTGCGCTGATCATGTGACCCTGTGAATGGAGGAATGTTGAATGTCAGCACACTTTCAGAAATGAAATATCTCCTCTATCTGGCACCCACTATCAGACCTCACTCTATAATTCATTCTGATAATTCACATTACTGTGCTGTGATAAAGAAATACTGAGAAAAAAGCCAAACTAACAAAAAAATATGGTTTCTTTTAATGTGCAAAAAACTCAACTGACAACAGTTACCATATTCTCAGAGTTGTATGCTATTGCTGACCTTGACCTAAAATTATTGATCGATTGTGGCTTTCATTGTGTATTTACATGGGTTGGAAAATTTTACGATATCAAAACATACATATATTGATTATTTGAATACACAAAATCAAACAAAAGACACAAATTTGAATGTCATTTATGATCATTTTAAGGAGGAAATCAAAATATTCTTCTCCTCTTGTGGAGTAGTTCTATTTGATTCTCTACAGGAGAGCAGTAGACTCCTGGAGCTTCAGTGTTTGGTGACTCAGATACTCACATACATCAGCCAGTGTGATGGTCCTTAGTGGAGCCACAGTTCCTCAGTTACCGTGACAATGTTTTGTGTGTGTTTTGTGCGCTGTCCTTCACACATGTATTACAGCCTCAAAATATCTCACACCCACATCTAACATTCTCTGAATAAATATAGTGTGGTTCTGCAGCTCACTTGTCAGTATCTTTTGAAACGATAAAGATTAGTCTTATATAGCCAAAAATAATGTTTATAATAATGTAACATAATAACAATAGATGCAATAAACATGAATAAATACAACAAATACATTTTAAACTAGAAATGGACTACAACAGCATTGAAACAGCATTACACTGTTTTGAATAGTTACCAAAGAAGGAAGGAATGTGAAAAACTTAACAAGGACAAAATCAAAACTGTGTCGTACCTGCTCTGAGTTTGCACCACATGTTTCAAACTATGCTGTAGATTCAGGTTTCCACTGTTGTTGTATTGTAACATCTACAAGACGACTACAAAAAAAATACCTTTGCCACTATTCTAATCATACATTTACCCCAGCAGTTCTGGTCTTTTAACATGGACATTTACAAAGAAAGGCAGCCAGTTTGGTAAACAAACTAGGGCTGTCAACGTTAAAGTGTTAATGCACGCTGTTAATTTGGAATCAGTAACGCGTTACTATTTTGTTTAACACAAGTTAATTAAGGCACCGAATTTGACCCCTACTTCCGCCGTAATCTGCCCCGCCCAACACAGTGATTTGTCGTCCGGCTGAACGATTGAACGGCGCGCTCTGAACTTCCAGCTCAGACCCTGTCAGAGACCTTTGTCTCTCTCTCCCTCTATTTCTCTCTCTATTTCTCTCTTTCCATTTCTCTATCTCTCTCCTCCAGCACCCTACGTAGATTTTATCTCCCCTCAAACAAAGTATATACTATTATTTTAACTGACACCACTAATATACAGTAATTGCATTTTACATTTCTTACATTCATTATTTTATTTACATTTAATTATCCACTATAAAAATTTGCATCTGAAGAAAAACAAAAGCGATTAATCGCAGTTAATCACAGAATTTTGTTGTGATTAATCGTATTCTATTTTTTAATCGATTGACACCGCTAAAACAAACACATGGTAAGGCTAAGTGAGCTTATGTTACATTTCAGCTAACATTACTATCCTAGCCCTGCGCAGCCCGTATCCCTCAGAAAAAAATAAGCAGTTTGTGAAGACAGTAAAACGTTTGTCACTTTAGGTTTTTTTTTTTTTTTTTTTACATTTTTCCCCCCTTTTTCTCCCCAATTTACACAGCCAATTACCCAACCCACTCCATAGGACTCTCCCCCTATCACTAGTGATGCCCCAACGCACCAGGAGGGTGAAGACTAACACATGCTTCCTCCGATACATGTGAAGTCAGCCGCCGCTTCTTTTCGTTTGGTCAGCATTACCGAACAGCCAGCTTGCTGAGAGGAAAGCGCAGCGGCTCGGTTCCAGTACATCAGCTCACAGATGCCCTGTGCTGTGGACATCACCCTAGGAGTGATGCAGGAAGAGAGCGCCATCTACCCACCCGGAGGGAGCAGAGCCATTTTTGCTCCCTCTGAGCTCCGGCAGCTTGATGGCAAAGCTGCATGAGCGGGGGTTCGAACCTGCGGCCTCCCGCTCATAGTGGCAGCGAATTTAGACTGCTGGACTACTCTGCGCCCTTGTCAGTTTAGTTAATGTATAACAAGCATGCTAAGCTATGCTGATTGCTTCAATAAGTTTAAAATTTGCATTTAGAGGCTAAAAAATGTAACTTAAATCCTCCATGACTTCTTTCTCAACATGCCATGCCGGATCTGTATACATCGACGCAACACAGGCAGCCAGTGAAGAACTGCTTAAAAAAGTCCTAACGTTAGAGGAATCGCTGCACTATGACTTTAAATACATTAGTCATTAAGTTACCGAATGTTTGTGCATCCCAAGTCTAAAGTGCACCTAAACTGGATCAGTCTGTATCTAGGATTTATGGACCAGTATGTTACCCTGAAAAAGCTCTACCCCTAAAACCTCCTCTTTTAAGAGCTACACTGCTCCACTGCAAAAAGTTAATTGGCAAATGTAGATAAACATATGTAACTTAAGACGTGTGTGCTTTTATTAAGCAAAATCTAAAAAAAAGAGTGAAGTAATACTTTAAATCAAGCAAAAATCACAGATTATATATCTTAGATTTGGACAGAAGAACCAAAATAACATGATGGCTTGGTGACCTTTTGTGCTTATTTTGAGTTCAAATGACTTAAAATCAGGTAAGAATTGTAAGTGAGAATGATTACGATAATTATTCCTAAAATATCAAAATAAACTTACAATTACACAATGCTTAGTAAGACAAAAAAAATATCAGAGAAAAAAAAAGGATTTATTGCCTCAAAATTAGATAGTTTCACTTGCGAAGATTTATTTTTTTGCAGTGTAATGCTCCCAGGCTTTTTTGAGATGATTAGTGCTGCTGGGGGGTGAAATGAAGAAGCTTGAGCAAAGGTTAAAGTTTCTTAACTTTACTTCAGCCGCCCATAACTACAGACACAGTGAGCATGCTGCCAGGCTGTAGCTGCCTTTTACACACACCGAGACACTGCAGTAGAATGTGGTAGCTGTGGTTTTGGTCTGGTTCTCTGAAAGCCACACCTCTGCTGTTGGAGAGATCTCCTGCTGTTCCGGTCAGCAGCTCAGCTGGCCCGTTCTAGAATGTCAGCAGACTTGGCATGTGGATGTGTATCTCTTTAGTTCTCTTTAAACAGGATTACTTGATTTATTTTATTTTGCTTTCACAACATTTTTTTGTAGGAAGGAGGATGAGTGTGATCTCATACTGTATTGCCATTTGTTATTCTGTAGGAAAAGTATAGATGCTATGGTTTAAAATACTTCTGTAGAAATTGAAGCATCAACTCAACCTTTTAACTCCAGTAAAAAGGTAAAAAGTACTGATTTCAAAATAAATTAAAGTATAAAGCTAATGTAAGGTAAGGGAAAAATGTCATTAAGAACATAAGTACTTCATTACTGTAGTACCTCTGCTTATTCCTCCTAACTTATTCTCATAATATATACAGCTCTGAAAAAAATAAGAGAGCACTTAAAAATGATGAGTTTCTTTGATTTTACCAAACTGAAAACCTCTGGAATATAATCAAGAGGAAGATGGATGATCACAAGCCATCAAACCAAACTGAACTGCTTGATTTTTTGCACCAGGAGTAAAGGCATAAAGTTATCCAAAAACACTGTGTAAGACTGGTGGAGGAGAACATGCCAAGATGCATGAAAAAAACTGTGATACCAGAAAAACTGAAAAACCAGGGTTATTCCACCAAATATTGATTTCTGAACTCTTAAAACTTTATGAATATGAACTTGTTTTCTTTGCATTATTTGAGGTCGGAAAGCTCTGCATCTTTTTTATTATTTCAGCTATTTCTCATTTTCTGCAAATAAATGCTCTAAATGACTAATATATTTATTTGGAATTTGGGAGAAAAGTTGCCTGTAGTTTATAGAAATTTACTCATATATACCTATATATATACATATACCTATAAATAGCAAAATCAGAGAAACTTTAGAAACTGATTGATTTAGAAACTGAAGTGATCTCTTATTTTTTTCCACAGCTTTTCCAGTGTTTAAAATATTTTCTTTAGTCTGATGCTAAGTTCCCTGTACCCTGAAACATTTGTGAGTGTATATCCTGTGAAAGGCTTTTTCTGGGCCTGGTGGATCAGTGGGTGACCCACTCACTGAAATAGCAGGATTAGCCTGTTTTTTGTGTGTCTGTTCAGACAGACAGCATGTGACTGACAGCTTGCATGTGTATATGTGTGCGTTTAGGGCTCAGGAGACCTTCCTGCAGTGGGACCAGTGCCGGCGCTTTTATAACTTCCTCATGGCAGACAACATGAAGAAGATCATCCTGTCCCACAGGTACCAAAATAACTGCAGTAGAGTTATGTAATTGCATAATTGGAAAAATAGGCCAGAGTGTGTATTAGCCTGTCTTTCACAAGGTAGTTAAAGTGACAGCTTTAAGTAATGTCATTCAGTCAGAACATTTAAAAACACATTTATTATTCCCACCTTTGCTGGGTTTAAAGGGGCAGTCTGACCAAAAGAAAAAACATGCCAACATGCCTCTTACAGTAGTGTCTTAATAACGTGTAGAGCCAGATTTTCTGGTTTATGAACTAGTAAGTATTTCTTTCTGATGAGGTTAAGGGCTAATCAGTTTTTTTTTTTTTTTTTTTGCATTTTTGTAATAATAACATCTATAATATCAGACAAATATAACCAAAGTAATTATATTAAAAGCATACTTTTAAAAGATGTTTTCCATCTAACCAGTGTAGCCTTTTGTGAAAAAGGCTACACCCCCCCCCCACAAATTAACTGTGATTAATCACATTTTTTGGAAAGCTTTTTGGAGGACAATTTCACTACTAACCACAATCAGACCTGATTACTGCCAGACCTCTAGAAACAGGAAATCACATGAATCAAAATCCGTGTCTCAGAAAATTTGAGTATTATATAATACCAATTGGTTATATAAGACCAATGGTTTGGAGAGACATGTCATCTGCTGGTGTTGATCCACTGTGTTTTATTATCAAGTCTAAAGTCAGTGCAGTTTTGTTTTCCCACAAAATCTTACAGCACTTCATGCTTCCCTCTGCTGACAAGTTTTATGGAGATGCAGATTTCATTTTCCAGCAGGACTTGGCACACTGCCCACACTGCCACAAGTACCAATTGGTCTTATATAATATTGTAATTTTCTGAGACACTGATTTTTGGGTTTTCATTGGTTGTAAGCCAAGCTAAAGTGAATGCTTAAACAGATCACTTTATGTGTGAGATATGTGAATTTAGACCATCCACTAAATCACCACATCAGTTAAGTTCTATTGGCTCTTGTTCCATAGGGATAGCCTGTTTGGGGGAGGTTCTCCAAAGATGGCCGATGCGGATCTGAGACGCCTCTACACCGCCACATCCCTCATGCAGATTGACGACAACATCATGAGGTGTGTGACCACGAATCTGTGCGTGCAGGAAGGTGTTATGCAATTCAGTCACCCCCCTGTGAAAACCCACATCCCACATTTTGATCTGCATTGTAATTGAGAATTTCTTTTAAGAGGTTTGAGGAAGCTGTCAGAAATAGCTTAAGAAATGGACTCTGTCCTTTTAGCACTCTCTTAGATTTGTTATGCAAACCTATTCTGTCATCATCCTCCAGAACAGACTAGAACATTTTGCTGCTTTCAGCTGATTTTAAATTAGATGTTCACAATGCTATAAAGGAAATAGAAAGCATTATCTATTAGCTGACTGAACTTCTTTCAGGGTGCACACACAAAAATAAAACTCTGTTTAGTGTTGTACTGATCTAGTTTATGAAAAAGTTTCAGATTCAGACACGTTTTTGGGGGTGAGTAATTTGAGGGGTTTTAATCCATGTTAATTTTTACATTTCAGAAAATTCCATGGCCACAATTCCTTAAAAGAGTACTATGAGAAAGAAAGCTGTGTCCATTTCATTCACAACGTGAGTACAAACTCTTTTTGTCTCTTTGCTTTATGATCAATTAGGGAGTGTAAGAGTGTCTATATTTTATCCCAGCAATAGTACATATTAGAACAGATGCAGGTAAGCTTGAGTAGTGTTCACATGTACCTGGTTGATGTGACTTAAATCTGATTATTATTTTAAGCTAAGACAGATCTAATAACAGGTCTGTTTTTGTCAGACATATTGAAATGCAGATTTTAGTCACTTTCATATCTGGTTCCAAACCAGGTGTGTATCTGTTCACATTTATGCAACATGTCTACAATCAATCAGATCAGCTACTGGTGTCCATAACGAGGGGGGCTTTCCCTCTAGCACACTGACCCTCAGGAGTCATGTTAAGCATTATGAACGCTCCCAGGAAGATTTTTTTAGTCTTTATATACAGCTCTGGAAAAAATGAAGAGACCACTTTAGTTTTGAATCAGTTTCTCTGTTTTTGACATTTATAGGTTTATTTTTGAGTAAAATGAACATTGCTTTTTTTTTATAAACTACAGACAACATTTCTCCCAAATTCCAAATACAAATATTGTCATTTAGAGCATTTTAGACCTCAAATAATGCAAAAAAAACAAGTTCTATTCACATTCATGAATTCAAGTTTTAAGAGTTCGGAAATCAATATTTGGTGAAATAACCCTGTTTTTTAATTATTTTTTTATGCATCTTGGAATGTTCTCCTCCACCATTCTTACACACTGCTTTTGGATTACTTATGCCACTACTGGTGCAAAAATTCAAGCATTTCAGTTTGGTTTGATGGCTTGTGATCATCCATCTTCCTCTTGATTATATTCCAGAGATTTTAAATTTGGTAAAATCAAAGAAACTCATAATTTTTAAATGGTCTCTTATATTTATCCAGAGCTGTATAGTTTCTTTGAAGATGACATAAGGAGGTGCATAAACATGTATCAACAGATACAGATTAGTTTTATTTATACATTTACTTTTTGTATGAATATTATTTGTACATATTCTAATATTAGTGTTTTTAATTTTTTTATTTTTTATTAAAGGTAACGGTTTCTGTTGTATTTGTGTTGTAGGTCAATGTTCCACTGTTGCTGGTGAACTCTGCTGATGATCCTCTCGTTCACGGCTCTTTACTCACCATTCCTCGCACCCTTGCAGGTACTGCCTCCTTTCTGCTGTGTGTGTGTGTGTTTTAGCATTAGACTGTGTAGTACTGTGTTTTAGTGATCAACTTAAGTGACTGATGGCCGATATATAAAGCTGATATTTAGTTTTTGTCGCAAATGAGTTTTAGTTTATTTTTTCCATTCATTTATTACAAATAATAATAACAAGAATACACATTTTAGCTATCTGAAGTTACACTATTAAAATAGTTTTGTACTCTAAACTGACTTTAATTCAAAAGGCTCAAAATTGAATATTTAAGGCACCTTTACACGTGGAAAGTTAGTGTAAGAAAAGAAGAGGCACCAGAATATTGGTAAATTACTGACACTTAAAAAGTACAACAATATTATCTTACCTCAATCAGTGAATACTAAGAGGTCAATATTTGTTTAATCTAGTCAGTGTTGGGACTAGATTGGGACTTTAAAAAATAAGGTTAATCTCTTTGCAGTTAGAATTAGTAAAGGATTACTTTAAATAGATTTCCTGTCTATACACATCAACACCTTCCAGCAGGGTATTCACACTTTACTGTAGCTGCAGATTGTAAAAATAGCCCCTTTAAAGGGCTGTCACTTTAACATGGCTATTCTTAGGCCGGCATGTGTGCCAGACTTGGCGGCCCTTACCCCTGTATTCTTACATGCAGCTGGGTTCCAGTAAGCATGAGTGTTTGTGCAGGGCTTCCTGAAACGCTTAATCATGGAGACTGGAATGATTCCCACTTTCACTGTGGGGAAATATATATTATAAGGTGCACTGACGATTTTTGGGAAAATTAAAGGATTTTAATCTTTAAGATTTTATTTTATAGTGCCAAAAAATATGATATTCTAAAATGTACTACTCAAGTAATGAAAGTAAATGTACAAGTATTGTATGTGCCAATCCCTCCAATATAATAAGTACTGTGTACCATGAGCATGATTCTAAAACTGATGTTTAATGTACAATTGGTTCAATAAATCTTTAAGCAGTGCCATAAATAAAGAGTTCTGTATGGTACTGAAAATGGAGCATCTATGGCATAACTCTGAGAACACTTTAAAACATTGTTTTTATACAGTGTGTTTTATTAGATCTACAGTAGATGTTAAATGCAGATCTGGCAATTGATGGATGGGTAGATATGTTCAGAGTAGATCGTCCAATATTTGTGTAATTATGCCACTACTGTTTAATCCGGTTACGCTTTTAACACTGCTCTGGGTGTGTGTGGGTTTTACACGGTTAGGACTGTAGATTTAGTGAGATGGTGGGCTTATTTATGGACCACTGGACAATTTCCCAGTCCTGCAGGCACATGAAGCAGCTCTCAGCTGCTGCCTGGGGTCAAGATTAAAGGTCTGGTCTGCCTCCACTGTGGAGCTCCAATACCCTGCCTGACTGAACTGTGTTCCTGCTCTAAGCTCATGATGCAATTTGCTGTCTGTTTTTGTCCAGTTTTTATGCACTTTTCTTTCTTTATTTCTTATCTGTCGTGCCTTTCTTTCTTTTTGTCTTTCTTTTGTAACATTATGTAAACCTGAGTAATTGAATCCAGCCAGCACACAGAGAGGTGTAGGACACTGGTTTTAACGGGCTTCTGCAGCTGTGTTTTAGCTTTGTAGTTTCATCTAGTGGATGAACAATAAACTGCAGCTTCCTGTGAACAAGAAGCCTTTACAATGAGCTTTGTGCATAGATACTGTAATCCTAATTACTGATTATGATGTGTTTTTTTTCTATGAAGATCAGGTAAATTGCTGAGAAATATTGGCTGATTGACTATGAATCGGTTAAGGCAAAATTTCAGACAAAATAAGCAATTAAATATTCTCTATTGTACAAGTGCATCTCAGTAAATTTAAGTATCATTGGAAAATTACTTTATTCCAATAAACTTTGAAAACGTGAAACTCTATTCTGATCTATTCTAATAGTTTATTTCTTTTATTGTTGGTGATTATGGCTTACAGCCAATGAAAACCCAAAAATCTGTGACTCAGATTCACTGTGACTGAAAATTAGAATATTATATAAGACCATTTGGTACTTTTGGCAGTGTGGGCAGTGTGCCAAGTCCTGCTGGAAAATAAAATCCCCATAAAAGTTGTCAGCAGAGGGAAGCAAGAAGTGCTGTAAGATTATCAGGGAAAACACTGCACTTATTTTGGACTTGATAAAACACAGTGGACCAACACCAGCAGATGACGTCTCTCCAAACCATCACTGATCATCAGTAAATTTTACACTTTATTTGGAAATGAAGTGACCAGAGTCTGGAGGAAGAGTGGAGAGACACAGTCCAAACTGCTTGAGGTCTAGTGTGAAGTTTCCACCAATCAGTGATGGTTTGGAGAAGCATGTCATCTGCTGGTGTTGATCCACTCTGTTTTATCAAGTCTAAAGTCAATGCAGTGTTTTCCCACAAAATTGTCCAGCACTTCATGCTTCCCTCTAATGACAACTTTTATGGAGATGCGGATTTCATTTTTAAGCAGGACTTGAATAGTCAAAAGTACCAATTGGTCTTTTATAATATTAATTTTTTTTTCTAACGTATACTGTTGATAAATTTTAACTTAATCTCTCTCTCGTTCTCTTTTTCTTTTTCTCTCAGAAAAGAAAGAGAATGTCCTTTTTGCCCTCACGTTGCACGGCGGGCACCTGGGCTTCTTCGAGGGTGCTGTTCTGTTTCCTCAGCCTCTTACCTGGATGGACAAGGTCATCGTGGGCTACGCCAACGCCATGTGTCAGTGGGAGAAGCAGAAGCCAGCGTGCAAAAGCCAGGGCGCTCACAACACAGAGACCAAATGCTCGGACAGTACATCTTAACCTTTCACCTCCTTCACTCCATGACCGCTCGCCCTCCATACACACACACATATATACATACATATACAAACACATACATACCATTCTGACCACTCTAACCTACCACAAGTCAGTCACAACACACACACACGTGCTTTTTAAAAAAAAGGACGAGTAGGTAGCCTTTCCAGAGCAAGAAAAACGACAGGGAAAAAAGCGTAATGACCAAAAACGAGCAGACTCATGCCGAGCGCTGGGTACACAGTAGTACACAGTCTGTAGTCCAGATTAGATACGTAGATTCACACGGACTCTTGATTAGCGATTATTGTGCTACATATAGGAGAGAAAAGGACGCTCAGCAACTCGCAGCTGCTTGTGTGGAAATGCTTCATTACAAGCAGCTGCTGTGGACCATCACATCACACCTCTCTGTACTCTGTATTTAACCAGCGGAGAACGGCGGTTATGCAGGCACTGTGTGCTTACAGCTAGAACAGACATGCTGCTGGTTTGCCTCTTCTGTTGGGTACTTCGTTCTTCATAGTTCGCTGCTGTTAAACGTGCTCTCCGCTCAGACCCTGTCAGATTTTTCATTGCTCTTTGAATTGCACAATTGTTAAAGAACAAACACACCACCAACAGATTCTGTCAACTCAACTGGTGGAACTGATTCCAACGTTATTTAGATTCCTCCGTTTGATGACATTCTTAATTTTTTTTTTATATATATGTTAATGTTTTAATTAAAAGGACACTTCAGTGTTTTCAGTCTGAAAAATCAATCTCCATCTGCTGCATCTGTAGCTTTGGATTGACTACCAGAAGCATGAAGGGGAAAAAAGACACAGTTAAAGCCATCTGAAAGCTGAAAGATTTTTTAGCTGCTGATATTTTTTCTAATTTCTGTATATTTTGTTCACCTTTATTGTTGAGGTGGTGAGTGTAAAAGAAAAGAAAAACTGCTACAGTGGTTTGACCCTGAGGATTGACACTTTGTTTTAAATATTTAAAAGATTTAAAGATTTAAAATTTGGCCTACAGTGTATTTGTTAAAAAATACATTCAGACTGCAAAGAATGCAACAACAGTCATTGAGCAACAAATTAGAAAAATAAAAAATGCAGCCCCTTGCGCAACAAAGTAGTCAGTCCATCCCTTTTCTTAATGGTAATTATTATATAGAAATTCCCACACACTACAATTACATACTACCAATTGTTTCCATTGGGTTTGGATAGAGAATAAAATGGCTATATTAAGAAATTTAGAGAGATTTTCTACAGTTTCAGCTATTTCACACCAAACCCTGCTTAGCTGCAGCAGAGCTGCTCAAGCTATCGAAACAGAATACTGGATTGGACTTTTTGTTTTCTGGAGTTGCAGCAGATGGAAACTAGTTTGAAAAAAACTTGAGTGCTCCTTTATAATATTAAAAGCACTTTATATTATTTTATTTGCCATATTCATTGACTAATTAGCAGAGATTTGAAGATTAAACCAGAGACTAGTTGAGAAAAGTATATAATGCAACAAGAGAACTAAATGGAGGAAGGAGAGATGTTCACACTAAGTGACTAAATGACTCTATGATCCCTTATGTTCACCAAAGCCTGTTGCGTTTCTTTTTTTTTATGTATAAAAAAAGAGTAGCCATGTAGTTCACTGTTGTCTGGGACATTTGTCTCTGTCTCAGCATGTCTTGGACACCTATGAATGTGTCTTAGGTTGTTGAGCACTGTTGATAACGCCGTTCTGATCTGCAGTTGTTTGGTTAAGAGTTTGGTTGTGGAGCTGTAGGTCCAGCAGGAGACGTCAGTGCACATGTTTTGAACTTTGCGTCTGTGAAAGCTGGCTTGTTTGGTTAAACTCTGTTCACTCTGTACAGTGTGCTCGAGGATCAGGCTGGATGTTTGTCTGGGTGTCCGTTTTGTGTTGCAGTAGATGTGAGATGAAGTGTCTTGGTTTGCAGCGCCCCCTGCTGCCAGGTTTTGTATTTGATTTGAAAAGAAAAAGGACATTTGTAGATGAACAGGAACAGTCAAGGGAAGTAAAAAAAAAAAGGAAAAGCTACAGTCTTACCTTAATAAAGGTGATTCAGATGTTTCTTTGAGTGATGCTATAGAAGAACTGCTTCTAATCCATTTCAAGTTTGAAGTACCTTCGAAACGTCTGAAGCATCTTCACTTAACGTTCCTGAAAGTTCTTTAGCAGCTTAAAAGTTTTTTCACACTTAAGACTTTTATGGATCACTTGTGGTAAACATGTGAAGCACTTTTAAGAGTGTAAGATGGAGAGAACAGTACAGAAAAGCAGTTTTGGGACACTGTGGATAACAAGTTTTATGTTTATGGTCATTGTTCTTACTGTATCTAAAAGTGCACAATATGGACAAAAGTATTGAGTTATCCTGCTTTTGCTGGAGTATCTGTTCAAACATTTATAGGAATTATTTGGCTATAACAAACAAAAACAAACCAAAAAAACAATATAAAATAAATAAATGGACACTAATTTATTAATGTTCTAAAAAATATTGTTTCATGAAAGTAATTTACATTGATTTCTTTGTAACTGGGATCCACTGAAATGAAACTAATAAAATCAAACAACCAAACAAATAAAAACATTTTTGCACTGGTTTACATTCATTTTGTCTTTTTTTTTATACAAGTGCCTAAATTAAAGAGCCTAAGAGGTATTTTTGTTGTGTTTTTTTTTTTTTTTTTTTTTTTTTAAAGAAACTTCAATTTATAAAACTACAATTAAACAATATTTATTGAACACTGATCATTTTTAACATACCAGCGGACCAACAAAGCACAATATGACAAGTAATTTTTTGGTATAAATTATTCAGTATATTTGTTTATTTAATGAAAAAAATATTCATCATAATGTTTTGCCTTTTTTTTTTTTTTTTTTTTTACAAAGAATTTCATTTGTCAAATATTCGGTGGATCCACAGTTATAACAAAACAGGAGAGAGAGAGGTATCTGAAAATTTCCAAAACCTTCCAATGAGAAAATCCAACAAGTCTGACTAAGCATTCCTTTCACAAAAATTGTGCTCTAGAAATTTAGAGCTGTCCCTTTAAAATGAAAGATGTTCAAGCAATTTAGAGAGCTTCAATTAGGTACCAGGATTATAGTGTTGTTGGTTGTTGGAACCTTCTTTTATGCTTGATTTCAAAGGAACAGCTCAGACAGTAGTAGCTAAATAAGAGAATATCCAGAGTGTCCTGAGACTGCTTTTGAGCTCTGTCACAGTATTATAATTAGGAGTGTAACGGTACATTAAAGTCACAGTTCTGTTTGCACCACAATTTGGACCGTACAGTTCATGATTCAAAAGACTGGTTCCGGTTTCTTTTGACTTTATTTGATCTGACTGTTGTTCAAGTTCGAGATTGTTCCATCTAATGTCTTATAGCGCCCCCGTGAGGTAGAGAACACAGCCTGACATTTGGTAATTAGTGTGATTGCAGTAATGCAATCACAGTATTGATCTTCTTAAGTCTGTTTCTTATTATTATTCCACCTGTTTTTTGTCCGGTTAACTAGTGCCGCAGTTTTCGAAATATCGACTTCGTTCAAAAGAGAAAACGTGCGTCCATATCGGGAATGGTGGGCTTGTATACAGCTTTCCGATCGGACTTACGTTTTTCGTAAAAACTTCGTAAGTACGCGTTTTTTTGCCCATTGAAAATGAATGGGCAGAACTTTGCACGCCCGTGGACGTCGCAATTTTTGAAATACGAAGATGAAACCAATTGAGGACCTGTAGAACTTATTGAGCTCTTTCCGAAAATATGCGTTACGAAAAGTTACGACGTACGGATTTCGTACGATTGTCGTACGAAGTGGCCCCATTGGAATGAATGGGGCAAATCGGAGGACGGCAGCTAGATCGAAGGAGAGGTAGCTAGAACTCCAGTACTGTGAGTGTATGGAGCAGCTATGGGATTAGGTCAAAAGTTTGGACACCCCAGCCCCCCAGCACTGTGTATAATGAAGCCACGGGTCAAAAGTTTGGACACCCCGGCCCCCAAGCACTGTGTGTAATGGAGCCTCGGGTCAAAAGTTTGGACACCCCAGAGCCCCAGTACTGTGTGTAATGGAGCCACGGGTCAAAAGTTTGGACACCCCTGAGCCCCAGTACTGTGTGTAATGGAGCCACGGGTCAAAAGTTTGGACACCCCAGAGCCCCAGTACTGTGTGTAATGGAGCCACGGGTCAAAAGTTTGGACACCCCAGAGCCCCAGTACTGTGTGTAATGGAGCCACGGGTCAAAAGTTTGGACACCCCAGAGCCCCAGTACTGTGTGTAATGGAGCCACGGGTCAAAAGTTTGGACACCCCAGAGCCCCAGTACTGTGTAATGGAGCCACGGGTCAAAAGTTTGGACACCCCAGGGCCCCAGTACTGTGTGTAATGGAGCAACTGGTCAAAAGTTCGGGTACGCCGGTCAGCTCTGCAATCACACTCGCAGTTTCTGTAGGAACTGCAATCTAGTTATATACTAAAGTGTGTTTCCACACATACCCAGCAGTCCTAACACAACATATTTGTATAATCCACCATGATTTTATGTCAGAATAGCCATGAAATTGATGACTCATTTATTTTCAATTATTTTAAATTCAATCCAATTTAAAAAAAACTATATTTGTATTGATCACAACACTATTCTGTGATTAATTAAGAATAATTACTTCTTTTCTTTTTCTTAAAAGAAGCAACATTAGATTGACAAAGTGAAGTATATGTTTACAGAATAAATAGCATTAATCACAACAAAATTCAGTAATTAATCGTGATTAAATATAAAAATAATTTAAAGTGTTAATGAATGAAATTAAAAGTTAGCTTATGCCAGCAGCTCCGTGCATATGTGTGTGTGTGTGTATGTGCACATGCACTTGCACACCTGTGCCTGAAAAGAGAGAGATTTAAAATGTATAGTAGCATACATTAAAAATAGATGCTGCATTAACCTCCCTGGAAAAAAAAAACGCTAATACGTCACTGAGCTCTGTAAAATTAGTTCATTACAGGAGGTTGTGGCCAAACTTGGTAACGCAATTAATCTGTGGTTAAATAAAAAATTAACGCATTAAAATGTTCACATGCGTTAATGCTCTATCTTTGACAGCACTAGTTTAAATCCAAATGGCAACAGATAAAGAATAAAGCTACATGAACGAGGATGGGCTATGTTTATAATTATAATTGATAACACAGCTAAGCTACAGCTCCCACACTACTGTGACCCCTGTGATACAGTGTGTGTACTGTTACACCCCTAATTTAAATCTAGTTTAAAACTCTATATCCTGTTAATTCCCTTTAAGAGACTTTCCTAAAGCATAATTCCGGTTGTGGTGATGTCTGTGATGCAGACAACACAGAATCCACTTTGGTTTCATGTTTATGGGATGCCCTGGGACTTATTGTTTTATTAGTTTGATCAGAGATTGAGAGGCTGTAGAGGAATCGCTGTATACGCAGGACTGTGTCCTGAACGTTGTGTTCTTTATGTATTTTGCCCTTGTGGTAATTGTTAAGGTCTATATTATTGCAGTTTTTTTTGCTTCAGTTTAAAGGAGCTCTCTAGCAGTTTTCAGCCTAATCTCTCTGTTGACCACACTTGTGGTAATTGTTAAGGTCTATATTATTGCAGTTTTTTGTGGTAGTGCACAGTTTACCAAATCCAAATCTAGAACAGTACTGTAAATTTAAGGCAGGTTATTTTACTTTGAAAAGGATGAAAGTAAAGACTTTAAGGGGAAAAAAAAGTCAGACACTCTTATAACTGTAGCTTCAGTTTTAGGTGTTTTAAAAGTTTTGAAGTGGTGTGAGCTGTCTAGTAAAAGACTGTACACAACAGATAAGCGATAAGTTGGTCTGGATTAAGTTTTTGATTAAACTGCTATAAAGTTTCTGTCAGCCTTCTACTTCTACTTAGACTGAATAAGTTAATCCACTGAGGTCTGTAAATTAACTGGCTGTCTTCATGCATCTATTAATATCTGTGCAAAAACACAATTCAGATATATGAAATCAACTGCATCTTATCCCAAGGTTGTATGTGAATCACATATTAAGTTTTAAGGCAGTAAAAACAGCTAAGATTTAGCTGAAGAGAAAAATGTAACTGAAAATCTGCATTTAAAATCAACAATTATTCAATCAAGTCTTCAGTGATTTTAATTTGGTGAGTGTTCATAATCAGCTTTACAGCAAACATAGACTGTACTATTGCAGATATATTCATAAGAACTAGAACTGCACCATATTGGGGAGAATTTTTTATTGGATAATACATTAAATTTTGCCAAAGCTCAAACAGCCAGCATGTTATGATCAATATTAATAAGGCAGTTTATGTATCAAGTAAAACAAATGGGGTAGAAACAGTGCACATGTGTACATTGTGATATTATTCAATACTGGATAAGAACAATAAAAATATATATATATATGTTTTGAAGCACCAGTGAGTTTGTGGACTCCAGAGGGTAAACCGTACTGTATCATTCTGAAAGAGGATGAAGTGTTAGTGTAGAGGAGATCGTTCCTCAGACATTAGATCTTTACAAACTAACAGACAAAAGAAGAATATGATGGTGAACATAAACCTGACTGTGTTGGTTTTTACTGCCACACTCACCAAATGTTTCTGGGCCCACTTGAACTTGACCATTCTGAATCTGGTATTGATTTGTTGAAATTGGGAATGCACTGAAATGAAATTGTTTGTCTGAAACCAAAACTAAACAATATGAAAATGTTGTTAATTTCATTCATTTTGCATTAATTTAATAGCACAGGGTGGGATGACGTGCTGTTCAGGTGAATTGGACTATGTGTTTATCCACCCTGCGATGGATTGGTGGCCTGTCCGGGGTGTATCCTGCCTTTTGCCCAGTGGCTGCCAGGGTGTGATTAAGTGAAAACTGTTAACATCCCAGCAGAAATTCCAACAAAGCACAATATGACTAAAAATAAATTAGTCACTGTTCACATTGGTTTTTTGTAAATTATTGGGTTCTTTTAAGTATTTTATTTTTTTATTTTCAGACCAATAATTTCAGTTTCTAAATATTTGGTGCATTCCTAATTTTACAACATTTTATCGATGAAAAAGATCATTCTGGAGATATCCTATAGAGAAGGCCATAATGTTCCCCATAAAAAGGGTCTTTGTACAATATTTCATGCTTTTATGCTACATTAAAAAAGGGACATTTGGGTATTTTCCCTTCTGAATAATTTGAGTTTGTTTCAGAGTTTGTTGAGATTTCAGTTTCTGTTCAGGCTCTTTTTGCTGGTTGTTGGAACTTGTTAGATGGAGACTGTACAATTAGGCCTGTCATGATAATTGTGATATTTCTGTTTTCTGACCTCAGTATCGTCCATTGTTTTTTCTATATGTGTTGTGTTACACAATGACCAATGGCGTCCCATAATCACAGAGTAGGATGTGGTAGGTTTAAAAGAAAAAAAAAAGGTATACCACCTCCACACTATGATTATTAGAGATAGTATAAATGGATTTAATTACATTAGTTGCATTATTGGGTCTGGTACAATACTAAAATATGGTTTATTTCTCACTTATTTCTGTGTCAATATGTCATCCAGTAAAATGTGGTTATCTTGACAGGCCTATGTACAGTTGATGAAGAGGAGCTAACAGTGTAAAACATCAAATCAAATCAAAAGTCAAATTTAAGCCGTTGCCGTTAACTCTGCCACAGCCAGCTGCTGTGATTGGTCAGCTAAGCATCGTATTCCCACCTTCATGGTATAAATGCAGAGCAGTGTAGACACATCAATGCACAAATATAAATGTTCACAATGGCATAGACCATTTATACAGACTTATGCACTGACTCAACACAGAAGTAGAAATTAAAACAGCCTTAAGCCTGACCTGTTGATGGACCCACTGAGACTTGACCTGTCTTGACTTTTACTATTATTAATTTCTTTTTATCTCTTAAAACCAGACCAAATTCACAAACCAGACTGAGCACATTTTAGAGAAATTATGTGGATCTTGTTCAGCTATGCTGATGATTTTTATCGATCAAACAGATTGAAGACCACTCTTATTCCATGTTTTATACTCTTTCAAAGACCTCAAACAGGGAAAAACATAGTTTGTAGGTGCGCATGTCAGGGGATCGGAGCAGTGTTCCAGTCTCTGCAGTAACTCGATTCAGAACCTCTGCCTTTCTGAATGTTTTCACTTACCTATTTGTTTGTTTTGCACAAAAATGCAGGCTTTTGTTGCATCTCAAATATTTTTTTGAATTTTTGAACTTAATTCTGCTACTGTTGTTCTTGTATTTTATATATATATATTTTGTGTATTATTACTGTTGTCGATCTTACTGTTATTTACTCAGTTGTGTTGGATTATGATGATTGTCAGCGAATGACTGTGGGTGTGTGTTGAGTATCGACACCTTGTGGTTCTGACAACCAATTAAAAAAAAAAAAAAAACAGTGTAAAGAAATGTGTAAGGCTTACATACAGAGCTTGGGTTAATGTGGACCACAGGATTTTTTTGGATAATAATATCAGCAATAAGGTGTTATTTTTCCTCCTTTCTCTCTGCCAAACTGAACAGCCTTGTCCTAAAAAAATTAAAAATATAAATACAGTGTCAAATTGGGAGTATGGAGAAATATAGCACTCAAACTGCTGTCTAGAAGCGATCACAGACACTATCACAAACAGCATTGGTGACATATCTGTTTTGGAAATGCCTGACCCAGCAAAGTATTGAGTAAAATAAAGATAAAACAATTTTAAATTCTATTTTAGGTTAACATTAATATTCATGGAACCATTGGCTTTCACATTCATACCAAATCACAGAAAAACGTCACTCATGACTCTACTCGTCCAGAAACTTCTGCTTCCTGGAGTTTTGGAGTCGAACACAGTGATACACCTCACAGTCTTCACATTGCTGCGTGTTTAATGAGTGGTTTGTGTCCATTAATTGATCATATTTCACTCATCATTGACCATTAATAATTCATCTAAATCACCAGTGTTGTGGAAATTTGGTGGTTTGGAGTGAAATAATAATGTTGAATGCTGAGTCAGGATCGAAGTGAGTAGCAAGGTTTTATTGTCAGACAGTGTCGCGAACACCAAGAATCTGCTTATCTAGCTACCCCCTTCATTCCTTTTTATATGCTGTCTTAGCCCCTCACCCCACACACGTTGTATGCAGCACGTGTGAGTATGTGGCCTAAAAGAGTGTGACCTTTGAAAGGTGTGAGTAGGTCACATGCGAAGAGCTTTATTGATTGAATAATTGGGTTAAACATGGTTTATGTGTTCCGAAATAAATTATTTTCTTGTAAAAAAAAAAAATGCTTTGAGTGAGTTTTTTTTTTCCACATTTATTTGTGTGTGTGTGTGTGTGTGTGTGTGTGTGTGTGTGTGTGTGTGTGTGTGTGTGTGTGTGTGTGTGTGTGTGTGTGTGTGTGTGTTTGTTTCTTGGTCTTCCTCAGGTAGAAGTATAGATGACAGTGTTTAAAAATACTTCTGTAGAAGATAAAGTATCAACTCAATCGTTTTACTTAAGTGAAAGTGTAAAAGTACTGGTTTCAAAACTACTTACAGTATAAATAAAAGTATTTTTTAGGGGTACAAATGCCATTAAGGTGGACAAAAGGGTAACACTTTATAATACTGTTCTATAGTTAATAGGTAACTAAGCATGAACTAAGCAATACCTAATTAATAGTGCTGCTTAACACCTAAATCCCTTAATACTAACCTGCAGGGAGTACTGAGCAAATGAGTATACTACTTAATTTTAAAGTCAACATCATAGTGGTAATAAAATGCAAATTCTTTTACCTATTTTTTTAGGGTCCTTCTTTTCAGAATATTTTTTAACCCTTGTGTGGTGTTCTCATTGTGTGGTGTTTTCATTTTCCATCAAATGATACTAAAAAAATATTTTTTCTAACTCAACTCATTGGCATTGGCTCATTTTTTGTGAAAAACATATATCAAAACACATTTTCGATAAACACACACTGTACACCCCCCCAACCTACATATTTATATTGGGGGGGGGGGGGGGGTAGGTAGGTGTGTATGTGTGTGTTTGTAGGGGGCAGTGTTGTGCTGCTGTGTTTAGCGGACCTGTAGCAGAAGAAGAGTGGGTGTGTAGCGCTGCTAGGCTGTTAGCCGCTCTGATTCGGTTTGTAATCCGGTTTTTGATCCGGTTTGTGGGGAGATGCCGGCTGTGTCTAAAGGGGACGGGATGCGGGGCCTGGCGGTCTTCATCTCCGACATTAGGAACTGTGAGTGGGGGAGCTGGGCGGGTCGTTCCGCTAACTGCCTGCAGCTAGAGAAGCTAAGCTAAGTTTATAAAGTACTGTTATTACAGTGATATTCATCATTACTTACACTCTTAATACCGGTAATAACGGCTACAGCCGCACTGCTGCGGGAAGGGATCAGTATGCGGTGCCTCGCGGTAGTTGTAGGGTAGAAGGGTAACTTAGCGGTGCCGGGCGGCGGTGCGGTAACTAGTTGTAGGGTAGCGGAGCTGAGGGGCGGCGGACAGACGGGATTTATCTGTTTAGTCAATAAAGTCACTTCTGTAGTTAAATTATCTTAAAGCTCTAAAAGTCATAAATCATATATAACTACACTAAATCATATTTAACTACGCTAAATCATAGTACTAAATTATATGTAACTGCACTAAATCATATATAACTACACTAAATCATTTTTAAACTTTAAATCATATATAACTACAATAAATCATAACACTAAATCATATATAACTACACTAAAGTCATATGTAACTACTTTAAAATCATATATAACAACACTAAATCATTTTTAACTACACTAAACCATATTTAACTATGCTAAATCATTTTTAACTACACTAAAGTCATATAACTACTCTATCATATATAACAACACTAAATCATATTTAACTACACAAAATTATATGTAACTACACAATCATATTTAACTTCGCTAAATCATAACAACACAATCATATGTAACTACACTAAATCATATATAACTACACTAAATCATTTTTAAACTTTAAATCATATATAACTACAATAAATCATAACACTAAATCATATATAACTACACTAAAGTCATATGTAACTACTTTAAAATCATATATAACAACACTAAATCATTTTTAACTACACTAAACCATATTTAACTATGCTAAATCATTTTTAACTACACTAAAGTCATATAACTACTCTATCATATATAACAACACTAAATCATATTTAACTACACAAAATTATATGTAACTACACAATCATATTTAACTTCGCTAAATCATAACAACACAATCATATGTAACTACACTAAATCATATATAACTACGCTAAATCATACGTAACTACACTAAATCATATTTAACTACGCTAAATCATACGTAACTACACTAAATCATATTTAACTACACTAAATCATATATAACTACACTAAAGTCATAAATAACTACTTTAAAATCATATATAACAACACTAAATCATACGTAACTAAAATAAGTCCTATGTAACTACACTAAATCATATATAACTACTTGAAATCATATGTAACGACACTAAGTCATATATAACTACACTAAATCATATGTAACTACACTGTCATATATAACTACACTAAATCATATGTAACTACACTGTCATATATAACTCTACTAAATTTTATACAACTACTGTAACTCATAAATAACTACACTACATCCTATATAACTACACTAAATCATATGTAACTACACTAACTCATAAATAACTACACTAAATCCAAATCATATATAACTACACTAAATCATATGTAACTACACTTAATCATACATAACTACACTAAATCATTCATACCTACACTAAATCATATATTACTACACTAAATTGTATGTAAAGGTAAATGAATATGTTAAGTAAATAAATAAAGTATGGTATGGAAATGTGTAATAACCAAACATTTTATATTTATTTGTAGTTTTGTAATTCCTACATGCGTTATGTGTCGCATTGCAACATTACAAAGAAAGCCAGAATGATATATTTAAAGATGTTTTGCTCAACATCAGTAGTAGCAGCAAAGCTGCAGTGCTAATCAGTGTAGATCAGATTCAGCGCTGAATTGAGGAACTGCTCTGAAGTGAGTCAGCCACAAAGGAAGATAAAACAGGAAGTCAGAATTTGCAACTTTGTATCTGTGTTTAATCCAGAGTCACCTGTAATGTATCAGTACTTTGTTAGTAATTACAGATAGAAACAATCACATTTCAAATCTGACTGTAGTGTAAATGTGTTTTACAGGTAAAAGTAAAGAGGCTGAAATCAAAAGAATAAACAAAGAGTTGGCCAATATTCGCTCCAAGTTTAAAGGTAAGTCAGTGTTTTTCACACTGCAGTGCTGATCAGGTCACTGATAGCTGACCTGATAGTTTTCTCCTCATGGTAAAAAGGTGCTGGTATCTGGTGCAGACTCATCTTCACCAGACATACCTTTCCTCAGTTCAGTTCAGTTATTTGTTGGTATAGAGAGAGTGAAAGAGAGACTAAGAGAATAAGAGAGTGAGAAAATGAAAAAAAAAACAAGAGATTGAAAGAAAGAAGAGAGAAAATATAATTCACCTGTACCCACTATCCGAACTCACTCCAACTCCCATAATTCACCTGCACCCACTATCAGCCCTCACTCCAACTCCCATAATTCACCTGCACCCACTATCAGCCCTCGCTACAACTCCCATAATTCACCTGCACCCATTACCAGCCCTCACTCCAACTCCCATAATTCACCTGCACCCACTATCAGCCCTCACTCCAACTCCCATTATTCACCTGCACCCACTATCAGCCCTCACTCCAACTCCCATAATTCACCTGCACCCACTATCAGACCTCACTCCAACTCCCAGAATTCACCTGCACCCATTACCAGCCCTCACTCCAACTCCCATAATTCACCTGCAACCACTATCAGACCTCACTACAACTCCCATAATTCACCTGCAACCACTATCAGCCCTCACTCCAACTCTCATAATTCACCTGCACCCACTATCAGCCCTCACTCCAACTCCCATAATTCACCTGCACCCACTATCAGCCCTCACTCCAACTCCCATAATTCACCTGCACCCACTATCAGCCCTCACTACAACTCCCATAATTCACCTGCACCCACTATCAGACTTCACTACAACTCCCTTAATTCAGCTGGCCTTACCATAAGCACTCTGACCAGTGTGTTTATATTTATTCACAACCTATACAGATGTGGACATTCCCACAGTTGTGCAGTCATTATGCATTTCTCCAGCAGTCTTTGCATGTATGCATTTTATGCATTTAATACAGTTGACATAAAGTCAGGAACACACAATTAATTTCAGATTAATCTACAACTTTGTTTTCTGTACGTCTGTTTTGATCGGTCTTTAACGATCAAACATTTGTTTTTACATTAAATAGAGGTTTTTATTTATTTTATTAGTAAATTATTATATAATCCTTTTATACATTTGTCTGCCTTTCGAATGCTTTTAAATGATTATGATGGCATTATGCCATGTCTACATCTGTACAGTACTCTTTAATGAGCTCATGATTTAGAGGATACAGGGACTTCTGGCTGACAGAAGAACATTTTTGAGAACAGAGTGAGAAAGTGGAGATTTATAAAGTACCATTAGAGTTAAGAATAGTTTATCATGCAGAGAATTGCATACAGTGTGACGCATGTGTTTCGAGCTCAGTTTTCGTAGAGAACGCTGTGTATGAATGTGGTGATGTGATTTGTGGTGTTTTCTGCTGTATTTCAGGAGATAAAGCGCTGGATGGCTACAGTAAGAAGAAATATGTCTGTAAACTGCTCTTCATTTTTCTGCTGGGTCATGACATCGATTTCGGCCACATGGAGGCAGTCAACCTCCTCAGCTCCAACAAATACACAGAGAAACAGATCGTAAGTGCTGTGGGGTTACAATGTGAAAATGAAGTGTGTGTTTTTAAATTACAACATTCATATCTGCATCTGTTTACCAGAGTTGTATGGCAATTTTATTCAAATAAATAAAAATTATAATAATGATAAATGTAAAAGTTAAAGGTCAAGTGATTAATATGGATCAGACTGAAACATGCTGCCAACTCTACTTTTCTAACTGATGTTTTTTCAGGGCTACCTGTTCATCTCGGTGCTGGTGAACAGTAACAGCGATCTGATCAGACTGATCAACAACGCCATAAAGAATGACCTGTCCAGCAGAAACCCCACCTACATGAACCTGGCCCTGCACTGCATTGCAAACGTGGGCAGCAGGGAGATGGCAGAGGCATTTGCATCAGAAGTACCACGAATCCTGGTGGCGGGGTGAGAAAGGGAGGAGGGCTGTACAGAAAAAAGTTAATTCATATACTTAAGAAGGTTGGAAAATTGTTGTAATGCTTAATGAAAGCTGTTTTTGCATCAAAAAGCTACACAAACATCAGAACAAATATCAGATACAATGCGAGAAAAGGATAATTTAATATATAGTAATAGAATAAAGATCTCTGTAGATTACCATCATGTATGTTAAAATATACTTTCATTTCAAAGCATCAGGAGACATGGATGTAGTGATTCTTTAAACAGTAAACTCATGTGCTTTTTAAGTTGCATCCGATTTTTTGGTTTTAAGAAATGCAGGAGGTTCTGCTAAAAGTCTGTAAACTTATGATTTGAGTTTAACCGTGTATAAAAATATGTATTACTAATAACATTACAATTACATCTCTAGTTTTATTGCAAGCATTGTGTGTCTCTTTTTAATAACTCAAATCGTAACCAAATGTGAGTTTCTTGTTTAATTCAGAGAGCAGTTAGAATTGACCAGGTTTGTGTTTCACCTGCTGTAGCAAGCAGGTGAATAAAATAGCAGAAAAATGCACAGCGTAAATGGTTTCTATGGGGATGATGTTGTCAGTGATGTCAGTATCCATCTAATTACTCTTCTATTTGTGTGTGTTTTCTAGTGACACCATGGACAGTGTGAAGCAGAGTGCAGCACTGTGTTTATTACGGCTCAACCGGACCTGTCCTGACCTCGTCCCAATGGGAGAGTGGACTTCACGTGTCGTTCACCTTCTCAACGATCAGCACCTGGTATAATTTAATATCTAATCAATACTATACAAAATTATGTATGTTCCGATCTGATTGAATTAGTATGAAAATTGACTTTTAGTCTTCTGATCTAGTTCTGACACTAAGTTTGTTGTTGTGTCTTCTACGCACTATTAGCTGAGTGGGTGCAGTGAGGAATGCGCAGGTAGCAAGGCAGTGCTTAACCATGACAGTGTTTATTTGTGACCTAGTGGTAAGTGACACGTGACCACTCATTTCCTGTTGGAAGACACGATTTGCAGCTGCGATTGGGAAAATTGAGTTGATTGATTTTCTTTCTGAATATGATGCAGTGAAGCGACTTTCTAAATCGATTGGTGCGAGGTGCCCATCTCTGAACTTTTGGTTCCTACCGTACTTTGATAATTTCTCCAGCCTTGCGGGTTCTGAAATTGACAAAGCCTTATTATTATTATGATTATCTTCTCCTGTTTTTCATGATTAATATTGCACAAACACAGGGAGAGATTGGGAGTTGGGGGAATGAAGCTTGGAAGAAAGTAGCAGATGGCTTTATAAGTTGCTTGTTAGCCAGCATGCTATCTGGCCATGCTGATACATGCTTACATGAGCGACCGTTTTTCTGCCAGTGTGAAGGCAGTGTAACTCTCCAATTCACCCTAAATAGTGTACATTTCAACAGTGCAGTGTTATGAAGGTTAATGTTAACAGTCTTTTTGTAAATGTGAAAGAACAGTTAAATCATCTAATACCGTTTTTAGTGGACTATTATCCGTTATAGATTATAAGGCGCACTATCAATTAACATTTATCTTCTAGTCTATTTCCATACACTAGGCGCACCGGATTAAAAGACGCATTGTAAGTGACACTAGTAAGGAACAAGGGTGTTGCCATGTTTCCCTTCTAATGAGGAAGCTGAGGGAAGCGCCTAAGTAAACAAAATTCTTTAAAAATAATTAATACAATTATTTATCGTCAAATAAGTGCTGGGTGTTAATCTAGAGATCTACAGATTTTCTCTTCTAAAAACTGTTTATTTGGATGAGTAAAGTTCTTTTTTTTCCCCTTTTTTAGATTTTTAATATTTTCAACAGCGTGGTTAGCAGCACTTAGCGCTAGTAAACCCTACCCGTCAGCGATACACTGAGGAACCCTGAGAGAGCTGGTAACCCAGGGCGATATCAGCTAGCGGATCACCCCACGTATCTTATTTTAACATGACAAACATGCAGTCTGCAGTCCAATATACTCACCTCAGAACAGAGAAAAAGCTTGTGCTGCAGTTAGCGGCTAATGCTAATACTGCTCCAGCCTCGGTGCTGGAGAAAAATCTCACTGAAGCTCCTTTATAAAGCTGTACTTCAGCAGAGTGGCTTTACTGCTTCTTACAACCTGACTGGTAGAAGTCTCGTACATAAGGAGCACTGTCAATTTTTGGGGAAAATTAAATGATTTTAAGTGTGCATTATAGTGATACAGTTAATATGATCAGACAATGTTTGGAGGCATACACTCCAAATCTGTCTTTACTATTAAATTATGCTCAGTTCAAATTAGTCTTTGAGGGACTCAAAGCAGGAAAACAATGTGCGTAAAACAGAAAGCACCTAATGCACACATGCTATAGAAAAATCATAGCTTATTCAGTATTGGTCAGGGCTCACTTGTAATACAGATTTTTAAATGACTTCACTGCAGTGTGTTAAGGAACTGGTAGGTGATTGGTTAGGTAGGTCAGTCAGACTGGATTATAAGGTAAGATGTTGAACACACTATAAAGTTTAAAAAGATTAAATAAACTTCACTAAGAGGAAAGTGATGTTAATAGTGGTTACTAGAGTTTTATAGCCTTTTCTGAGGGTTGGGGCTGTATTATTTATAGAGACACTTATGCGTCATTTATGTTTCCCTAAAACTTCTCAGAATAAAGATGATTCTTTAATAATCTATCAAACATCACTCCGAGCTCTCTCTCTCACTCCATGTTAATAGGTTTCTATTACCAGATTGGTGTCAGTGAGCATTAGGGTAGTCTGATTGGTTGGTAGAATCTCAATCAGACCTTGACTTAAAATCAATGATCAGTTAATAGAAACACACGCTTAACATAAGCAGGAGTATTGTAACATATCCTGATACAGAATCATTATTTGAAGAAGAGGACGTCAGTATTTGCAATAGTAATAATAAATAATATAAAATAAATATAATAATAGTAAATGGATTGATGTGCTTCTTATAGGGAGTGGTGACCGCTGCAACCAGTCTGATCAGCACTCTGGCTCAGAAAAACCCAGACGACTTCAAGACCTCTGTTTCTCTGGCTGTGGCCAGACTCAGCCGGGTAAGTCTAAACAGACTAAACAGGGCTTCAGGATTTTTTATTTTTAATCATTTTTAAGCCATTATTGTATGTATAGTCCTTTCCATTTGTTTGTATTTAGAATATTTATGCAATATGAATGAAAGCAATGCTTTGAACGCTGCTTCCCTCTTACCTTCCCCACGCTGCTTCCCTTGTAGCTTCCCAATGCTGCTTCCTTCCTACCCTTCCCCACACTGCTTCCTTTCTATCTTCCTCAAGTTTCTTCCCTTCTATCTTCCCCACACTGCTTCCTTTCTATCTTCCTACCTCATCTCTAAATTCCCATATCATCTCTAACTTCCCACCTCATCCCTGAGTTCCCACCTCTTCTCCAACCCCCCCTTCATCCCCTCCCTCCCTCTTTCCCTTCCTCTCTCTTGCTCTCTATCCCTCTCTCTCCCTCCTATTTCTTGCTAAGATCCCACATTTTCTGTGTCTGAACAGAGTAACTGATGATATATACAGTGAGTCCAAGAAGTATTTGATCCCTTGCTGATTTTCTTTGTTTGCCCACTAATAAAGACACTATCCTTCTGCACTTTTAATGGTAGATATATTCTAACATGGAGAGACAGAATATCAAGACAAAATCCAGAACATAATTTTAAAGAATATAGTTTAATTAATTTGTATTTCAATGAGGAAAATAAGTATTTGATCCCTCTTGCCAAACACACTCAATACTTAGTGGCAAAGCCTTTGTTTGCAAGCACAGCGGTGAGACGTTTGTTGTAGTTAACCACAAGTTTAGCACACACACCAGGGAGAATTTTGGCCCACTCTTCTTTGCAGATCCTCTCTAAATCATGAAGGTTGGTGGGCTGTCGCTTGGCAACTCTGACCTTCAGCTCCCTCCATAGATTTTCGATCGGATTGAGGTCTGGCGACTGGCTGGGCCACTCCATGACCTTAATGTGATTTTTCTTGAGCCAATCCTTTGTTGCCTTTGCTGTATGTTTAGGGTCGTTATCATGTTGGAAGACCCAACCACGGCCCATTTTCAGATCCCTGGCAGAGGGGAGGAGGTTGTCCCTCAGGATTGTGCGGTACATGGCTCCATCCATCTTCCCAGTGATGCGGTGAAGTAGCCCTGTACCCTTGGCAGAGAAACACCCCCAAAACATTATGCTTCCACCTCCATGCTTGACGGTGGGCACAGTGTTCTTGGGGTCATAGGCAGCATTTTTCTTCCTCCACACATGGCAGGTGGAGTTGAGGCCAAAAAGTTCAATTTTGGTCTCGTCTGACCACAAAACCATTGGCATCATTGGCATACTTGAGGCGCGCCTCCACATGTGCTCTCTTCAGCAGGGGCACTGCAGGATGTGAATCCATTGTTGCGCAAAGTGTTGCCAATAGGGCTGGCCCGAATAGCGTTTTTTGAGCTCCGGATATTCGGCACTGATTCGAAGCGAATATTCGAATATTCGTTTTTAAAAAAAGAGGTAAAAAAAAAATAAAAAAAAGCAAATCACGGCCCCTTTAATCCACTGAAAAATGTTCAATTTGCTCTGACCGACGAGACATATTCACCCCGGATTTTTGGTGTTTTTATCCCCCATATTTTTGTGTTTTCACCCCATATTTTTCTGTGTTTTTAGCCCAGATTTCTTTGTGTTTTCATCCCGGAATTTCTGCTGCCCCACACGCGGCTTATCCGCTGCGTAAGCAGGCTAGGAGGCTGCTGCACGGTTACTCCGCTGCGCAAGCCAGCCCAGTAAATTGCTGTTTGTGTTTTCACACTTAGGCTATTTGCTTAAAAAAACAAACAAAAAAAAACGTTTGTTCAGGAAGTATTTTATATTCTTAAACATTGTTAATTATATTAGAGGACAGTCATTGTAAACTGTACTTGGTCTATTTCGGTTAAAGGATTGTGCAGGGCATATTACTGATTTTGTATTTTTGCACTTGGGCTATAAGCTCAATATTAAATATTTCGTTTGTTTAGAAATTATTTTATATTTTTAAACCATGTTAAATTATATTAGAGTAGAGGAAAGTCATTGTTAATGACGTTATTGTACTTGGTCTATTTCGGTTTAAGCATTGTGCAGGGCATAGCCGTATTACTGATTTTGTATTTTTGCACTTGGGCTATAAGCTCAATATTAAATATTTCGTTTGCTTAGAAATTATTTTATATTTTTAAACCATTTTAAATTTTATTAGATAAGAGGAAATTCGTTCAAACATCATTTTTGTAGGCCAGGCTTTTGTAACCGATTTAGCCCCTACTGTTGCCACATTACCCCTTACGTTTTATTATATAAATCAGTTTCGAAGAGCCTGCATTTTTTTTTATCATGTATAATAGAGGTCTGCGCGAGACTGATTTTTAAACCCACTCTTCCACGCTCCCGCGTTTCTGTCTCGTTACCGCTCCGCAAAAAATTTGCTTCTTTTAATCCCGCGCCCGCCCGCCACATACACATTTCTGCCGCTCCCGTCCCACGTTCCTAATGTAAATTAAATAAACTACATTTAATGCTTCAAATTTACTTATATATTTATTAAAACAGCAGCGCTGAATAGTGTGGTCCCGTTCCTTACCCCAGTCCAAACACCATCGGTGTGTGCGTGTGTGTGTCGGTCCATCCTGCGCGTTGAGAGTTTTCTTTAGGTTTTTTTTTTTTTTACAATTATTACAGTTTTCTTGCTCCCGCATCGTCTGGATTAAACTCCCGCTCCAGCCAATAACAGTTCAGTTCTGTCCCGCGCGCAAGATATTCTGACGGGACCCGCTAAAACAGAAGTGGTTAGAGTGAGGTGGAACTCTGGAAAGGAGAAAAAAAACGAATATCCGAATACCAAAATTAAAAACCGAATACCTACTCAACGAACGAATATCCGAATACCCGAATATTCGGGTCCAGCCCTAGTTGCCAATTGTTTCCTTGCAAACTGTGGTCCCAGCTGCCTTCAGGTCATTTGCTAACTCCTGCCGAGTGGTTGCAGGACGATTTCTGACCGTTCTCAGCATCATTGCCACCCCACGAGGCGAAATCTTCTTTGGAGCACCGGGCCGAGGTCTGTTGATTGTCATGTTATACTCTTTAAACTTTCTGATAATTGCACCAATAGTTGTTACTTTCACATCCAACACCTTACTAATCTTTTTGTAGCCCATTCCAGCTTTGTGAAGGTCAACAATTCTGACTCTGAGGTCCTGTGACAGCTCTTTGGTTTTACCCATGTTGGAGACTTGAAATCTGTGTGATCTGTCTGATTCTGTGGACAGGTGTTTTTCACACAAGTGATTAGTGAGAACAGGTGGCTTCAGGTCAGGTAACAAGTTGATTGGGAGTGTCTAACTGGTCTGTAAAAGCCAGAACTGCTAATGAATACTAAGGGATCAAATACTTATTTCACTCCATGAAATACAAATCAATTAATATATATTCCTTAGATTTATTTTCTGGATTTTCTTTTTAATATTGAATACATCTACCATTAAAAGTATAGAATGATCATGTCTTTATTAGTGGGCCAACGAAGAAAATCAGCAAGGGATCAAATACTTCTTGGACTCACTGTATATATATATATATATATATATATATATATATATATATATATATAAGGTGTTTGCTCAGGCTTTAATTCTTTAATTCAGTTTTGGATGTTAATGAATAAAATAAAAGTGTTTTTGTTTTTGGGGCCGTTTTGCGTTATATCATGAACAGGTCAGCCATGAGGTAATTATTTGAAAAGTAACAGATTTCACAATTGTCCTGCTTTAAACACATTTTGCCAAAAGGCCAATTTGTACTGTTTATCTTGTCCTGATTTCAAAACAAACCTGTGTATCTATGAGGAGAATAAGGCTAATGAGCTGCCAATCCACTGGCTTTGTTAACAGATTATGGAAAAACACGTGAAGCAAAATATGAGCCAAAATATCAACAAACGTCCACTGTGTGTTTAACTGCACTGTAACTGGGAGGAAAGTGCAGAATAAACAATAGCTGTTAGTTCGACTTTTTTCACAAGCTGTTCCTAATGTTTACATTCTTCTGTAAGTTGTTTTCCAGGATCTAATTAATTCAAATCAATTTTTACTTACATATACTGAAATACAGCCAGAAATGCTTTTATAAATCCTGTAACTGTCTGCTCACATTAAAAATGGAGGTGAAATAAGAAAACTACAAATTTTAACTATACATTTTAAAACGAATTATACAAATATAATGAGAATTAAAAACAATATAATATAGGCGTTTCACCATAGCAATATTATCAGTTTCAGAACAATTTATGCTAATGACATAATATTAACCTAATAATGTAATTGCTCCTCTATAGAGCAATACACTTTTGATAATTAAGTATAGTCAGATATTGCAAATGAAATGTTTAAATATATTACTGGCATTAATACTGAAAAATACACATTATTCTCACACTCCTCATATATTACAATTAGCAAAAATGAAAATAGCCATTTAGGTATATGTAAGTGTCCAATGTTACAGATGCAGATTTATGTATGATGTAAAATATGCAGCAGTGATTGTATAAATCGATGATTGTATTAATCTGTGTTTACAGATCGTCACATCAGCCTCCACTGACCTACAGGACTACACATATTATTTTGTTGCTGCACCGTGGCTGTCAGTCAAACTGCTCCGCCTTCTGCAGTGTTACCCACCACCAGGTAGGAACACATATGTAATTTTGTGTTTTTGGGACATGGCTTGATTATACACTATATGAAACTATATGAAGTATTGGTACACCTGCTATTTATTATTCACTTCAAAATATATATATATATATATATATATATATATATATATATATATATATATATATATATATATATATATATATATATATATATATATATTAGATATATTAGAGTTTATCCTGCATTTCTTAAAGTAACAGTCTATACTGTCCAAGTAATACTTTTTACTCCCCACCCCATCCCTACGCCATCCCTATCATCTCCAACTCACCCCCAACTTCCCGCCTCACTCCCAAGTCCTCGCCTCATCCCCTACTTCCAACCTTATGCCAAATTAGCCACCTCGTCTCCAACTCCCCACCTCATCCCCAACTAGCCTACTCCCCACCTTATCCCCATCTTCCCAACTTTCCATCTCATCCCCAACTCCCCAACCCCCCACCTCATCTTCAACTTCTCCAATTTCCCCAACATCCCCCAACTCCCCACCTCATCCCCATCTTCCCAACTTCCCACCTCATCCCCATCTTCCTTACTTCCCATCTCATCCCCATCTTCCCACCTCATCACCAACTTCATCAGTTTCCCCAAAATCCTTAACTCCCCACCTCATCCCCAGCTCGCCAACTGACCACCTCATCTCCATCTTCCCAAATCCCTACCTTATCCCCATCTTCCCAAATTCTCTCCCTATTGCCATCTTCCCTAATTTTTCCAACATCCCCATCTTCCCAATGTCCACTCCATCCACAAATCCCCACCTCATCTCCATCTTCCCAAATTCTCTCCCTATTGCCATTTTCCCTAATCTTTCCAACATCCCCATCTTCCCAATGTCCACTCCATCCACAAATCCCCACCTCCTCCCTATCTTCCCACCTCAAAAACAACATTGTCCTAATATGACAATATTATTTGAATATTTTACACAATTATTTCTGGGCAATATACTGTCCGAAACGTTGTTTCATGTGACAGGCCTAATTACAGTTTATATTTTATGTGCTTCCACATTTGCAGTTTATGTTTATACATTCTGGAAATATCAATAAATACACAGTAGTTTTGTTGTAGAATGTGTAGAAGAGAGTCTCTGTACAGGATATGAATTTGCCAGAGCTCTTAGACACTATTCATCATTTGCTGTTACCCAATGTCAATGTTGCCACTAGTACAGCTGCTTAATTAACGACTAATTATAAAACAGAATGTTCTATGCTGCTAATGGGCTCAAAGGTTTATTGGCTGAAGGGCTGTGTATTTGGATGGGCTCCTGATTGTGCCTGTCTCCTACAATCAATTCCGGCTGCTATATTTGGGGGAGAAAGCTCCCAATCACAGACACTTCACTGGAGTCTCAGTAAAATGAGCTATTCAGTAGACGCGTCCTGCTCAGTGAGATCATGGTCTTTTCCTGCACTCTCAGCTTAAATACAGCCTGCATACTGCTTTCTGATCTAATGTAGCTATAAATGTAAATGTCGAGCTGTTTTGTTGTTTTAATTTTAAGTTTCTTTAAATTTGCTACAGGGTAAGGTATTGATATTTTAGAGCCCTCAGCAGGTGGTGTGACTAGGTGGCTTTTATAATAAGACCCTCCCCCTGATTAGCTCTTGAATCTCGTTAATTACTGTCTGTGATGTAACTGTCGTTATTCACCTTCCTTTGAGTGGATTTCTAAATGCACTGACGTTTGGGTTTCCATGCTTTTGTGTTGTGTTTATTCAGAGGATGGAGCGATTCGAGGACGCCTGACTGAATGTTTGGAAACAATCCTGAACAAAGCGCAAGAGCCTCCAAAGTCCAAAAAAGTCCAGCACTCCAATGCCAAGAATGCAGTTCTGTTCGAAGCCATCAGTCTCATCATACACCATGACAGGTTTGTAGTTCGCACTGGACCTGGGGGGGACTGTCTCTGAATTGTCAGTTCATTACTATATGAAAAACCTCTTTGTTGTCCTTGTCTCTCTTTCTTTCTCTCTTTTCCTCAGTGAACCGACGCTGCTGGTCCGCGCCTGTAATCAGCTGGGTCAGTTTTTGCAGCACAGAGAGACTAATCTGCGCTACCTGGCCTTGGAGAGCATGTGCACCCTCGCCAGTTCAGAGTTCTCCCATGAAGCAGTTAAAACGCACATCGAGACTGTAATCAACTCTCTTAAGGTAAATGCTCACCCTATCATGATCTTACTGATGCAGAACACAGAAAACATGTCTTGCAGGATACATACAGTCATCAAAAACCTGGAAAACTCATAGAATTTGAAAATAGCAATTTCCAGGCCTGGATAAGTTTGGGAAAAATGAAAATACCCAGAAGGTTTTGGAAAAGTCATGGAAATCTGGTCTACAAATTTTGTGTTTCAGTTTGTCGACAGAGAAAATGTATTTTGAGCTAGCTAGTTGAGTTAATTCAGTAATTTAGCCCTACACACAATGGAGCTTTAATAATTTTTAATAATAAAATGTTTGTCAACGTTTTATCTGATTTATTTTAGACCTTATTTTTGTCCATGTCTGCACTTCTGTTTTAAAAATTTTATGGACATGAAAAAATTTGCCTTGTAATTTAAAAATCATGGAAATTTATTGGTTAAAAACTGTATTAACCCTGGTCTTGAAACAGGATATAGTTTCTAGTACCATGACTTTTGCCATGTCGCATGGAACCTAAACAATGCTGCACTGACTTGTGTGTGTTTGTGTGTGTGCAGACTGAGCGGGATGTGAGTGTGAGGCAGCGTGCTGTTGACCTGCTCTACGCCATGTGTGATCGCAGCAACGCCAAACAGATCGTCACAGAGATGCTCAGTTACTTAGAAACAGCCGACTACTCCATCCGAGAGGAAATCGTAAGTCTGTCCTCCTGGCTGATCTTCACTTCATGTTTGTGTTTGTGTTTTATTCCTGTCAAACCTTTACTGGACTGTTCTTTCATCACTAAGACTAAATAGCAGCTGTGGCTCGACTCCAAGCTTTACTGGCTGTAAACCAAATCAAACATCACTTACCATCCTGTCCAGGTTTTACTGACACAAGTAAAAATGCAGAATGTGCCACTTTCCTTTGTTTCTATTTGACATGTGCCAAAATTAATGTTTGATGAGAAACACAAAATAAAGCATTTGACTGAAATCTGAATGTCACAGTTTTTACAGATTTACATAAATTTTTACACCACTGTTCAATAAATGTATTTTTGTCTTGCTTTTAAACAGCAAGCGCTGCTTAAAAAAAGCCAAATTTTCAGTGCATCCTTAATTCCTGACAGTTCACAGCGCCTTACTATTAAATGTACTATTAAATCTGAACAGTTTGTTGCATTTTTCATTGCGCATAACACATTCAGTCATGTCAGGGTAATATACAGTTACTAGTTCAACTTATCTCTGTGCTCCTGTAATGTACGCTGAAACCTGCATGTACACTGGCTTGAACCCAATACTCTTGTACTTACACACCTGCAATTCAGTGAGAAGTGTCAAGCGATAGAGTAACATAAATTGATCTGAAATTTAACAAAGAAATTATGATGCATTGAAGCATTGATTCAAACGATTGACTCATTCTCACTGGCTGTATAGCACTGCGGAAAATGTTAGGTTCTACCAGATATTAGAGGGTCCCAAGTTGTGCATCTTTGTTATTGCGGGAGCTGGGACCCTAGTAAATAGGAATATTGAAAATCAGAGCAAGTGTGTGTGAATATATTTACCACATTGTGTGTGTGAACATATATATAAGAGACCACTTTAGTTACTTAATCAGTTTCTCTGATTTTCCTATTTATAGGTTTATGTTTGAGCAAAATGAACATTGTTTTATTCTATAAATAATGGAATAACCCTGGTTTTTAATCACAGTTTTTTTTTATGCATCTTGGCATGTTCTCCTCCACCAGTCTTACACACTGCTTTTGGATAACTTTATGCCATTCCTGTTCAAAAATCCAAGCAGTTTAGTTTGGTTTCATGGCTTGTGATCATCCATCTTCCTCTTGATTGTAATCCAGAGGTTTTTAGTTTGGTAAAATAAAAAAAACGTATCATTTTTAAGTGGTCTCTTTTTTTCCAGATCTGTATATTATGTGTGCGTAAATATAATGTGTGTGTGTAGATATATTGTATTTGTCTGTCTAGATATATATTGTGTGTGTACATGTATTGTATCTTTACAAACATACTGGAGCTAAACGATGAGATGAGTTGTTTCTGTTTATTGGAGCTGAATGTTAAGGTAATAGTTTCTGTTTTTGGATGATGAACTATAAGCTACAGATGTAGCAGAAGTGAATAGAAAATTTTGGATTTTTCGTTAAAGCTGCTCTTTCTCCATCAGGTCCTGAAAGTGGCCATCCTCGCAGAAAAGTACGCAGTGGACTACACCTGGTACGTGGACACCATCCTGAACCTGATCCGCATTGCTGGAGACTACGTGAGCGAGGAGGTTTGGTACAGAGTCATTCAGATAGTCATCAACCGGGACGACGTTCAGGGATACGCCGCCAAAACCGTGTTTGAGGTACGCCGCTCCGCCTGGGTTTATATTCTCAGACCCTGTACATTTCCTGATTTAGCTGACATTACAGCAGTATTGTGACCACCTGTCCATCATCTTTAAATTTAGCTCTGTGTACAAAATTACCAAATCCCCAGGAACATATTTATCCTCTGAATGAATAGATACTTAGAGTCACAACAATAGACAAACCCAGTCTGCTTAAACTAATACCACACAAAAAATTATATGTTTGCTTGGCTTTATCAAACAAAACATGTTAACATTTACAGTGCAGGGTGGTAAAAGTATGTGAACCTTTGGATTTAATAACTGGTTGATCCTCCTTTGGCAGCAAAAACCTCAACCAAACGTTTCCTGTAGTTGCAGATCAGAGAGGAAGGAGGAATTTTTTGATCATTCCTCTTCACTAAACTGTTTCAATTCAGCTATAATATTCTTGGGTTATCTGGTGTGAATCTCTCTCTTGAGGTCATGATGCCACAGCATCTCAATTGGGTTGAGGTCAGGACTCTGACTGGGCCACTCCAGAAGGCGCCTTTTTTCTGTAAAAGCCATTCAATTGTTGATTTACTTCTATGTTTTGGGTCATTGTCCTGTTGCATCATCTTTCCTCTGTTGAGCTTCAGTTGGCGGACAGATGATCTTAAGTTTTTCTGCAAAATGTCTTGGTTCTCTTGGGAATTCATTTTTCCGTTGATGACAGCAATCCGTCCAGGCCCTGTGGCAGCAAAACAGCCCCCTCCACCATGTTTCACAGTTGGGATGAGGTTTTGATGATGGTATGCTGTGCCTTTTTCTTCTCACACATAGCGTTGTGTGTTTCTTCCATTCTTGTTTAATGTTTTCCTTATTTTAGATTTTTCAACAAAAATTTTAGCATGTGCCAGAGATTTCTGTAAGCCTTCAGCTGACACTCTAGGATTCCTCCTCACCTCATTGATCATTCTGCGCTGTGCTCTTGCAGTCATCTTTACAGGACTTTACCACACCTATGAAGAGTAGCAACAGTGCTGAACTTTCTCCATTTGTAGACCGTCTGTCTTACCGTGGACCCATGGACATGCTGTTCTTATTTCTCTCCAGGCACTACGGTGCGTTCGAGTGCTGCTGAGCTACCTAAAGTGTGTTAGGTTGTTATGTCAACTGCTTAGCGTTAGCTAGCGAACTGCTTCTTTGGTGGTGCTGTTCTACACAGCGCTCTGCAGTGCCTGTAGCCGTATCGCGGTATTTGAACAGTGCATACCGGTTTTAATTTCCCTTCCAGTATATCAGATGGTATACCGCCCAGCAGTAGTTGAAATGAAACTACACGTAGTGCGATCGCTCTCTCAAAGTGCCGTTTCATAGTGATAGAGAACTGCCAGATATTTCAATTTTAACGTTTTTTTTGCATTGATTAAGTAGTTTCTTGCATTCTCTGAAACTTTGCCGCAAAGACACTATTTCTTTTGAGTAGTCCTGGAAGATTCTACTGAGGTTGCCATTCCAGCAGATTTCACCCTTTTTCCTTGACTCGTTAGATATTGACTCCTTGTCCTCACAATTAAGGAACCGGGTAATGTGAATTCTCTCCAGTGTGTTGCTCCGCATATAAGTGGCTGACAAGCAGTGACATCGCTTCACCAAAAGCCCAGACGTGAACTCCAGACAGAGTACCCACTCCAGACTCAGAAATCACAATCTTTTTGCAATGCTCTGGAAAATCTTTAAATTGCAGATTGTTGCGGCAAAGTCTATCCTCTTTTGCTAGAGATAAGAAATCTCAGCGCGAGTTGCAGATGGTTCTTCTTTCATCTCTTTTATGCAGTCTTCAAGTGAATCCAATCTTCTCTCTGCTCTCCCAGGAGTCGGGTAAGAACTTCTGTGAGCTTGCCCTCTATTGATGTAGTTTTTTTCCTGATTTCCTCCAGGCTGCGACTGTGTTCTGCACTCGTTTGCTTGAGAAGCCCATGGATGCTAGCAATCTCTTTGTGCAGTCCATCACCCAGTCCTTGGTTGCCTGCGACATCTTTAGCTTTATCACGTTGCCTGGTATTAGGTTCACTGATGCGTTTAGATGGTATTATATTGAGCAAATGTAGGTCTGATAACTGCTTGACTCACTCAGAAAGAAGATAATCTAAAGGGCCGTAATAGTGAAATTCTGAGCAGAATTACAAAAAAAAAAAATATTCAAAATAATATTTGAAAGCATTATTTAGGATATTTAGGCATAGTAGTATTAATATAAAAAATATTTAAGTATTTAAAATAAATAGCGAAAAAAAGCCAATAAAATATATATATATATATATATATTTTTTAACAAAGTCATCATACAGGTTCATTTTCTCTCCACAAATAAACACAATGCTATTAAAGTGAAAATGATTGAGGTTTCGTCTGTATATTGTATAATAAGTCTAGTAATTAACCTTCTCTGAATATAGTCTGTACTAATTATAGAGGTTATTTATAGCCACAGTGTGCGGTTATTAGGCTGATGGAGACAGTGCTGTGGTGTGGTGTGGTGCAGTGCAGTACTGTTCCCAGTTAAAGAGTCTGGTCTGTTATTAGATCTTCTGTAGTGTATCAGGGCCAGGCTCCTGCACTTCAGCGTAATCTCCACTATAATAAACCTGATTGTTCTCATCAGCTGAACATGAACCTCTTCACCGGCTGAACTCACTACAGGAGAACAAAACACATCTCCAGCAAACATATGTACTGTTGATCTCCACTGATGACCTGCTGCTTTAACCTGGGTTTCAAAACACATTTTAGAATATTAGTATTATTGTTTTCTTTCTCTGTCTCTCTCTCTCTCTTTCTCTCTCTCTCTCTCTCTCTCTCTCTCTCTCTCTTCCTCTGCACATTTCTCACTTCCATTCTCCATCTCTCTCCGTATATATATATACAGGGGTTGGACAATGAAACTGAAACACCTGTCATTTTAGTGTGGGAGGTTTCATGGCTAAATTGGAGCAGCCTGGTGTTCAATCTTCATTAATTGCACATTGCACCAGTAAGGGCAGAGTGTGAAGGTTCAATTAGCAGGGTAAGAGCACAGTTTTTCTCAAAATATTGCAATGCCCACAACATTATGGGTGACATACCAGAGTTCAAAAGAGGACAAATTGTTGGTGCTCGTCTTGCTGGCGCATCTGTGACCAAGACAGCGAGTCTTTGTGATGCATCAAGAGCCACGGTATCCAGGGTAATGTCAGCATACCACCAAGAAGGAACAACCACATCCAACAGGATTAACTGTGGACGCTGTAAGAGGAAGCTGTCTGAAAGGGATATACATACATACACATATCTGTTGAAAAAGCTAAATATGATAAACAATTAAAAACTAATCATAGTAACTAGAATATGCAAATGATTTAAAATGTAAAAACAATATATAAATTGCAAAAAGACAACATTAAAGTGTGTCTCTCCATCTCTCTCTCTCTCTCTCTGTCTCTGGCAGGCATTGCAGGCTCCAGCTTGTCATGAGAACTTGGTAAAGGTGGGCGGATACATCCTGGGCGAGTTTGGCAACCTAATTGCTGGAGACCCTCGATCCAGGTTCATAAATGCTTAAATATGCATCAGAATCTTCTCTGTTGCTTTTGCAGACTTCAGGTGCTTTCACACCAACCTTGTTTTGTCCAGAACAAATTAGACACTGTAAATTGTGGTGGTCAGTGCAGGTGTAACTACTGGGAAAAATAAGTATTTGATTTGCTGCCGATTTTGCACATAAATCATTATGTTTTTCTATTGTATTAAATACTCATTTCACGCAGTAAAATGCAAATTAATTTTTTTTAATCATAATTTTTTTTTGGATGTTTTAAATTCTGTCTCTCACAGTTAAAGTAACCTATGAAAAAAAATGACAGACCTTTTTCGTACTTTGTAGTATGTATGAGAGAAAGTATGCAAGTATGAGAGAGTGTGAGAGCTGTACTACAAAATTTAACACACCTCCTATTCACATCTGAGACCTAGTAACACTAACCAGTCACGTTTTGGAGGGAAAATGACAAACTCAGTTTGGGCATTTAGGGGTGTAGTCTTTTTACAGGGGTGTACTCACTTTTGTTGCCGGTGGTTTAGATATTAATGCAGGGGTGCCCAAACTTTTTTTGTTGGGGGCCAGAAGGAGAAATATATTTGAAGTCACGGGCCACACTCTGTAATAAAACAAATAATGAAATATACCAATTTAAATAATACTTTTTTCCTGATTATTTCATTTACACACCATTTTACTTGACTTACTATCTTTATCTTTTACAGTGTTGTGTAAACTAAGATTTTTCAAATTGATGTTTCATTTCATGATGTCTCTTAATATTAAACTTTTAGAAATGCGCACCCTCTCTGCTTTTAGACTCTTTGGCCCGTTTTTCTGCGCTAGAAATGCGCACCCTCTCTGCTTTTAGACTCTTTGGCCCGTTTTTCTGCGCTAGAACAGCGCATCCTCTCCGCTTTTAGACTCTTTTGCCCCGTTTTTCTGCGATAAACTTTGAATCTCACATTATAAAAACCTGCTTAACAGCGGGCCAACTTTCATTCTATTTCTAAAATACCTCGTGGGCCTCTCCACAAAGGGAAACGGGCCACAAATGGCCTGCGGGCCATAGTTTGGACACCCCTGCATTAATGGCTGTATATTGAGTTATTTTGAGGGAAGAAAAATATGACACTGTTATATAAGCTGCACACAGACTACTTTTCATTGTGTTAAAGTGTCAGTTTGTCAGTGTTGTCCCATGAAAAGATATACTTAAATATCTGCAGAAATAAGAACGGTGTACTTAATTTTTTCTGATACCTGTTCCATCATGTCTACTAGATCTTTTGGGGGTGTTTATCAAGAATGTCTTCAGTATCTTCTGGTTAGGCTTCTTTATGGTTGGTGAAGATATCTGAGATTGGTGCTGCTTATACTGATGTCAGATCAGGAATGTCTTTATTTAAATCTCTCTCTCTCTCTCACTCTCTCTCTCTCTCACTTCATCAGTCCACTTGTTCAGTTCCACCTGCTCCACTCCAAGTTCCACCTGTGTTCGGTTCCCACTCGCGCTCTGCTGCTCTCGGCGTACGTTAAGTTCATCAACCTGTTCCCGGAAGTGAAAGGTACCATACAGGAAGTGCTGCGCTCGGATAGTCAGCTGAGGAATGCAGATGTGGAGCTTCAGCAGCGAGCTGTGGAGTACCTCCGCCTGAGCTGCATCGCCACCACGGACATACTGGTACCAGTTTAAACACCAACTTTTATATATTATGTCTGTTCTGGCAAGTATTTACAAGTGATACACCCTTAATTCACTAAGCTCCACCTCTTATGTGAGATATAGAACAATAATTAGAGTGTGAACAGATGTGTAAAGCTGTACTGATCTGTTCTGATCTTCTGAAAGGCTACAGTTCTGGAGGAGATGCCTCCTTTCCCCGAGCGAGAGTCTTCCATCTTGGCGAAACTGAAGAAGAAGAAAGGTTCTGGAACTGTGTCTGATATTGAAGACAGTCGCAAAGAGCGCAACGTCAATGCCAACGCCAACGTCAACGGCAGCAGCGATCACACCATCACCAACACAAGCGCAAAGGTGCTCTTTTATTTTTGGTTATTTGTTTATGTGCCAACTTAACCTTTATTTTAAATATTATAGTCAGTTTCTCAAAGAGGAATTAGTCAAGTGATATACTAAAGTTTCCTTTTAGTGGGAGATCTCCATTTAAAATGCTGTGCAGGATTAGACTTAATCCCTGTCTGGTACACTACTCCTATATTAAAAAATCTTGATTCTTGAGTGAAATTAAGCGATAATTAACAGTGGAATTTTAGAAGAAACTAAACACATAATAGTATGTTCGGTCTAAAGTGCTGCCACTGTGATCGGGAGATCGCTGGTTTGAATCCCGATTATGCAGCTTGCCATCAGTTGCTGGAGCCCTGAGAGAGCACAATTGGCCTCGTTCTCTCTGGGTGGGTAGATGGTCCTTTTTCCCTTTATCACTCCTAGGGTGATGTCGATCAGTACAAGGTATCTGTGAGCTGATGTATGGGTGCTTTCCTCCGAGTGTGCTGTAATGCTACTCAGTAATGCTGCATCAGCAGCAGTTCGAAAAGAGTCCGTGGCTGACTTCATATGTATCAGAGGAGGAATGTGCTAGTCTTCACCATTCTTGGGTTGTGGCATCACTACTGATGGGGAATATACAGCTGAGCAGCAGCTGAATGGGTGGGGCTGTTGGGAGAAAACGGGGAAAAATTGAAATAAATAAAATAAATTGCTACAGGAATAAAATCCCCCCTGCCGAAAGAACAGTATCTAATTTACTTTAGATCAGTAATACACTGCTGTGACGAATTGATTGTTTTCAGCCACACAAGAGCTTCACGAGGTCAGATGATTAGTTCTGCCACTCCAGCTGAAAATGTCCTGAATGGAAAAATACTGGATGGAGCTCAGTGCATAGTGATGTTAGGCTTCTCTATGTGCTCTAGTTCTGATCCAGTGCTCTCTGTTCTGCAATGCTTTTCTATGCACACTATAGCAGATGCTGTTGTTAGCACTGGATGCTATTTAAAGCAGCTAAACTCTACATTATAGTTCAGAATAAAACATAACAATAAAACCAGCTACCATTTTTAGAGGTATTCGAAATAATGTATTACTCTACTCATGTCTGCTCTTTTTACTTCTTTTCCTCATCTGTTCTTCTTTCCCATTTGTCCTTTAGCCTCCTCCCTCTTTTGCTTGTGATCTATTGGCTACAGCTCCACCCCCCACCAACAGGCCACGCCCTATCCCTTCCTCCTCCATGCTGCACACGCCCCTCACCCCTTTATCACCGAAGGCTTATACACCTCAGCCTGTTACGCCAACTGTCCCCTTTTATCAGGTCCCTGTGTGTGTGTGTGTGGGAGTGTGTGTTGCATGGCTAACTGCACTGAAATGTGTCATAAAAAGTGTGTGGAATATCCTCGGTTCAGGAAATAAGAACAGGGGTGAGGGTACTTTTTCGTCTGTGGAGTGAGTTTATTAACTGACAGTATAATCTCTGATCTCTTGCTGCCATTAAAAATTTCTCATACAGGAACGGCTGCTGGTTTGGAGGAGCTTCACGCTCGAATGTCATGCACATCAAAAGCTCAAGAATTTTTATCCAGTTAAAATAATAAAAAGCACTGAGGGACAATGAGAGACACTAAGAGACAGTGGGGAACTCTGAAGGACAGTAAGGGACACTGACAGATACTGAGAGACAGTTGAGAGACACTGAGAGACACTAAGAGACAGTTGAGAGACACTGAGAAACAGTTGAGAGATGCTGAGGAACAATAAAGGACACTGAGGGACACTGAGAGACAATAAAGGACACTGACAGACATTGAGGGACATTGAGAGACAGTTGAGAGACACTAAGGAACACTAAGAGACAGTTGAGAGACACTGAGGAATAGTAAGGGACATTGAGAAACAGTTGAGAGACGCTAAGGAACAGTAAGGGAAACTGAGAGACACTGAGAAACAGCTGAGAGACACAGGAACAGTAAGAGACACTGAGAGACACTAAAAGACAGTTGAGAGACACTAAGGAACAGTAAGGGAAACTGAGAGACACTAAGCGACAGTTGAGAGACACTGAGGAACAGTAAGAGACACTAAAAGACAGTTGAGAGACAGTAAAGGACACTGACAGACACTGAGGGACATTAAGAGACAGTTGTGAGAAACTGAGGAACAGTGAGAGACACTGAGGGACAAACCATCACTGATTGTAGAAACTTCACACTAGACCTCATGCAGTTTGGACTGTTTATATTTACATTTCACATTACTTTATGCATTTTAGATTTAATTTTGCCCGTTTTTAACAAGGCAATAATATGTGTTCCTTTTGTATAATACATTTTATTATTTGCCATTTTTATATATAATATTATAGCAGCTTGTTTTAGCTCATACCCTTTAATAATATAGCAGCTTGTTGATTTGATAAAGAAAGGCCAAATAACCTTCTGCATGTTAGAGCTAAGATAAAATATATATCGTGTTCACACTGTATCGTTGTACCCCTAATTTACACGCTTAAAACTGCATCCTGTGATTTGAGTTTTTGATCAAGGCCTGAATGTAGCTGATGTTGCTAATTGTAGATACATTTTTTTTCTATCCAGGTTACTTCTTCCCCGTCGTCAGATCTTCTGGGCCTGGGGAACAGCTCAGCAGTAAACTCAGCTAGTCCTCCAACCTCCTCACACGCAGCCAGCCTGCTGGTGGATGTGTTCTCAGAAAGCCTGCCTGTAGCAGCTTTGGGTTCTGCCTCTGCACACGTCATAGAGGAAAACTTCTCAAGGTACTTCTCCACCCAGTCAGAAACCACCCTGAACTTGTGTTATGATTTTCATTATGGCCCCTTGAGCACCAAAACTTATATCTGTTTCACACTTGACTCTAATTTGAGCACTTAGGATTCCTCAAATTATTTAACATTTACACTGGAGCTGGGCGGGGCTGAAGGTGGGGCTGGAGAGCCTAAATCTACTCGTGCAATTATTACGTATGTTCTGGCAGGGGCAGTGATGTGGTTAATGTGGGCGGGGCTTTTCTGCCGGTCACATATATGGACACTTTGTTGTTCACACTACAGTAATATTAGTGTGATCATTTGGGTCTCTAATCTCATCTGAAAGTCATACTGGATACCAGAGGTGAAAAAAGTACTGAAAAATTGTAATTGAGTAAAAGTACCTTTACTTTGCTGAAATTCTACTCAAGTAAAAGTAAAAGTACCCATCTAAAAATCTACTTGAGTAAAAGTAAAAAAGTATTAAATTTAAAATGTACTTTGAGTAAAAGTTACATAGTTACTTTTATTTATTTGATGTAAAAAAGTAACAAATCATAAATTAAATTTCAGGCAGTATTTGTTAAGACCAGCCAATAAAACATTTTTAAGAGCAAGTGGCATAGGTTTCTATGATCCATTTTTTTAATTTACTGTAAAAAGTTAAAGTTTGCTCATATAAACCGTATTTTCATAGTTTTACAGTTCATTATTATTTTTTAACTTGCCATTGCTATGCTTTAACTGCTATTTACATGTTTTTTTAAACATTCAAGCAGATTGTTTAATGTTTCCAATAAAAACGTAAAAAGAATTATCATGAAAAACATGAAATCATACAAAAAAACTGTTGGTGGGTGCATGCGCAGTGCCGTAAAGTAGTACATATCGATGGGTAGCATAACTGGACAGAACACCGGTTCCCCCGAGCACAGCTAATTCACACAGCGTCTCTCCCGCTGACCGTAATAAACACTGCTGGGAAAAGTTCAGCTGTGCTGAACGCTGTGGTAGTAAATGTGTATTTAAAAACTTGTTAAATTAACAACATAATTAGTTTTAAATAAAATAGAATCGGAAAAAGACAAAGCAACACTACCACTATTGCGACTTAACTCCAGCATTTTCTTATTTTATATTATGAAGTAATAATGTATAATAATATAGCAATTATATAGGACACATTTATGGGTAGAGGGGTCAGCAGATCTGTTATTCTAAATACCCTAGATATTTTATATTTAAATTTAAATTTTTCCTTTTAAACTTTCTACCATCCAGAGTCACAGTGTAACAGTGCTCTCTGTTTTCAGGTTCGTCTGCAAGAATAACGGAGTGTTGTTTGAGAGTCAGCTGCTGCAGATTGGCCTGAAGTCTGAGTTCAGACAGAACCTGGGTAAGAGCCTCATATCGAGTTTTATTTGATTGGTTTTGGGTGATGCAACATGTCTAATTATCCTTATTCTATGTGGTTCTGCCGCAGGTCGCATGTACATTTTCTACGGAAACAAAACGTCAACGCAGTTCCTGAATTTTTCATCCTCTGTGGTCTGTCCCGAACCACTCAGCTCCCATATCCTCTACAACATATTTCTACACAGTAGAGTTACCACCTTCTGACCATCTTCTAATACAGCATTCTATACATCATCCTATACAGCAGCTTATACAGAATCATATACAGCATCCTATACAGTGTTATATACAGTATCCTATACATCATTCCATACAGGCTCTTATATAGCCAATCTTACAGCATCCTATACAGAATCCTATACAGCCTCTTATACAACATCCTATACAGCAGCTTATACACCATCCTATATATCATCCTATACAGCCTTATATACAAAGTCCTATACAGCAGCTTATACACCATCCTATATATCAGCGAGTGAGCATATATATGAGCGAGAGACAGAGCGAGTGAGGCAGAGACAGAGCAAAAGGAGAGACATTTTGATTGTTTGTGTTTGTGTGCATCAGGGTGCCTCACTGTGCTCGCTCTCCGCATTTGGTACATTCATTTGCATTCATGCAAAATAACGAAAATAGGCACCACATTTTTTAGACCTTAGCAGTACTGAGAAATTTTGTTTGGTATATTTTTGGTATCAAATTTCGATACCCATACAGACCAAAAGAGTACTGGCTGTCTGCTGACCTGTACTGACCCATACTGACCTGTACTGATAAATAATATGTTCTGATTTAATCTGATTCTCTGTGTGGATCTATATTAATTTAGTTTAATTCAATTCAATTCAATTCACTTAGTTTTTCCTGAATGAAGTTTTCACAGCTGAACATTCACATGAAAGCTGCTGACCCTGTGCTGGACGGAGGAGCTCAGCTTCAGCAGATCCTGAACATCGAGTGCATATCTGACTTTGTGGAAGCACCAGTGCTTAATATTCAATTCAGGTTGGTAAAAAAATAACATGTTTAGAGTTTACAGTAGTGATAGTGTACAGTAGTGATTGAGTTTACAGTTGTTGGTAGATAGTGTACAGTAGTGATTGAGTTTACAGTAGTATTTGAGTGTACAGTAGTGGTAGATCGTGTACAGCAGTGATAGAGAGTGTACAGCAGTGGTAGATAGTGTTCAGTTGTCATAGAGTGTATAGAAGTGGTAGAGAGTGTGCAGTAGTGATAGTTTAAAGTAGTGATGGCGTACAATAGTGATAGAGTGTACAGTAGTGATAGAATGTACAGTAGTGGTTCAGAGTGTACAGTAGTGATAGAGTGAAGAGTACAGATAGATAGATAGATAGATAGATAGATAGATAGATAGATAGATAGATAGATAGATAGATAGATAGATAGATAGATAGATAGATAGATTGTAACAGAAGTTGTCTATTCCTGCTGCTGTACAGGTACGGAGGCAGCACACAGAATATCTCCGTCAGGCTTCCCGTCACCCTCAACAAGTTCTTCCAGCCCACAGAGATGACGTCTCAGGACTTCTTCCAGCGCTGGAAGCAGCTCAGCGCGTAAGCAGCACTTACTGTTATTATTTAGAGCCGGTGCTTCTCTATCGGTCAACTTCTTTTACCCCAATAATCAGGAGCTGTTTACTCATTATAACCTGCCCTGTATTAAAGTTCCTCTTCTGAATTTACTTAATTTGATTCATAGTAAGAAATCACATTTTAAAAACTCATTTCAATTTCTCAGTTTGTGATCAGAAACTTATACATAGCATCTTTATTTCCAAGTCTGGTGATTTGATTGATGGATTTGTAGTGTTTGTGCAGTGTATAATATAAGAAACTTCTTAGTATGTATTTCTTTACCCACAGTCCCCAGCAGGAGGTGCAGAAGATCTTCAAAGCCAAGCATTCTATGGACACAGAAATCACGAAAGCTAAGGTAGCTACAGGGAATAAACATTTGAAATGACTAAAATCTGCAGATAACTTTCCAGCACAGTTTTTACACCATAAAAAAACCTTGCATCAGCCAGGCTCAGTCAGCTGTTCTGATGGTGATGTTTGTGTGCATGTGTTGTAGATCATCGGGTTTGGAACAGCTCTGCTGGATGGAGTAGACCCAAATCCTTCAAACTTTGTGGGTGCCGGAGTGATCCACACCAAGACTATACAGGTTGGCTGCCTCCTGAGACTAGAGCCCAACACTCAGGCACAGGTAAGTACAGCAGCTCTGGGGTTGCATGATCTTCATTTTTCAGAATCATTGGCAAGTCTGTTTCATACACATTTGTAGCCTAAAAGTTTGAGAAGCACTTTTTTCACCACAAGGTTGCTGGATCCCTGTAACCGTCATGATGTGACTAAAATGCCCCAAACTGGTCTCCAGCTAGGGTCACCCATCGCTCACTGTCTTCCTAGTGCAGGTAGTTGGTGTTAACACCACTGTTACGTAACTTCAAATTCCAGAACTAAAAACAATTCATAGATTACTGTGTTAAAACAAGCTATGTGGGATGAACCGCTAGCTAATAGCACCCTGGCTTACTGGAACAATTAGGGTTCCTCAATGTAGTGCTTTCGGGCAGCATTTACTAGCACTAGTAGTTAGCCGCTAATGCTAATGCTGCTTTACCCAGCCTTAGTGGAAATCTGAGCTTAATGTAAAAAACAGAAGCGCTTTACTCACCCAAATGAACATTTTTCACATCCAGCGCTCGTTTGACTGAAAGATTTATGTTTATTTTATTTTTTTTAAGAATTGCAGGTGTGTTCACTTAGCTTAACTTTTTATGACCCCCCACACCACCACCCAGTGGTGAGACCTGCTGAATAAAAGGAAAACATGGCAACATCCCTGTTCCTTACTGCGTCTTATGTATGAAAATAGACGTTCCTTGGTGCGCTTTATCATCTTTCATCTGGTGTGCCTTAAGCCCTTTCCAGATGGGATATTTTACAATTCTAATTCTAAAATTATTTGCATCCAGACTGCAATTGAAGTTTTTTGGCTTTCTTTTTCACATGACATCACGTTCAGTAGCTCCTCCATTTCCACTCGCTGTTGTGTTTACGAGGATCTCCGTGAAAACGTGTGCCCAAAGTGTAATTAAGGTACATGGCAGTGGACAAATAGCTATTTTATTAAACACAAGGAGACAAAACTCAGAGGTGTGACTCTGGACGGGAATAAAATTACTGAAGGACAACGGAGTTCTGCTAAAAACAGTAGATAATTCAGTCTATAATTTTCTCTGTCTGTTTGAGTAATTACTCAAACGTCTGAGAGAAACACATATATGGTCATTCCAGATGGGAATAAAATCACAGAGGACCCCCTAAAAGAGAAAATTACCCCAGGATCCACTGAGCAACCAATCCCATCCGGATAGGGTTTTATAGTGCCATAAAATGAAATTGATATACTGTACGGATAAACCGCTTGTGCCTCTGTTTTCTCTGCAGATGTACCGACTGACTCTAAGGACAAGCCGCGAGTCGGTGACTCAGAGACTGAGTAATCTTCTGTCGGATCAGTTCTGAGCACTCGTCTTCCCTCCTCCCTGCCATCAGACACGCCTCCCTCTCCTTACATCTGTTACCTCTTACACATTTCCTCATATAAATCAATATTAACTCCATGTACAGTGTACATTTCCTGATGCCTTTATTTTTTACTCATATAAGAACGAGCCTCTTCTCCACTTTAGCTGACTGATCTCTGTCTGCTTCAGGCCTGCAGCTTCATCACAGATGCAATAATGTTTTATTGTTTTTGGTTTATTTGGGGTGTTTTTTTATGTTTGTTTTATATACCAGAGTTAAACCATCTCCCTCAGACTCAGACAGTGTAGTGAACGAGTGAGGGGTGGTTGGATTACAGGAATGGTACTTTTCTTCTGCTGTTTCTACAGTTTATCAGTGTGAGCAGGAACAGCTAGATGTAGGAAAGTTCTGGTCTGGTCACTCAGTAAATAAAGTGCCTTGGTGGAATAAGAGGTGGAGACTCAGGGGACAGAAGATGTTTCATACCTGCCTTTCCTGGAAGCAAAGAGTTAGACGTGACTGAGTGCAGGGCTGCACGATATGAAAAAATCGCAGTGTTTTTTATTGGGGCTGTGCTGTAGAAGAACACCTTTTGTTTCACCAAATAACCTTTCAAGGCAATTCCAAAAATTCTAGCATTTGTCCAAAAATGTTCTGCATTATTCAGTGGTTTGGTGTGAAACAGTTTATTGTAGTCAAACTGACTTCTTTACATTAGAGGTGAACCAAACGAGACGTTGTCCTGAAAATAACACAAATACAGCCGTTTTAATTACTCAAACAGTAAATAATCATTTTTATATAGAAAGTCAGTGATGGTAAAAAAATAGGCAAATCTGAACAAAATATGTCTTCCTCTGCATGTACCCCTTCACTATTTTAAGGGTATCATTGCTTTTTGATAAGGGTATCAAAAAGCAAAACCCTCTCAAAATTATGATGGAACATAAAAAATGATTTAAAAAAAAATAGTCTCAAGCATTCAGTGTAAAACACTTTTAACTCTTTCATTTCCCCACCAAGGGAAAATATTTATTTTGGACAGTATTAAAAAACAAGTGTTTTTATTCTCTTTTTTAATGTTTTTAAAATATATGCCTCTATGATACTTTTGGTAAAACCAGAACACAATCTGCAAAATAATAATAATAATAATAATAATAATAATAATAATAATAATATTAGATTAATGATTAAAAACAGAAAACATGTAGTGCTAGTTTAGGCAGAGCTATATCTTGCAGCCCTTCTACACTCACAATGTTCTCTCTCAGAGCTGCTGTGCTGAGAGATCGGTGTTTACGAGGTTGGATCTTTAATCTTTTATACAGTGGCACTACCACTGCCAGCTTCTCCATGTGCCTTTAACTTGTATGTTCCCTCAGGGTGATGATCTGTCTGAATGATGTTCCCTTTGGGTGTTCTTCTTGGGTAATGTTACCTTGGGGTGATGTTCTCTCAGGGTGATGTTTCCTCTGGGTGATGTTACCTTGGGGTGATGTTCTCATGGGGTGATGTTAACTCTGGGTGATGTTCTTCTTGGGTAATGTTACCTTGGGGTGATGTTCTCTCAGGGTGATGTTTCCTCTGGGTGATATTACCTTGGGGTGATGTTCTCATGGGGTGATGTTAACTCTGGGTGATGTTCTTCTTGGGTAATGTTACCTTGGGGTGATATTACCTTGGAGTGATGTTCTCACTGGGTGATGTTCTTTTTGGGTAATGTTACCTTGGGGTGATGTTCTCTCGGGGTGATGTTTCCTCTGGGTGATGTTTTTCGGGATGATGTTTCCTCGGGGTGTTGCTTCCTCGGGGTGATGTTCTCTCGAGGTAATATTCCTGTGGCTCTGTAACTGTGTACTATGTTTTTTTTTGCCAAATAAACTGCATTAAAACACGTATTCTGATCTGTCTGGTCTTTTCTTTACTGTAATTAGTTTTACATTAGCTGGAGCATAGTTGCCACCAATAGCTGGAGCACAGCTGCCACAACAACATAGTCTTAGATATTCTCAGTGCATGCATCACTCTTGTTTGGTGTAAGGATGGTACGGTATTCCCAATCACTATGTGGACTGTAGAAAGCATCTTGAGCACCTGCATTACCGTCTGGTTTGGGAACTGCAACATCTCATAAACCCCCCCACCACTACCACACACCCCAACACACTCACACAGTGACAGAACTGAAACCCCCACCACCCTTTACACTCACAAAGACTATACTTGACCCACCCATCACTCTACATACACACACACTCGCACAGAGACTGAAATAAGAACTTTATACACTCTAACTCTCAGTAACTGCTGTGATTATTCTCACTATGCACATTTCATTGTACCGTATCAGTTCTGCACTGTCTTGCTGTTAAATTGTCTCTTGTCTGCTGTATTTTTTGTATTTATTGTAGTGTTCTAGTTCTATGTTGCACTTCGTTACACTTGCACTTTGTCTATTGTTTGTTGTTCCATGTTGCACTGTGGTTCCGGAGGAACGTAATTTTGTTACACTGTATACCTGTACTCAGATGTAATTACAATAAAAGCCTATTGACTATTTGCATCGTATCATAAACGCCATAGAGAAAACTTGAAAAGTGTTTCAAGTTATACGTTTTGTCCTTCCTCTGCAATTTTAAAGCTAAGTCACCGACGCTAACGCTAATACTAGCTAACTATCCAGCTAGCTAGCTAGCCTAAGGTGGCGGTCTAGTGATGGGACTGTTGTTTTTGGTCATTACCAAACCATCTTATCCTGGTTTAGTTTAACCATGTTACTAGAATGCCTATTTGTAACTTTTGTATTTCTGATGAAAGTGTCAGGCACAAATATGGCTAAAGAGATAGCAAGAAGGGCTCACTGCTACAGATCTGTGAAGAAAATAGGAACGCCACACCAGCTGTCCTGTTCCAAGTTCTGTTAAACATTTTTAAGAGTTAGTACTACACAAGTTCTACCCTTTTCACACTCTCTTATTTTACATAAGCTTTGATAAACCCAGGCAAATGTTGGTAGCCAAATGCAGCTGAATAGCTGAGTGGGAATTATTGGCAGGCTATTTAGTAGTAAACTACGGAGCTTAGTAAGTGTACACGACTTAGTATGTGGTGCTCACGACTTAGTAAGTCGTGCTCACGACTTAGTATGTGGTGCTCACGACTTAGTAAGTGGTGCTCACGACTTAGTAAGTGGTGCTCACCACTTTCTATGTAAAAAAAAATACACCACGTCCCTTTAGGGGCTCAGTAGTAAACACATGGGAGTTTGTTGTACATTTCGAGCTATTGTCATCCACCTCTGTGGCTCAAAGCAGAAATAGTTAATCTCAGCTTCAAAAAAAATCAAAAAGCTAAACAACTAATTCAAACTTTTTTACTAAGATATGGCTCCAACTCTTATACTTACTAACATATTCTGATAACACAAGAAGAAGTAAAACCAAAATATATATATTGTTGAACTGTTTGTGGAGATCCACAACCTTTACTCTTCCCACTCAGTCCTGTATACAGTGGGTACAGAAAGTATTCAGGCCCCTTTAAATCATTCACTTTTTTCTTATTGCAGCCATTTGCTAAAATCAAAAAAGATAATTCTATTTCTAATTCATGGTCGTAAGTATTCAAACACTTTGCTGTGACACTTATATTGTTCACATATTGACACAGATATTGCATGTATTTAACTCACATGCTGTCCATTTCTTCAGATCCTCCTTGATATGGTTCTACTCCTTTATTGGAGTCCAGCTGTCTTTAATTAAACTGATTGGATTTGATTAGTTTAGGCACACACCTGTCCATATAAGACCTCTCACAGACAGCTCACAGTGCAGGTCAGAGCAACTGAGAAGCAAGAGGTTGAAGGAGATCAGAGACAGAATTGTGGTGAGGCACAGATCTGGCCAAGGTTACAAAAGAATTTCTGCAGCACTCAAGGTTCCTAAAATCACAGTGGCTCCATAATCCTTAAATGGAAGTTTTGGACGACCAGAACTCTTCCTATATCTGGCCAACCAGCCAAATTAAGCAATCGTGGGAGAAGATCCTTGGTGAGGGAGCCCAAACCAGGTGATACTACAGACAGTGTAGCACCAGATGTACTAAGCTGACTACAGTTTGTTGTAAAAATAAATGCTAATAATCTGATAATAGGCTGATACTGTTATTCAGCATGGCAAATTCAGTCATGAAAATAATCAAATGTACAAATAGTAAAATAATGCAAATACTGTGTATGAACACAAAGTATGAATAAATTTACCAAATTATTGAAACATACTGTATTTTTACAGTCCTACAGAACAGTCCACAGGTAATACTGTACTACTGTACTCAATTATACTGTATTTATATTAAGACTGCAGTTTTCTAGAGAGAGTAGATTTCTTACTTCTCATTTCCGAAAATCTGGAGTCTGGAAAGTCTACAGCGTACCTGCTCTAATTTGTCTCAGCTCACCTGTTGCCCTTTCATGCCAAAGCTTTGATTGCTGATTGTAAATCTGTGTGACAGGTGTCTGATCATGTGACGCGTCAGTGTGCATATAAGGGTAATTAACTTTAGAGTTTTAAATAATAGTATGTTCCTTGTGAAAACAGGAGATTTTCTTGATGAAAATTGTGTGTAGTGTTTTGAAATAAGTGTGTTTAAGAACTGCAGTTGGAGTGTAAAGCAGGAATTGTGCTTGTAGTTTTGCAGAATTGGTTCAGGGGGTTGGTGCACGAGTTTCATGCTGTGGTCATTGTGTCTCAAGTACCAGTATTTGTGTGTAAACAATCGAGAAACTGTATTATTAAGTGTGTTGTTATTCAGTGAGGCAGATCAGCGCAGGGTTAAACTCAGCAGGCTAATCAGCTGCAGCTCTCCAGGCTGGATAACTGCAGGCTGGATCCCAGCCAAACTGCCAAACTGCATCTAATCAGAGATCTGCTGAGACCAGAGAACAGACCTTCTGTTTTACACCATCAACATACTGACCTCAGGATATACACAGAGCCACTGGCCACTTTATTGGAAACACCTACCTTGTGCTTGCACTAGTATAAGCAGTTCTCCCCGTGTCTTGGCTTATACTCCTCAGTAAGTTCCTCCCCAGTAGACCACTGGGCAGCATGTAATGGTATGAAGGTGGATGACTGGTCTGAAGTTCAGCTCTACAGTCAACATTAACCCTCTCACGCTTCACTGATCACATGACCTGCTATTACACGCCCACCGCAGGGAGCTGAGTATTAAAGCGCTGCTGTGATTTGCCCTGTGTACAATGTATTATTATTATCATCACAGCCTTGAGATATTTACTATTTTTTGTAGTTTTTCATTTGCATTCTTTTTCCACAAGACTGAATTAGCATACCATAATTTGAGCCAATTATTTAAATGCTAATTAAAGTCTTTAACATAAATAAACAGTTTTGGTGGACCATCACTAATGACTAAAATATATAGTTTATGATTAAAATTATGAAGCACTTGTCAGCAAAAAAATGACCTAAAAATGTTTCTTCGATTTTACCAAATTGAAAACCTCTGGAATATATGCAAGAGGAAGATGGATGGTCACAAGCCATTAAACCAAGCTGAACTGCTTGAATTTTTGCACCAGGAGTGGCATAAAGTTATCCAAAAGCAGTGTGAAAGACTGGTGGAGGAGAACATGCCAAGATGCATGAAAACTGTGTTTAAAAAACAGGATTATTGCACCAAATATTGATTTCTGAACTCTTAAGGTCTGACGTCTGAAAGCTCTGTGTCTTTTTTCAAAGATTTCTCATTTTTTACAAATAAATGCTCTAAATGAAATTATTTTTATTTGGAATTTGGGAGAAATGTTGTCCGTAGTTTATAGAATAAAACAACAATGTTTAGTTTATTCAAACATAAACCTATAAATAGCACAATCAGAGAAACTGATTCATAAACTGAAATGGTCTCTTAATTTTCTCCAGAGCTGTAGATCCAAATATAAGGCAGAAATTATGTTATAAGAGTCCCAGTCTATTATATTGCGGTTTGTTGAGTTTGTGCTAATATTCAGAGCATGTAATGTTCTGGTTCAGAATGTACTAAACTAAAGTAATGTAAATGTTGAAAGATGGCTCAGTGAACAGAGTCTGATAAACAGTCGCTCTGAGTCACTTCAACTCTATTTTAATCCTTTGTAAATGAAACAATGAAAAGCTCCATTATTGAAGGTCTAGGTCGACTCTCTAACCTTTGATTCGACACACAAAATGGTTTTATCTTTAAGCTCTCCACTGAGCTGCTGCTGATATACTGACTTCATTTCTCTAAGAGTTATTAAAGGCTTTAATAAGCCTTTTATTAATTATGGCCATCGTGCAGAATCTACTGGAACAGGAACACGCATTTAATGTGGCTCTGAATAATAAAATCCCTCAGTGGATCTGGGGATGTACAGCGGTTCTTCTACTGCACCTTTATATTAACAGCTAAGGGTGCTTTTACACCTGCCTCGTTTGGTCCGAACCAAAGTAGCAGGTGTGAGGGGCCGCGAACCACGGTCTGGACAAAAGGACCAGATTTTGGTCCGACCAAGAGAGGTGGTCTCGGTCCAGATCTTCTGAACCATGGTCCGGTTCGCCTGCAGTGTGAAAGCGCTTTTCTGGATGGTTCGAACTTTCGGACCGATTACAGGAAGCTGAGCAAGCGTTCCTCAACAACGGCAGCAAAAGAAGAAAAATAACCAGCTACTACTGACTGCAGCCCGCGGGAAGGCGGAGTTGGACGTCCGGCGCGTCCAGTCCCACCCACTTTGTCCACGCCACGCCTTGTCAGTCTTGTAAGCTTGTAGTGTATACACAGTATTTAAGCCGGACGACGCGGCACGTTATATTTAAAGTTCGCTAACTGCGCTGTACATTGTTTACTTCCGTTCAGAGGCGGAGCTAAGACAAGATGCTGATAAAGTGGGCGGGACTGGACGGCATGACGCTAACAAAGTGGGAGGAGCTGGACGCACTGGACGTCCAACTCCGCCTTCCTTCCTGTGAAAGCACCCTGAGTTGCTGATTCAATAACAAAGAGCTTTGCTAATCTCTGAAGAAGACCATGCTAGCCTTCATTCTCCTATTATTTATAACAGAATACATAAGAAAATCAGTACTGTGTACAAAACATGCCATATTTAACTGTTTCTCGTAGCTGAAAATTATTCACATAGCTTAATCTTAATAGAACATCAACATATGCCATTAAAACAGGGATGTCCAAACTTTTGCATAATACTGTATTGAAAAACAAGTTTAATCAGATCAGAATATGAAATTACTAGAATAAAGGTAAACTAGTAATGGGCAAAGTGATTGGACAGGATTCTAGGGCTAATGGATAAAAAAACACAAATTCTGGATTTTTATTATATTTATTACTGAACTGTTTTACAGATGCACATTTTATCTAATCTCATTTACTGCTGATTGTGAAAACTGCTTAGGAATGATTCCTATCATTACTGCAGAATTTCGATAATATTAAAAATCCATTGATCGGTCCCAACACTGGTATGTGGAGGTGATCAGGAGGCTCATCCTGGAGTATCAATATTGTGAAGACTGATCTCAGAGCTACACACCAACTGTCACTGTTTCACCCGTATTCAGCAAACGTCCGAACCAGCATCAGAAAATCAGATAGACAGCAGGTCTCAGTCAGGCAAAAGGTATCTGAAGGCAGAAGGTCGCAGGGTCCCAATTAGGCAGAAGGTCTCAGTTAGGCAGAAGGCCTCTGAAGGCAGAAGGTCTCAGTAAAGAAGAAGGTCTCAGTCAGGCAGCAGGTCTCTGAAGGAGGAAGGTCTCAGTTAGGCAGTAGGTATCAGGCTATTAGTCAGGCAGCAGGTCTCAGGGTCTCAGTAAGAAGGAAGGTTTTAGTCAAGCAGGTCTCTGAAAGAAGAAGGTCTCAGTGTCTCAATCAGGCAAAAGGTCACAGTTAAGCAGAAGGTTTCAGGGTCTGAGACAAGCAGCAGGTCACAGGGTTTCAGTCAGGCAAAAGGTCTCAAGGTCTTAGTCAGGCAGAAGGTCTCTGAAGGAACAAGGTCTCAGGGTCTCAATTGGGCAGAAGGTCATAGTTAGGCAAAAGGTTTTAGGGTCTAAGTCAGGCAGAAGATCTCTGAAGGAAAAAGGTCTCAGGGTCTCAATCAGGCAGAAGGTCTCAGTTAGGTCAAAGGTTTTAGGGTCTCAGTCAGGCAGAAGATCTCTGAAGGAAAAAGGTCTCAGTCAGGCAGAAGATCTCTGAAGGAAAAAGGTCTCAGGGTCTCAGTCAGGCAGAAGATCTCTGAAGGAAAAAGGTCTTAGGGTCTCAGTCAGGCAGAAGATCTCTGAAGGAAAAAGGTCTTAGGGTCTCAGTTAGGCAAAAGATCTCAGGCTCTCAGTCAGGCAGCAGGTCTCTAAAGGAGCTGAAGCTAAAGCTGCGGCCGGTAGAGGCCAGCGCAGAGTTGGAGTGGATTCTGGGAATTTTATCCATCAGTCTAGAGACGGTGCGCCTGCGGAAAGAAGGTGGAGACGAGTCCATCTGCTGAACTACATCAGTGTAGAGGGTGTGGAACACTCCCGCCGTCTCCTCCCACCCGTCCCTCACCGAGACCTCATGCAGTGGAACCTTCAGTCCACGAGACAGACCCTCCCCGTCCTCCGTGGAAACCATTCGGTCGAACTCCAAGTCCTTTTTGTTGGCCACTATGAGCATGGGCGGGGGCTCGGGGCAGCTCCGCCTACCACCCGCCGCGTGTATATGGTTCACTAGGAAACAAAGGCGCATGACCTCATCGAAGCTGCAGCGATCCGTCACAGAGTAAACGATGATAAAGCCATCGCCCCACTTGATCTTTTCCTCCACCATCAGCGCATCTTCCTCCTGCACACAACCACATCAGCCTCGTTAACCAATTAGAGCCTAGACCCAGTTCTGATACCAAGTCAGATACATTAAGTGAGCACATCAGTCACGGTCTGCAAATGACTGTAAATATAATCAGGTCAGAACTGGTTCTATGGAGTGAAGCATTTGAATGGTTAAATGGAACAGAGGTGTAGAAGCAAAAAATCCACTAAAAGAAGCTAGTTTAATTTTATCTTCAACACTAACCCTAAAACATTCCCACATTCTGTAAATAAGATCAGATCAAAACACTGTCCTGTGGTAATGCTCTCAGAATTATCAGTATGTGTCACTGAGGAACTTCATGAGTTAATGTGAAGGACAGAGTGCTGTAAAAAAAAAAAAGGGTCTGTGAAACAAACACGTCACCATGGGCTCTTTTGGGTCAAAACACCAGCAACACCTTGACCAATAAGCAGCTTTAATGTGTCTTTAAAACTGCTGTTCTTACCGGTCATAAGCATGATATGCTATAAGTGCTATGTTATGATCACTGGTCAATAATATACTTTATTACAAATAATTTCCCCTTTCACCAGTCTTTAATATTTTTGCTTAGTTTATATCCGTTGATGATAAGTGTAATACATTTAACAGTTCTCATTTAAAAATATTATTATTATTTCTTTAGTTCTCGTCTCATTTTCCTTATGATATATAGATCGTCAACTAATATTTTTGTCTTAGTTATCGTTAACGAAAAGAACCCTTCTGCTAACACCTGCTTTCTTGCTTTCTGACAATTTGGATTTTATCTCCACCAGGCTGGTCCCATGCAGTTGCCAAGAGGCTTGGCTTCGCCCCCTGCCTTGTACACACTGGAGGATCTGTGAGACCTTGGCCGACAGCAGGACCAACACCAACAGCAGAACCTACCACGGGACCAACTGCCAAACAGTGGGGCCACAGCAGGACTGTCAGCAAGTCTGACAGTCCTGAAAATTAATTAGACACAATTATTGTAATTGCACCTGGAGTCTCCTTGTAACACTGCATTGAATCAGTCTGGTACAGTAAACCCAGACACTCCAAACTCTGCTTTAATCAAACACAGTTAATCTTTTATTCATTGCAAAGATGCAAAAACTGATATGTCAAAACTCAAAGGACAATTAATATTGGACCATGAAATGCACCAACTCATTTTGGAATTGATTCAGACAGAAGCTGTACTGTGCCATGCTGATATTTAAAGGAGTGAGTCCACCACATGCCATGAATTATCAGATCCAGAAACCAGTTCTAAACTGTGACAGTACAACTAGTGAATTTGCATATTCCATCCCACCCATCAATCAGATTTCAAGCATAGTAACCAGAGAAGCATTTTAACTACCAAGTATAAATACACATAAAATCTCTTCAGGATTCAAATCAGATTCAAGTCACATAAAGATTTCTGTGAGTGAAGTCTAATTAAATCATTACATCATTCTTACCTGTCCTGCAGTGTCTAGTATCTCAAAGACGACGGCTTCCCCTCCAACAGTCGCCTCGTGTCTGTAGATGGTTTCTATTGAAAGCGAAGCCCACATTCATTTCTCATCATCTCAACATGTCAGATATTACCCAGAATCCCGTTGCCCTAAAGCAGGACCCAGAGCATGCTGCAGGCAGCATTGCCAATGACTTATAATATGGAGGCTAAGCTGCCAGAGGCTGCTTGGAGCTAAAGCTAAGGTGCTGGATGTTGGGCAGAGCTAAATCTCAGCTGCAGCTAATGTGCTGGATGCTGAGCGGAACTACACACTAAGAAATGTAAGTACAGATTTGTACTTAAAAGAGTACAAAGCTTGTCGCTGGGGCTGTACCTTATATTGAGGTACAAAAAAGTACCTTTCAGTGAAAGTCCTTTTTTGTACCCATGGTTTTTGTGCCAGTAAAGATTATAAAAATTATAAACATTATCATCAATAAATATGACTCAAAAACTTGATGATCCAAAATTGTCTGGCTTTCAAATAAAAAATGTGCAATTAAAGCATATATTGTTTATTAGTGCAGTGATGCAGAATACTGAATGTACCTTTTCGCTGGTTAAACGGTACAAATTTGTACTTACTGCTGTTAGAAATTACTTTGTACTTCAGAGGGAACAAATCTGATCCTATAAAGACCAATATTGTACTTTTGAGGGTACAATTATGAAGAGTGTACCTTTGAGTACAAAAAAGAACTCATATCGTACCTCTGTTTTTTAGAGTGTACAGCTAATGTGCTGGATGCTGGGCGAAGCTAAAGCAAAGCTGCTAGAGGCCTTGAAAAGCTAAAAATTAGGTGATGGAGGAGCTAAAGCTAAGGTGATGGAGGAGTTAATGCTAAACTGTTGGAGGAGCTAAACCAAAGGGGATGGAGAAGCTAACGCTAAGCTGTTGGAGGAGCTAAAGCTACGGTGACGGAGGAGCTGAAACTAAGGTGTCAAAGTAGTTAAAGCTAAAGTGTCGGAGGAGCTAAAGCTACGGTGATGGAGGAGCTAAAGCTAAGGTGATGGAGGAGCTAAAGCTTATGTGACGGAGGAGCTAAAGCTAAAGTGTCGGAGGAGCTAAAGCTAATGTGATGGAGGAGCTAAAACTAAGATGATGGAGGAGCTAAAATTAAGGTGATAGAGGAGCTAAAGCTAAGCTGTCGGAGGAGCTAAACCTAAGGTGATGGAGGAGCTAAAGCTAAGCTGTTGGACGAGCTAAATCTAAGCTGTTGGAGGAGCTAAATATAAGGTGATGGAGGAAATAAAGCTAAGGTGATGGAGGAGCTTAAGTTAAGGTGACGGAGACTGGGAGGAGCTGAGTGTGTGAATGTGCGATTGAGTGTGAGTGAGTGTGTAAAGCTCACACCTACCCAGAGTTGGATCGTACTCTCCTATAAACCTCTTGGTGATAAATCGAACAGCCAGAGCTGGAAACACACACACACACACACACACAAACACACACACACACACAATGACTGTGATTGATGAAGAGGCTGAAAGTAAAAGCTATTCATTTTTCAGCAGAATTACAACAGAACAGCATTACATTCATTCATTAATTATACATGAAGCTGATCAAAATTCACTGTACATTTATAGAGAGAATAAAGCACAACCATCACACACACACAGAATCACAGACTGTGATAGATGGACAAGCTGAAGGTAAAACACTCTCCATTCTTCAGCAGAATTACAACAGAACAGCATCACGTTCATTAATTCATTATACATGAAGCAGATTAGAATTCACTGTAAGCACACTACACACACCCACATTACACACAAACACACACACAGTCACAGACTGTGATTAATAGACAGGCTGAAGGTAAAAGCTATTCATTCTTCATCAGAAGTACAACAGAACAGCATTACATTCATTAATTCATTATACATGAAGCAGATTAGAATTCACTGTACACACACTACACACACACACATGCACACACACACACACACACACGTGTGAGCAGCTCCAGCAGGTTGTGGTTCAGCTCATGATTAGTCTGTTATAGTAGCAGTAATACTAGAGTAATAACACTGGATTAATAATACTGGGGTAATAGCGCTGGAGTAATAATTCTGGAATAATAACATAATTATTACCCCAGAGCTATATAATAATAATATTGGGGTAATATCATTAGAGTAATAATTCTGGAGTAATACTACTGGGTAAGTAGCACTGAGGTAATAAATCTGGAGTAATAATTCTGGATTAATAACACCGGAGTTATAACACTGGGGTAACAATACTGGGGAAATAGCACTAGAGTAATAATACTGGAGTAACAGTGCTGAAGTGATAACACTGGAGTAATAAACCAGGAGTAATAATTCTGGAGTAATTAAACTGGAGTAATAACAATTGAGTAACAATGCTGAAGTAAAAAATCTGGATTAATAACACGAGAGTAATAACACTGGAAAAATAATGCTCGAGTAATAAGACAGGAGTAATAATTCCGGATTAATAACAGGAGTAATAATTCTGGAGTAACACAGGTGTAATAATACTAGAATAATAATATTGGAGTAATAACACTAGACTAATAATACTGGAGTAATAATACTAGAGTAACAGTGTTAAAGTGATAACACTGGAATAATAAAACAGAAGTAATAATCCTGGATTAATAATTTGGAGTATTATTACTGGGGTAATAAGTCTTGAGTAATAATTCTGTATATATAACACGAGACTAATAATACTGGAGTAATAATACTAGAGTAACAGTGTTGAAGTGATAACACTGGAGTAATAAGACAGAAGTAATAATACTAGAGTAGTTTTTACTGGAGTAATAACAATTGAGAAACAATGCTCGAGCTACAATTCTGGATTGTGGAAGTGATAACACTGGAGTAATAAGCCTGGAGAAACAATACTAGAGTAATTCAACTGGAGTAATAATTCTGGACTAATTAAACTGGAGTAATAACACTGGTTTACCTGTTTTGCCCACTGCAGACTGTCCCAGTATGACCATCCTCACGGTGCGCGCGGAAGGGAAGCTCCCGGTTCTCCTTAAACTCCTCGATAAGCCGAAATTTGAACTCATGGCGGATAAATCTCTGCATTTCAGACAGAGATCAGCCCGCACCCAGTCCCGCACCTATCCCCGCATCCAGCCCCGGGTATCAACCCGCACTCAGCCCCGCACCTAGCACCACAACCAGCCTGCACGAAGCCTTACACCTGCCCCAGAATTAGCCCGCACCCAGACCCGCAACCTGCCCCGGGATTAGCCCCGCATCCAGTCGAGCCAAACCGAGCACTGAGCTCCAGTTCACTGCAGCGCTGTGTGAGTACTGAATATACACACACACACACACAACAGCGCCCTCTACCCTCTACACACACACACATTTCATTTGAAATACAGAAAAGGCTACATTCATGATATAGCATTGTACATAATAAATATTAAGATATGTTATATTTTATAATACATTAATTAGATTTTTTGCAAAAATGCTTCTGTAACATTGGGGATCATCAATTGTGGCTCACAGCTTCTACATAATTCACCTTTAACAGATATGTTTTAGATTTTCACCTGACACAATATAAATATCGTATTTCCACGTTACCCTGAGGACTTGTGTATTACAGCACTAGACTGTGTTTATTTATTACCGAGATAATTAGCAATAGGTATGCTCCTTATTTTGGCTGATGTGGTATTAAATATGATTTATGTACCATTTAGTGTGACCCTGCCTGGTAAAAGAGTGTTCAGATGTAAATGATATGGGCAGGGTCTGATGGGTAATGCTGAGGTACTGGTCAGGCCACCCGCACTGAATCTCTCACCCACAGCTGGTCTGAGCGAAACACTTGAGAAACAAACACTACATATATTATTATTATAATATTTCCTATTAATTTTAATAAAACCACAACTGAACACAAAATATTTCACAGGAATCATCCAAAGAGTTAAACTTGTTCTTGGAAAAACAAACTAATAAATATGTCAGATTCAATAGGAGTTAACTATTCACAGCATTGCTTTAAAATTTATCCCAAAATGTGAAATTTATCCAAACTTATACTAAAAAACAACAACAACAACAAAATAGAATCACCAGCAGCTTTATTAAACATACAGACGGGTATCAACCTTCAGATAATCTTCAGATAAATAACCAATAAAGAACACAGATATACAGTAAAACACTGACGGATCAGATGAGTCCCGGCGACACCTCGATGCTGTTGATCCGCAGAACCGTCTGTGGCTGTACAATAACTGCAAAACACACATGCACCGTACAGTAAAAAACACTGTTTCTAAATCAGGACATCAGTATTTGCGCATGCAGCACATGAACAGAAAACATCCACATTATCATGAGGTCAGAGGTTTTTTTTTTAACCAGTAAATAGTAAAATATTTTCCAGTCCTGTGCTGGAATGCAGCTCTCCTTGCTGGGAACATTCATAAAAGTGAAAGCTGCTACTGAATTTATGTATTTCCGCTGCCTGAGCAAAGCCAGCGTTCCTGTTTACTTCTAGCAAATCACCAAAACTATATTTAGCTGATAATTGGCGTTTGGGCATGCCCAGGAATTCAGGCCATTCACTGGCAGAACTGCAGAACCTCAGTAACTGAGGGGCTGAGCAGACTCCGGGGCCTGGCACAATAAAACACTGATTATTTAACTCATAACTCAAATAACCACATAACCACTTCTGCCTTTTGGGAGAATTTTTTTTTTTATTAAAGTGTTAGTCTGTAAGTTTTGGGGATTTGAAGCCCTCTCTGGTGACACGGTGTAATTGCACTGGGAGTGCGGTACAGTACATTGCGTGCAGTGCAGTCTGTATCATTACGACTAGGGGTGAAACCATTACTCGAGTAATTAGAGTTACTCGATTAAAAAAATTGATCGAGTAATTTTCTGTGCCTCGAGTTATCGCTTATTTAATTAAAAAAATATGCGCTTTTAATGTGACAATGCGCTCAGCGTTATGTCACCCGCGCACAGGAAGAAGCAGCAGGCAGCGGAGGTTTTAACAATAATAATAATGGGGGGTGTCAGAGGGAATCGCTAGATCCCCGGCTATGATAACTCAGCTAACAGACGCCTGTACCGACCATCATCCTAATGAGAGTGATGAGGGAAGGAAATGCCATCAAACTCCCCTGAGATAGAACAGCAAGTTGTGCTCTCTCAGACTCTGGCTGCAGTAAAATTCAATAGCACTTTACCTAGAGTTGTGATACGAGGCAGCATGTTATCAGGGTACATTATAAACTTTAATCTTCTGTTAAATGCAGTATATATTATATCATGACTTTACTCTTGCACTGCAGCTCTGAACTTACAAATAGCATCATAAAATATGCACAGCTGAGGCGGAGATTCATTAGAGGGCCGGGGATTAAAGCAGCGAGTGCAGGAACTTCCTTTAGTGGATTTTATATCAGTTCAGGCCTGCAGGCAGAATCACACCATAAATCAGCAGCTCAAGCTGCAATACTCACTTCTCTTCCTCTGGAATCTGTGTCTCTTCCTGAACCTCATGTGGACCATGGGCCAGGACTCTGTCTTCTCGATAACCGTAGCCTCGACTCTGACTAAATCACGGCTGGGTGTGAAAACAGCAGAGACAGATGGACAGACAGTGTGAAAACTGAGAGAACAGAGACTCTCTGTGCAGCTCATAACAGTCCTGCAGACCTCAGCCGAACTGCAGAGGTGAGATAACCGGCTGATGGACTGATCTGAAAGAGGTGATTCAGCTGCACATACTTAGTACTAATATATTAGTACTGTATATCAGTAAATCTATAAATAATACTAGACTAAGTCATTTTTTATAAATATTATTAATACATCATTGTAATTTCATTGTTTTACTGAGTAAATAAAGCACTTACTGACCAGAAAATCATCCTTCTAAAACATTCACACACAGTATATTTACACTACAGTATATTTACATAGTGATATTGCGTAAAAGGACATGAAATACCTGACCAGAGGCTTCCCTATGAGTGTGAAATCTTCTCCTCCAACAAGCAGCACCTGCATGCGTAACACAGAGACAGACGGACAGACAGACAGTTTGGCATCAGTGTGATAAATTTAAACAGTACAGTTGAGTATCAGCAGGAGAGTCCGATCAGGCACCTTTTCCATTATAATTCGATCTCCACACTCCGCCTCAATGTGGTTCTCAATCAGGATCAAATCTTCATTAGTCACTTTCCACTGACGGCTGGCAAAGTGAACGACCGCAAACAGTCTGCCGTATTCCCCGTTCTCAATGAGGGCGTTCACCTTCTGTACAACCGCTGCACAAGACAAAGACACACAAACAATGATTAACATGTAAAAACCTACCCGCTCCCGCTCTCAGCCCTCACTACAACTCCCATAATTCACCTGCACCCAATATCAGCCCTCACTCCAACTCCCATAATTCACCTGCACCCACTATCAGCCCTCACTCCAACTCCCATAATTCACCTGCACCCACTATCAGACCTCATTACAACTCCCATAATTCACCTGCACCCACTATCAGCCTTTACTACAACTCCCATAATTCACCTGCACCCACTAACAGCCCTCACTCCAACTCCCATAATTCACCTGCACCCAATATCAGCCCTCACTCCAACTCCCATAATTCACCTGCACCCACTATCAGCCCTCACTCCAACTCCCATAATTCACCTGCACCCACTATCAGCCCTCACTCCAACTCCCATAATTCACCTGCACCCACTAACAGCCCTCACTCCAACTCCCATAATTCACCTGCACCCACTATCAGCCCTCACTACAACTCCCATAATTCACCTGCACCCACTATCAGCCCTCACTACAACTGCCATAATTCACCTGCACCCACTATTAGCCTTTACTACAACTCCCAGAATTCACCTGCATCCACTATCAGCCCTCACTCCAACTCCCATAATTCACCTGCACCCACTATCAGCCCTCACTACAACTTCCATAATTCACTATCACTATTCACTATCAGCCCTCATTAACCTTTTTTTATGATTAATTAAAACATAAATCATAAATCATAAAGTCTAGTGTTTGGGGCATTAATCAAAAATATAAAAAATGTTTAGAAAACATCGTACAGGCTTCATCTGCTAAATCAAACACATTTCACACTGACATTAATCAGCTAATATAAACTGTCTCCTGCCTCTGTGCTGCTTTTGCTCCTCTTCTCTATCCAACACCGGCAGCTCCGGCCACGGCGGCCTGGACAACGACGTCTGTGGAATGTAACTGTAACAAAACAAAACAAATACAGAAGTTTAATTAATTATTTTTGCCCCATTTATAAAAGCAGAATGCATTAGTAAATGCCGAATGTGATCCCATTTAAAACTCTATATAACATTAGAATAAACTCAGTCAGTAGTCAGGATCACTCTGCAGCAGAGGCTGGGGCTGAAACACTGACCTTGAGGGGATGGCAGTGCTTTTAGCTCTCTGGAACTGCGCAAAGAAAGGCACTGCACATCCTGTAAAACACGAAACACTTAATTACCCACCTAATTACCACAGACTAATTATACTACTGAACTCTTAATATATGCCACTGTCTCTAAAGAGCTCTATAAACAAATCTGCCATAAATGTTATAAACAACAATAAATTCCTTGTGTAAATCCGATCTTATACTTTGGCAACAAAGTAAAAAAAAAAAAAAGAAAAACAAGTACGAAACAGCAATATACATGATTTCCATTTAATTATACATCTTTTCTTAAATACACAAACTAAAAACAAATCACACAACAATGATTAATTATGATTAAGAATATTATATTATTAATCAATTATTTAGACTAGACCTACTGTATTATATAATACCTCAGGATAGATTTACTAAGTTAGTTTAACAAGTTTCTCAGTTTAAATGAAAGTTTTAATAGAGGAATTAAACACTAGTGTAGCTGCATAAATTGCTTTTTTCGACAGGAAATGCGTGCACACATGCGTGTAAGTGAAAGAGTGAGTTAGTCAAAGAGTGAGAAAGTGTGAAAGAGCGAGAGAATGAACTGATTCAATTTGCCAATATTATTCCTTTTAAATTAGCAGTTTAAAGCAGAGAAAGGCGGTATAAACAAATATTAAACCAGGTTAAAACAAAGTGAAATGGTATAAACTGATACTAAACCGGGTTAAGCTGTATTGGTAATAAATAATAATAATTAGTGCTGGGCGCTATGGCTAAAAATGTATATAACTATTCTTTTTTTTACGATTCTAGCGGTTTTACGGTATTTTTATTTTATTTATTTATTTATTTTAGCATGATTAAGCTTTTATTATGGGAGTCAAAGTGTGGGAGTCAAAGTAGCCATAGACCACTGAAGTCGTCCAAGTCAATACGGGATTTGAATGGTCTTTTCAAAAACTGGTCTCTGTCACATTCTGTGGTAAATAAATATGTTCAGAACCCTGTACGTTTTATTCTGTGAACATTTACCTCCTAAACATCACTGGATCTTCTGAATTTCAAGATTGTTTAAGGAAAGTAATCAGAAAAATGCTAACTTTAAGCTAATGAATAACTGACGTCACAGCACAGCGTCACAGCGCCGCCATCTTTAAACATAAAGATGGCGGCGCGTGCACACGCTGCGGCTTCTCGCTCTCCCGAGGATACAGCGCTTTCGTGTTTTTTGTCCTGTTTTTGTACGTCTTTGTCGTGCGTTCACGTCCTGAAACGCACCTACAGCCGTGAGTTTCTGCTGGAAGCCGGTAGAAACTCACTTTTGGATTTAAACCGCGATCTCCGAGAAGAGCTGCGAGCCTGCGGCGTGCTCCGGACACCCGCACCCCCACCGACCCCCACCGCTGCAGCTCGCCCACAATGGAAGCGCCACAGGCGGCGGGAGAGACGGCAGAAGCGCGGTAAGCGGGGAGGTATCCGAGCGAGGCTAGCAGCTAGCCCACACAAGCCAGCTATCCCCACCATGCTTTTGGCGAATGTAAGATCGTTGGACAATAAACTGGACTACATCCGCTTACTTCAGTCAACTCAGAAGACCGTGAGAGACTGTTGTGTTTATATTTTCACGGAAACTTGGCTCAACAACAGCGTCCCGGACCATGCCGTTCAGCTGGAGAGGCTAACATGCTATCGGGCGGACCGCGCGCTAGCTGACGGAGGTAAGAGCCGCGGCGGCGGACTCTGTGTTTACATCAGCGATGCTTGGTGTCGGAACGTTGTTGTGGTCTGTAAACACTGCTCACCGGTAGTGGAACTGATGATTATCAAATGCCGTCCGTTCTATCTACCGAGAGATTTCTCCGCCGTGCTGATCGCTGCTGTTTACATCCCTCCGACCTCCAACAACAGCGTGAGGAGTGAAGCACTGAATGAACTGTACCAGTACATCAGTGAGCAGCAGACAGCACACCCAGATGCTTTTCTCATTCTGGCTGGAGATTTCAACCATGCAGACCCAAAGAGTGTGTTTTCTGGACTTTTTAAACACATAGACTTTCCAACCAGGGGAAACAACACTTTGGACCAGGTCTTTACTACAAAAAGAGGGGCTTACAGAGCCTCCCCCCTCCCCCACCTCGGAGCGTCTGACCACCTCACCATTATGCTAATGCCAGCTTACAGACCACTGGTTAAAGTCTCCAAACCAGTTCTGAAGCAGGTACGAGTGTGGCCAGAGGGTTCCTCAGAGGCACTTCAGGACTGTTTCAGCACAACAGACTGGAACATGTTTAGAGAGGCTGCCACCCACAACAACTCCACGGACATTCAGGAGTACACAGAAACTGTCTCTGCCTACATCACCAAGTGCATTGATGATGTAACCGACCTCAAGACCATCACTGTTCGGGCTAATCAGAAGCCATGGCTGACAGGAGAGGTCCACAAGCTCCTGAAGGCTAGAAATGCAGCCTTCACAGCTGGAGACCAGGCAGGCCTGAGGACAGCCAGGGCCAACCTGTCCCGCGGCATCAGGAAAGCTAAGAGGCAGTACTCCAAGAAGATATCCCAACGCTTCAGCGACAGCAGAGACACACGGAACCTGTGGCAAGGGATTCAGTCTATCACAGGCTACAAACCCCATCCACAGACCTGCAACAGCGACACATCTCTGCTGAACGACCTGAATGGATTCTTCGCAAGGTTCGAGCCACTCAACAACACACCCGCCCAGAAATCCATCCCTCCTCCTGGTGACCAGGTGCTAACGCTCTCCCAAGACAGTGTGAGGAGAGCATTCAGCAGGATCAATGCTCGAAAATCTCCTGGACCTGACAACATTCCTGGTCGTGTGCTGAAGGACTGTGCCTGGGAACTCGCAGAGGTTTATACGGACATCTACAACACCTCTCTGAGTCAGGCGGTGGTTCCCACATGCTTCAAAGCCACCACCATCATCCCTGTCCCTAAGAAGGCATCGCCATCCTGTCTCAACGACTATCGTCCGGTTGCACTCACCCCCATCCTCATGAAGTGCTTCGAACGACTAGTCATGCACCATATCAAGTCTTCACTCCCCTCCTCCCTGGACCCCTACCAGTTTGCATATCGGTCAAATCGCTCGACCGATGATGCCATCTCCACTGTTCTCCACTCAGCCCTCACACACCTGGACAAGAAAGACACCTACGTCAGAATGCTGTTTGTTGACTTCAGTTCAGCATTCAACACAATCATCCCCCAACAGCTCATACACAAACTGGACAGTCTGGGGCTGAGCACTTCCCTGTGCAACTGGCTGTTGGACTTCCTGACTGGTAGACCACAGGCAGTGCGGGTTGGCAGCAACACATCCAGCATCACCACACTGAACACAGGGGCTCCCCAAGGATGTGTACTGAGCCCCCTCCTGTTCACTCTGCTGACCCACGACTGCACACCAGAACACACCTCCAACCTCTTCGTCAAGTTTGCGGATGACACGACGGTGGTGGGTCTCATCAGCAACAACGATGAGTCACACTACAGGAGCGAGGTGAGCCGCCTGGCCTCCTGGTGCAAACACAACAATCTCTCTCTGAACACAGAGAAGACTAAGGAGATTGTTGTGGACTTCAGGAGAACTCACACACTGCACACTCCTCTGTCCATCAACGGAACTGCTGTGGAGAGGGTGAGCAGCACCAAGTTCCTGGGTGTGCACGTCACAGAGGACCTCTCCTGGAGCACCAACTCAGCATCACTGGCCAGGAAGGCAAACCAGCGTCTCTACTTTCTCCGCAAGCTGAGAAGAGCTGGAGCCCCCACCCCCATCATGACCACTTTCTACAGAGGGGCCATCGAGAGCATCCTGACCAGCTGTTTCACCGTGTGGTACGGGGCCTGCACAGCATCCTGCCGCAGGACCCTCCAGCGCATCGTGAGAGCAGCTGAGAAGATCGTTGGCACCTCTCTCCCCTCCCTTCAGGACCTGTACAGCTCCCGCCTCACGCGGAAAGCCCTCCGTCTGGCAGGAGATCCCTCCCACCCACTACACAGCTTCTTCAGCCTGCTGCCATCAGGGAGAAGACTGCGGAGTCTCGGGTCTAGGACCAGCAGACTGCGAGACAGCCCCATCCATCAGGCTGTGAGGATGCTGAACTCTCTTCCCGCACTACCCCCCATCCCAATCCTGCCCACAGCACACACACTCTCATCATCCTGACCCCACATCCTCCCACCAACACAGTACTGAAACTCTGCACTAGAACACACACAGTACTGTAACTTTTGTAAAAGGACCTGCACTACACACCCAATACCTGCACTACTGTTACGCTGCACTGTCATACACACTTTAATTCCCCAAGAACTGGGAACTTTAAGAACTTTACCAGCCTTAAGCTAGATACAACACTGCACTACTGTTATACGGGTTCTATTTATATTGTCACTTGATCTTAATCACCATTAATATTGCACTATTATCTTCTGTCTCACAAATGTCTATTGTGTTTTTGTTGTATTGTACATATAGTGTCTCCCACTCATTTAGATTTAGATTATATATTTATCTCTTTTTATTTCTATTTATATATCTATTTCACCCCCACCACTACTGCACCTTGTTCTGTCTCATGTATGTCTGTGTCCCTGCTGCTGTATTGTACACATAGTGTCTCCCCCTTTTTCTTTATTTTTCTTTATTATCCATTATCTGTACTTGCTGTAAAATTGGGAAGGAGAGTAACGTAATTTCAATTCTATGTATGTCCTGTACATATGCAGCATTGACAATAAAACTACTTGACTTGACTTGACTTGACAGCGACTGGAAATGACCCCGGACTGGAGTCTGCACCACACCATTGAACTCCCATCAGATCACGTTTGGATGATTATACTTCACAGAGGATCATTAAGCATTTAAACAGGTGAAAACTCTTTCAGTAATGTTGAGCAGTGTGATGTTGAGCAGTGTAGTCTGTGTTAGAGCTTTAAAAGGCAGATAATAAGAGAAAATGGCTCTCAGTTTGGCAGCGCTTCCCCGAAGGGTTTAGTATTTAATTACGGTCATTAGTTTATACTAATTACAACAACTGACCCAAATAATCAATTAATTAATCAACTAACTAATCAACTAATCAACTCACTACCTGCCCTCACTGAGGCGACAACGAACCAGAAACACCCATTTATTTCACTGCATAATAAAGACGGTAAATGTTAAAACGTGTTACAGCTGGTTCTGGAGTATCACTGACCTGTTTTAGTGATTTTAGGCTGTTACACTCTCAGCTCTCCTCAGTAAGCGCAGTAAGTTCATTATTAGGCTCAGCTGTGTGTAAAATGCTCCTAACTGACGGCTGGAGTTCTCTGGTGTTGTGCCGAAAACAGTCCCCTGCTAATCTCTGCAGCGGCGCCGGGAGGTCAGTTCACTCCGCTGTAGCATTAGCTTAAAGTTAGCATTTTTCTCATTATGACCCTTAAACGATCTTGTGATTCAGAGGATCCAGTGTTTTTCAGGAGTAAAATGTACACAGAATAAAACATACAGAGGTCTGAACAGATTTATTTCCCACAGAATGTGACAGAGGCGGGTTTTTAAAAACCCCATTCATTTTTCTCATAGGGAAAAAACGCTTAGACACGGAAGCTGTACGAGCACTACAGAATGACGCACAACTTTAGTGGTCTATTCAAAACCAGGAGAGAGGAGCAGACCAGCGTTTAACTCCACACAGCTGTGTGTTTTTTTGACGGTGCTGTTCCGCACTGTGCTCCGCAGCACCTCTAGTGGTATGGCGCTGTAGGATAAATGCATTTCGGTTATTGTTTCCACATCGGTATACCACCCAGCACTACTGCTACTAATAATCAGTCATTCCTTTTTTTTTTTTTTAACCCAAAGATGCTTACAATCCGTTGTAGGTATAAAAGAGAAACATTAAACACAAAACACAATAAATAAAGGTTCAACAATTAGACACATCAGCCTTACAAAAATATAACAATTAGACAACAAGAATGAGTAGTAGAGCTAATTGAACAGAGAGAAGGCCAAAGGCAATAGAAAAGAGGTGAGTCTTGAGATTAGATTTAAATATGGAAAGAAAAGTAGATTGTTTGACCACAATCTGGAGAGAGTTTCATATTTGAGGAGCGAGTCTGAAAACCCTGATTACCGAAGCCACAGAGTTTAGCAGAAGTGACTTTAAGAAGCCCGGCAGCTGAAGACTTTTAAGATTGAGACAGATCATAGGGAAGAAGGAGGTTGGACAGATAAGGAGGTGCAATATTGTTTATAGCCTTATAGGAAAGCAAGAGAATCTTGTATTGGATCCTATATTTAACAGGGAGCCAGTGAAGATGCTGCAGAACAGGTTTAAACTGGGCATAAAATGAGTGTGAGTGAGTAACCGAGCAGCAGAGTTTTGTAACATCTGAAGCTTATGGACAGAGCAAGAACTAATGCCAGCCAGCCAGCAAGGAGTTACAGTAGTCTAATCGGCTGGAAATAAAAACATCAATGAGGATTTCAGCAGCGGACTGTCAAATTTGAGCTATTCTGCACAAATAAAAGAACACCGTTTTTGACCACAGAGCTGTGGGTAAAAACTAAAAGACAGTGGAATAAAGGAGGACACAAATTTTGGACCTGGGTAAATGGAGAATTGACTACATTACCAATGATGAGTGAGAGAGTGAGAGTGAGAGAGAGAGAGAGAGAGAGAGAGAGAGAGAGAGAGAGAGAGAGAGAGGAGTTTGATTACGGATCGACAATGCCAATCAGGATGAGCTCATTCTTATAAACTGAGCTTTGCGGTGATCACTCAGTGAAGTGGTTTAAACTGATAATAAACTGGTTTAAAGCACAGTAAAGTGGTATAAACTGGTTAAAAGCACAGTGAAACGGTGTAAACTTATATTTAACCAGTTTAAATCGTGGTGGAGCTGTATAAGCTGATATTATATTAGATGTATAAAACGGGAAAGCTGAGTTGCGCAACCCATCAATATACCCTTCGCGGACCCACATTTTTCAGTTTATCTTCATCTTGTGTGCTTTAAACGTCAACTGACGGTCATTCTATAGAGTGATACAAAAGTGTAAAAAGCAATTAAGAATAAAAAATAACAATAAGCTATTATTCCTTATAAGCTAGTTAGCTTATCTAAATATCCTGTTGTAAGCATATTTCTTAAACTGTGCTTATTTTTTTAGTTTTACGTTTAAATGTTCACTAGAGAAGCACGATTTGACAAGGTAGCACAACTCGGGACCGGTGCAGAGAAGCGGATTGGAAATGAAGGACACTCTGCAGAGCTTTAGCTCACTGAGTGAGCAGGTAATTTACGAAGGTAATTAATGGTATTTAGCGGTAGTTATAGGTAACTAAAGGTGATTAGAGATGATTAAAGGTGATGAATGTGGTTATAAAGGTGATATTTACGTGTTTGTTGTTGTAAAGTTCTCAGCACCACGCGCGCTGCCATCATGCCCCTGCTTCTTCTTCTTCATGGACTCTCAAGAGTCACGCAAAGATGAGCGGTGCCGCCCCCTGCAGGCCACACCGCGCTATTACTGCTTATACATAGGGTGATGATGCGGGATCCTTTATTGATCCAGAATTAAATATTAAAGGAGAACTCCATTGTAAAATGGACTTTTGTTGTAGTAAAACATGATAAAGAGTACTAACCCTTGTTGAATATCCCACCTCTGCTCTCCCACAGATTTCCGAGATCCGCAGTTTGTACAAACAGGCTAGAATGGGTTTTAACGGTGCATATTTTGCCCCAGCAGATAAATCACTTTTTCCATCTTTATCTACGCTCACAGTAGCTCTACACCTCATTGGTAGAATTCAGAGAGCCCTGACACTTAAAACACTGCATTAAGAACTTTTAAAGTGCACAAGAAGTAAAAATCACTGTTTACAACCTGTAGCATAACCGACATCCCCAGGCGCCGCCATCATAAAGTCATGATCAGTACAGTGACGAGCACGTAATATTGACGAAAGTACATGCTGTATACATAAGGAAGACGTGGCCGGAATGTGTGATGTGTTCAGACTGCATTTGTGTCTTTCCTGGCTGCAACATTACGTGCTCGTCATTCTACTGATCATGATTAAGGATACCCCACGAGGTGAGATTTTGCATGGAGCCCCAGATTGATGTTGATTGAAAGTTATTTTGTATTTCTTCCATTTTCTTACTATTGCACCATCAGTTGTCTTCTTCTCACCCAGTTTCTTATTTATGGTTTTATAGCCCATTTCAGCCTTGTGCAGGTCTATGATCTTGTCCCTGAAATCTTTAGAAAGATTTTGGTCTTCCCCATATTGTAGAGGTTAAAGTCTGAGTGATTAATTGAGACATCTGTCTTTAATGCAGGTAACAATTTGATTAGGAGCATCTAACTACTGGGTACGGTAAGTAGTGACTGTTCGGTTAGTAGTGTATGTACGGTCAGTGGTGTCTGTACGGTCAGTAGGGTTAGTAGTGTCTGTTCTGTCAGTGGTGTCTGTACGGTCAATAGTGTCAGTGGTGTCTGTACGGAAAGGGTCAGTGGTGTCTGTACGGTAAGTAGGGTCAGTAGTGTCTGTACAGTCAGTGGTGTCTGTACGGTAAGTAGGGTCAGTAGTGTCTGTATGGTTTGTAGGGTCAGTAGTGTCTGTACGGTCAGTAGGATCAGTACGGTAAATAGGGTCAGTAGTGTCTATACGATCAGTAGGATCAGTACGGTAAGTAGGGTCAGTAGTGTCTGTACGGTAAGTAGGATCAGTGGTGTCTGTACGGTAAGTAAGGTCAGTACGGTCAGTAGAATCAGTAGTGTCTGTATGGTCTGTAGGGTCAGTGATGTCTGTAGTGTCTGTATGGTGTGTAGGGTCAGTACGGTCTGTAGGTTATTTTTCTATTAATATTAAATTCAGTTTTTTGTCAGATGAGACTCTTGGTTCTTAAAACAGTAGAAAAGCTCAAATTGACTACATTTTAAATGAATTTAAATGATTAGAACTTTACACACTGTTCACACACACTGGAATTATGCAGATTCTAAAACAATCAGAGCAGTTTTGTAGAATGTTTATTATTTTATCATTTTATTTGTTCATCAGGCCTGAGAGAGTAAATCATCATAAAATTTGAATTTTTCCTTGGCGTGAAGCTGAAACATCACATTATATGTTTGGACTGCATTAATTCCCTTTACTGATCATAAACAAAATTCACATAATTACAAAAAAAAAAACACCTGTAAACCTCCAGCATGCGCCCGAGACTCATCACTGAATACAAACTCGCCCAAATCCTTTAAACACAGATTAACAGAGTTACAGCAATTTACTGCAGAAACAATGTGATGGACAGATCTGAGGATCAGGAAAGAGTCATGAAACCATGCAACCCCAATTTATGACCTTAATGCTTGTGTAAAACACAACAAACCAAATAATATACAACCATGTATAACTATATCGATATATTTATATAAAATCCACCCCATATCAAATATCATTTTCTTAACTCTTCTCCCACCAGAAGAGAAATCTTATTGTCCCTTTACAATAATAGCAAATCATATGACTGTTAAAACTGAACTAAATAATAAACCTAATTCAACTACAGCAGCTCATTATTCTCATTTCAAGCCATTTAGCAGCTGAATAATGGAGTTCCTCCACAGAGGAAAGAGTCCCATTTGTATTCATCTTCAATTCTGAATTAAATTCAAGTAAAATTATTACACATCATTAAAAAAGCACGACAAAAACATACAGCTTCAAGTTTGTGATGACAAAATGCCACAGAAATGTAAAAACAAATGTACAATAAAAACTTCTGCATAATTAAACTGAAACAGAAAGTCATTCAGAGTGGGTACTGGTGTGCGTGTGTAGTGTGTGTACGTGTTTAGTGTGTGTGTATAGTGTGTGTGTGTGTGTGTGTGTGTGTGTTTGTGAACATAAATAATCTAAAAGCTCCTTTGCTGTTGTTACTGGGAAACAAATCCAGAGTTCTTTTTAAATTGTCAGTTTTTATGATTCTATTTTATTTCTGAAATAAATTCTAATTGGAACGCAGCTACAGATTTATGCAGAAATCTGGGAAATTTGGTGGAATTCCCCTTTAATTTAATTTAATTAATTATCTAATTGGTCTGCACACACAGTGTTGTAGTTTCTGATTGGCAAAAATAAACTCGAATGAAACTTCCAAAATCCTTCCGATCCTTTCACACACAGCTACAGGAGGACAGCTGATGCTGCATGCTGATTGGCCCTCAGTCTGATTATGGAGGTATGGGTGTAGCTTGTGTTTTTGTCTGAGTGTCTTTTTACAATTGTAGGTTTAAAATAATCAGAAGAACGAGGTCCACTGGGTGGTTTAGTTGATGAATGTTGCTCTCCGGCTACGAGCTTTCATCCTGGTTGATGATGTCTTTGTAGATGGCGTTAGTGGTGGTCTGGCCAAAGATGAATGCTCCAATTGTAACCATGACAACCCCATAAACCACGAGAGCCATCCAGCTACAGAGAAAATCAGAAGGTAATTAAACCACTTTCATTCATTCACAAACATTAACATTATAAACAGTTTAATGATTAATAAGAGCGCAGTGTATTTACCTGGCCGAACGGACATCATGTTCCGAGAGTTTAGCCTGAATTAAACACAAACCTGATAAACAGAAACAGAAATCTGAGTCTGAAATCCTGTAATATTCAGTGCGTGAAATATAAAGAGCAAATGTTTCAGTGTTTAAGAAAAAGTATGTGAACCTTTTGGAATGCAAAAACAAAAGAAATCTGTAAAGGGGCAAATATTCTATCACCCCACTGTACATACACTGTAGTTTTTGCATTTATATAATAATTATATATTTGACTGAACTTCTCATGTGTAATAAATAGTGCAGCGTACCTGGAAAGACGAAGATGAAGCAGGCGGCGAGACCCCCGATCAGAGATATGACTCGGCCGATGTCGGGGATGAAGAGAGCGAGGAGGAGCGTGAAGCAGAACCAGACCAGGGTTTGGATCAGACGCCTCCGCCGCTCTCCAGCCACGTCAGTGTCCACCTCCTCACCTTTAAACCTCAACCACAGACCTTCTATCACTGCCCTGCAGCACACACACACACACACACAGTAGCATAAAGACAGACATCGTTAACATACACACCATACATCATACACAAACCACACACACTCAAAATGAGGTGCAGTAAACACTGGCAAAATATCACATTCCATATTTTTCGCACTGTAAGGCGCAGCAGATTATAAGGCGCACTATTAATAAAGTCTATTTTTTGGTCTATTTTATACATAAGGCAAACAAGTGCTGGATGTTAATCTACACAGTTTATTTGGGTGAGTAAAGCACTTCTGTTTATTTACAGTAAGCTTAGATTTCCAGATTTTCAACAAAGCCGGAGCATTAGCATTAGTGGCTAACCGCTAGCGCCTGACAGTGCTACACTAAGGAACTCTGAGTGCTCTGGTAAGCCAGGGTGATATTAGCGGGTAATGCTAATGTTGCTCCAGCAGTGCTAGCTAGGGTAAGCAGCAGTTTACAGGCCAATAATACTCACCTCTGAACAGCCAAAGAGCTAGCGTTAGCACGGTTAGCAACTAATGCTAATGCTGCTCCAGCAGTGCTAGCTGGGGTTAGCAGCAGGGTACAGGCCGATAATACTCACCACTAAACAGCCAAAGAGCAAGCGCTAAGCAGAATTAGCAACTAATGCTAATGCTGCTCCAGCAGTGCTAGCTGGGGTTAGCAGCAGGGTACAGGCCGATAATACTCACCACTAAACAGCCAAAGAGCAAGCGCTAAGCAGAATTAGCAGCTAATGCTAATGCTGCCTGAGAAATTGAAGGATATTAAGTGTGGCTTATAGTCTAAAAAATATGGTAACATTAGGATAAGAGTCTCTGCAGGAAAAGTCAAGCTGGAAACCACCCATCAGAGCATTTATGGATGACTTGACTGTCCCCACAGAATCAGTCCCAGTCTGCTGGTGGATTTTACAGGAGCTTTGGAAGCTGGTAGGTTGACTGGAATGCATTTCAAACCTACATATATATTCTGTTGCACATGAAAAGTGTCCTTTTATTACCTGCCACAGAAGTGCAGTATGGGATAGGAAGTCACCACGCAGATGATGATGAAGGCTCTTGCAATGGCCACAGCAACATCATCTGACGGATACGACATCAGAACATCCTGACTGACATTAGAGCCAAACGACAGGAAACCACTCACACCTGCCGAGAAACACATTTTAATTATTTAATATTTACTAAAAATATTCAGAACTATCAATTATTAAACATCTGTGTCCAGTATGATTTGGTCAGTATACAAAATTAATTATTCTGCATCCATTATGAACTATTCAGAATGCACTGTGAATTAAACAAATGAGATGAGAAATAAACATTTTATTCGTGGTGAAGTTCATTCATCCAATTACTTTCAAACTCCTAACATGAGGAGGCTGTAATTCCTAAACGCTTCATAGGAATTATTTTTAACCACTTGCATAATTAATGAACTGTATTAAAACAGGACCCCAGATACTGATATTTTACAAAAGCAACACACTCTCTCTCACACACCTGTGCCTGTGTAGACAAACAGGCAGATGATCATGCTGACGGTCACCACGCCTCCCCAAGGCCGAATCTCAGCTTTCTTCATACTGTTAAACACCGGAACACTGCTGACATGACACTGATAGAGAGTGAGAGACAGAGAGAGAGAGAGAAAACACACACACTTACTCACTCTCTCTGACTCACTCTCTCTGACTCACTTTCACAAACACACACTCTCACACACTCTCACACACTCTCACACACTCTCACACACTCTCACACACTCTCACACACTCTCACACACTCTCACACACTCTCACACACTCTCACACACTCTCACACACACCTGAAAGCCAAAGCAGATTGTGGGCATGGCGTTGAAAACATCAGTCCAGGATGTCGGGCTGAAAGTAAAACGATTTTATTAAATTTTATAAATTATATATTATAAATTATAATATATTATACATTTAATAAACAGCTCAGCATTTAACTGATCGAAATGATGGGAAATTCAGTACAGACCTGGTTGGGATGTCTCCGGGAGTAATATTTTTGTCAGGTAAGAAGTATTTGATGATGACAACGATTGTCACGTACCAGGTGCCAATCACGCTTATTGTGCTACAAATCAACCAATCAGAAAAAAAGCATATCAAAAAGAACTAATGACAGCAGTTCAGGCAATTCTGGGTCAAGCACACCTGGACTAAACACTGCAGATCATTTTAGATTAAGATTTTTCTTTCTCCAAAATGGCAAAATGGCTTTTTTCTTAAACAGTAATGGCAAAACTAAACCTAGTTTTCTATCAAAAAAAAGTGTGGACTACTTTATTCTCCTATTTGGCCTAAGCTTTAATTCAAATTAAAGTGAAATGTAAAAGTAAAACCGTGAGTCACAGATTACCTGGCATACTTCTGGAAGCCGATTTCTTTAGGAATGGACAGCGGCAGGATAACGAGCACAGAGGTGATGGTTATAGTGAACCTGCGGTCCGTAAACCAATGAGCGCTCACTGGATCAGAGTCGTGGGTCATTGCTCCAATCACTGCTCACAGAAACAACAAAAGAAAAAACGTCAGTCTACAGTTCTCAGCAAACTTTAGAAGCCTGTTGACAAGCTAAGAGATACAGAAGCAGCTTCTGAAGTGAAAGACGTATGTGGACTGAGGTGGTACAGTAACATGACTGCACAGTTCTTCTCCCCAATTTCAGCTCAGAGGGATTTATAAGGCAATGGGATTATAATAATCTAACACAATATTGTTTTAAAAAGTCACTGTTGTTTACAAGAATCAAAAAAACAAGAAACTCACATTTGTCTAGCTGGTCTCCGATGATGATGAGGAAGGCGATGCAGGTGCCGAAGGTGTAGACAGCGATGGCGATCTCACAGATAACTCCCAACACCTTCCCGCACACCGCCCGCACCACCTCCTGATACGTCCCCTCATTACTCACCTAATACCACACACACAGCACTATAAGTGAGTGTGTGTATAGTGTGTTTGTGTGTTGGCATATTGTGTGTGTGTAGTGTGTATTTGTGTGTGTATAGTGTGTATTGTGTGTGTAGTGTGTGTGAGAGAGTGTGTGTATATAGTGTATGAGTGTGTGTATAGCAAGTGAGTTTAGTGCCTGTGTGTGAGAGTGTGTATAATAAGTTTGCATATAGTGTGTGAATGTGTATATAGTGTGTGAATGTGTATATAGTGTGTGTGTGTGTACAGTGTGTGGGAGTATGTGTATAAATAGTGTGTAAATGTGTGTACAGTGAGTGTGTATAGTATGTACAGTGTGTGCATATATAGTGTGTGTGTGTATAGTATGTGTATATAGTGTGTGTGTATATATAATGTGCGTATGTATAGTGTGTTAGTGTGTACAGTGTGCGTGAGTGAGTGCGTGTATAGTCTGTATAGTGTGTGTGTATACAGTGTGTGTGTGTGTGTGTGTGTTTCTGTGTATATAAGGTATGTGTATGCAGTGTGTGTGAGTGTGTTTCTGTGTGTATAGTGTGTGTGAGAGTGTGTGTTGTTACCTGAGAACAGTAAGCGAGGATCACCAGGCCTGTGATGATGAAGACCAACATACACTGTAAAAAAAACAGAATAATAAAGGAATGGAAACAGAGCAGAATGTGATATTTAGGTCTCTAGCTCTACAGGTCTACTTTTGGTCTGGGTTTCACCTGTGCAAGATACTTTTGTCATTAAAATGGTCATCTGTTAAGCATGGTGAAGGTAGTTTTATGACATGAGCCAACAGTAACAATTTACAGTGGGAATATCAGTTACCTAACGAAAAACTAACAGCATCAATTTTACCTTCTGAAGAAGAGGCCGAACAACCCTCTTAAAACTACGGGTGTGCTTTATCATATCATTAACAATATATCGTAAAATAATAAAATGAAATAATATCAGGATTAAAAATGCCCACAGTGATAACTGTTTTTTCTATTGAAAGCAGTCTATTTTGCTTTTTTTATTTAGCTTGAAGCTCTAAGGTTATTTTATAAGGTTATGTATTTTTTTACATTGCCGACATATTTTTCCACAAAAATACGCTGAAATATTATTCTCACATTAAAACTCTCACCATCTGCAGCACCACTCCCGCCGTCACTCCTCCAGCCATGTTAAACGCAGCAGGGAAGTTCAGAAGCCCCGCCCCCAAAGCGGCATTCACCACTATAAACACAGCAGCCAGCGTTGAAGTCCCGCCTCTGCTCTGCTGTGATTGGCTGGGAGCCTGAATGGAGTCCACACTGGGGCTCTGTAACAGCCACGCCCGCTCGCCGGCATCCTCACTGTACCCCCAATCCCCCACATCACTGTTCACCGCCATATCCGCCCGCGACATCCCTCTGCGCCTGCTCTTACTCACACTCACACAACAACCTCACAACACTCACAACAACCTTACACACATTGTGCAACAACCTCTCACACACTGGCGCACACTCCAAAGTGTGGGAAAATAATTGGCCACAGTCAGAGCTTAGCGCTGGACCTACAGAATAAAACAGAAACAGAAAGATAGGTAAGACTTAATTTCTGTATTTACCTGTAAACTCTAAAAAACTTTTATTATCCAAATACACAGAAAGTTAGCTTTCAGTGAGTGTTCACATGTAAAAAACAATAAATCCAAATTAATAAAGCATATAGTGTAACTAATGTATAGTGTTTATAATGTATTGAAGTTATTAGTGTACATAATGTATATAGTATATATAGTGTAAATAGTTCTAGTAGTGTTATTAGTGTATAGTGTTATTATTGTATATATAGTGTTGTTAGTGTATATGGTGTTATATAACAGGTTTATTGACTGTTAGTTTGAGCAGCTTTAGCTTTAAACTCCTCATTCATGTAGCATAGCTGCCGAGTTTCCAACAAGTCAGCTGGTCTCGCAAAGCATTACGGGAGTTGAAGTTATTGAAGACGCTTATTCAGCTCTGCCTGCGGTTAAACATCTCTCTTGGGAAACTACAACTTCCGTGTAACACAAGAATGTGAAAAAATCTCAAGCAGAAAAAGGTCTAAAGAAATAATGTAATGATATAAATAAAGTGTTAATTATAGAAGTAGAGCTGATTATAAACACGAATAGCCCTCGGTGTGAGGTGAGATGAAGAGCTGTGCAGGTGACTGAAGTAAATATTAGACTGTATGAATCTGGAGGTCTGACCACTCTGCTGTAATTATATAACGTTAAACACAGAGAACAGCAGGGCTGATTATTACAGTGTTAATCAGGCTGTAACTTCCAGCTTCTCTCCTCCAACCAACAACAACCCCCGGGTTCTGACCTGCTCAGCGCTGCTGCTCCGCTCACTGATCAACAGGCCGGTACAGCCCGGCTCGGGGTATTGGTACTGGTCCTGTTGCTGGTCCGGGTCCTGGTCCTGTTCCCGGTTTGGGGTCGGGTGTTCGGCTCGGTGTTCGGGTTCGGTTCTTTTGTTCCAGCAGGACAGTTTCACCATCCTTCAGCTCTGCTGCTGATACAGCAACACCAGCATGTGACCTCCATGTGATCCACCACCGACGCGGCGGAGCATTATGGGTAATGTAGTCTTTATATCTGCTGATTCTGCTCAGGTCAGGGGATGAACTGGAATGTGATAAATGGCTAGATCAGGGGATGTATTTTAGGGTTTCAGTCACGTGATGTTTTGTTGCTACAATCATGTATCATAAATCATTAATCACAATTAAAATCCTGATTAAAGTGTAAATGCTGGTGATTTTCTGTATGTTTGGAGGGAGACAGTTCCAATTGTGTAATGGATCTACACAATCAACCCCCTCACTCACAAATACACATACATTTACACACAGTCTACAGAAAAAGACGTCCGTGATGTTGGAAAGGAGCTGGTGTGATCAAATAGGGGCTGTTATCTGGTTATCATGTGATAAGAGTGAGAGATGAGTTAATTAGAGTTGTAAAGAGATAAATCTGAATAAGGATGTTTGAACTGCAGTCTTGTGGACTGCAATCCGCCGCGTTCACTCCGCTCCCAAGACGCTGGCCTGTTATTAGTCCCGCGTATTAGAAAAAACTATGCAGGAGGAAGAGCGTTCTTTTATAAAGCTCCCCAACTTTGGAATAACCTCCCTATTAATATACGGGACTCAGACACACTCTCAATCTTTAAATCTAGACTCAAAACATTTCTATTTGCTCAAGCTTTTGAGTAATGTCTCATTACAATTTTCTTCCTCTTACAGCTTATCCAGCAAATATAAACCCTGTCCTAATCATCTGCTTTCTCTTTCTCTCCCCATGTCCTGAGCTGCTGCTACCAGTGCCCATCCCACTCCAGCAGAGTTTTATAAAACCATTCTAACCCCTTTTTCTTCCCTCCCCTCTCTGTTCTCTCTCTCTGTCTTTCTCACATGTGCTGAGACGCCTGGCCGGCCGGTCTTCCTGGATGCGTCCGTCTGTGGTTCCAGCTTTCAGGAATCAGCCCTGTCCTTCTACTCAGAATTATTACACAGCCCTTCTAACTTCTGCTTTTTTTTTTCTCTTCCTTTCCTTTCTGTTTTCTCTATCTATCTCTTTTACATGTATGGAGATGCCCTGTTCCTGATGTTCCCAGCCTGGCTCTCCACTGCCCGCTGTGTCGTTCTCCGGCTCTGCAACCCTGCACTGATTACCATTAACACACTCAGTATCTGTTTCTGTATTAGCCATAGCTCTATAGTTTGTGCCCATCACATTCTTATATTCATAAATTAGTACCTGTTATATTAGCCATAGTTCACATTAATTCTCTGTACTGTTTTTGTTCTGTTATTTGTTTGTTGTTTGTTTGTACTGAGCGGGTCAACCCGAGTAGGATGGGTTCCTCGGACTGAGTCTTGGTTCCTTCCAAGGTTTCTTCCTCTTAAAGGGAGTTTTTCCTTGCCACTGTGTCACCATAAAATTGGCATCTCTGTGGTGCTGCTCATAAGAGGCGTGGACCTGTTTTTCCTGTAAAGCTGCTTTGTGACAACCTTTGTTGTAAAAAGCGCTATATAAATAAAATTGAATTGAATTGAATTGAATTGAATTGGACTTTGGGCTTGAAAAAAATGTAATACAAATAAAAGAATTAATTAAATGTGAAAAAAAAATTCTGTTGACTTGGCTTAAAAATTATAAACAACAAATTCACTCTTTCCAAAAAAAGAGTTTTTGAGTATAGAGTAAAACTTTTTACAGATTTATACCCTTTTACCATACCAACCACCGGGGGGCAGTACAACACTGCGTAACACACTAGGGGCTGATGCGTTATAATTGATTATTATTGCATTTTTTTTTTGGATTGTTTACACACAAACCATCAAATAAAAATATAGATTTATAAGAACCAGCTAAACACTGATGAACTCAATGTTACACTGTATAGTAGGGTAAAGAACTTTAGAATTTTGAATAACTAAGATCTCTTTTGTTGGCACTTTCTTGGCAAGTTTATCTGCCATATCAGTTCCTGTTAATCCACAGTAGCCTGGGATCCAGCAGAAAGCTATCTGGTATCTTTGTTTATGCAGTAAGCTGACTTTTGCAAGTATTTCAGAAATAATGGGATGGTCTGCTTTTACTGATTCCAAAGCTTGAAGGCAGGACTTTGGGTCTGAGCAGATTGGGTTGTTGGGGTGTGTGCCATTTTTGATGTATTCCTTGTTCGGGAGCAGTGCGTATGCTTTAGCTGTGAAGATAGTACTATTGCTTGTAAGGCGAATGCTGTGGTGAAAATTTGTGGACGAGAATGCCAGGACAACTTTCTGTAATAGATGGAACCAGGAATTCTTCAAAGGTTTTGGAGTGGTCATGCTGTTTCTCCATCAGCAGCCAGAGTCCGAGAGAGTACAGTAGGTCATGCTGTTTCTTTATCAGCAGCCAGAGTCTGAGAGAGAGTACAGTAGTTCATGCTGTTTTTCTATCAGCAGCCAGAATCTAAGAGAGAGTACAGTAGGTCATGCTGTTTCTCTATCAGCAGGTGGACTCTGAAAGAGAACAGTAGGTCATGCTGCTTCTCTTTAGATGGTTACAGTAGGTGGCGCTCTCTCCCCTCATCATTCCTGTTGTGATGTTGGTTGGTACAGGATTCTGTTAGCTGATGCGTCAGAGCTGGGGATCCGTGGACTAGTCTTAGTGTGGGAACATGTTGGAGTTTCTATATGAATATGTATAACGTAAAAATATTACACTAAGAAAAAAAGCATCAAAGGGTTGAGTTTCATCTCTGTATTTATTACGTACAGCTTTAAATGTGACAAGAAACAGCAAAACATCTGGAAACAATGATGTAATATAAGGCAGAGAAAGAGAGAGAGAAAGAGGGAGAGAGAGAGAAAGAGAAAGAGAGGGGGCAGTACAGCAGAGTTTAATACAGGAATGGAACATTTGGTAAAAAAAAATGTATTTAATTAAGGAGAGGAGTTTAAATAAGTCTGATTTACAGAAAAATATCTGATGAAATAAATAATCAATAAGAATCACAGTATATTCATTTTCAGACAACCACGGTGAGTTTAGGATAAATAAAGATGAGCTAGCTGTGTGAATATCATCAGGTAGGCAGGGCAGGGGGAGGGGTTAAAGCCACAGTGATCAGCATCAACGCTTGATTTGCTGGTTGAGTTTGAGAACATGCATCAAAGTCAGCTGGGGTCAGGGTAAAGGTAAAAGGTCAGCTGGGGTCAGGGTAAAGGTAAAAGGTCAGAGATCAGAATAAACAAATTTGGTTAACAATGTGGCTGCAGTGACCATTCCCACACTGCACTATTTATAATAGTATGACCACATCCTTGTTTCTACACCCATTATCCATCTTATCAGCTTTACTAATCATATAGAACACTTTACACACTTTATTATACTCCTTTCACCTTGTTCTTCAATACTCAGGGCTTCACTGGATAGACCACCACAGAGCAGCTACTATTATTATTCGGATGGTTGGTAGTTATTCTTAGCACTGCAGTGGTTAGCAGTGATTAGCATGGTGGTGGTGTATGAGGTGTTAGTGTGTGTTGTTCTGGTACAGTGAGTGGATCAGATACAGCAGTGCTGCTGTAGTTTTTAAACACTGTGTTTAAACACTTACTGTCCTCCACTCTATTACACACTCCTGCCTACAGCTGAAACACCTTGTAGGTAAAGTAAAGTCAGAGACAGAAGCTCTGAATCTGTTGCTGCACAGTTTTTACAGTGTTGCTCATCCTCTAGTCTTTCATCAGAGGGTACAGGACTCCGCCCACAGGACCAGGCCCACATGACTCTGCCCAGAGGACTGCAACCACAATACCCTTCCTATAGGACTTCTGTGGGGTCCTGAATATTGACGAACAGGGTAAAAGGAGGGTAATAATAAAGTATGCAGAGAAACAGATACAGGACTACAGTCTGTAATTATAGAACTACAAAGTGTCCCATATGATCATTGGCGCTGCATAAATGGATAAAAGATGTAGAAACAAGGAATGTTGTTATTATAATATTATGCTTGATAATTGTGTGTGAACTAACTAATCATTAATACATTAAAACATCTTATCTCATCTTTTGCCTCTTTCACCTTTTGTACTCTCACATACCCAAAGTGGGTGTGATAGTAGTGAAATTTGAGAATGGTGTCTGTAGCCATTTAATACTGAGGTCTGGGGTTCAGGAGAGATGAAGGGACCGAATCAGTTTGATGGCTCCTTGCACAGGACGATCTCCAGCTCAGTGCGGAATAGCTTTCCTCCGTCAGACAGAGCCATGATGCTCTTCTTGGAACTGGCCAGAGTCTGTGAATCAAAGTCCTGTACACACGCACACACACACACACACACACACACAGTATCACATGTGGTACATGAGGTTCCATAGATTTACTCACAGTTAATGTTGGGATTGAAAGAGTTAAAACTACAACCAGTCAGCTCACTCAACATTCAGCTCTGCTTTCACCAGTACTAACATTTCACAGTTCACATCAAAACAGCTGCTCTGGAAGGCTATTCTGAAATCTTGCAAAGAAATTCAAGCAGAAACGCCCCAAAAACTCACAAGATTAATGGATGCAAGAATTGTGAAGGTGATATCAAAGAAGGATTTCTATGTTAACATGTAACTTGGCCTGTTAAGATGTTTTTGATTAAAATAGCTTTTCAGTGAATGTGAAATCCTCATAATGCTGCAAATTCAACAAATGATCATTTTCAGTTCTTTACAACCTCAATGTTTTGAAACTCATCTCATCTCATCTCATTGTCAACCGCTTAATCCGTGAAGGGTCGCGGGGGGGTGCTGGAGCCTATCCCAGCAGGCATCGGGCGGAAGGCAGGATACACCCTGGACAGGCCGCCAATCCATCGCAGGGCAGACGGACACAGACAGACAAACAGACACATCCACTCACACACTCACACCTAAGGGGCAATTTCAATCAAGTTCCAACTAGCCTGAACATGCCGTCTTTGGACTGTGGGAGGAAACTGGAGAACCCACGCAGACACGGGGAGAACGTGCAAACTCCACACAGAAAGACCTGGGTCGCCCCAGCCGGGAATCGAACCCAGGCCGTCTTGCTGTGAGGCGGAAGTGCTACCCACTGCGCCGTTTTGAAACTCTACTGTGCATAATAATTTGGAACAGTGCATTTTGAGTTTTTTTTGAAGAATATACTGTTATCATCAGGAGGTTTGATCAATAAAATTTGATTTATACAACGGGTGATGACTTTTATTATACTGACTGTCATTTGCATCGACCATTTAGGAAAATCAGGGAAAAATATAATTTGCATAATAATTTGTAACGCAGTGTATCTGTACTCACCATGTTGTGTTTTTTGTAGAGGTCCTTCAGCAGAGCATCCAGCTCGTGTTCGTCAATGTAGCCGTTCCCATCCTGATCAGAAACAGCAGAACAGTCTGAGAACTTTAAAGTGCATTTTAACTGCAGATACTTTTTCCTCCAGAAACTTTCATCCATTCACACTCTCACCTTATCGTAGTACATGAAGATGGCACTGAACTCATCCGAGGACAGTTTAAAACTCTGTTGAACAAAGAGATAAAGGGAGAGACAGCGGAAAAATAGCATAGATAGAAAGAGGCAGTTAGAGAGAGAGAGGGGAGAGAGAAAGAAACAGTAGAGAGAGAGAGACAGCAGAGAGAGAAAGATACAGTAGAGAGAGAGAGAGAGAGAAAGAGATAGAGAGAGAAAAAGAGGCAGTAGAGAAAAAGAGAGAGAGGAGAGAGAAAGAGACAGTAGAGAGAGAGAGACAGCAGAGAGAGAAAGATGCAGTAGAGAGAGAGAGAAAGAGCGAGAGAGAAAGAGACAGTAGAGAGAGAGAGACAGCAGAGAGAGAAAGATGCAGTAGAGAGAAAGAGCGAGAGAGAGAAAGAGCGAGAGAGAAAGAGGCAGTAGAGACAGAGAGCGAGAGAGAGAAAGAGGCAGTAGAGAGAGAGAGCGAGAGACAGCAGAGAGAGAAAGAGCGAGAGAGAGAAAGAGGCAGTAGAGAGAGAGCGAGAGAGAGAAAGAGGCAGTAGAGAGAGAGAGACAGCGGAGAGAGAGCAGGATATGTAAATAAAGTTATACATCAAGGGGCTGAATATCATAACAGATAAATAATCCTCTTCATCCTCTGGATTACAGCTGAATTGTGCTCGATTGAAGGCTTAACAGTTCATCCCTATCACTCACTGTCTCACTACTGTCACATGACTTTTAAAAGTATTCTAGTGTTAAAATCTTACTGTAATTTAGAAAAAAAGTTATTTTATAACTTTATATCAGTCAGAACTGATTCTTTAAGTATATATATACACACATACATATATATTTTAATTAAAGCATATGAGGATGTGTGTGTGTGTGTTCATTTTGATGTTTACCTGAAACTTCAGTAAAAAGTTTTCCTGTACAGGAAGTAGCCTGAGGGCAAAGAAAAAGAGTTTTAATATATTTCTAATAAAAGCAGCCAATGAATAGAAGCACAGGCTAGGTGGGTGTTTCTAATAAAGTGGTCACTGAACAAAAGCGCAGGGTAGGTGGGTGTTTCTAATAAAGTGGCCAGTAAACAGAAGTACAGGGTAGGCAGGCATTTCTAATAAAATGGCCCATGAACAGAAGCACAGGGTAAGCGGCTTGTTTCTAATAAAGTGGTCACTGAACAAAAGTGCAGGGTAGGTGGGTGTTTCCAATAAAGTGGCCAGTAAACAGAAGCACAGGGTAGGCAGGCATTTCTAATAAAATGGCCCATGAACAGAAGCACAGGGTAGGCAGGCATTTCTAATAAAATGGCCTATGAACAGAAGCACAGGGTAGACAGGGGTTTCTAATAAAGTTGTCAGTGAACAGAAGCACAGGGAAGGTGGGCATTTCTAATAAAGTAGTCATTAAACAGAAGCACAGGGAAGGTGGGCATTTTAGAAAAGTTGCCAGTGAACAGAAGCACAGGGTAGGCAGGCATTTCTAATAAAGTTGCCAGTGAACAGAAGCACAGGGTAGGCAGGCATTTCTAATAAAGTTGCAGAAAGACCAATGATGAGTTTCTCACCTTGCCATCTCTGACAGTCCGAGCTTTCCGTCCCCATTCAGATCAAACATCTTCAGCTGTGCACAGAAAATTACTCACAGTTACCAATACATGTGTACATGTGAGTGTGTGTGCACATGTTGTACAGTTATTTACTCTAATGTGTGTGTGTGTGTGTTGTACAATTACTCACTATAGTGTGAGTGTACTCGTTCAGTTTCTTGTCATCATACTGTCGGTTTGCTTTTGTCAAAAGGTCGGATAGAAAACCCTGTAAAACATAATTATTAAAATCATTAATATGCAAATACTGTATATTTTACAATCTAAAATGCCATGTATATATTTATACATTATTGCACTAAAACTGTATTAATGTTATTAGAACTTCTTTTCTTTTGTAAATATTTATAAGTATCCATCACCCATATTCACTGTATATGATGTGATTTTGTTGGCTCTGACTTTACCTTCAGTTCGTTGGCCTCGATGTATCCGCTGCGGTCGGTGTCGTATTTCCTCCAAGCCTATGAATAGAAATGCTGACGTTAGATTGTTTGATTCTGTATGTGATGTTTTTTTGGCCTGGGGTGGAATTCATGGCTCGGCATATGGTGTTATTATTTTGTCCTTGTTTTTCTAACATTCAAAGTCTGGATAAAATCTAATGAGGATAATAAAGCCGCCAGGCTGCGATCTGTCATCTTCATGCTTGGCTTAAAAAACCCAGCAGGCTTTTGATAGTGAACAAAGGTTGTGTTTATAAATATCTTGGTCATTTTCATATTTTGAAAATATTAGTTCTAGATTTACAGTGGTGGCTCAACGGTTAGAGCACCAGGCCATCAACAACCTGGTTGTAAGATCCATACTGCTAAGTGTCTGAGGGTACTCACTGTGTGTGTGTGTGTGTGTCTGTGTGTGTGTGTGTGTGTCTGTGTGTGTGTGTGTGTGTGGGTTGTTTGTGTCTTCTGTCTGAGGTAAGAATTTCTACTGTATGGAGCATTTCTATGAGAACATTACCATGACATCTCTATCAACTCATCCCCAAACTCCCCATCTCTTCCCCACCCGCCAACCGCATCCTCAACTCATCCTCAAATTCCCAACTCATCCCCACCTTATTCCTGAACTACCACCTCATCCCCAAACTCCACACCTCATCCCCAAACTCCACACCTCATCCCCAACTTCTTAACTTAACCCCAAACTCTGCACCTTATCCCCAACCTCCCACCTCATCCAGAACTTATTCACACCTCCTCACTTCATCCGCAACTCCCCACCTCATCCCAAATTTAACAACTCATCAAGAACTCATCGTCAACATCCCAAATTTACCCTTAACTCCCCAACTAGTAGTGTAGTGTAGCATGTAGTTATGTTGTGTGTCATACCGTCATGAACTCGGCACTGGACCCAACAAACTGTCTAAAACAAAGCAGAAAGTTTTCTTCTGTCGGCAGGATCTGAGCCAGCTAAAAGAGAGAGAGAGAGAACAGAGGGAAAGAGAACAGAGGGAAAGAGAACAGAGGAAGTGAGTTGTAGTGAGGTCTGATAGTGGGTGCAGGTGAATTATGGGAGTTGTAGTAAGGTCTGATAGTGGGTGCAGGTGAATTATGGGAGTTGTAGTAAAGGCTGTTAGTGGGTGCAGGTGAATTATGGGAGTTGTAGTAAAGGCTGATAGTGGGTGCAGGTAAATTATGGGAGTTGTAGTAAGGTCTGATAGTGGGTGCAGGTAAATTATGGGAGTTGTAGTGAGGTCTGATAGTGGGTGCAGGTGAATTATGGGAGTTGTAGTGAGGGTCTGATAGTGGGTGCAGGTAAATTATGGGAGTTGTAGTAAGGTTTGATAGGGGGTGCAGGTGAATTATGGGAGTTGTAGTAAAGGCTGATAGTGGGTGCAGGTAAATTATGGGAGTTGGAGTGAGGGTCTGATAGTGGGTGCAGGTGAATTATGGGAGTTGGAGTGAGGGTCTGATAGTGGGTGCAGGTTAATTGTGTTTGACAGGTGTACTGGGAAAACACCATACAAGCTAATATTACCACCCACAGCGGACAGTGCTGTGGGATGGTATTGGTGGATACCTAGAATTGCCTGTGTGAACAGAGACTCTGGCAGAATGTCACATCTACATGCAATTCAGGAGACCTCCCCATATCCACAGGTCCATATTCCACAGGTCAGTGCAGTGTTCTTTAGTTTAATGAGAAATTATCAGGAGGTGCCACTCCTGATAATTTCTGTTTTCTGACTCATTTGTTAACTTGCAACACAAAATAAGTAGTGATTCTTTCAAAACACATCAACTCTCTGGTGGAGACCTATATCCAACCTCCAACCCAACACCAAGAGGGTAAACAACGCTCCACCAGTGGAACCAGCACAAACAAATATAATACATAAATATGCACACACACACACACACATATATAACCCCCACAAACAGTATAAAACCCAATTAAAAACACAAGCAAAGAATGATGGTGGCCACACAACACACTGTGGAGATTGTTTAACACTGAGGGTTATTAGGATAAATTACATGTACACACGTTATTTACTTGAAGGAAATCATGGAAACAGAAACATACTGGCCAGTTTTCTACCAGCACTTTTACTGACAGGCATTTCACCTGGTCTTCATCTAAACAGGCTTGTTCACACTTTACACTACAGCATAAACACTATAAAAATAGTCCTATTGTGTTGCAAAACATGCTGAAAGCCCTTTCCTCAAGCCCATCCAAACCTCTCGGGAGCTGCTGGAGTGTGTAAAGGGATTTCAGCTCACAGATACAGTCCAATTCACCCCAATCTCGGCCTGCTCAACCCAGAACAGCCTAAACCCTTCCAGACTGGATTAGGACCTGCGGGCCGATGGTGCTGGACAGCGATGAGAAGCCCTGGCTATGGTTTCCATTCTGTTTTCAGCAGAGATCCCCCCAGAGCCAGACCTCCAAAGAGAGACTAAGACCTTCCCAGATCACTGACCACACTAATACCCAAGTCAACAAAAAGCTACAGCTAGTACAGAGACATTCTGAGTTTTCTATTAATGTCTGGTGTATCAGGTGTATCGTACTCCCCCATCTCACTCTGAGGTACGTCAAGAGTAAGGGTGAAACAAAAGTATTTTGTCAGTATTTTATTCAGGTAAAAGTAAAAAATAAATAAAGATCTAATGATATGTGCACTAAATCTTTGTGTAAAAACATAGCAAAGTATTAAAGTATAATTTTTTTGCAGACATCCCACTTCGCCTGTGACTCGCAGGACTCATATATTAATAAAGGCTTCCTGACTTCCACAAATATTACACATGACAAGAAATCAGAATACTGTATATCAGGACCAGTTATGTTTTTAGAATGAGTGACAGAAGTAGAGAGAGTGTGAAACAGAGTATCCTGATTTGTCGACGGAGCTCAAACAGAATGTAAATCCTGCCATCAGAGAACACTAATGACTCTACTAATCTCCTGCTATGGTGTTTCCAATTGTTTCCATGATGCAGCTTAGTGGTTCTTAAAGTGTTGCTGTGTTGCTCAGTAGTTGCTATTATATATGCCTGCTGGTTGCTCAGATGTGTCTGGTTGCTGTGGTAGCTCATGCGGTTGGTATGGTGTTACTACTGCTTTTGTTTCATTGTCAACTTTGTAAGATGGCAACATTTTTGCACTCAATAAATTCTTATGGGAAAAAAACTGTCGTTACCAGTTGCACTGAAATTTTTTTTTGCAGAAAAATAAAAATGAAGGAAAAAAAATTAATAATATATATATATAGGATATAATATAGTTAAAATAAGGACTGATTGGTGCCCAGGCTTCCAGTCCAGCCCATTTAGCAAGGCTTTATGACTGCAAGTGCTTTGACTGTTGGGCTTTAAGAAGTTCATGACACGGTTAACGACAGGCTTCATTCAGTAACTACGAGAATAAAGTAGGTATAACAAAGCTCTTACATAACACAGAACATACAGATTTAGCTTTAAAACTCCTGTAAATAGGTCACTGCATGCTGATCTCTCTGCTTCCCATAAAATAATTAGAAGAAAAAGAACAGATAGAACAAAAACTAGCAATATTTCACCCTTAAAGAAGGTTAGTGCAGAGGTCGAGTGAGTAACTGCATCAGCGTTTAATCAGAAACGGCCCATACGGCCGTACAGCACAATCACACTATTAATCTGTGTGTAATGCACAAATTTAATCTGCAAAAAATCTGTTACTAATCCGACGCACAGGGTTCTGACATTAATCCTCTGAACATAACATATCATCGCCCCTTCCCTGGATACATGAGTGAAGATGCCAGCCAAGGTCTTCGGAACATCTGTAAACATCTTAGGCCAATTAACCTACAAGAACTGCTGGGATAATAAAATAAAAAAATATACTATTTATCCTATACTAAACTACTTTTTATAAATTTTTCACACCAACAGAAGAAACTGATGGTTGAATGAGCTGATTTGATTATAATTGGCCTTTCCGAACTCCACCCACGAAGTTTGAAAGTGTTCATCACTGCTCTGATGATAAAATCTTATTCAGCCCTAATAAAACCCACTGTAGATCTGCCACCTCAGTGTATAATATCACAATAACTGAATTTAAAATTTGTATGATTTTCCTTCATAAATCATTGGTTGTTTAGATCAGCAATTTCAGTTAAATATATCATATAGCAGACGAACACAGTGATATTTAAGAAGTGAAATGAAGTTTATAGACAGTACAGAAAGTGTGCAATAATTCTTTAAACTAAATTAGACAGGTGGATAAATTTGGGAACCCTTGTTGTTTTATTCATTTGAATATCTTTAGCACTTATTATTGGAACACAAAATTTATTTGGTAAGCTCATTGACCCTTGACCTATATACACAGATGAATACAATTATGAGAAAGGGTTAATGTGGCCAAATTTTTCTCCTCTTTGTATCTTCGCTGAATAGGGCAACATGGGAGCCTCAAAACAACTCTCAAATTATCTATGAGATCTCCAATGATCTCATAGATTTCAGCTGTCAGTTTCCACTGTGAGAAACATAGTGAGGAAATGGAAGCACACAGGCACATTTCTAGTTAAGGCCAGACCGGTTGCCACTCCAGTGAGCTAAGAACAGGAAACTGAGGCTACAATTCACACAGGCTCACCGAGATTGGACAATAGAACAACACTGGAAAAACTTTTCCTGGTCTGATGAGTCTTGATTTCTGCTGCGACATTTGGATGATAGAGTCAGAATTTAGCATCAACAACATGGACCCATCTTGCCTTGTATCAATGGTTCAGGCTGGTGGTGGTGCTGAAATGGTGTGGGGGATATTTTCCTGGCACACTTTGGGCCCATTAGTGCCCATTAAGCATTGTGTCAACAGAGCCCACAGCCTACCTGAGTATTGTTGCTGAACATGTCCATCCCTTTATTACCACAGTGTACCTGTATCTTCTGATGCTACTTCCAGCAGGATAATGCTCCATGTCATTAAGCGCAAATCATCTTAGACTGGTTTCTTAAACACGACAATGAGTTCTGTACTGTATTGGAATGATCTCCACAGTCACCAGACCTCAATCCAATAGAGCACCTTTGGGTCGTGGTGGAACGGGAGATTTGCATCATGGATGCGCAGCCGACACAATCTGCAGCAACTGCGTGATGCTATCATGTTAATATGGACCAGACTCTCTGAGGAATGTTTCCAGTGCCTTGTTGTATCTATGCCACAAAGAATTAAGGCAGTTCTGAAGGCAAAATGGCGTCAAACCTGGGACTAGCAAGGTGTACCTAATAAAGTGTCTGGTGAGTGTATATAGCACACTACTTAGGCACAATAGGAGTACACAATAATTTCCCCTTTAGGGTTGCATTAGCAGAACACACCAACAGCTACAATCTGAAACTGGCTCGACAAAAATTCAGAAGCACAGCAAACTATATTTTATATTCAATTGCCTCAACTCTGAAGTATTCAGATCTTCAGAGAAAGGTATGTGGCAAACTACTACAGAACAGCAAGTAAAATACCCACACCTAGCCCATTCCCTTCATCCATATTCTAAACACTGACCAGACTGCAAGCTCTTCACTGGGGTTATCAGTTAGGCGTCTTCTTTCTTCAGTGTTTTGCTGAAGCCCATGACACCTCTGGAAGTCTGGAATCTCAGCCCTTCTTAGCCACAACCACTGACTGAATCTTTCAGCTACTTCTGAAAGCTCCTTTCATAATATCTACATTTAGAATGTTATTAATATATATTCACCCTAAAGAGAGACTATAGCTCTGCCTCATTATTGAGTCATAGTGACCCATGATCCTGTCTCCGGTTCACTGGTTGTCCTTAATTCAAAACTGTTGGTAGGTACTGAATCCTGCATATTGGGAACACCTGCCTGATGTTCTTGAGATATTCTGACCCAGTTGTCCAGACCATCACAAAGTTAAAGTGTCTCAGATTAACACACTAACCATTTTTCCTAGCTCAACACATCAACCTCAAAAAATGACTGTTCATTTGCTGCCTAATCTACTAGAGGTGTAAGAAAATATCAACGAATCAAAGTTTTTGTATTGTTGCCATTCCATGAAGCTTTACTGTTCTTGAGCTAATCTGAAGCTACATGAAGTTTGGAGGTCTGTAGTGATGGACTCTGCAGAAAGTTGGTTCCTCTGTGCACTATATGCTCCTCAGCATCCGCTGACTTCACTATGTTATAATATCACTAACAGTTGACAGTGGAATATTTATTAGTGATAAAATTTCACGACTGGACTTGTTGCACAGGTGCTGCATCCTATCCCAGTGCCACGCTGGAGTTCACTGAGCTCCTGAGAGCAACCTATTATTTCACTAATGTTTGTAGAAGCAGTTTGCATGCACATGTGGCTATAGAAATGACTGGAGCAACTGAGTTCAATGATTGGGAGGGGTAGTGAACACTTTTGGCAATATATTGTATATCCATCCCTAGAATCAATAATAATTAATTCACCAGTAAGTGGTTTTAATGTTTCAGTGGGCTGGTGCCTTTATTAGAAAGCAGTCTTTTACCATAATGCTTTCTTATGAAGCTTTAAAACTTAAACAATTTTTCTATTAATGGATAATTTGAAAATGCATATTTTCCTGGGGACAAATATTATTTAATATTTTTCCATATCTTTTCCAAATCCAAGTCTTGAAGTACAGTAGGTATAGCTTTTGTACAGGTGGCACAGTGGTCCCAATTGTACAGTATTCTACAGCATTTGCAGGCTCTAAATTTTGCTCTCAGATCTATTACTAATTTTCAACATACTTTCAAATTTAAAGAGGCTCTTTAAATTCATCTTTATGTCCCAACCCAGCCTGTAAGAGTGAAAAAACAATCTGATAAAGACTAAAGTGCCTTATCTCAGGAGTTCCTGCTGGGGATTATGTGCAGAACTTTAGGTCACAGTTTATCACTTCATAAAGGGCCAGGAAAATGAATGAGCTTCTTTTCTACAGCCAGCGTTACAGATAAGATCTTTCTGACTGAAACATTTTTAGAGCTTTTTAACCCATACACTAATCAGCTCAGTGAAGAGGTGTCAGTTTGTATTTACACTTAAATAAGGGCTTTTTTACTCCAGTACTATTTGGTCCGGTTAAAAAGGACTCTGGTTCGTTTGTACCCCTTAGTGCGGTTCGATTGATCAGGTGTGAAAACAGTAATCGCGGTGCAGCAAAACAATTGGACCAAGACCAGCTTGCGGACGTGGTCTCAGTCTGGTCCCAAACGAACTTTCGAGCAGTTTGCAATTGTTAGCAATGTTAGCCTAGAAATTGCATTTACAAAACTTTGCAAAAGGCTTAAAATCAAGGATAGTAAAAGGCATGTAAATGTCACAGAAAGTCACAGTAGAGCCACATGTCACATGTGACTAAAGTTTTCAGTGTGAGGATAGAACTGTTACAGTGGGAAGAATGAAACTGAAAAAACAATACGTCATATTTAGCAGCATAAAGCCAGGGGATCCTGCTGTTGACAGTTCTATACAGCCAGTGGCTGGATGGCAAAACTAGACTTTTGAGAGAGGTAAAGCGGAGTGGAGAAAGGCGAGTACATGCAGTGATCACAGAAAATAAAACGAGAGGAAGATGAAGAAAGAGAGGGAATTAATGTGTGTGATCTCTCTGCGGATTAGTGGAGGTTTTGTCTTCCAGCATCAATAATCTCACCCATCCACTCTCTCTACATCATCCTGCTGCATGTAACCCTCCACCATTTCTCCATCCCCCTCTTCCACCCCTCCCTCATTCACTCCTTCATCAGCTCCATACACTACTCGTCCTCCACAGCTGTAATCTCTTCATCCATCCAGCTCCCTCTCTCTCTATCTCTCTGTTGTTTTCAGTATATGTCAGCATTAAAGCACATATTTGTAATGTGTGACACCATCCTGAATCCTTACTACACCTCTGCCCTTTGTAACAAACCAAACTGTGGTAAAATCGGGTGTGATTATTATAGTTGGATTAAACACCTTCCTCAGTGTAAATAAATGCACTATAAGGCTATGCGGAGTCTACGTATATATGTCTATGACATTATCAGTACTATGATGAAGTGTCTGGAGCTGAAAGCTAGCATATTTTGAGATACTATCTCAATATTTTTAAGTGTTTTTTTTCCTCTAGTGAAGCTTACCATACATAACATACAGCATATTTGGAGCCACAGCCACACTCTTCAACACATTAAAATAGAAGTCCAGTTTGTGTTATTAAATTAATCTATTCTCTCCAAGGTCTGAAGGCTTATTTTGATATTGTGTGATTTCTCTAAAAGCACCAATATAAATCCATGTCTGATGCAGTCCTCAATTGAGTATCCATTCTGCTTCTGCCTCTGTACAGTCTACAAGTATCTCAAAATAATGAGATAGTATCTCATCTCATAGTATATATAAATCCCCAATGGGGAAATTCATGTGCAACAGCACACAGATAATAATAATAAATAAGTAAACACAAAAAGTATACACATCAGAGTCCATACCCAAGTAAAAAGTGCTAATGGTGCTTCTTAAGTACAAACATCAGGTGTTATATAATTATATACCTTCTCAAAATAATGAGATAGCAGGTTACTTAATAATAATAAAAAATGTACTGGATTATTTTTTTTATTTATTTTTTTTAGGTTGCGGGAATGGGCTTTCATACTTTGTCATGTTTTACTACACCAAAAGTCCATTTTACAACAGAGTTCTCCTTTAGTCTTTGCCAATGTGATGGAAAGGCTAAAGTTTGGAGAAAGAAACTATCTGCTTATGATTCCAAACATACCAGCTCATCTGTGAAACACAGTGGATGTAGAATCATGGCTTGGGCTTGCATGGCTTATTTTGGGATGAGCTCATTAATCTTCATTGATGTAAAGTGAACTCAGAAGTCTACAGAAACATTTTGTCCGTAAATATAATGAAACATGAAACCAAACGGAATGGGAGATCCTTCATCATGCAGCAATATAATGACCCAAAACCCACTTCAGCCTGGAAAAGCATGACATAGAAAGAATGCAGAAGGTTAGTGATGCCAGTCTATCCAGCCAATCCAGGAGCGGCTGGATCATGCAAAGTGTAGTAGGGTTGGTTTCAGGAGAAAGTTTGAACACCGTTGGTACAGACAGTTACTGAACACCCCATCAGATGCTGATGGTATGTGTTCACTGAAAGTTCACAGAAGACCTAGAAGTCTTTGGTTATTGAAGATCAGGAAAAGCAAAATCTGGAAATAAGCAGTGTTTTTTTAACCCTTTACACATGCTTGCTTCACCTAAATTGCAAGCAATATAAACAGTTTACATGGTTAATATTTGCCCTTTACCTTTCTTATGTTACATTTCTTTCAAAAAGTGCTACTCTTTTTTTATTAGTTTTTTAATAAAATGTAAAAGAAAATGAATTAAACTCAAGAAATGAGTAGAACATTTGTTTAGTTTCAAATTTACAAATGAAGCAATGTTTATTAGCCCTTGGCCAAATACTATAATACTATACTGTATGTCATATAAATGTGTAGGGGGGGGGGGGGGGGGTGTACAGTGTGTGTTTATCGAAAATGTGTTTTGATATATGTTTTTCACAAAAAAAATGAGCCAATGCCAATGAGTTTGAGTTAGAGTGTTGATTAACATCACCCTAGAAGTGATGTGGGGAAAAAGCGCCATCTACCCACCCAGAGAGAGGAAGGCCAATTGTGCTTTCTCAGGGCTCCGGCAGCTCATGGCAAGCTGCATGACCAGGATTTGAACCAGCAATCTCCTGATCATAGTGGCTGCGCTTTAAAGCGCTGGACCACTCGGCACCCCAGAAGGTGTGTGTTCTGTATATGATGTAACAGGCTACTGTTTTCTAATTGGCTACTCATTTGCCTAAGGCTAAACTCTGCTGAGCGTATTCACTGTATGACGAGTTTGCTCTCGACAGAATGCACTCTCCACATCTCTCCACTGAAAACAATAAGATGTGATGACAGGAAGTGGCCTGTGGACACGTGAATTATTTACCTCTAACATCTCAATCTTCCCATCAGAGTTCTGGTCGAATTTCTGCATGAAGTCACTTATCTTCATTCTTAATGAAGCATTTACAGGCTCCTGAAAAACACAAAAACATATATATTTATATATTTATACATATATATTTCGTAACACTTAGGGCTACTAATTAGTAGCCTCATTAGGGTTAATAAGGCTACAGGACACCTACATAAGCATGTCATAACAACTGACATAAACATACATAAACATTTATAAATGCTTATTTTAAAATGCATCAGCTGTCATAATAGCTATTATCAATTCTTATGTCAACAACAATGTTAAGTGACGGATTTTAAGTTATCATGACATTTTTTGCAGTAAAGTGACATAGCATGTTATATAAACTGATTTTCCTCAAGAGCTCTGAGGAAATGCTGAGCTGAAAAATGCTGTTATAAATACAGCGTATTAGGTTACACTTTTTTGTAATAAAACGTGGTCAGAGGACAACAGACACAGAATACAGGAAGTGGTAAGGTAAATAGATTCAAATGTCAGCAGTTTCTGTGTTATGAAAACATTTATCACACGAATGATGAATACGGTAAAAAGAAATTCATTAAAAAAAAATTTGTACCACTTAGACTGTAATGCAGTTAGCTGATCTTTTAGAGCTTTTAGGGATTAGAAGTTACTGGTGGCTAAAAGGATTCTCATCCTTGTGCTGCTGAATTAAATTAAGTCATTATTACAGTGGTTAAGAGATGTTTTGTAAAGATGATTTAAACATTTAATTTAGCTTTGCTCATAAAAATATCAGACTATTTAAATGTGTCTGAAAAGTTATTATATATCGTAAACATTTAAAAAGACTAAGTTCAGTTTGTATAGAGTTTGTTTTAGTATTAATTGGAAAACAGTTTGGTGTTATATTTAATTCATAAAAAGGATCATGTTACATCAAAGTTCACTGTTTAAAAAATTATTTGGGAGGGTGGTATATATAACCCATGCACATTGTTTACATTGTTTACAAATACTAAATGTATTTGTGAGAAAGTAAAATAAATTACAATGGGTAAATTCTGCCTACACTACCGTATTTTTTCGCACTATAAGGTGCACCTAAAATACTTTAATTTTCACAAAAATCGGCAGTGTGCCTTTTAATTCAGTGCGTCTTGTGTATGAATTTTACCAGTCAGGTTGGAAGTAGCAGTAAAGCCACTCCGCTAAAGTACAGCATTTTACAGTTGTTTCAGTTTAGTTCTCCAGCACCGGGGCTGGAGTCGCATTAGCATTAGCCGCTAACCGCTATTTTCCCGTTAAGAGGGGAGTATTATTGGCCTGTATCCTGCTCCTAACCACGGCTAGCACCGCTGGAGCAGCATTAGCATGACCAGCTAACCGCACTCGCTATTTCCCTATTCAGAGGGGAGTATTATCGGCCTGTAGCCTGCTTCTAACCCCGGCTAGCACTGCTGGAGCGGTTAGCCGCTAATGCTAACGCGCCAGCATTACTGCTGGAGAAATTTGGTAATCTAAGCCTACTGTAAATAAACGGAAGCACTTTACTCATCCAAACAAACAGCTTTCAGGAGAGTTATCTAAGTACATTAACAATCGTTTGAAAATAGACGTTCATTGATAGTGATGATAGTGATTGATAGCAAAACATACGATACTCATTTGGTAACAGTAACAAATGCAACTTAAAAATATAAAGTAACATATACCTAAAAAACTATTGGTTGCCTGCGCACTTGTTGTGGAGTAGAGCTGCTGTTTTGAAGGTAAGATTAGTTTACATGTTTTTGTGTATGATCTTAAAAGTTGATGTATGTAAGTATTAGTTCTATATTAAGATTTGTAGTTAGTGTTCTCGAGTATAACGAGGATTTTACCCTTCTGGCACAGGCCGGCTCTCGTAGCAGGCTAATTATTAACACATTAGCCAGTGCTAACCCCTCTGTGCAAGCAAAGTTAGCTAACCCTAGCTATATTCGAGAGATAGCTAGTTAGATATTGCTGTTTAGCCTTAATATTAAAATGTAGTGCTATCTGGCCAGTGTGCAGGTTCATGGTAAAAACGTTGGCTACTTTAAACAAGCTAGTTAGCTTATTTGACATGGTTTGCATATAACTAATGTTAATAAGATAACTAGCTAGCGCTTTCACTGCTAAACATAAAATCAGGCTCTTGACTCAATTCATGGCAAGTTTTAATTGTCGATTATAAAACAACATGGCTAGAAGAAGGTTATTGGTACGTTTTAGAGAGTATAACAGGGTAGATGTCACTGATATAGCGTTAGGTAAGTTAAATAACTGGAACTTCTAAGTAAGTGAAGTTTGCACAGGCTTTTAGCTGTGGTTCTAACTCCCTAACAATGTTTTAAAGTAAATGTAACCTTCTCTGAATAAGTAGCAGTTAGCTAGTCATATTAAAATATAATATATAATATTTAACAAATATGAAGTAGATAAAGAAGTAACAATCATGTTAATGTTACTTTGTTTTTTTAAAGGTAAAACCTACCCAACAATAGTATTGAACATTATTTAAACTTATTTTAACTAAAATCTATTTGTTTTAGTCTGTCACAACTGATACATTTAGATAATCCTAACTCAATATATGGGGTGAAATCTACCCAAACAAACTGTGTGCAAATTCTTACCTCACATTTACTGAGTAGATTCTGTAATTTGTTTTTTTACAGTGTTGCCTGCAAAACTCTATAACTGACCTTCTGAGACTTAAATCATATAATGTTTTTTTATTTATTGTATTCATTATTTGTAGATTCATATGCAACGTGCTGGAAGTAATTTGTCTGTTATGTTTTCACATTTAACTAAATGAAAAATATGTTTTATTGTATTTATTTAAATGTATGTTTTGATTTATATATTTTTATAGTTGATGACCGTAGCATGAACCCTAAAAATTATTTCACTTAGTGAAAGCCGAAGCAATCACATTAAAAATATGAAGAGCTACCACAACGCTATATTTCATCCCAAACTAATGTCTCCAAAATCTAGATCACCTGACATCTGTTATGTCACCTTGACCTTAACCAGCTGTTATGGCAGTTTATGCAGTTAGTAATAAATGTTTCTAAATGTTTGTCTGTTTGTCAGTTGTTATGAAATGCTTATGTAGGTGTCATTTACCCTACAGTAAAGTGTTACCAATATTTATCTTTTCCCCATGAGAATTTAATAGAAGATGTAGTCTACTACTTTACAAATCATCAAATCATTAGCAATAAAAATCGTTAGTAATAAAAGTATTAAAACATAAAAAAGCAAACCTATTCAATCAGCTCTTGAATAGCAGTATATTGAATGTATTTGATGTCATTCTATAATAGTTTTGCTGTGCAAATTTTGAATTTATTATAGTATTATAATAGCGTATTGTTGATTATGTCCTTATTATATAATACTAATGTGATGCTATTCCAAACATTAAGTGAAACACTTTTCTACTGAGGACACAGCGTGAACTCACAGCGTTTACTCCTTTCCGTGCCGACTCCAGCTCCTCAAGGAAGTCCTCCAGCTCCTGACCCTCGATGAAACCATTACCTAAACAGAACAGTGTGCTGAGTTCATCTGATACATCCATCATACTGTAAAACTCATTTTAGCTCCATATTTACACTCTGGTTCCATTCAAAAGAAGTTGTGCTTATTAACAGATTGTTTTACGTGGATGATTAAATGTGATTTATAACCTAAACACAATATTGTCAATACTGTTGGCCAGTATGTACAGGGGTATGAAAAGAGCACCCCTGAGACTACTTATTTCTACAGTCAGAGAGTCAGAGAGAGGACAGTAGGTCATGCTGTTTCCCCATCAGCAGCTGAAGTCTGAAAGAGAGTACCGTAGGTCATGCTCCTTCTCCATCAGCAGCCGAAGTCTGAGAGAGAGTACAGTATGTCATGGTGCTTCTCCATCAGCAGTCAGAGTCCGAGAGAGGACAGTAGGACATGCTGTTTCTCCATCAGCAGCCAAAGTCAGAGAGGGTCTTATTTGAAGGCCATATTTGCACAGGAGTAACTGCACAATAGAACAGGGCACCACCAGCCTAGAGCCTGATAAATCTCAGAGGGTGTTTTTTATTGTCAAACATTGATTTAATTAATCTTTCTACCATCAAATCCCAAGAACAGTTCTCTAAAACAAGTTTTCTTGGTTTTCCAGGCCTTAACAATTTGATTGTCCCAATTTCTGTCATTTCTCATGTACAACCTGAGGGCCTGAAGATCAAAAATATTATTTTTTCTTTAGTCTTGTTCCTTATGCACAAGTTGGAATTCTCTAGATTCTCTGAACCTTTTGTTGATATAATGGGCTGTAGATGGTGAGATATCCAAAGTCTTATTCTAGTACCTATAATATTCTATTAGGATATTTTTTCTAAAATTGTGCTAAATTTTTTAGACAAAGAGCGAGAGAAAAAAAATTTTTTGTCTGGCATTTAAAAATTTTTTTTATACCCAGTTGTATGAGAAGACATGTTTATCTTTTCACTGAACTGTTCAAAAGACAGTTTTTAAAACTTTTGTATCCCACTGTATAAGAGCTGCAGGGTTGAGTCAGTACAGACTCTATATCCCAGGCACAAACATTTTCCATGATAACTGCGTTAAATATCTTAATCTATAGCTGTAGGTCACCAGATCATATCAGTAGATGTTTTCACATCCATGTCCATGCTCTGCTTGATTGTTTACGATCCAGCTAGATAACGTTCTGTAAAGAACAGCAGGCATGAAAGTGGGGGTGGACTGGACTAAACAGGACTGAGCTCAGGCTTCTGTTAGATTCAGTGGTTCTTCCTTAGAGAACAGAATGAGTGCGAGCATCATGACTCCTGAACATAACGCATTACTGTAAATCCCCCAGCACTGAGCCCCCCATCCAATCCACCCCCACCCCCCACTCAGCTTATGGAAAGGCGAACGCATGCATTCATGTGTTCCTGTTCATGACCTACTTTTCTTCCTGAAGCCCAGCACAGATTATCTACCTCCAAATAATAACAATAATAAGCACTGTTTTTCCTGCTCTTAGCTCTCTACCTGTGCTTAGGAGCGACTGTGTGGATGAAGGTGGAGAATAAAACACCCAATCAGAACCTAGTTCCTAAGCAGCTGCATGGCAGGTCTGATGAATGAGGGTGAAGTCAGTGATCTGCAGTAAAAGTCCAGTATTCACACAAACCTAAAGCAGATTAGGATGATCTGAGCTGCTAAGTGAGGAAAAGAGAGGAGGACATAATCCCGCCTCCCAGTAACACAGACCCTCTCCTATACCCTCACCCTCACCACTTATACTGCACTTAACATTTCACCATCTGCACTGTTCTACAGTCTATATAAATATTTTATATGAAGTAGTAATGCAGTGGGGGAAATAATTATTTGATATCCTGCTAATTTTGTAAAGTACCTTACAAAGACATAAACAGTCTCAAATTTGTATTGTTTATTTTAACAGACAGAATATCAACCAAATATTCCAGAAAAAAAAAAACATTAAATAAAATGTAAAAATTAACCAGCAAGAATTCTGACCCCCAGACCAGTTACGTACCTCTGAAGCACACACTGTCCTTTTAAGAAGATACCACCACCATGGACAAGATCAAAGAGCTATCAGAAAACCTCAGGAACAAGACTGTAGACATGCACAAGACTGGAATGGGCTACAAGATAATCAGCTTGGTGAGAAAAAGACAAGATAACACTGAATCACCCTCACCCTAGAACTTTATGCAGGATCTCACTTCATGGTGTAAGGACGATTCTAAGGAAGGCATAAGGAGTTTTATAATGATCTCAAGGAAGCTTATCTAATCAAATATGTATGTAATAAAATACACAATGTTTTATCAATATGTAAAACTTCCCACCTCATGCCCATTTCCCCATCATCCCCACCTCATGCCCACTCCTAACTCCCCAGCTCATCCAACTCATCCCCAACTCCTACCATATCCCCAACCCCTTACCTCATCCTTAACTCCCACCTTATCCCCAATTTATGCCCATTTCCCAATCATTCCCAACTCATCTAACTAATCCCCACCTCATCCCTACTTCCCCAGCTCATTCCTAAAACCCCACCTCATCCAACTCATCCCCACTTCATCCCCAACTCTCACCATATCCCCAACTCATCCTTAACTCCCACCTCATTCCCAACTCATGCCCATTTCCACATCATCCCCAACCTCATCCAACTCATCCCCACCTCATCCCTACTTCCCCAGCTCATTCCTAACTCATCACCTCATCCAACTCATCCCCACCTCATCACCAACTCCCAACAAATCCCCAACTCCCAACATATCCCCAACTCATCCTTAACTCCCACCTCATTCCCAGCTTCCCACCTCATCCCCAACTCACCATAGGAATACATACATACACACAATCATCACTCACAGTCCATTTTAGGTATTCTGCATGCAAAAAAAAGATGCTTTTAATTGTGTGGATGTGTGTGTGAATTCAAATATTGCTCTGCTCTCTACTGGAAGTTTTTATGTTAAAATTCCTCTTTATGAGCTTCTTTGTATTAAACAAAAAAAAATATATTATACAAAATAAAGTGGCAAAAAATATTTTAGTTGTTTTAGATGTTTGGATGCTGGTGCAGATGTTGATCCAGAGTGAAACTCACCATCGCTGTCGAAGTGTCTCCACACGTCCATGAACTGTGAGGCGGTGAGCTCTGCCAGGTGCAGGTGAGGTACGGGTTCAGCCATCGCGCTCTCTCTCTCGCTCTTGTGCTCTCTTGCTCTGCTATCACTCCTCAGCTCCTTCACACTCTCTGAAACACTCTCACTATCAGCTCTGTTATTTACCCCCCTCTACCTCCCATCACCATCCCCCTCTTCCCTCTCTTCTTTCATCCACCCCTCCCTCTCTCCTCCACGCTCTCTCACTCTCTGTACCGGCCTGCAGAGGCGCACACTCCCAGAGCACTCACTCAGTAAAGATGCTCCATATGAGGGTTCACGCGACAACAGTTAATCTGGAACACACTGAGCGTTTTCACTGCGTGTGATTCACACTGTTGACCCTCTTTATAGAGAACTATTAATCTATTACAGCAATTAGATCACAGTTCTGGGGTGGAGGAACTGGAGAGATTTGGGCACACAGAGAAAAAAAAACTAAATATGGAGAAATGCACCCAAAAAATAAACACTTTCAACATCCCCCCCTCAACTACCCTCACAACCCCACTACAACCCCCCACAACTACCCATATTACCCTCTCCACCACCCAACTACCCTCACCAACTCCACACCCCCCCCCAACTACCCTCTTCACCTCCCAACTACCCTCTTCATCTCCCAACTACCCTCTCCACCTCCCAACTACCCTCACCACACCAAACAACTACCCAGACAACTACCCACACTCCCCCACAACTTGACAAATACCACCCTACCCCCCCCAACAAATACCTAGACAACCTCCCACACCTGGTTTCTGTGTTTTCCTTAGCTTGTTTGGCTCCGTTTTGTTGCTGTCTTGTCTCCGCCCTGTCAGCAGTGTTCGGTTTGTAGCCCCACCCCCTTGTTACCTATTCCAAGTGTTCCTTTTTTTCTCAGCTCTATATGTAATATTTTGTAGTAAAAATTTGTGTAGTTTGTTAATCTTTGTTTTATTTAATTTGTTTCTCTTTTAGTTACAATTATCTTTGTCTAGTTAGTCTCAGCTTTGTTTACAAGTCTTTAATATTATTTGTTTCTTAGTTTCTTTTTCTTTACTTAATTAAAGCCTCACATTTGCATCCTGCCTTAAACGTTTTTTATAGTCTGAATATTCTTAATAATTTAAAGAGCTGAACTGTAACTACACTATCATGCTTTTAACTTCTAGTACTGAGCCCCAACCCCCCATCCCCACACCCAGCGCAGCATTTACGGTGTTAAAATAACGCACACAGACACACTAAGTTCTTCATTAACAACTGAGTGTACATAAAAAAAACAGGCACACAAACACACACACACACACACACACCATGAACTGAAGCTTCTCCACATCACTGATCAACACGAAAAGCTAATTTGCCCCTCAGAGACGCAGTGAGAACACACACATGAACACTGTCTGCGTTAATAACACAACACACACAGTACACACATCATATTTGGCAGTATAGCCTGAGTGAAGAGGAAATCCACCGTGTTAACACGCTTCACGACTCCAGCATGAACAAACCGAGTGTGAACACGAGGTCCAGCTGCATATTAAATATACAGAGGATTCAGCTGTGAGCTTTCTGTTCCACACTCAGATCAGCTCCACATGAGGTCTAACCAGAAGAGATGGTCTATATGGTCTCTGGGAAATATTTACACCTGGAAAGACAAGGCAAGATTTTCCAAGATTTTTCAGAGTGAAGAGACTCCGCCCACATAGGTGATTTCCTTTTTAGGTGCCGCTTTACGAAAACATTTGTTTTAAAAAGTGCTATATACATGAAATTTATATTTGAGTGTGTATGTACTCACCATCTCTAAACGCTAAACCTGAGAAAGAAAAGGTAAATCTGGGAAGGTGGCTAAACCTGAAGAGCCATAGCTAAACCAGAAAAGGAAAAGCTAAACCTGAAGAGATAAAGCTAAATTTGGAGACCTAAAGCTAAAGCCGAAGAGCCAAATCTAAACTTTGAGAGCCAGGTTACAGTTACAGAGAGCCGAGCCACTTCCTAACTCCTCCTTTATATCATAAAGTTAACATAAACCGCTAGGAGAAGCTGCAAGTGAATCCTAAATGAATAAGGGTGAATGAAGATGACAGACTAAAACTTTAGCCACAATATTATCTGTTATTATCTGTTAATTTGCTAGATTGTAATTATTTTTTATTTTATAAAAATGTAGACATATGGTCACTGAACCTTTTCTTCAGCCTGACCCGACAGAACTCGATGAAAGTTGGACTGAAACCTGAAGTGCTTTTGCTTATAGTGAAAGATCACTTCCCATAGTTGGAAATGGTCTGAGAAATCCATTACAGTGTGTTTTTCTATTTAAACTTTGTTGATCATTTCACTTGAAAGCCATATTCTGACTAGTGCTGCACGATATGGCCAAAATGTATTTTGCGATATATTCTTTAATTTCGGTCGATACATCATCATTTCGATATCAATATAAATATGGCAGTTTGTCTGAAAATGTAAGTCTTTTAAGCCTCTTCTCACAAAAACTATATAATACTTTAAAAATAAAAATGGTCAAAATAAATCAATGCTCACTTTTATTTGCATATAGCAAAATAAAAACGATATCCCTGCCAAACACAAACCTATAACCTATATACATATTACCAATACAAATAACTTTAAATAACAACAGAGGCAGAGCTTCTTATTCTTTTGTAAACAAATTTAACAGATTAAAACAAAAGTGCTTCAACCAGGATAAAGAACACAAAAAGCCTTTTTATACATAAAAGGAGCATGATATCCCAGTCAAATAAACAAATCTATAGGCTTTATCAACTACAAAAAAATTAGTTACAACATAAACCAAGCTGACCCAGGCCTAACCTAGACTCGGCTCCAGCGCAGGATATTTTAGATATATTTTAGAAATGTTAGCCTAGCCGATCTAGCTATGTGCCTGTGTGATTCGTCATCACACACTGATGTGATTGTGTTCAGCTCTGCAGCGAACTCACGCCAGTAAAAACGTCTGTCCGTGACAGATTCTATAAATAATACATATCGATATACCACAAAAATATTACTGTTATTAAAACATTTCTCATTGCGATAAATACCGATATTTAATTATTGTCCAGGCCTAAATCAGACTAATACAAAACTTAACTGACCAGCAAAACAAACTAAAATAAACAAAAAGAACTATCTGAACATTATTCAACAATCAGAAACTCCTTAAAAAACAAAAATACCACTCTGCTGTGATGCCATTCCTAACTCCCAACATCCAAGTCCCAAATCCAGCATAAATCAACAGTACCCAGCTGTTCTAATTGACGTATAAACTTACAATGCATCCGGAAAATATTCACAGAGCTTCACTTTTTCTAGTTTTTCCACAGTTTATGTTACAGCCATATCCCAAACAAAATTAAATTAGTATTCTTCCCCTCAAAATTCTACATAATACGCCATAATGACATAAAAAATATTTTTTTGCTAATTTATTAACAAAAAACATATAAGTATAAGTATTCACTTTTTTTTTTTTTTTTTGAGTCTTTTCATGGCATTCCAAATTGCTGCATGATGTATATAATTTAATTTGCTGTGTGAGACGTTTCGTCTTTTTCTTTCATGGACCAGAACTCTTGACACAAACCTAATAAGACTAAAGCAGTGGCCATCAAACTCCCAGTTTAACCAGAGAACCCGTGCATTAAACATGAATGTGCACAAGGAGCTGCAGTGTGGGAGGTAGGCCGTGTGCGGGAGGGCGTGTGAAAGCAGTGTGTATGTAAGTGCTGCATGTGTATGTGCTGCGGTGCGTATGTACGCGGTGTGTGTGTGTGTGAAAGCAATGTGTATGTAAGCAGTGCGCGTGTTAGCTGCATATAGGCTAAACTGCATGTAAGTAATAAGTGACATGTCTGTTAGAATTGCTGTTCATATCTGACGGGAGCTAATACATTATTTCTTCCAGATTCCTGATCATTTAGTTGTTCACTCTGAGATACAGTGCCTCAATACAAACCCACCCACAGCTCTTTAGAATCATAGTTTCATAAAATAAATTAGAATCTACAATAATCTGTGAGCTAACAAACTATTTTAAACATTATTATTTATCCAGCACCTGTTTTTTTAGTACTTACTGAGAGATTTAAGCAGCATGTTACAGATGAAACAACCATCCATGTGTCCAGAAAGAAAAATAAATTTAATATCAGAAGTCAGCTGAACAAAATCACATGAGAAATCAAACAGCATCATTTCCAACTGCTGCAAAACAGTGCTTAAAACAAGTCTAAAACATATTTACCATAAGTTCAAATCTTTAGGGACACTCCTTATACTGAATGCATTCAGATACTGCAAGCTGCACCCACAGCTTGTCTACCCCCTGTAAAAAAAAAAGTACTGCCACAAGCTCTGCCAATCTCTGGAGCAGATGAATAAACATGAGCCTGTTGGCTCCATGTCTAATGCCAGGTGTGGGCTATAGGGGTATAAACCCCCAGTATTTTGCTGTGAAGCAGTGGAACTGTGTTTTTTGGAATTATGGCATTCCACTCAAACTTTAGAATAATTTGGGTTCTTGTGGATCAGTGTTTATTGTCTCCAAAGAAAAAAAATCTTCACATCAATGCGAGTACAGAAACTAGTAGTAAGTCTACTCTGAACAGTGGAGACAGTTACTTCAACAAAACTCTTTATAATACCTTTAATTTCACAAAAGAAAGAATATGAGCAGGTGTGCCAATACTTTTGTCTATATGGTGTGTACTTAACACCTTTGATTTAGGTCAATTAAACTGAGATGGTATCCAGTCATTTACAGTGTATATTAAAGTGCAACATAAATCAATGTAAACAGTTTACTTTTTAGTATTTAGTAAATATTTTAGTTCAGTTGAAAAGGAAAAAAAAAACACTAGTCAGAATAGTGTTCCCAAACCAAATAACATTAACGGTCCTGCTCCAACACACCTGTCTCAGCTCTCAGGTAATTTGCTCCCCAACAGATGAGGTGGATTTTTAAACCAAGAACAATGAGAATAAACCACTTAGTATTCCCGTCATCACATCATTATCTGTGAAGGAAAAGAAAAGGAAAAGCAACCGACTTTATATTGTATTGTGCAGCCCTTTCAAAAACTGGTACTTAACCAGTGGCTTGACCAGATGGTGCTACCTGCCCTGCCCAGTCTGCATTAAGATATGAAGCTGCTGCCTCATGACAGTATTATTGAAGCTGGTCAGAAAGTCCGGCAGAGCTCCTCTAGTGAGGTCTTCCATTGGTGCAAACTGTAGAAGCTGCCTGCCATGCTCCAAACCCTTCATTTCCTCCAGAACCTCCTGCAGGACAGTAAAAACCCTTGGGAACACAGAGAAACCCCCACACACTAGCACTGCAGGGGGTCCGGCAGATGGGCAGCGGAAGCTGATGGAGTGGAAGCAGAGATGAAGGGCGAGAATCAGAGAGGCAGTGAAACGAGTTAGAGCCGAACAGAATGGAACCACCAACGTCGATCCTTTCACAAGGCCGCGCAAAGCAGCAAGCACGCCACTGAGAAGCTGCTGTTGATCATCTGGGTGTCCATCATATAAAGTGGAAACAAAAACTTGTGGGTAGGAAGGTCCTACACAAAACTGTAGCTGTGGAACATTTTCTGAAAGATGGATCTTTTGCCATGCAGGGTTCCCCACCAGCACACACGAAGTAACATTCAGGCTTTGACAGAATTCAGTCAGTATTGACTCAGGAGATTGAAAACTGCAAGAGCAGCATGCTGCTGTTTTTTTGGCACACCTTTGTCCCGGTGGGAAAAGTGCACCCTCTTCTAGAGCTTCGTTGAGGAGATCTAACAAGTCCTGGTCACAAAAAGTGGAGCTGCACACTTTTGGAAGAGCAGATCCCACACGAGTAAACCACGCATCTAAATCACCCTCAATTAAAGGCCCATTCAAAACAACACCATGACCTTCAACACCCTGGCAATGTTCCTCTATCCAGGTCCAGTAAGGTCCTTGGGCAAGACGCTGCCTCCACTGTTGGAACTTAATCTCTTTACGCTGATTGAAAGACCCCATCTGCTTCCTCTGGCATGGTTTCCCCCAGTTCATCGGTCCACCTCGACACACCCAGCGTTTTCGTGGAAGAAACTGCACCTAAGATTGCCAAAAAAAAATAACAGTGCACATAGTTTTAGTGCAATGGGAACACTTCAGAATTATGTGCATGTTTATGTCCATCAATTATTTTAGAACATTTTTAGAACAACATATACACTGGTGGGGAAAAATTATTTGCCCCCTACAGATTACTTTTGTTTTTGCTATTTTTGTCATATTGATATTTTTCCGTTATCAAACAAACTTTAATATCAGACAAAGATAACCTGAGTAAATATAAAAAACACTTTTTACATGACAATTTTGTTTATTAAAGGAAAAAAACAACATCCAAACCAAAGTTTGCCCCCTAAACCTAATAACTTGGTTGTGCCACCCTTGGCGGCAACAACTGCAAATCAAGCTTTAATGATAACTATGATTATGTCTTTCACATCTCCATTGAGGAATTTCGGTCCACTCTTATTGACAGAATTGTTTTAATTCAGCCACATTAGAGGATTTTCCAGCATTTCGGTCCTGTTTAAGATCATGCCACAGCATCTTAAAAGACTTTGACTAGGCCACTTCTGGTTGTAGCTAGTAGTGAAATTGAACTTAGCTTTTTAAAAAGTGTGATTTAAAAAGTTTTTTTTATGGTGGGCTAAAATGGTTTGGATAGTTTTTTTCCCTTAAAAATGGAAATCACTTAAAAAGTGATTTTTATTTTTACTCAGGTTATATTTGTCTTAAGTTAAAGATTGTTTAATAATATGAAAACCGTATGAATGACAAAAATGCAAAAACAAACGAAAAACTGGCAAGGGGCAAATACTTTTTCACGCCACTGTATATGATAAGACCTTTAATGCCCCACCCCTGACTGTACCTGAAATCGCTGGATGTAGGACTGTGCAGCACACTCCCTGAGTTTGTCCAGTCTCCTGCGATGCTCATCACTCATGGTATTGAAAAGCTGCAGGTTCTCCTGGATGGTGTTAATCTGCAGAGAGTGGAAAAATGTGCAGATCTCTTCATGCTGCCTCAGAAAAGAGTCTGGGATGCTGCTGTTTGGAAACATCGCTGCCTTGGATGCTATATCAGGCCCATAGTTCCGAATCAGCTTTGACAGAAGTGGCCGGACTACTTCTTTGGCTTTATAGCCTAAACAAACAACGTACACCTCAGAGTTCCCCGACTTGCTGGTGGCAGGTTTGAAAATGTGCACCGACGAAAAACAGCAGACCAGAAGGAAGAGAAGGCACACAGAGGAGTGTTCAAACAACGTAAACATCTTCAGAACGAATGATCCTCCAGGTCCTAACAGCAGTAGTGCACACACAGTTTCACAATACTGCAGCGGGGCCACAAGACTCTCTTGCTCACCTGGATCTCCCTGACAATCAAAGCTGCCATCTGCAGTGACCAAGTCCACATTGTGCATGTTGCCAACAAATCCTTGCAGCTCCAACAGATGTTTCTGCAGCATGATGTCACCTGTGTCGTCAGAGCCGAAAAACCACCAAGGCAGAGTGTGAGCTATAAGCCTGTCGTCTGCGATAGTGCTATTCCGCTCATTGGCTTCATGATATGGATTCAGTGTGTTGGCGACCCAGTTCCAATCACAGTGCAGCCCACTGGTCTGGAGGAAGTGATTCAGGGCTGCGATGAAAGCCCCAGGAGCTTCACACAAGTGGACAGAATTCAACTCGCCGATCTGCAGCGCAGTTTGCGGGAGAAGATCGAAGGTGCCCAAGATTTCGTAGAACTTGGCCCAGGCCTGAGTGCAAAGTTCTGCATTGACAGCTCCACGAAGGTGAGCTGTAACAGTGCCAGCTCGGTTGGTGGAGCAGGTGTGCTGGTGCCACACGGCCAAGTCTTTGTCGCTGAGTTGATTCTTCACCTCGTTTAGAGACTGCTTCAGAGCCTGCAGATGTGGGTGGCTCGATGGTTGGTGACAGAGCACCACACTTGGGTCAGGCAGTCTCCATTCTGCTCCAGGTGGAGGACTGTAGGCTCTGACTTTGTTGAAGAGAAGTTTTACCTCTCCCATTACCCCATCGTCAAAAGACTCCATGGCCTTGTCTGGGGGCAGCTTCTTTTTTGTGCCACAGCCTTTGCTCATCTTCTAATCCTCTGGTAGGGGAAAAAAAACTACAGTCAAACTACAGTTTTAATATTTTTTTGTAGTTCTTAACTAGGAATATAGATATGGATTTAAAGTGACCCTAAGGTTTTAGGGGCATACACCACATAGTAAGCTATGAGAATAACAAGATGGCAAGATGGAGCACAAGCCACCAAAGAAATGCATACACTTTAGTATTTTCCATGTAAAAAAATACAATAACCACTATATCACCATAATTTAATGTGTAGTTTCAATGTTGTATGGCCATTTTCTTTATAACAAGCATAAAATAAAAAAATTAATAAAAAAATCGCTAGTAGCTTAGCAGCTAGCTACCTATTAAATGATTTAAAAAATAAATAAAAGCTGATAAAAGGTCATTTCACTTGTTCTTGAAAATGTTTTATTGGGTGGTCTGAGCAAATACTGCCTGAAAGGTCCAAATTATTATGTGGAATAATAATTTATATTTATGAATTAATTAATAATTAATTTATGATTTGTTGTACTTTTTTACATCAAATACATAAATGTAACTATGTATCTTTTACTCAAAATACATTTTAAATTGAGTCCTTTTTTTACTTTAACTCGAGTAGATTTTTAAATGGGTACTTTTAGCAAAGTAAAGGTACTTTTACTTAATTACAATTTTTCAGTACTTTTTCCACCTCTGAGAGTAACCACACGACAATGATAAAGGTAACAGCAGAAAAGTAAAGTGGGCATGGCATAGGAACATAACTACATACAGGTGCATCTCAAAACATTAGAATACCATTAAAAAGTCTCTTTATTTCAGTAATTTAGTTCAAAATGTTAAACTCATATTACGCAGCCAATAAAAACCCAAAGCTCAGTATCTCTGAAAATTTGAATATTACCAATAAGACCAATTTGTACTTTTGACAGTGCGGGTAGTGTGCTAGGTCCTACTGGAAAATAAAATCCGCATCTGCATAAAAGTTGTCAGCATCAGTTGTCATTAAACCATCTCCAACACTTACTGTCTATTTTATTACTTCACTGAACCCTGCAGGATCAGTGTGTGAATGAATGTGGTCCTGAGGGGTTCAGACCACTGAAGAAGCCTAAACAAAACATCTGTAGGTTTACACTTCCTGTAGAGAAGTGGAGTTTATAAGATGGATAGAGTGTAACACTAGGAGGTGATTTAAAAAAAAAAGCTACTTTACACATTAAACTACATCACAGACCCACCACGCACAATACCATATGTTCAATTACTCTCTTCAGAAGTTTAGTTTGAAAGCAATACATTATTTTACTTCACACAAAAAATCATCTATCTGATATTGAGAGCTATACATAAGAGCTGAGATACTAAAAGCTTTACAGGTAGAAGAAATACTGTAGGTAAACTAAATCGGTTTCTGCTAAAGAAACATCTTTAAACTGTTTACAGTGGAACTCCACGAAGCTGCAGAGCTGCTTGTGTCTGATAGTTAGCTACTGAAGCAGAAGTCACTAACTAACTGCTAAACAACTAAACTGTAAGTTAGATATTAGCTGTTTTTATAATGCAAACAAAGTTACACAAACACTGAACAGTCAGCGTGTTTTATCTTTACTGTTACTGGTGTTGCTTTCCGTGTTCAGACCATACAAAGAGCGGCTTTAGGAGCAGTGCTGCTGGCCTTGAGTGGTAGGCTTTAGCCGGTACAGCTGATCAGGAAAATCCGCGGTCGCGCGGCGGGCCTGCTAATGCTAAAAACAAACAGCTAGCCTACCGGCGATTTAATGACTTCCACTAACAAACCGCATTATATCCACACTAACTTTAAACTGTGATTAATCCAGTCCGTGTCTGCACAATACTTACCGATTAGCGGTCCGGGTCCGTTTAAGATAAACGAAGAACCACTTTAACTGTGAAACAGCCCGCAGTGTGAAGACGTACAGCGAACAGCAGCGCCACCGCCGACAGGCCGGTCTGTATAACGACCAGCGTGAAGGAGTGATTACATTTAGAGAAAGAGTGAAGGAGTGAGTAAATTCAGAGAAAGAGAGAAGGAGTGAGTAAGTTACATTCAGTGAAGAAGTTAGTAAATTAAGTGAAGGAGTGAGTAAATTCAGAGAAAGAGTGAAGGAGTGAGTACATTCAGTGAAGAAGTTAGTAAATTAAGTGAAGGAGTGAGTAAATTCAGAGAAAGAGTGAAGGAGTGAGTACATTCAGTGAAGAAGTGAATAAATTTAGTGAAGGAGTGAAGAGTTTACTGTTTATTATACCTTGGGTGTATTGACAAATATCTTTCAGTTATGATTACTTAACTTAGTATCAATAATTACATAATCATTGTGTGAAACCTTGTATTTTATATGCATTAACCAATACTCACATTGTATTTGATCATTTTTATTACTCACAGTGTATTTTACACGCATTTATATAGAAGATTAACCAATAATCACAATATATTCTTTACATATATAGTAAAACATTGTTTGATCAGGCATGTGACTAACACAGACTTTATTATGACAAATTAACCCACATGATACATAAGGCATTTACTAACACATAGGATTTATTGTATGGCGGACTAACCACGCGTTACTAACACATTAACATATAACATATGAAATCTATTGTGTGACTTGCGTAGCTCATGCTTGAAGCATTTCGTTGACTGCATGACCCTAGCTAACGTCATTTCACGTCATTTGGGGTATAAAACATGGAGTCAGATCAGAGGGGGTCAGAACTTATACTGGGACGGCTGTTTGACGGTCTTTCATGTGTGGGTTCTCCTGAATATTCAGTACTTTGTAATAAATACTTGGTTTGCTTTCAACTTCACTCCACCTGTCTGCGACTCTCTATCAAACGAACACGTAGGGGAGTTGTACCCCGGATGAGGGGTGGGTGTAAACCCACCTTTCATTTCTTTTCTACAACAGGAGTGAGTGAAGTAAGAGAAGTAGTGAGTAAAATAAGTAACGTAAAGCACTGAGAAAATTTTGTAAATAAGAAGTGGAGTGAGTAAATGTAGTAAAGAAGTGAGTACATTTTGTGAAAGAGTGAGTAAATTAAGTGAAAAGTGAGTACATTTTTTGAAGGAGTGAGTAAATTATGGGAATGAATGAAGGAGTAAATAAATTAAGTTAGAAATGAGTAAATCTAGTAAAGGATTGAGAACATTAAGTAAAAGAGTGAGTAAATTAAGATAATGAGTGAAGAAGAGATGAAATTAAGTGATGAAGTGAGTGCATTTTGTAAAGGAGTGAGTAAATTTAGTGAAGGACTTAGTAAATTAGGTGAAGAAGTGAATAAATTAAGTAAAGCATACTAGATTAGTTGGTCATTATATACAGTGAACATGATGGTTTTGGGTATCTTACCAAAAAATTTTAATTCCATCTAAAGGGTCTATACTACACAAACAGGTTGATTTTCTTTACTTTAATTTTTTTTACAATTTAATTGCCTGAGTATATTATACCATACAATTGTAACACACCCTTATAATAGTTATTTTTATATTTTTATTAAATGTGTTTCTTTCTCATTTTGTTGTAATGTAAAATGTTCAGAATTTTAATGTATTTTGCAGAGACTTTTCCTCTGTTTTGTAATTGCTGTAAGTGAACTGATGCACCCTCTGAAGGTCAGACTTATTGTGCAGGAATGCAGTTTAGAGGAAGGTCATTAGTTCGGCTGCTCATAAACTTACAGCCATTGTGAATATTTTATTCGCTGTTTAATTCACAAAAGCCCACTCAGTGTGTCTGAACTACATGAGTGAGTAAGGAGAGAGAGAGAGAGAGAGAGAGAGAGAGAGAAAAAAAAAGACAGAGAGATAGAACACTGTTCACCATCCAAAGTACCTCTGGAGTGGTATTGCTCTGCGTCAATGAAAAGAAAAGAGACACTACGTATTGTACAGATCTACAGTAAGGCTGTTCAACAAACTGATTCATATTGGTCCATTTCAGAACCATCAAGACTTAAGCTGCAGCTATTTATTTGTTTAATTTTATTCTATCCACCTTATTCTGCCCACTTCAAAAGTTTGACACAGTGCACTCAGCTCCATTACATCAGCTAATAGACACTTGTGCTGATCAACATTACCTTGGGAGGGATAAGGGAAGAGAACGTCACCTATTGAAAACACACAGAGCATGGCCAACTGTACTCTCTTGGACTATTATTTAGCTTTGACAGTAAAAATACCTACACCTCAGTTTACATACACTGCAGATTCATACTAGATTCAAATAACTCCACAATCATTACACACAGATTACACTTAGACCTCTTAAGGTGGCAAATCATTCAATAGAAATGTTATTTATTTAATAGAAAATCATTACATTTTCTATTAAATAAATCTATGGAACATCAAACCATTTACTTTTCTCCCACATTTTCAGGGAAGGATCTGTGCTCAGCCCTGCACTGATTATGTAAGGAGAATGCTCAAACAGATTTGCATAATAATATGATTTTAGTTTTTTTTATAACCATAATTTATTAAAGTTAAATAATAGTTTAATATGGGAAAGGTATAGGGGACCTTCGTGTGTTGATATGGTGCGGTTATGAGTGTGTAGCTTTATTAGATGTGTGTGAATTATGAGGGGGGATAGGCCATTCCCCTGTATCACATCATTACAGTACAGTTGTATACAGTAGATGGTGTGTGTTAGCAGGGTTTTATCATTACCATGGAAATGATGCATTATTATGTACAGGGGCAGAACAGGGGGGTAATAAAGGCAGATCTTGACCCTGTACTGACCTGAGCTCCTGATTACTATGGTAATGCTGTGGAATGAGGGTCAAGGATATTCCCTGTGTATATGTGAGTCTGTGTGTGTGTATGTTGTATCCTTTACATGGTTCCACATCCCAAAAACAATAACTTAGTGAGTGAAATATTTATTCTAAAATGTAGTCTAAATATCCAATACCAAAATGCACTAATTATATTATTGAAAAAGAAAAAAGCTCCACACTTGTTGGCTGTTTATTTCAGCATCGCTGCAGAGGTGTTGAGTAACTAAGTACAAATACTGTGACGTTATGTTACGTTACTTAAGTAGAAATGTTGGTTATCTATACTTTACTGGAGTAATTGTTTTTCAGCTTCTACTTCTTACATTGTCACACATTTATCTGAACTTGCTGCTCCTTACATGTTAAAATAGCCTCATTACTCCTATTTCATTTCTATTCCAGATCAATATCTCCATCCAGATAGAGTGAATTTGATTGTGGTTGGATGAAAAGTATAAACAAATACCATTCCGACCTTGTATAAAGATGATCCGTGCCAATGTCCCAAATATTCTTCTTTAATACATTTACATTGTACTAAAATATATTCATTTTCAATGGGCATGTATGCAGCTAACAGGCAGCCTAGTGCAGCCCAAATTTATCAACATGAACATTTTAATAAAACATTATAGTCATTATGGCTTTTGGAAAAATGAGTTTTAGGGAGGTGGGTAGTGCCCTATAGGACCCTGTGGCATGACCAGTGATGTCAGTAACGCGTTACTTAGTAACGCGTTACTCTAATCTGACTCTTTTTTTCAGTAACGAGTAATCTAACGCGTTACTATTTCCAATGCAGTAATCAGATTAAAGTTACTTATCCAAGTCACTGTGCGTTACTCTCTCTCTCTCTCTCTCTCTCTCTCTCTCTCCACCTCACACACACACACACACACACATCGCGTAATTAAGGAGTAACTTTTTCAAAGTAACTATACCATCACTGCTCTAGGCTGTGTCATATATGCTTATCAGTTTAACCCTCTATTGTTTCCTGGGCTTGTAGAGCTGATGTCATGTAGGATTTTCTGGTATGAGAGAGGCAGTCAGACAGCTTGTCTTTCTTAAAGCTTTTCTGAATTCGGTTTTTTTCCGTTATGATCAACAGGAAGCCAGGTATGCGCCGGTCGCTGTCGACGTCCAGCAGGGATGAAATTATTCGCTGGTTTAAAGAGGAGCAGACCCTCAGAGTTTGTTTACAGCAAGGCGAGAGTCGAGTTGCCCCCTGGTTTCATGGTGAGTTCAAAGTGTGGGCCATCTGTGAGCTTTAATCCAAGAAAAACCTCTCTCTCTCTGTCTAAGTGTTCTGCTTATAATTACTGGGTTTGTTATTATTATTATTTCAAAGGATTAATGCTATTTCTTTATATTTGTTTGCAATATTACTAACATAATAAATAATTATCTTACAGTCAATAAATTGAAATACGTGATTAAACGTTTTTGATTTGAGCTCTTTCTCTTTGTACACAGGTATTATTACTCGTGAGGAGGCGGAGGATTTGCTGAAGTCAGGCAGCGCTGGAAGCTTCCTGGTCCGTGTAAGCGAGAGGATCTTTGGATATGTTCTTTCTTACAGAACATAGTCTATGACTCCTGCAAGTTTGGGCAAATTTCACTGTATTGTTTATTTTATATTAATTGTTTTTTTTTATTCATGTTTAAAATTAAATTTCTCATGATTTTCCCATAATGCCAAAACAGGTCCACTACCATTTGAAAGAGTCTGTCCTAGGCTATCACCTCTGCAAGTTTGGGCAAATTTCATGCTTAAAATTAAATTTCTCATGATTTTCCTATAATGCCAAAACAGGTCCATGACCATTTGAAAGAGTCTGTCCTAGACTATGACTCCTGTAAGTTTGGGCAAATTTCACTGTATTGTTTATTTTATATTAATTTTTTATTTTTTTTTACTCATGCTTAAAATTAAATTTCTCATGATTTTCCCATAATGCCAAAACAAGTCGATGACCATTTGAAAGAGTACAACATAGGCTATCACTGTCCTAGGCTATGACAAGTTGTACTGTTTTGTTTATTTTATCTTATCTTCATTTTGTTATATTCTATTTTTATTGTATTATTTTATTTTGTTGTCTTACTTTATTTATATATCTATTTTAACAACAGCTCTTGGGTGTAAACTGAATCGTGAGATCACAATTTCGTTCCACCTCATGAACCACATGTGATACGAATGACAGTAAAATCTCCTTGAATCCTTGAAAACAGGTCCAGTACCATTTGAAAGAGTCTGTCCTAGGCTATCACCTCTGCAGGTTTGGGCAAATTTCACTGTTTTGTTTATTTTTAATACTTGCTAGTATCAGATGTAAATTCATTCTCCAATAAGCCATCACAGGGCCACTGTGAGGCAGTCCTATCAGTTCCTCAGGCTATCAGCACTGCGTATTTCTGCAGGTTTCACTATAGATAGCCCCTTGCACTTGAGGTATTGGATTTAAGGTGATGGTTTTAAACTCACACTAGGGGTGGGCGATATGGCTCTAAAATAATATCACGATATTTCAGGGTATTTTTGCGATAACGATATACTTGGCGATATAGGAACACTAAAATAATGAATTAATTTCAGGAATATAGCATAATAGTATAACAGAATAATCATAACGTGGCAAAATAAATAATATAGCATATAAACTGCAAACTAAAACAATTATACAATAAATACACCTAAAGCTTCACAGTAAATAATAGACTACTTTTAAGACAGAACAGCTCTATTATCACGATATGGATTTTTAATATCGTGATATTTCTGGGTCACAATTTATTGTATACGATATAATATTGCCCACCCCTAACTCACACCCCCTGTTTCTAGCACAGGTGTCTTTAACAGGTGATTTCTAGACTAGACTGTTTAGAAATATGCTGAGCAGTTTAATGGTGGAACAGTTAAGTGGACCTTTTTGTTTTATTTGTTTTGGCATTATTGGAAAATCATGAGAATTTTCATTTAAAGCATGGATTAAAAAAAAATAATAATAATATAAAATAAACAATACAGTAAAATCTACCCAAACTTTCAGTGGTCATAGCCTAGGACAGACTCTTTCAAATGGTAGTGGACCTGTTTTGGCATTATGGGAAAATCATGAGAAATTTAATTTTAAACATGAATAAAAAAATAAAACAAATTAATATAAAATAAACTAAACAGTAAAATTTACCCAAATTTGCAGGAGTCATAGCCTAGGACAGACTCTTTCAAATGGTAGTGGACCTGTTTTGGCATTATGGGAAAATCATGAGAAATTTAATTTTAAACATGAATAAAAAAATAAAACAAATTAATATAAAATAAACTAAACAGTAAAATTTACCCAAATTTGCAGGAGTCATAGCCTAGGACATACTCTTTCAAATGGTAGTGGACCTGTTTTGGCATTATGGGAAAATCATGAGAAATTTAATTTTAAGCCTGAATAAAAAATTATAAAATTAATATAAAATAAACAATACAGTGAAATTTGCCCTGTTTTGGCATTATAAGAAAATCATGAGAAATTTAATTTTAAACATGAATAAAAAAATAATAATAATAATATAAAATAAACAATACAGTGAAATATGCCCAAACTTGCAGAGGTGATAGCCTAGGACAGACTCTTTCAAATGGTCATGGACCTGTTTTGGCATTATGGGAAAATCATGAGAAATTGAATTTTAAGCATGATAAAAAAAATACAAAAATGAATATAAAATAAACAATACAGTGAAATTTGCCCAAACTTGCAGGAGTCATAGGCTAGAACATACTCTTTCAAATGGTAGTGAAGCTGTTTTGGCATTATGGGAAAATCATGAGAAAATTTATTTTAAGCATGAATAAAAATAAAAATGAATATAAAATAAACAATACAGTGACATTTGCCAAAACTTGCAGGAGTCATAGCCAAGGTTGGACTCTTTCAAATGGTCATTGATCTGTTTTGGCATTATGGAAAAATCATGAGAAATTTAATTTTAAACATGCATACATTTTTTTTATTAATATAAAATAAACAATACAGTGCAATTTACCCAAATTTGCAGAGGTAATAGTCTAGGATGGACTCTTTTAAAAGGTACTGGATCTGTTTTGGCCTTTTGGGAAACTCATGAGAAATTTAATTTGAAGCATGGATTGAAAAAGTAATATTAATATAAAACTCTCTCTCTCTCTTAAAAACCGATGGGATTGTTATGGTATTATATCAAATAGATAATGTACTGCACTAAATCTACATTTAGGTGAGTTATTTTAATCCGTTTTCTTCTCGTTTCTGGGCTTAATGTATGTCTGAATTAATATAACCGACTGAAACGTGTCTGTCTCTCTCTGTGTTTTTTAGCGTGCTCTCCTCCTGCGCGTCTGTTTACCGTAAAATCGCGCGTATACGCGCGGATAGCTTGACTCCGGTAAAACACCAGCATAGATATACTCCTTAATAACTGCCCACATCTTCCCCAAGGTACACAATAAGACACTTCAGCAGACACAGCCGGCCCATCGGGAATCCTCACGAATCTCCCGATTAGCCACTCCGGGCCTGGACACACTGACAAAGTTGTAATTAACTGATTTCCAATTTCCAGTCTTCATTATTCATCTTTTAATAATGCTTTTTCCGCCCAATTCCTTTGGAGGGGAGTGCAGACATATGTTCTCAGTCTTCAAACTGATTGGGCATAAAAAAAGGCCACTGCAAATTTCATATTTCTTTATTTGTGGATTTCATGCATCTGTTTGCCAGTATTCATGCCCTTAGTGCTGTCATTATCAGCCAGCATTGGCAGAGCAGCCAAAAAAATATTGAGAGCATGTGTGCTGTTTGACAAAAAGGTTAATTTATATAAAATAAAAAAACACTTGAGGCTTGTAGTGTAAAGACAGCCACTGACACTGGTGATTTTTTTTTTAGATTTTATATAACATTTTATTATTTTATTGTTTATTCTATTATAATTCTGGTCTAAGTGATTCCTAAATGGCCAGTGAGTTTATTTAACTGCGACTGAGTGAATACAGCCCAAACCCAAGGTGTGTTAAAAACAGTTTTTTTAGTCCGGTGTTCTGTCGAATTTTGCTACCCATCCATACATGCTTCCCAAAGGTACTGCGCATGCGCCGACCTACACAATTTAATTCTTTCTAGTGTTTTATGTATAATTAATCTGGTTTAGGGGGCGTTATGTGCATTAAACAACCTGGACGCACTATCATTGCACAGAAGTGTAAATGGAAACTAAAAATTACACTTATTATCATAAATAAATACAAAAGCAGTTTGTAATGAGCTATATTTACTATAACTTTGCCATGGTACAATGAATTATGCACTCAAGTCAAGTCAAGTCAAGTAGTTTTATTGTCAATGCTGCATATGTACAGGACATACATAGAATTGAAATTACGTTACTCTCCTTCCCAATTTTACAGCAAGTACAGATAATGGATAATAAAGAAAAATAAAGAAAAAGGGGAGACACTATGTGTACAATACAGCAGCAGGGACACAGACATACATGAGACAGAACAAGGTGCAAATCTCCAAATCTAATAACGTACATCTACTGGAATATCACTGGGTACATGCCCTAAAATAGTGCTTCTTTTGTATTTTTACAGTTAAATATTCATTGGGGCAGCCCGGTTCGACAAGGTAGCAGAATTCGACAGAACGCCGGCCCTCTTTCTCCAGTCCAGCTCCGCCCGCCCTCTCATCAACAGACTTTTGGAAGAAACCAAAGTCACTGGAAAAGAGGGGGAGATCTGAGATTTTGAGGCATGATATTTAATATAATTAAAATAATATATTTCACCGTTCCTATTAAATTATGATTATTTACGTTTATATCTCACGTTTTAATACAATATAACATATAATGAATATATTAAAACACACAAATTAAAAACCTTTCGGGCAACAAAAAAACCCCGAACCTAGTTTTGAATGGTCGGGGCTCCACTCCACTGAATCAGTAGCCACAACAAAGACGTCCTTTACTCCGGGAGCTGCATGGGGACTGCAGGACTCCAAAGCCTCGCTGTGTTTTATGGGGAACAGTTATTAATATTGGGTCAAATAATCCAGTATTTCTTCACTCTGGTGCTGAAGGTCCGCTGCGCTGCTCGTTACTGTGTTTCCCCTTTACTCTGTTTTCATTTAAAGTCCCTCAGTCTTAAAACAGCGGCACTAGCGGGCCTCCAGCGGGCCTTCAGCACCGATAGTGATTATTACCCTGCCGGATTAGATTAGAGCAGCGCGGCGGAGCTCTGTAAGTCCCGGTGAGTAATTTAGTTAGCTGACTGTTTCAGCTCTCGGTGAAGCGCGGTCTTATTATGATACTTAAACGGCGCTGGGTGTTTGTTTTGTTTCTGAACGAGCAGGTGCTGCTGCAGGTAATCGAGCTAACTGTAGCTAATTAGCTTAGCCAGCCATCCTCCACTCGCTAGCTCGCTAACGTTAGCTATCTTACAGCGTTATTCGCCATTAACACGCTTTAAATAGTCTTACCACTATTTAAAGACTATTTAAAGCGTGTTAATGGCGAGTAACGCTGTAAGATAGCTAACGTTAGCGAGCTAGCGAGTGGAGCATGGATGGCTAAGCTAATTAGCTACAGTTAGCTCGATTACCTGCAGCAGCACCTGCTTGTTCAGAAACAAAACAAACACCCAGCGCCGTTTAAGAGCTGATTCACGACCTTCTCTCCCAGCACAGGGTGTGTTTTTCTCAATCAGCAGCAGCTTTTAAACCACGCTGTAGTTCAGTAATGAGATCGCGTTTCACCGAGAGCTGAAACAGCCAGTTGGCTAACGGTAGTTAAAATACCTAACAGGCCTGAGAGCTCCTCTCGGTACTCCGGTCTAATTCGGCAGGGGTTTTGTAGATATTTAATTTCTGAATCTTATTAATACTGAATTAAAGTATGGTAATCTGGCTAATGTTAAAAAGTCAACTAGCTTTTTACCAAAACACTTCTAGTTAATTTATACCTAATTTTAGCGGTGTGTTCCCACTAGACGAATAAAAAATAAATAAAAAAAAGGGGGGGGGGGGGGCGCATGCGCGAATGTTTGCGGCCGTCTGCGCATGCGCGAATATTTGCGGGCGTCTGCGCATGCGCGAATATTTGCGGCCGTCTGCGCATGCGCAGACGCCCACCAAAATTCGCGCAGACGGCCGCCGATATTCGCGCCATTTATTTATTTATTTTTTTATTCTTCTTGTGGGAACACACCGCTAAAATTAGGTATAAATTAACTAAAAGTGTTTTGGTAAAAAGCTAGTTGACTTTTTAACACTAGCCAGATTACCATACTTTAATTCAGTATTAATAAGATTCAGAAATTAAATATCTACAAAAACCCTGCCGAATTAGACCGGAGTACCGAGAGGAGCTCTCAGGCCTGTTAGGTATTTTAACCACCGTTAGCTAACTGGCTGTTTCAGCTCTCGGTGAAACGCGATCTTATTACTGAACTACAGCGTGGTTTAAAAGCTGCTGCTGATTGAGAAAAACACACCCTGTGCTGGGAGAGAAGGTCGTGAATCAGCTCTTAAACGGCGCTGGGTGTTTGTTTTGTTTCTGAACAAGCAGGTGACGCTGCAACTGGATTTTATAAAGATATGAGAAAAGAATGCTTTCGTCGTGGATTTAACATGAAAAGGTAAGCTGCTGTTATGTTCTGATCTGTGCAGGCAGTTTATGCACTTAACTTAACTCCGTTAGACAACTAACTTACAGAGCTAGCGTTTGTTGTGTCTCCGGCTTAGTTTTCTGCAGTCCATGATTTATTAGCTAAGGTGTTTAGTTTATTTTGACCCCAAACAGCAGCATTCACTGCATTTTGCATACTATTAACTAACCGCGTGAATCCACTGTACGTGCCAGTTAGCGTTAACTTCATCACGAACGAGTAACGGATTAGTAAACACACTCTTGTCTTTTTTTTTGAATCCTCACAGTTTCTGTCAGAAAACACTGAAAGAAAACTTCTCTGTCTCTGTTTATACAGCGATGGTTTGGGTTTGTTGTGCTGGATATTTGGTTAGGAGCAGGAGATTTTATAAGATGTGTGGCTGCATAATTGTGAACTGAGATCGCGGTCTGTGAAGTTACACCCGCAGCTAACCAGTGACTTTAAAAAACAAATAAACACAGCTGTTACTGGACTTTATGGGTTTTAAAAAATGAGTTAATTACTTTTAAAAGACTAGGCTACTAATGTTGGCCCTGCTGAGTCCAGCTGATCATCCAGAAATAAACATTACCTATGCTGGTCAAAAGCTATTTAAAGAGCTAACCTCCCAGGGTGTGTTTGTTTTTTTTCTGGTTTTGAGCATTTTTTAAGGAGGGAGTGTACGTCTGTGCTGCAGTAGAAGAGTGTAATTTTAGAAAAGTTGCTGTATTTGTCTCACTGTCTTAGATAGTATAGACTTTAAACATGTTACTAAAAATTAACACTGGACCGTGTTTTTAAATACTTGCCATTCTGGATGTTCTGAACATTTTCATGCATATTTTTTATGTTGGTTAGTTTTATTTATATAAAGTAAGACCTGTAGATCTACTTTATTGGATAAATTGATACAGCTACCATGAACTGTTTTGTTTCTGTTCTGTAAAATCAGGCCCAGTTCCAAAAGACACAACATCCTCAGTGTCCTGGAGCTCCAGCTGAAGCACTGGCCACTCCACCTTCTCCATCCCCACCCAAAAGAGGTTGATGAATATATGTTAATACATTAATAGCTTAATATTATTACTCTATTTGTTCTTATTACTGACTTACCGGGGGAACTAATTAAGGGACGGAAACACACACAGAGAGATGTGTTGGCAGTGCTGTTGCTAATTGTACTGAGTGTCTGCAGTGTACTGGGAGGATTGTGCTGGGTGCTTATTGTTTCTCAGGTGGTAAATCATGTTTGTTGTTGAATGTGCATTTTTTTTCCTTCCCATCTTGTAAAATCCTGCCGTTGCAGTCCACTTTAAAATATTTCCGAACAGAGACGTGTAATACGCTCTTTCGATCTTACAGCTGCTGCTCACACTGCTAATAAATAAAAAACAAACCCAGTTGATTTTATCGGAGCGCCAGTACCCAAACCCGACTGACTAAAACTTTCAATCGTAACCACCTTACACTTAACGATTGAGATGACACGACCGCAACTCAACTGCAGCTCGACTCTAGCCAGACTCTCGTGATTTTATCCTGACTCTGGAAATTTGTCTGCAACTGTGAAATCATTGGAAAATCGTTAGGTACCTGAACACTCTTCTCTCTTCACCCTTAATATAGCAGCTACCCACTGAATAACTGTTAGCCTGTTCTATAGCGACTGTAATTTCCTTCTGTCTGTTTCTTACACTCTGTAGGTACTTATATATTTTTTTTATTGAACGTGGCAGCGTGCCGACAATCACAAGTATTGCAAATGTTGGGATAAATTTCAGCCAATTTAACTTTACTAGAATGTGCTCTGTGTACTCTGCAGGTACTTCTAAGGCAGCTAGTTGAAGGCGTGATTGAGGTCCATGCCAGAGGGGTTCTGCACTGTGACCTCAAGCCATAGAACATCCTGGTTCAGATGTACAGTTAGGAACCACGCCTTCATCTTCTGTTCTTCTGGTATGGGTTTTCAGTGAACACTACAGGCAGAGAACTGTCTTCGTAGAAGCTACCATTACTGAATAGAGATTCAGGTCAAAAACATTCCTTAACGCTCAGTCACTGTCTCTAATTTACTTTTCAGGACCTTCCTCATGAGTGGTTTACCCATGAGGCCAAATCCTCCACAGTGTTGCAGATAGGAATCATCCTGCTGTGTGTGAGAGGTGACCCTTCAACACCAGCACGGAGATCACCTCAAAGAAGTCTCAGATCATCTCTCCACCATCTGCTCTATGACCCCTGGCTAAGCCACCACATCAGGCACACCTCAGTCAGGTACCATATAAAACAATAATAATAATAATTTTAAAAGATCTATATTTTCAATCTCTAGTTTAGAGAGTTCTCTAGTAGAGCTGGGCGATTAATCGATTTTATCGATAAATTCGAATTTATAGTTAAGGACAATGTGTTTTTATGAAAATCGATTTTCTCTGAGTTTCCTTTTTCACCACAGACGCTCCTCTGTGGGCACAGAGTGAGCTTAGCTAGCTCCCTCCATACCTCCCTCCCTCCAGCGCGCGCACCCCCCGCCCCTCCCTCACTCCCTCCCTCCCTCCCTTGCACGCACAAACACACACGCACACACACACACATATACACAAAACACATGACGGCGGAGCTTAAGAGCAACTGGCTCCGTGATCTGGAGTTGGTTCGGTTTTGCGGCGTCGGACGTAGACCAAACAGGTCCTCGCTGTAAGGTGAACCAATTTATCACTATACCTTAAACAGAACCATGTAGCGGAGTGGGAGAAGTGCTGCTACCATAGGAATGAACGCAGCAGCAGCACCAGTTCACCATTCAACGTTAAACAAGGAACTGTCCCTGGCACATCTTCCAACCGTGTACCAGGTTTTGTATGCACTACAAGTTAAGATGTTTTGCATATTCATGAGAAAAGATCTCATTTTATAGAACACTGGCACTTATTTAAATGCTTTGTTTTGCAATTCTAGCCCAATAGGGAAAAGAATATACTTAAGAGCATATAAATTGTACTTGTTTTCTATTGTCTACTTTGTAAGTTTTATCAAAAAAGGGCACCATTTTATTTATTTCTATTTGTTTTTAAGGGTGTGTTTATTTATTTATTAATTTTTTAAGTTTGAGGGTGCATTGTGTCAGTACCTAAACTATGTTGGAGAAAGCTTTCTAAAAGTCACTAGATGTTCTCACTGTTTACAATGGTTTTTTTTGCTTGTTTCTGGTTGCACTTTAACCACAAATGGAACATTTTAAGTGGAAACAAATTAAATAAGAACTAGTTTTTAACCATTTCTTTATCATCTTTAGTTTGATTTTTAGTAGGGGGAAAAAATCGATTTAAATCGAAAATTGGATTTAAAAAAAAAAAAAATCTAAGATTTTTTTTTTTCGGCCATATCGCCCAGCTCTATACTCTAGTTTAGAGTTTTTTTTTATAAAACACACCTAAGGAAAATAGCAGGTATTAATAAAGCTATTGATTCCATACTTTTAAAAAGGTAATGATTTTCTTTAACTATATAAATGTTTTAATCGTTTTGTGTATTGTATGCTTTTAATTGCTTCCTGTTTTGTATTTGTGTTCATGTACTTAAGGCTTTAATCCTTTTATCTTGATATTGTTTATCTTTTGATGTTTATTAATTACTTAACTGTATTTATCTTTATGTAGTATACTGTTAGTGTTTTAATCCATACACTTTTTGTATATATTTCTTTTATTGCTTAGTTACTTGCTTTATTAATGGTTATTGTATTGGTGTTTTAGTCTTATTTTGGGCTTATATTCATTAAAAACATTTTAACGTTTGTCTTTTAGTGCTTTAATCAATTAATATTGTACTTACCTTTTACTATTTTACTATAAATCTTTCTGTACTTAATTATACATTATTTTTTATTTATTTTTTATAAAATTAAAGGCGGGTTTATTAATTGTATGTCTTTATACGGGATTTTATATTTGCATTGTATATATTTTTGTTTCATTTAATGTTTATGCTCTTTGTCTTTTTCAGATTTTTACATTTTTAATTTGTGTATTGACCCAAGGAGTATGGGTTCCTCTCAAGGTTTCTATCTCTCTTTCTGAGAGAATTTTCTTTGCCGCTGTCTCCTTTGTGCTTACTCAAAAGAGGTTTGGACACTTTTTTTTTTTTTTTTTTAACTGTTCTTAATTTTGTTTGTTTCTTAACTTTGTCAATAAATGTTTTTTTATTGCTATCACTTTTGTCTGTTTATTTGATCACACTATCGCTAAGTTTCTTGAAATGTGTTTATGGAAAAAAAATAATTTTAATATTTTATTAAATGTGGATTCGATGCCCACATTCAACCACTTTTTAACACTTCAACTAAACACTGAAAGAATAAATCAGAAATTATTGATTTATTATTAATGTAATGAACAGAGATGTTCTGAAGTTAAAAGCTGATTATCCCATGTGTCTCATATTCCCAAATATGATAAGGTTGATAAGGTCATGTCAGCTCCAAGGACAATTTCAGTTTTGTATTTCAGTGAAAGTTATTCCTTTAATTGAATTTATATAAATAATGTATCTGGTAATATACAAAGGCTCTCAGTGTTGTTACACCTTTTTGTTATACTTAAAACCAAAGTGTAATTTTCAACAACTCGCCTCTATGTGATGTTTGACCACTTAGGAATTACACTGACATTACTTCTACAAGTCCTGGGATAGTAGGTTTGAGGCTGATCATGAAGTGTTACCTCAATGTATTGGCCAGTAATTTATTATTGAAGGTTATTCATTCAAATTTATTGTGACTGGTGGTCTGCCTACAATTGTCTGTGCAACTCTGAGAAATATCTATATACAACTTTTAAAACGATTAAAGCTTTGGGATTTACATGTGCAAAATTAAGCCCTGCATACGGAAATATACTGATAACTTTCTGATGCTTTAAAAAATAAGAATCAAAGGAATCAAATTCCAAAAGATAAGCATTAGCATTTCAGAAGTGCTGTCCGAGGTCAGCATACACACTAGAAAAACAGAAAAAAAATCACAGTTCTTACAGTCTGCTTGTCTTACCAGGTTCCAGGAGACACTGCAGTATCCCTTTATTCATCCAATAACATAAATTATACATTAATAAAACATCTGTTTTATTAGAAATACTTGTTCAAATTACAAATTAGCACCCACAACTCCACAGAGGTTGGAGGACCATAATTTAATATAATTATATATTTAAGTTACATGATTTTGAGCATATTACTACATTATTTTGCCTTTCAAAAAATGGCAAGTGAGCAAATCAAATCTAAAACTTTTTTTTGTTCCCCCTCTGCATGTGATACATAGAGATCAGTAACATCTTTCAGTAAAAATGGTCTGTAAAAACAATATGAAATTTGAAAAGGAAAAAAATACAAGCTACAAAAAATGTAACTTTCAAAATAAATTCATGGTGATCACTTGATTATGACAGAAATGGACACCTGCTAAAACCACATACCTATCCTTTTGGTTTGAGGTAAATCTGTCTACCACAAACCAAAATATACAATTACAGTAGAGGAATCCTGCTTTAAGATATTTGGCCTCAGATGCATCAGTAGCACTTTACAATTAATTTACATTGTTTAACCATACTTATGTTAGAATGCCTCAACTAATTATTATTATGACACTAGTTAAGATATTAATTCCTACAAAATGTTAAAACTGATATCGCAATTCATCTTTATTTACAACATTCTTAAGCATTACAATTTAGAAATGTTAAATAATATTTACCACTTAATTACCACTTAATGTTTATTACAGTCGTAAGTACTGTTATTTTTTACCCTGATTGTAAAGAGTTACAGATGCATCAGTAGCTGGGTAGAACAATATGAATATGACTGCTGTCTAAATAAATTAAAAAGGCATTTTTTTTACGGCAGCTTCACGCTGACACAGGGTCCCAAGCAGTGATGTCAGTAACTCTAATCTGACTCTTTTTTCAGTAACGAGTAATCTAACGCGTTACTATTTCCAATGCAGTAATCAGATTAAAGTTACTTATCCAAGTCACTGTGCGTTACTCTCGCTCTCTCTCTCTCTCTCTCTCTCCACCTCACACACACACACACACACACCACGTTCCCTTCCCCATCCCCCTCCGCTCTCCCCCAATCACACGCGTCTCGCTTTCTCCCGTCTCTCTCTCTCTCTCGCGCTCGGCGTGTTTTTTTTAGTTCCCGGGCTCCTTATCTCTTTATAAAGGCGTGTTTTCCCGGCCACGTCCCAATTCACTAGCCAGGGCAGCGGTCTGCACAGATCTGATTGGCAGAGGAGAGCGTTTGAAGATTTTACACCACACGTGATTGGTCTGTGAGTTTCCCATGCCGCAGAGTGCGTATACCGTAAAGACAAGAAAAGTTCTGACGCTTTAAATGAACACTGTCAAAATTAAATCCTTCTCAGTAGTTTATCGGTTTGGGTCCGCATTGGACAACGTCTGGGTCCGGACCCGGACCGCAGTCTGCTTATATGTGATCCCTGGCCTCGACCATATACACGGTTTTGTTTTATCAAACCACTCCTTGCTGCCCTGCAGAGAACAACAGGTTCAAAGTTCAGTTTTACAGTGTTAAATATGTCAGGTCAAGAAAGACTTTCTTTATTCTTTTTTTTTTTTTATAAAAACAAGTATTTATGTTAAGTGAAATCAAGAAAGACCATATTTTATTTTTTATAAAAAAAATTATTTATGTTAAGTTAATTCAAGAGAAATGGTCTTTTAATTTTATAAAAATAAATAGTTCAACTTTAAATGTCTAGAGATACATTGATGCTGTTAAAAATGCTTTTTCCAATAAAGGGAGTATTGGCAAAACTGGTTATAATGTTTATGTTAAGGCGGCGGGAGGTGGTGTCTGCAGCTGCTGAAAGTAACTAATAAAGTAACTTGTAAAGTAACTTAGTTACTTTTAAAATCAAGTAATCCATAAAGTAACTAAGTTACTTTTTAAAGGAGTAATCAGTAATCAGTAATCGGATTACTTTTTCAAAGTAACTATACCATCACTGGGCATGACCTATGCTTTTTTCCCCTTAGATTACTTTTATTAATATTTACTAATACTTTAAGTAGTTGAGAAACCAGTACTTTTACATTTTTACTTGAGTAAAAAGCCTGAGTTGATATTTCAGCTGAAGTTTTTTTAACCCTAGTATTTATACTTCTACCTGAGTATTGAATAGGAATAGTTTTAATACCTTTGCATGGCTGTACATGTGTGAATGTGTGTGTGTGTGTGTGTTCTCGGCTCTGTAAAAGGAGTGAATTTGGTAACATAATTAATTTACTTTTAAAAAATACCTACATTAATGGCATTACAAGATGAATCGCATGCGTTGATGCATTGCTGTTGAGAGCACTACTGGAAACGACTAGTCTTGCAACCCTCTATTATTAGAGCTAACACTTATTTTTTAATGAAATAAAAATTTTAAAGGAAAGAGGAACATACCAGCATTACTACAGATTAACATAATCTACTGTTTCTCTTCTGAAGAATCCTCAGCATTAATCAGACGTCCTGACGCATCTGCTGACGTCCTGCTGCTAAAGAAAAGGGCATGGAGTTTTCCTGCAGACGGTGAGGGTGAAGTGGATGTGGCACATTCCTCATAAACTGGGTATGAATGCTAATTAATTCACTTTCTTTTTACTTCCTTTTCTCTTTGCTACACACATACACACCCTCTAACACACCTGCATTACATTACAATACACACAGCCCTTTTTATAAACCTAATTTTAAAGATTTTTTTTTTAGACAGTGCTGACTCGTCCTATGGACATACAGCCATTTAATTAGAAACTACATTTAAAGAAAAGAAACTATCAGATTTAATGTGTTTTTGCTATACACAATGCGATCTCTTAAATCACATGTGAAGTAAGAGGTGGATTCAGGCCACTTTACCTGCTGTGTGAATGCAGCCTTAGATTAGGTCTAGTCCTGGACTACACAGCATTTGCAGTAATTGATTAGTTCAGTTGATTAATTAATTTGCCTGTGTGTCTGATATCAGATAAAAAACTTCTGACTGTGAGAGAACTTTTCTCCATTCTCTGATTTTAAGGTAGAATGGAAAAGCGTAAGCGTAAGTGTGAATTTTCTTTATATCTATATACTATAAACAGCAATAAAAACACAATAAAAATCGTGTTTATCGGTAATCACTCACTTAAATACCAAAAAAATAGGGCTTTTGATGTTTCTAATCTTGTTTTTCCTGAGTGTGTGATTTATATTCCTGTCCATGTGTTTATTATTTAGAATGAATGGTGGGTTTTGTTGTATCACCTTCATTACAGATCAAATAAATGTTCCCACTGAGGGTCCAATGCAGAGTTTAGATGATTTATAAGAGACCAGCATATTTATAAAAAAAAATTTGCTAAGCAGAACAAAATGTACTTTAAACATGCTTGTAAGTTGTGTTTTAGGCACAAAAAGACTTTATGAAGTTAAGACCCTTTTTTTTTTACTGTTTAACCATTTAGCGTCCTCATTAAAGGAAAAAGCAATCAAATATTTAAACTATTTCATTGTTGTTTGTTTGTTTAGGGCAGCAATAAAATCAAATATTTTTACAGAGCTTAGTGACATGTTGACATTTTTTTAACAATGTAAACACGGCAACATGCCACTGCTGTTTATTAAAGATGAAACAAACAGGTTGAGTTCAGCTAAAAATATTTAAGTTTTATATTAAAAGATGAATATGAGAGAAAATATACATTTCAGGTTTTATATACAGATATTTACATCTGGATCTGATACACAGAAAATAGCACCTTCTGTCTGAACCCACATACTTCATTTTCTTGTAATAACTGCATCAACCCTGTGACCCACCTACATCACTAACCTTCTGCATTCTTCTTTTGTGATGCTTTTCCAGGCTGCAGTGGGTTTTGGATCATTATATTGCTGCGTGATAAAGGATCTCCCGATCAATTTGGTTTCATCTTTTCTTAAATGTCAAAAGACAAAATGTTTCTGTCGTCTTTTGAGTTCACTTTATATGTCTCAAAATAAACCATGCAAGCTTAAGCCTTGACACTACCTCCACTGTGTTTCACAGATGAGCTGGTATGCTTGGGATCATAAGCAGATATTTTCTTTCTCCAAACTTTAGCTTTTCCACCACACTGGTAAATGTTTGTCTTCGTCTCTTCAGTCCATAATCAGCCCACAGGCTTTTCTCTGTATTTCTTAGCAAAGAAAGTAACATAACTTCCTACACTTTTTGTTAAAACTGGTTTTCATCTTCTGCAGAAGAGCCTTCTGCAGAGAGCCTCTGCTCTCTGGAGGTGGTTGCTGATGTCACTATCCGATGTTTTAGGGTCTTTCTTTACAGAATGGACAATGTTTCTGTCATCAAATTCTGTGGGTTTTTTTTGGTCTACCTGTCCAATATCAGTAACTTAGTACACCAGTGATGACTTTTTTCTTAAGGACATTTCAAACAGTTGTTCTGGCTATGGACAATATTTGTACAATGATTGTAAATGATTTTCCATCTTCTCTCAGCTTCACAGTTGCTTGTTTGTCACCTATCACTCCTCTAACTATAAATGCACAGTCTGCACAGAAAAAGACACAAATCTGAGTGTAGACATTCAGCGCTGTTTATTGTTTGACTAATTAATGTATCAGGACACACCTGGGCAACAAAACACACCTGACAGTTAGACGTTCTTCTGAACTGTGTATCAGATCCAGATGGAAACACCTGGAAATAAAAGCTGCAATGTTGATCTTTAGTCTTTTAAGATCAAATCCATTTTTTTTCAGTCTGCAGCAGAAATAGAGGGATTGGACTCAATGTTCCTATATATATATATATATATATATATATATATATATATATATATATATATATATATATAGTAACACCTTCTCATTCAATGTTTTACTTACTACAAAGATGTTTAGATTAAATATGATACACTTAAGCTTAAAGTGAACATCACAAGTGACAGCTACAATGTTTTACTACCTTAAAGATAGAAATAAAAAAAATATTCATATCTTTTATGAATATGAATATGATTATGAATATAAAGTGTATTATCAAATCCTGCAGTTGAATATGAATACGTCCAGCTCTGGTTTCCCTACAGTCTATTCAACAGCACCAAAACAGGTCTACTGCTGAACCTCATCATTGTACAGAGTAAGTGAGTCATAACGTTTTGGTGAAAGAACCCTCCACTACAGAATTGTTTTCAAGGGCTTTGAATGACTGTAAGAGCAATAATGACGGATGAACAATTTGCAAGGAAAATGCTCTGTGACATCATCGTTTCCAGATGCTGTTTGCTAAAGCGCGTGGTTTCTGCCGGTCCTGTGCTGGGTGGGTTTAATCTTCAGAGCACAGATACTCGACACACCCTTGTTTTATTTTCCCCTTGATTTTCACGTCACCAATGGGAGCAGCTTTGGTTTCCCAAACACCTGGAACATCAGGTGCAACCTGCAAAACACGGAACACACAGGAGAGCAGAGAACACATCCCAATACAAACTGAAGCTAATGGAGTTTTACACATGATCAGAACACAATGCACTGTGACAACCCTACCCACCTCACAACTCAAAATTGTTCCCACATTCCTCAACTTCAGAAAATCTGGGATGCAGTTGAAAAATGTGGAGATTACCGAGCACGAGCTGTTCTTTTGTCACTATCAAAGCACATATTAATAACTGTAGTAGTACTCCATTTCACAGAAAACAACATTGAGCTTTCCTTTATTTCCTGAGTTCTGGAACAGAATTATTTTCCTTAAAAAATAAGAAAATATAAAAATATAAAAATGAAGCATGGTGGTGGAAGCATCACACTCTGGGGCTGGTTTGTTGCCAGTGGAACTGCTACATTGCACATAGTGGATGGAATAATGAAAAACAATGATGACCATTAAAGTTAAAGATAAGGAGAGCTAACAACGTTTTTTTTTATTATTTCAAAGTTTAGATCTCAAACCATTAAAAAATGGGTGAAATATATTTAGGCCAGGAAACAGATTGAGCTGGACACTATAGTCCACCAATTCTAACAAGAAAAGAGGTCAAATATCCAAACAGAATTCTACCAAAAGCTTCTTGATGATTTTCAAAAGCATTTGGTTTAACCACATCAGCTGTCTGTATTATTTTGACTGTTTGAGTTTCTGGAACCGTTAAAAAATGAAAGCTTGTACATTCAGTTCTTGTTGTGTTCTATTAAAGATGCATTTTTTTTACCAGATACACATTTCCTTCTCATTACAATAGACTATTATCAGCAGTGCTGAATCATCAACTCAGTCTTCTTATCACTTCAGCTAAACCTGCCCTTCCGAAACTGTAAAACATGAATCACATATTCAGAAAACGTGTTTCCACTCTGTTACTTTCAGTTCAGGTCTAAAGAGCAGTACTGTGACTCTGAAAGGGTTAAAGTCTAAGCGTGCCTCTTCCGTAGGTGGAGTGAAGTCATAGAAACAGTGTGTGAGGGAGTGAAGCAGCATATTTTCTACAGAGACAGTCCGTGTAGAGGTGAGTAGTGCAGCTCCTTCATGCTAATTATGTGCATTTACTACCAACAACAAGATTATGTCAGGCAGTGGATCTGTACCAGTAGTTTATTTTTTATTAATGACTCATCTTTCTTTTTCTTATTAATGTCTAATTGTATACCAAGAATAAAATGTAATGTGTATAAACATTACCAGTACCTTCCTATTCAATATGTTTTTTTTTCTTTTTATGTTTTTTTTACATTGTAAATGTAATATTGAAGACTATATTAAAGCTATACAGGAACTCATGCTAATATATGTAGTAAACAAAAAGTGTTAAACAATACAGAACATGTTTTATACTTTAGGGTAGCACATTTATCTTTGAGGATAGATCTGCACACTCTTGGTATTTTAATCTCAGTGTCTTCATGAGGGAGAGTCACCTGGAATAGTTTTCTCAGCATCTTGAAGGAAGGAGTTCCTGAACAATAGTTGCTGCTTTTCTCTCAGGCAGTGAAGCTCCAGCTCATCCCAAATCACCATCAGTTGGGTTTAGGTCAGGAGATGGAAAATAAACACTTTTTTTTACTTTTTACTACGTAATTCCTATTCCCTCCACCTAAAATAAAAAAACAGCACTTCCTTTTTTCTTCTTATTAAGTAACCTGCTATCTTATTTTTTAGAGATACTAAGCCATTATTGTGAGACAGTAAGTCATTATTTTGAGAGACTATTTCATTTTGAGATAGTAAGTCATTATTTTGAGATACTAATTTATTAGTTTGAGATATTAAGTAATTTTGAGATATTAAGTCATTATTTTGAGATACTATTTCATTTTGAGATAGTAAGTCATTATTTTGAGATACTAATTTATTAGTTTGAGATATTAAGTAATTTTGAGATATTAAGTCATTATTTTGAGATACTATTTCATTTTGAGATAGTAAGTCTTTATTTTGAGATACTAATTTATTAGTTTGAGATATTAAGTAATTTTGAGATATTAAGTCATTATTTTGAGATACTATCTCATGCAGCTGTTATAGCTGTTATATTAGTGTTCACAAGTTGCTTATATGATGTTTTAGTTCCACATTAAAAATAGAGTTATAGTCAAGGGTTTCAATTTGTTTTCTTTTCGTTAAATAATGAAGTTTACATGCTTTTCTGTGTGTTTATAGGAGTACATGTGGAAGTTCCAACTGATCCAAAACATTAGCATTTTTTATTTACAGCAGACATGGGGGATTAACTGTACACCGATGCCAGTGATCCATTTCATCTATCGTAGTGTTTCCTGCTACAGCCTGATGACTTGTTTAGGTTGAGCACTTCATATTTTTTTTTTGTTGATTGTACCCACAACTGGTTGGCCACGCTGAAGATATGGAGCTCTCCATGCAGCAGTCACTGAAGAAGAACCAATCTACAGAGATGACCACTAAAATCTCACAATTCCACCATTTCCTGTTTAAACAGTCAAGCCCGGGCTTTCAGTGGGAGTCCCAACCTAACCAAGATGTCAGTCCAGGAGATATGCAAGATCTCCTGACGACCAACCCACACGAGTTCAAACACTGCAAACTTAACATGATAAGACATGACCTAGCACATGCCAAACCTTTTAAAGAGCCAACCCTTTCAATCAGCATTACTGGAAGAGATAATATAGGCAGATCTTTACCTGGTGATGAGGTCTGTGTTCAGATCTTGAGCAGAGAACCTCAGGCAGATGGAGGCAACCTGCTGACAGGGAAGGTTGTAGGACTGATGCATAGAGATGAGGAAAGCTGTAACTTTATCTGTAGGATGGAAGGAAACAAACAGCTTGCGACACCCATCAATAACAACATGACCTGGATATATGTGGTTCAAAAAAAAGCAAACAAAATAGATGTCCGTAAGGTCCAGCCCAACAGTGACCAGTGGGTTACGGACAAATTCATAGATAAAGATGATGATCAGCTATTAGTCGTCAAGGTGCTAAAATGGGAAAAGCATTGTACGTTTCCTCTTGGAGTGGTTACCAAGGTTCTTTCACAGAAGGATTATCTGGATGAAATGTTTCTGAAACTTTCTAAAGGGTTTGGTAAGGAAGACAACCCTACCTTGTCACCTCAACCCAAAGATGATGAAGAACAAGATGATAAAGACAGGCGGGATTTTTGTGAAGAAAAAACATTTACCATTGATCCCAGGGATGCACAAGACTTGGATGATGCCATCAGTGTGATTGACAAAGGAGAAAACTATGAGATTGCTGTCCATATCACAGATGTTGCAAGTTATGTGAGCAAAGACAGTGAGGAGGATGAAACTGCAAAACAGAAAGGCAGAACGATATACACTCGTCCCACCACAGAGGAAAAGGAAACCATATTCATGATCTCCAGGAAGCTGAGCTCTAAGAAACTGAGTTTAATTCCTCATCAGGAACGAAAGACCGTGTCACTGGTGTTAGGTATTAGTAAATCCAACAACACCATATTATCCCGCTCTCTCACTCTCTCTCGTGTCAGGTCTCAGTTGCGTCTGTCATATGAGAAGGCAGACAGGATCATCCTCGAAAGATGGTCACAGCCTCTGAGCTTCTCTAGTGAAAACGACTGTGTTGTCATTGCCTGTCGTTTTGCCGAAGAGCACAGGAAGGGCAGGTTGGAGGGGGGCTGGAGTTCTGGACAGTGGTCAGAAAAGAGCAGGGCCCAGTGCATGGTGGAGGAGCTAATGAACCTCTACAACAGTGCAGTTGCAGAATTTCTCATCTCAAATGACATAACAAGAGATCTCACCCCACTGAGATGCCACCAGAAACCAGACCATAAAGATTTTGAGGAGTTTAAAGCCAAATATTCTTTTCTTCTCCCCATGTCTCCTTACTTATCACATGTCTGTGAAGTTGAAGGTGTTCAAGAGGTAGATGAACCCACTGAAGTTTGGTCAGGAGAAGATGAAATCATTCAGGAAGAAGATGGTGAGCCACTCATCTTCTTCACATCTGTAATACAAAAAATGAAAGCTCTGGCAGAATCCAGAGACTATCACACACTGGCAAAACTGATCATTTCAGACGACATCCATCCTTCACTGCGTCCAATGGCAAAGGAGTTTCAGGACCTTCAAAAGAAGGCAGAGATTTTGAGATCTTGCACATCCTTGCAGTCAAGGTTGGGACACTTCCAATTGCAACTCAATGCATACACTTGCGCTTCTTCCCCCATGAGACGCTACCTTGACCTGATTCTTCAGAGACTTCTTCACAGTGTGCTCAGAGACGAGAAGGTGGACTACACAAAGTCAGAGATTGATCAGTTCTGTGACTCCAGTGTACAGCAGTTGGACTCTCTAAAAAATTACGACCTCCTAGTTTCAAAATTCAACACTGTTTCTAAATTTCGTTCCACAGTTGTGACCAAACTCGCAGTAGTAGACCAGCTTTCCTTAAGGGAACATAAATTTGAGATTTCACTTCCATTTGAACAAATGTCTGGGGACTTAACCATCATGTACAGACACCTAAAAGTTGTTGAGCAACCAGAGTGCAACCATGACAAGAAATCCATTACACTACACTGGAAGAGAAGAGTGTATTCATTCAGTGATGCTTTAAAAATCAAGCCTCAGTCTAAGTTCAATGAAAATGTGACCCTAATCACAGGTAGTAAGTGGAGACAAATTACATCTGCAGTTAAAGCTGAAGACTGGAAGAAGGTCAGAGTGTGCCTTGAACATGTAAAAAAAACAGCAGCAAATAGAAAAGACGAAAGACAGCAGAAAGTGACAAGTTCACAAGAGCACTTCAAGGAGTGTTACATGGAACTCAAGTTAGGAGAAGTGCTGCAAGTGCAGGTTGGGACAGATATCATAGACAGGATGACCACACCAACGGTGAAGCTCCTCTACATCAACCCATTCTTTGAAGTGTGTTTGGAACATGCAAGGAACCCGACCATGTGCTTTTCCAGAGATGTGTGCGACTCATCAAAGTCAGTGTACCAGGATTATAAAGAGTACCAGAAGATCTGGAGAAGGCTGTGTCAGATGGACACGGCTTACAATGCTGTGGAAGAAAATAACAGCGTAATCCTTCAAGATGTGGAAATAACCTGGACCCCACAAGACAAGAAGAACGAGGAAAACCTCAAGGGTTTCTTCCAAATGACTCAGACACAGAAGAAAGAATGGCATCTGGAATTTGATCTGACAAACTGCTTTCTTTGTATCCGGTGGAAGGGTCAACATTTGGGGAAAGAGGAAGTGAAACAAAAAAAACATCACAATGGCTCTGGATTTCCTGACTTGGAGGATCCACTACCAATCACATGGGTCGCTCACGGTGTGGCCTTCAAATCCAAAAAAGAAGAGGACGAAGAGGAAAACAATAAACAATCACACAACATCAAAATCCAATTTCAAATAAACCATCAGAGTATGACTGCCAATCCAAAGGAAATCTTTGACACGGGAACCAAGTTCACAGTAGAAGTAATCCCCAAAAAAATTCCATATATGTAAGTCAAGTGTTTTAAGTAGTATAATTTCAATAGGCAATCAATAGTTTGTTTAACTCTAGATAATATGTAATGAACACAGTCATTGTAGTGTTGTGAATTTGCAGGCTAAGAGAAAATGCTGTGGCCAAAATAAAACACGCTAATGATCTGGTGAAAAGCATTGCCATTGGGAACATATCCAATGAACCTCTCAGTAAGTTCTGTTTTTCAGCAAAACATTAACATATAATCACCATTATTTTTAACTTTAATTAACTGTATTTTCTTAATAGAAAGTGATCACCTACCTTCAGAGGATCACCAGACCCTGACTCTGCCACCGCTGAATAAAAGTCAGAACAGAGCTGTGCAAAAGGCTTTGCAAAATCCCTTCACTGTGATCCAAGGACCACCAGGCACCATAATTATTTAGTATTTACTTAGCAGGACAAGTGTCTTTTTGCAGTCTCAATACATTACTATTTCAAGTAAAATAATTAACTTTCAACCATTTTGTTTATTGAACAGGTACTGGCAAAACTGTGGTTGGGCTTCATATTACCTATCAGTTCTACCTGAAAAACAAAACATGCCAAAAACACATGCCAAAAAAACAGAAAGAAGAACCAAAGAAGCGTGCCATCCTGTACTGCGGGCCCTCCAACAAGGCGGTGGATATTGTGGCAGGTAGACTGAGATTACTGAGACTACTTACATATTTTAGGTTTAGATATTACACATACATATAATATTGGGATAAAAAAGTTTGAACACCCTTGGAAATTTTTATGATCTTCCTTTATAAATCATTGGTTGTTTGGCTTAACGATTTTAATTTTAGTTGAATATATAATATAGCAGATGAACACAGTGATATTTGAGAATTGAAAGGAAGTTTATAGGATTTACAGAAAGTGTGCAATAATTCTTTAAACAAAATAAGGCAGGTGCATAAATTTGGGCACTCCAACAGAAAAATTACATTAATATTTAGTAGATCCTTCTTTTTGCAGAAGTAACATCCTCTAAACGCTTCCTATAGCTTCCAATGAGAGTCAGGCTTCTGGTTGAAGGTATTTTGGACCATTTGTCTTTACAAAACATCAGCCCGCTTTAAATCACACCACAGATTTTAAGAATATTCAGGTCTGGGGACTGAGATGATCATTCCAGAACTTACTTGTACTTGTTCCTCTGCATGAATGCTTTAGTAGGTTTTGAGCGGTGTTTAGGGTCATTGTCTTGTTGAAGTATAGAATTGATAGTTGATAATCTTGTTGATAGAATAGCAGTAGCTAACTGGCAGTTACTGTTTTCTTTGGCTCTATGGCTTACTGGTTCAGACTGACTACAGTATTATACAATCATACTGACATGGGTCCCTGTTTACAGTAATGTAGACATTAAGTGGTTTGGTCCCCAGAAGCAGCCAGATGGTCCAAAATCTGGTTCCACGCACAGAGTAATAAACCTATAAGACTCCTGGTGGGCGTTAACACTGGTCTTGCTGACGTTTGTTATTGTAAGCCCAAATCAACAGTCAATGCCAGAGCCGTGTTTGCCAGGAGTAAACAGAACAGAACTAAACAGATAGAAGACTTAGCTAAATCGTGCCCCTCCTGAAATGAGATTTTAATGGGTCCTGAAGGGATTGACACTTCTGAAATCATCTTCCAGAACAGCTGATGAACCTCAGAGGAGTCCTTAAACCTCTACGCATTTACTGTGATCAGATGGAGATGCGGGAATTCCCTTACCCTGGCAGTGACCTTAAGCTCTGTCGCAAATCTCTTCGTGATGAAAAGCCCAAGAAAAAACTCAGGTAAGATGTTTGAACGTTTTTTCCAGATTGCCAAAGTAAGATGCTGCAGCAGGAATAGGGCATATGTAGTGTGATTTTCAGCAGTATCTTAGGCTCACACAGGTTCGCACAGCAGGTAAAAGTGACAGGTGTGTGGTTTGTGTGGCAGAGTGAACAACAAAAACACAAAGAATCTGATGTTTTTTAATTCGAAGGGTTGTGTGTTCATAGCTGAATAACGAGCTGTAGTTACAGTGAGGCGGGAGTGATTCCTGAGATTCTAAGCAGGATTAAAGCGAATCTTCACCTCAATCGCTGCTGTATTCTTTACATCAGTGTCAGATATGGATATCATTAAAAAAGGTGAACAGCTAAAAATAAAGAATTTGGTAAGAAAATTAGATTTGGGAATATTTGAAAAGTGTTTGCCCTCTTTATGATTTTATATATTATTGCATATTTGTCTCTTAAATGTTTTGGATCATTAAACAAATTTAAATATATTTATGAATAACTAACTAACCTTAACTAATGCACTCACTAAGTGAGGTCTGCAGTTCTTTGGATGTTGGATGTTTGGATATGGGTTTTTTGTGACCTCTTGGTTGAGTCATTGCTGCACTCTTTGGGTAATTTTGGTCGACCACCCACTCCTGAGAAGGTTCACTACTGTTCCACTCTACCCATGATTAATTAAGGAATTAATAAATGCCTTTTGCACGTTCCAAACCGTGCAAGGTGTATTTTCTGCAGCCCCACGATACTAAAGACTCCCTGACATGCTCTAAATCAAGCTGCGCAATCCGCAATTAACCAGTGCGCTATACATCTGTAAAACGGGGCCCTCTGTCTTAATAGAACGGTATTGACACAACAGTGGAATTATCCTGTTTTTCTTTCCCATAGTGACTCTTTAATGTGGGAATTGTTATCAAATGCAAGTATCCTATTAGGGATGATGATTCATACAGTGGCTTATATTTATACCCTTTTCCAACTTTTCCATATTTTGTTACATTACAACCACAAACATAAATATATTTTATTGGAATTTAATGTGAAAGACCAACACAAAGTGGTATACAATTGTGAAGTGGAAAGAAAATTATGCATTATGCAATTATGCAAATTATGCAAACCAACCAATTGTATTCAGAAGTTGCCTGATGATTGCTAACGACTAAAAAGAGTCCACCTGTGTGTAATCTAATCTCAGTCCAAAAACAGCTGCTCTGTGACGGCCTCAGAGGTTTGTTAAGAGAATTTTGGTAAGTAAACCGCATCAATAAGGTTATGGAGAAGTTTAAAGCAGGTTTAGGCTTTAAAAAGATTTCCTAAGCTTTGAACATCTCACGGAGCACTGTTAAATACATTATCCGGAAATGGAAAGAGTATGGCACAACTGTAAACCTGCCAAAACAAGGCCGTCCACCTAAGTTTGCAGGGTGAACAAGGAGAGCACTGATCAGAGATGCTGCCAAGAGGCCCATGGTGACTCAAAATTGAACCTTTTGGCCAAAATGCAAAACACTGTGTGGCGGAGAATTCACAACTTCACATTACTCTGAACAAACCATCCCTACTGAAAATAAGTTACATATTGGTTCTTTAAATAAGGATGAATAGCTTGTTGGAATGCTGGGTTAGCATAGCTAGCTACTTTATGATCAGTTTCCACATCAGGAGCTGCTTAACACTGCATTTACTTTAAATACTGCAGCTCCACTGCATTTCCCTTCTCCAACACACTCAATCTAACCTAATCTGGGCATATTCAGCAGCATTGCAGAGCAGTACCTCAGGGTTCGGGCTAAACACCACTGTTTAAATGTTTTATAGGGACATTACACTGATGTACCTGATACGAGAACCCGAAAACCCTTTCTCGGAGGAGATCAAAAAACTTGAAAAAATTGAAAATGAACCGGAATTTGACTATGAAAGGTAAAGTCAGCAAATATTAATCACATGAATATAACCCATATCTTAATTATTCTAATAATGGAACTCACAGTTACAGAAAAGTACTGAAGCAGGCTCAGAGTTATGAGCTCAGGAAGCATGATGTTATCCTGTGCACCTGCTCGACTGCACTGAACCCAAACCTCATCAAGACCATGGACTTTCGACAGATCCTCATAGATGAATGCGCCATGGCCACGGAGCCTGAGGCCTTCATCCCACTGGTCTCTCATAAACCTGAGCAGGTGGGTACTAACTTACTCATCTATTCTAATAGTTTCTCACTGTAGGTGAAAGGGGTCCTCACCATATATCATACAACACACCACTACAAAAACGCAAGATAGACTCAACAGTCTGCTACTAGCCCACAGCAGCTCTTGTTTACAAACAAACAAATAAAAATGAAAGAGAGAGAGATTAGTAATACAAAAAAAAACATATACATTCAAATATATAAATCAAATACAAATCAACACAACACCTTTAAAAGAAACAGGCTTGTAAACAAAAACGAAATATATATAAACACATTAAAACACAAAAAACACCACAAAAAACAGAAGCTCCTGAATGGGGAAGAGGTTCAGCAAGGGAGAGTGAAAGAGGCACAGAGCCAAGTTGGAACCAAAACTTTATAACCCCTATTAGGACCAGACATAGACTATTTTAATTTATTAGTAATCTCACTCATACCCAGCACAGCTTTACCTCAACATCCAACAGTGAAAAGAAAAGTCACAGTGCATCAAATACCTTCATAATACTAAAAAATTGTGGATGAAGTGGAGGTGGAGTTTATGGGTGTGGTTTGTACAGAGATGGAAAGTAATGAATTACATATACTCACATTACTGTAATTGAGAAGATTTTATTAGTAATTTTTTCATTTTTAAAGTAGTTTTTAAAATAGGTAATTTTTCTTTTACTCAAGTTCACTTTGATACAAGTAATTTACTTACATTGGAAAACTCCCTGTTACTGAGTAACAAATGAAATGCTGGGGGGAAATAAACTAATTGTCTGAATTAAAAAAAAAAGAGTTTTGTTCTCCATGGGAGCGCAGCTCAACTTTTCCATGCGGTGTTTATTACGGTTAGGGGGAGAGACGTTGTGTTGCATGGCTCAGGGTAACCGGTGTTTTTTTTTATCATGTTTTTCATGATAATTCCTTAAGTTTTTATTGGCAACATAAACAATCTGCTTGGATGTTAAATTAACATGTAAATAGCAGTTAAAGCATAGCAATGGCAAGTTATATAGTAATGAATCGTAAAACTATACAAATACGGTTTGTAGTCACCTATACGACCATTTTTTTAAACTTTTTAACAGTAAAGAAAAGAAAAAGATCATAGAAACCTATGCCATTTGTTCTTGAAAATGTTTTATGGGGTGGTTTAAACAAATACTGCCTGAAAGGTCCAAATTATTATTTGGAATAATAGTTCATTAAAAACAATTTAATTTATGTTTGGACTTTTTTACATAAAATAAATAAAAGTAACTATGTAACTTTTACTCAAAGTAAATTTTAAATTGAGTACTTTTTTACTTGAGTAGCTTTTTAGATGGGTACTTTTACTTTTACTTAAGTAGAATTTTAGCAAAGTAAAGGTACAATTTTTCAGTACTTTTTCCACCTCGGGGTTTGTATGTTATATTGTTGAAATGACTGGACTGTAACTTGACGATAATCCTGAAATAAAAGTATTTTGGTGTTAAAATTGCTCTTGAAAAGCATTATCTATGTAATTTGTTTTATTGTTTCAGATCGTGCTCCTTGGCGACCATAAGCAGGTTCGGCCAATCGTAGGCTGTGCTCGGGTGAAGGAGCTGGGCATGCAGACCTCTCTGTTTGAACGATATATGAAGGAGGCAGTGATGTTGGACACACAGTACAGAATGGTGAATAAAGAAATAAACCTTAATTAAATGATAAAATATCTTAATTTTATAAATTATTATAAAAGTCTTTCGCTTCTGTGCTTGAGATTCAGTGTCGGGTTTGGTGTAATAGTTTAATTCAGAAATATAAATTTCAGTTTGCCTAAATTGTAAATTGTAAAACTACATTGTAAATTAAGAGTAAAATAGTGAAATTTACTGTTATTTATCTGAACAGAATTTTATTGTACATTGAATTACTGTATATGACAGTAACTGTGTTTTAATGGTCATTTTATAGTACATGTGAGCATATTTCTGTTATTTTACAGTGCTCTTGCTGAAATGCTATTGCTATTGGCTCCTGGCATAATTTTTTTACATCCTGGGTGTGTACGGTTGGTTATTTTGTCTTCTGTAGCATGAGAGTATCTGTGAGTTTCCCTCTAATGAGTTTTACAATGGCAAGCTGAGAACTGGAGCTCAGCGAGGACCTTGCCGCCTGCTGAACAACAAGAACAATCCGACAGCCATCCTGTTCGCTCACGTCCAGGGAGAGGAGGTCAGTCTGATCGTTTCAACGCCGACCGGCAACGAAAACTCTGTGTCCAATAAACTCGAGGCAGAGCAAGCGGTACGTCAGGACGAGTTTATCATATGTTCAAAACAAGTGAAAAAACAATAATAATTTAAACAAATATTAATTAAAAAACAGTGTTTCTTACATTTACTCTGACCAAAGATATTTCATGATTTATTAATCATGTTAATGTATTAATTAATATATATATATATATTCCTGCATTTCAGCCCTACACAAAGCAAACTTAAGTTTAGTAATATGATTTAGTGGGACATGTTCGAAATGAGTGAACGATGAGTGAAATGTTTAAAATCAATGTTCCTTAAAGAAAGGCTGGAAGGGGTTTGCATGTTTCTCCTTCTACAGCCCATCTGTTCATAATTTGGAGTTGTGCACTTTTACTGGTGGTCTCTGTTTAGGTCCGTGTTGCTGATTTGTTGGTTCGTCAGTCTGGTGTGAAACCAGAAGACATAGCCATCCTGACTCCCTACAATGCACAGGTGTGTACAATCAAACAGCTGCTGGAGAAAAAGAGTGAGAAGAGGGAAGACATGCAGGGGGTCACGGTCTGCACCATCATGAAGAGCCAAGGTGGGTTTTTTTCTCCTGTTCCACACCTAAAAAGACCATAGTTCCACACCTAAACTCTCCATGAAGCTACAAGGCTGATGTTTCTGATATGTGTGTGTGTGTGTGTGTGCAGGGAGTGAGTGGCCGTATGTGATAGTCTCCACAGTTCGCTCTTGTCCTCTGTCTGAGATTAAAAGCAGTAAGAACAAAGGGAGGATGGGGAAGAAACTCGGGTTCATTACGGACCCCAACCAGGTCAACGTCGCCATCACACGTGCACAGGATGGACTCTGCATTCTGGGTAAAAACAAGGACAAAGTATCCTTAACTATAATTCATTTATTAACAAAACAAATAATATAATGTTGTGAATATTTATTTATATGAATGTAATATTAAATTAGAACAATTACAGCATTAAAGTTTATTAATACGTTTATTGGGGAAAACTGTTAACTGTAACTGAAAGGAGGTTCTAGTTCCCTGTTGGAGCCTCAGTCCTGAATACAAGATGAAACTGAGACGGTTGGTCACCGAGGTATACAGGTTCCATATGGCATCCTGCCACACATTTACCCACATATGTTGCTACAGCTGGGTCTGTAGATCCTGCTCTACACTCATAGGGTGCAGAACCTGGATTCATTACTAAAGATGACTCAGTTTCAGTCTGTGGCAGTGCAGGTTTCTCATTTAAGACATCACTGCATGCAATAACAGAGGTGGTTGGCTGATGGATGTCCTGGATGGGGACAATTTATGAAAGACCGTCCATCCTTCCTCTCTCAGTCTAATGGTGCTCCGCCTCTCAAAGTCTGTCACCAGGGCAAAATGTCCTCATGTGTGTCATAAAAGTGTGTCCAGCAGTCAACAATCTTTCACCAAGAGGTACACTAGCTGACTAGAGTCTCTTTACAGGGCATCGGGTGAAGCACTTTAATGCCCTAATGTGGTGAGACCCAATGTCTAATCAGACCACACCTGTAATCAATTACATATCTGCCCAATTCAGAACTGCATGCTGAGTTTAATATTTTATGTGAGTTTTTATTGATATTGTTAATGAGTGTATAGGCATCCAGTCCTCATGCAAATGTTATACAAACATGAGTAATACAGGTGCTTTCTCTCTGCTGCAGGTAATCGTCAGCTGTTGGAGTCCAGCCAGCTCTGGAAGAAACTGGTGTCTCATTATGAAAGACAGAACTGTGTGGTGAATTCAGCTGAAAATATAAAAGTTGACAATGTCAAGCACAGACATTGACTAGTGTACTCATTTCTGTGCTTATGTAAAGGAATATATATTTTGTATCTAACCATATATATATTTTATATAATTTTTTTCTAATCTATTTTATTATTCAAGGACATAACATGCAGTATAAATCAAATGTTTGTGAGCCCCTTCCATAAAAATACAGCCATCACTGTAACACCTGAGCAAATGCACAAATACAGCTTGTAGAGAAGTACTGCCTTCCAATAAAGATGAACCTATTTGCTCCATCCATTGAGCTGTGGAATTGTCCTTCCTGGAATGATAAAGCTCCATCCAATACTTTTGGATTGAATGAGCTGGTGATGGGGGGGGGTGGGGTTCATGAGGTGGGGAGTTGGGGATCAGGTGGGTAACTGGGTATGAGGAGGGGATGAGGTGAGAGCAGTGGCAGACTTAGCAGTTTGGGGGCTCAAGGCGAATTTAGCTAGGGGGCCCATCAACATTAATATGAGAGAAATAAGTTTCAAATATAACACCATTGTATGTCAAAATTGAAAATATTTATTTTAAAAAAGAAAATTGAAGCTTTCAATGCTAATTGTACTTTTTATATGTGCAATCCATAAACATATCTTTAAATAAAATATACATCCGAATGCCAAAAAAATACATAAGTAAAGCAGTGTGACTGAAGCATTTGTGTGAGTGAGTCATTCTGAGTGAGAATTGTAACTGAACTTAATGATAAAGGATAGATATCAATCACAGCAACATGTAGAGTGAAAATATGAGAGAGAGAGGAGGCAGAGTTTGTGTAAGTGCATGTGTGACAGAAAGAGAGAGAATGAGTATGTGAGAGAGACATCTGTGTGAGTGTGTGAGTGTGAGTGAATGAGAGAGAGAGAGAGATATATAGAGAGAGATAATGCATGTGTATGAGAGGGAACATGTGGGGGTGAAAGAGAGAGAAAAAGGGTATGTGACTAAATGAGGAGAGATTGGGTGTGTGTGTGTGTGTGTGTGTGTGAGAGTGTACGGCACCTCCTCGTCCTCCTCCTCCACCAAAACATTCGGGTTCGGTGGTGTTGACACACTTAAAAAGCTTGTCAGTTTTGGAAGAGCATCTGTTTTTAGTTTAGCCTCTTCCTTTTTTTTTCTTCATGGCTTCGCTCACAACCCACTTGTACACTTAATTTCACCTCAATTCCGTCTTTCACAAGCAGCGCGTTCGCGGTTCACCGGCATGGCCACATGGCATGGATGGAATATTCCATCACACAGGACAGAAGCTAGCAGAGCTGGTTCAGTTAAACCTCAGCTGCTACACAGCTTAGCCCCAGCATGTCTCAAAAGGCTCAGTGACCAAAAAAGGAATTTAACAAGAGTGAATATTGGCAGTGAATTTGTGGAGAAGAGCTTAAAAAGACCGACCCAGAGCTGCTACTTTTCCCCTGAACAGGTAAGCTAGAACCACTAGATGTGGTTACTAGAGACTGGGGTTTAAATTAATTAAAAAATTAATTAAATTAAAAATTAAATTAAAAAAGAGTGTTCACATTTGTATCAGTGACCTGTGTGCAGCTGGGAATAAAAGGCAAAGGGTATCTGAGAGATAGATAGCTTAGCAAGGTTAGTTAAAGTGATCTGAATGTGCTGGAGTCATGCTACACATTCTAACCTGAACTGCAATCAGTCACAACGGAGGCGTTGATGAGTACACCGAAACATACGCCAGAAACCGATAGTTAGTCTCTGTACTGTCTCAGTTTAGCTCTCAATGTGTTTATATATTGAGTGATTTGTTACGTCCAAAACGTAATGGTTAATGTTAAGCGTTACTTATGGCCATCAAGAGCATCTGTCTAGCTATTTAGCTGCTTATCAGTAAATATAAAGATAGATACAGGTTTTAGAAGAGTCTCTTTCCGTTCTCTGTCTCTCCTATCAGTCCAAACTGGCTTTGCTAAGCTAAGCAGTAAATTACTAGGACCTGTAAAGAAGTAACTCCAGCTCTGGGGTGTGTATTTTTGGAGCAGTGAGATTTTTCAGGTATAACAGGCTTAGGCTTACGCAGCTAGCGGTGCATGAGGCTAGTTTAGCTAGCTATAGAGTTCACATGAGCCGGTTTATAATACGACTTTCTTGCCATGGTAGAATTTACTGAATGCGTCTTTCACTGGATTGTGTAAATTCAGCCTGGCTCAACTTGGCAACCCAAGGTAGCTTCGTGGCTGGGGAGGGGTGGGCGGAGCAGACTACTCTCTGTGATGTTTTGAAATTGGATCGCTCCAGCTATTTCACACACTTGATCTAATTTCCTACAGAATGCACCTTTAAATGACAAAAAACTTGCAAAATGACAAAGATCAATTTCTCAACACTGGAGAGAGTTGCATGCCCCCCCCTCCTCCTTGGATGCCAAGCCCATATGGGTTGCCAGGTTGAGGACAATAAACCTTCACAGTGCAACACTGTTCACTTTTGCAATGGTGACAACAAGAGATACTGTTTACTGTTTGATATTATAAACCAGTTAAGATTTTACATCTGTACCGTGCAGAGGTTTTAGACATAAGTGTTTTAGAGATAAGTGTTTATTTACTTAGTAAAACATAATAATATTTGAATAAATCAAATAATGTTGAAACAAAATGTCATGATTGTACATTTTATATTTAATAATAATACATATGAAACATAGTCCTTAAACAACCCATCTTTTAATGTCACTGTGAAATGAAATGGTCAGTCATAATGCTATATACCTCATCTGTAACAGTTCATTTCAGTAATACAATAGACCTGAACAGACATTGATGCCGCTCACATGAACCTGTTCCTACTGCAGCTCAGTTCATCACAGTGCTACTATCATAAGAAACCTGAGGCGGAAACAGCAAGACCAAAACCGGGGAATGAGGTTAACCTCAGTCGCACTTCAGCCGTAAACCTCCTCGCCTCAGCCCGAGGAGATGCTTCATATTAATGAAGAGACCTGCAACACAAACACAGTTCCTGAACATCTCTGACTCTCACTCAATCAGCAGCAGCACAACAGAGGAGTTATCAGTACCGATCCACTGTCTGCTGATACTGATACCAGCTCACAGACCATGAGGTAATGTACTGAATCTCTGGATAACATCTAACTGACAGCATTTTTATTGTTAAAAAAACATCATGCTAAACAGATCTTCATAAATTACTTCTTTTAAGCAAATTAAACACATTATGTTCCATTTTTCAGAGGTAGGCGACGCAATAGCAGTTTTTTTTTAACAACGTAAACACATCACTATTGTTTATTCATGCTGAAATATTAATTAAATCTCTCTCTCACACACACACACACACAAACAAAAACACACACTCAGATAATGGCATTTTTGCTATTTGGAGGTTGTTTAATGTGGAATATGGAGCTACACTAGTGTCTTTTTTTCATGTTTGATGCTAAAATGATTAAAATCATATTAAAACTTTTGGTACCACTTTAAAATAAGACTACCATTATAAAGGGTTTATAAATGGTTTAGTTTATAAATGGTTACTAATTAGGTTGTAAATGCCTTAAACATCATTAATAATCAGTTATAACACATACGTAGAAATGTACATAGACATGTTGTTTGCCAAATAGTGAACCCAGAGCAACATAACTGATTATTAAGGATTTCTAAGGTATTTACAACCTAATTAGTAACCATTAATAAACTATTTGTAAGCCATTTATAAACCCTTTATAAAGGTAGTCTTATTTTAAAGTGGTACCAAACTTTTAAACCAGTATAATCTGATTATCGGAAATTAGCAATAACAATCTTTTTTGTATAAACAACTGTCTAAAACCTTGAGTCATTTCCAAACTAAATTTATATATTTATATATTTCATTATATTTATCTCACCCAGGAACAGGAGGATGAGGTAGAGTCTGAGGGAGAAGGAGAAGCTGATGGAGAAACCGACGCTCTCTGGGAGAGCAACACTGTAGAGCCTCGTCTCATCAAACAGTGGCAGAGCCTGGAGTACTGCAGCACCTGCAGCACAACACAACAACACAACATAACTCATCACAACACAACTCAACACATCACAACTCAATACAACACATCATAACTCAACACAACACAACACAACTCATCACAACACAACACTACACAACTCATCACAACTCATCACAACACAACTCAACTCATCTCAACTCAACACAACACAACACAACTCATCACAACACAACTCAACACAACACAACTTAACACAACACAACTCATCACAACACAACTCATCACAACACAACTCAACTCAACACAACTCAACACAACACAGCTCAACACAACACAGCACAACACAGCACAACTCAACACAGCACAACTCAACACAACTCAACACAACACAACTCAACTCATCACAACACAACTCAACACAACTCATCATAACTCAACACAACACAACACAACTCATCACAACTCAACACAACACAACTCAACACAACTCATCACAACACAACTCAACTCAAAACAACACAACTCATCACAATTCAACACATATATATATATATATATATATATATATATATATATATATATATATATACAGTTGTGGTCAAAAGTTTACATACACTTGTAAAAAAACATAATGTTATGGCTGTCTTGAGTTTTCAATAAGTTCTACAACTCTTATTTTTCTGTGATAGAGTGATCGGAACACATACATGTTTGTCACAAAAAACAGTCATAAAATTTGGTTCTTTCATAAATTTATTATGGGTCTGCTGAAAATGTCACCAAATCTGCTGGGTCAAAAATATACATACAGCAACATTAGTATTTGGTTACATGTCCCTTGGCCATTTTCACGGCAACTAGGCGCTTTTGGTAGCCATCCACAAGCTCCTGGCAAGCTTCAGGTCGAATGTTTGACCACTCTTCTTGACAGAATTGGTGCAGTTCAGCTAAATGTGATGGTTTTCTTGCATGAACCCGTTTCTTTAGCACTGTCCACATGTTCTCAATGGGGTTTAAGTCAGGACTTTGGGAAGGCCATTCTAAAACCTTAATTCTAGCCTGGTTTAGCCATTCCTTTACCACTTTTGATGTGTGTTTTGGGTCATTGTCTTGTTGGAACACCCAACTGCGCCCAAGACCCAACCTTCGGGCTGATGGTTTTAAGTTTTCCTGCAGAATTTGGAGGTAATCCTCCTTCTTCATTATCCCATTTACTTTCTGCAAAGAACCAGTTCCACTGGCAGCAAAACATCCCCAGAGCATAATACTACCACCACCATGCTTGACAGTAGGCATGGTGTTCCTGGGATTAAAGGCCTCACCTTTTCTCCTCCAAACATATTGCTGGGTGTTGTGGCCAAACAGCTCAATTTTTGTTTCGTCTGACCAGAGAACTTTCCTCCAGAAGGTTTTATCTTTGTCCATGTGATCAGCAGCAAACTTCAGCCGAGTCTTAAGGTGCCTTTTCTGGAGCAAGGGCTTCTTTCTTGCACGGCAGCCTCTCAGTCCATGGCGATGTAAAACACGCTTGACTGTGGAGACTGACACCTGTGTTCCATCAGCTTCCAAATCCTTGCAGACCTGCTTCTTGGTGATTCTTGGTTGACTCTTGACCATCCTGACCAATCTCCTCTCGGCAGCATGTGATAGCTTGCGTTTTCTTCCTGATCGTGGCAGTGACACAACTGTTCCATGCACTTTATACTTGCGTATAATTGTCTGCACAGTTGCTCTTGGGACCTGTAGCTGCTTTGAAATGGCTCCAAGTGACTTCCCTGACTTGTTCAAGTCAATAATTCGCTTTTTCAGATCCACACTGAGTTCCTTTGACTTTCCCATTGTAGCTTTTGTAGCTGAGTCTAATCACTGGGTCAAATGAGCCCTATTTAAATGGGCTCATGAGAAGTCAACAGCTGTAGTCAATCAGAATCACTTACAAGAAGTGAAGAGGCCATGACATGAAGCTAATTTGATTGACACAACTCGCTACATCACCAAAATTGACAAATTTTGTTGCTGTATGTATATTTTTGACCCAGCAGATTTGGTGACATTTTCAGCAGACCCATAATAAATTTATGAAAGAACCAAATTTTATGACTGTTTTTTGTGACAAACATGTATGTGTTCCGATCACTCTATCACAGAAAAATAAGAGTTGTAGAACTTATTGAAAACTCAAGACAGCCATAACATTATGTTTTTTTACAAGTGTATGTAAACTTTTGACCACAACTGTATATACAGCTCAGGAAAAAATTAAGAGACCACTGATGTTAGGTATATGTTTGAGTAAAATGAACATTGTTGTTTTATTCTATAAACTACAGACAACAGAAACATCATTTTTATGTGGTCTCTTATCAATAAATAAATAAACAAACAATACTATATATATATATATTGATTATAACATATATATATATATATATATATATATATATATATATATATATATATATTGATTATAACAGTAGCACAAAGCAGTGCAAACCCAAAGAATAAAAAAAGTCCTGCTAAACAGGTTCTCTTACCTTCTGCCACAGTGCTGAGTGGATACAGCAGCACCCAGGTGGCGTTCCACAGCCACGTCAGCACCCGCCACTCTGCACCCACAACCGCCAACATCTCAACAGGGTGCCTGCACAAACAAGCACCTCTTTTAATGTTACATTAAGTCACATAATATCATTATATATGGTCAGGGTGTGGTCGCATTTTCCTGCATGTTTACAGCTCGTCATGACAGTGATGCGGTTTTGCATATGCTGACTAAACACACGGCAAGCAAATCCTGATTTTCAAATTTGAAGCTCAGCCGTGAAGGAGAAGGTGAAGGAGAGGGTGAATTCAGAATAAACCTTTCCTGTTTTAGGTCAGTTAGGATTACCGAAATTATTTATATTTGCCAAATGCCAGATATTTTAAGAGACCACTCAAAAATGATGAGTTTCTTTGATTTTACCAAATAAAAAATCCTCTGGAATATAATCAAGACAGTGTGTAAGACTGGTGGAGGAGAACACGCCAAGATGCATGGAAACTGTGATTAAAAAACAGGGTTATTCCACCAAATATTGATTTCTAAACTCTTAAAACTTTATGAATATTAACTTTTTTTCTTTGGATTTGAGGTTTTGCTGCAGGAGAGACTGGTGCACTTCACAAAATAGATGGCATCATGAGGAAAGAACATTATGTAGCAATACTGAAGCAAGATCTCAAGACATCAGCCAGGAAGTTAAAGCTTGGGCACAAATGGGTCTTCCGAAAGGACAATGACCCGAAGCATACTGCTACTGCTATATTGGTTACAAAGTGGCTCCATGTTTTGGAGTGGCCATCACGAAGCCCTGATCTCAATCCTATTCAAGATTTATGAGCGAATCTGAAAAGGCAGGATAGAGCAAGGCGATCTATAAACATGGCTCAGTTACACCAGTTCTGTCAGGAGGAATCGGCCCAAATTCCTGCCAACTATTGTGAGAAGCTTGTTTGAACCAAGTCATAAAGTTTAAGGGCAATAGTACTAAATACTAAAGAGATGTATGGAAACTTTTGACCTTGCTGAAAGTAATAAACCACAAATTATTCTGGCATTTGGGAAATATAAATAATTTAGTAAATTCTAATTAACCTAAAACAAGAAAGGTTTATTCAGATTTCTTGTCAGACAGTAAGAAAAACATGCACATGTGTCTCTTTATATAGTGTATCTAAAATACTGGTTTTACAATTTTATTTAAAAATGTTCCCATTTTTCCCCCAATTTACACGGCCAATTACCCAACCCACTCATTAGGTCTCCCCCTATCACTAGTAATGCCCCAACACACCAGGAGGGTGAAGACTAACACATGCCTCCTCCGATACATGTGAAGCCAGCCACCACTTATTTTCGAGCCGCTGATGATGCAGCATTGCCGAGCAGCATCACAACGCGTTTGAAGGAAAGCACAGCAACTCGGCTCCGGTACATCAGCTCACAGACGCCCTGTGCTGTGGACATCACCCTAGCAGCGATGTGTGGAGAGAGCGCCATCTACCCACCCGGAGGGAGCAGGGCCAATTGTGCCCTTTGAGTGCCGGCAACTTGATGGCAAAGCTGCATGAGCTTCGAACCTGCGACCTCCCGCTCATAGCGGCAGCGCTTTAGACCGCTGGACCACTCGGCGCCCCGCAAACTTCTGGTTTTAGCGTATAAGAGCTATGGTGTTTCTAGCTTTACCTGAACATCTCCATGCTGCTCCACAGGTACAAAACACAGAACGTCACAGTGCGCTCCTGCATCTCCGGCAAACTCCCCAACACCACAAACAACACCGTATTTCTCCCAGACATCTGCTCAACACAAACACAGTGCTCACAACACACACAAAGCAACACATCACAAACCGCACATGGCTGAGGACACAGGATGTAATGATTTGGGGATGCACTGGTCGAAAAGGGACCGTTTACCTGGATCAGTGCAGGAAGAACAGGAGTATTCACAAGACCGAGAGCTGCATTCATCACCTCCAGCACAGCCAGCACCTGACAGCTGTACAGCACTGCAGCACAGGAGCTGAACGCACTGTACAGAACATCTACACACACACACACACACACACACAGACACACATCTATAAACACTGAGCACAGCACTCTACAGCACATATTTATACCCATTCATACACATTTACTCACTTTACACACAAACTTACATAATGCTTTAGATTATTCGGTAACACTTTCTATGAATCAGGTATCTATAAAGCATTATAAATGCATTCATAAAGCTTCATAAACCATTCATTATGCTTTATAACACTTGACATACGCCTTTCTAACTATACATAATTGTTCAGAATCTCAAACATAAAACGTTATAACACCACAGTACAAAGCTTTATAGCACAAAGCGATATAACGCATTATAATATATTCGTATTTGCTGTTCTTAACATTATTGGTCAGACCTGCTTTATAAAGCTTAATAGATGTTGAGTTCATTCACATAAAGCTTTATCAAGATCCACAGCGATGCCTTCCCTCTAACTGCCATATGTTGAATGTTATATGAAAATTGTTCTGTAAACGCACATAACATCTAATGAATATTTACAAGCGCTTTCCACACTCTCAGAGGTGCCCTTTTACATTACACTATTTTGCACTAGTACTTTTTGCACAAGCTTGCACTGCAAATTTAATTGAAATGATTATATAACTGTGTATTTGCACTTTTTGTATGGCTGGCATCATATACCCTCATTATGTGCACATCAACTGGTGTTCATTGTCTACTGTGTACAACTGCACTGTTCATCTCCATTACACACTACTGACTGTACTTTTGTACTTTTATACTTTATATATTTTATTGTATTTGTATTTTTTTGTATTTGTTTACAAATACAAATTGTTATACACATTTCTTGGTATTTGTATTTTTATAAGTTTTGTTGTATCTTATCCTTCCTAGTTACTTTTGTGTACTGTGTATACCCGCTGCTGGATGTCCAAAATCTATTGTTGTGACTTGAGATGAAGATCAGAACACATTTAATGACCAATTTTTGCAGAAATCCAAGTAACTCCAAAGGGTTCACATACTGAAACTGTACTACCATTGCAAAATAAACAAAGTAGAGTTTCAGGGCGGTGTGAGGGCATGTTAATAAGCAGGCAGGAGGTCTCACCGTGTCCCAGCAGTATGAGATTAGCGGTGAGGAGGCTGAAGGTCCAGGTGAAGCCCAGGAACTGGATCACGTGGTACAGGAACAGGTAACACCTTCTTACAGTATCCAGCACTGGTGACATTTAACACACAGGTTTAATATTAACAGGATAATCAGCTGATTCTCGGCAGCAGTGAGGGATTAATCATGGTTTAATCAGGAGCATTACCGTTCCTGTGTTCCTCTTCCACAGCAGCCGTCATCTTCTCTTCTTCCTCGCTCAGCAGCTCGTCTGTCAACACTGTGGAGCTGGAGTACATTCTATAGGTAAAACACTCAGACTAATGCCTTTTTAAAGACCGTTACCTCCCTCTCCTCCTCCTCCTGTACTACAGCTCTTTACTGCTTTCCTGTAAAAGCCCAGCTGATCTCCACTAAACACATCACTAAAACCAATCAATATCCTCCATTCACCTCCCAGACCTCAGAAACATAAAAAAAGCATTTTAATAGAATTGTTTCATTGCATTATGATGTAAAAAAACATTTACATTAAATGACATTTACAACATAACTTATTAAAAATCTATGTCTATTGGTAGACAGTAAACATATTTGTATGTCCACACTGACCATCATTACACCTTCAATGAACATCACACACATTTTTCTGCAAACCACATGTTTTTCCATTTGAACTAAATTTATATTTTCGCTCGAATTACAGAAATCGTGAACACGAATTAAAGAAATCGAACTGCTATATCGTTCACTCGATTTAATATTTTTTTATCCATGGCCCCTCCCGGGCTCCGTACTGGCGCGCCCTCTGGTGTCTGATAAAGGTAAAGGTTATATTCTCTGCTCTTACATTTTTTTTTAAAGAAACTTTATTCAAGAATGTTTTTTTACAAGTACAATAAATTAACAACAGTATCTTAAAATACTATATGTAAAATGTACAATAATTAACATAAAAAAATCAAGCCCCACCTTAAATCTTGTTTTTTTTCTGTCAAGAGTCCTTTTAATTTCGCTCACAAATTAATTAAATTTCACTTGATACAAGAAACATAAATCTAGTATCATCTTTGTTCTTGTTTTCCACAATTGACATGTTGTTAAACATTTTATTAACCATATTTTTCTTGTTCTTGTTTATATAAAGAGGTACTAAATATTCTATAAGCTATTGTTTTTATATTTATTTGTATATCTATATTTATGCTTTGTAGCTTATCTCAAGTCTCTTTTAATCTTTAACACTCCATCAAAAAGTGTAACATTGTAACGGATATTAGCCACATATCATTATTACATACACTATATTATTAGATATAGTTCTACATATAGTATATTTTCTTTCCAATTTGTAATCTTTTCCACCAAGGCTGTCAGTCTATGGCTACTTCTGGTAATAACTTTACATGCAGCAATTTTTGTTTGGATTTCTCAGGCTCCTAAGCCTCGTTGCTTAGTGCTTTTATTTACTTTAATGGTGGTATCCCAAATATAATTACAGCATATTTTGTTTAGTTCTCTAGTCCATACATCAGTGGGTGGGAATATTAAAGACATAAACCAAATTTTGGATAGTGTATATATTAGACATTAACACGATTTCGATATCTAAAATTATGATTCACAAATTTGTTTACATTTTTTTTTTGCATCTATATATATTGGAAGCCTATGTGTAAGCCTATTTTATATTAACTTTTTTATTTAATAAACCATCCCTAAAAAGTAAAAAAAAAAAAACATGATAAAAAAGTTTTTTCTTTCAGTGCAGTGAAAATATGAAAATACATGTCCACAGTAAAGGAGGCAGGTCTGAAAGGGTTAATATTTATATATATATATATATATTTTTTTTTTTTTATAAAATATATGCACTCAGCCCGAGCTACTGAACACCATTCCCAGGACTTTACCGCCCCCTGCTGGACATCAAGCAGTGAACAGAAAAATACAGTGAGCCTGTTCTCAGGCCACTTTGTTAGAAACACGCATTCTTTATTTTAACTCCACTTTGTTATAATCCCCATTTTGCTCAGACACTCATTTGCCAGTTTTTTATTTTAAGAATCACCTACCGCGTGTTTCCACTTAATCCACTGCATTAGAAAGCCTCTGAGTTTTAGGCAGGGAGGTGTATTGTTTTAGCATGCAGACACAAGATCATTACGAATAAATCAAAAATAGATCACAAAAAAATTCAAAAAAAAAAAATTACATCAAATAAAAAGCTCCATAGTTTTTGAATGAGATTTATTTAAATAGGACATTTTTTGTTTGTAAGAATGGTTATAACACATGAAAGCCACTGGAAATGAACACGTCTCTGATCAGAGTCAGTATTCGCCGCGTAGTTTTTATTTCACACTTTGGTGAAGAGATCGCCCGGCATAGCCAACACTGGATCCTTCAGGATTCTCCCGGTGAGGGGTTTCAGGACGAAGCACATGACTATGTACACTCCAGCCAACACATTTTCCAAACAAAGCCATGTGTGTAACAATGACCGTTAGTAAAAGCTGTCAAACTACCTCACAAATCAGGTTCAGATACAGACGCAGGTGTTTGATGCACTGGGGAGAATTACCAAGCACTCAAAACAGTGTTTATGAAATTTAACAAATAAAAACAAAAAAAAAAAAAACATCTGAAAAACAGAGTAAAACACTGACAGTCCTGCACCCAAACCAGATTTAGTTGTACAAACGGACCATGTGATCTGTTTTCCTGTACATTAGTGTTGTTAGCATTTCTTTGTTTTAGAACTGGCCAACTTCCAGCCACTACACAAGCTTTCTCTCATTTAAAGAAACAACTCTGCATTTTCAACCTAATAAGAAATCACGGCTGCACCTTACAGTCCATCACCATGAACCAAACTTCCCCAGGATTGAACAAAGAGGAAGAAGTGCTGATAGAAATAAATCAGTAGCAGTTGATCATGGCGACCAATCATTTTCTACTCATAGGCTTCCACTGACAATTGATCATCAGGATTCCATTGAAACCAGGACAACTGACTGTGCATAGATTTCCACTGAGTTCTAAAGTGACTGCCCATGAGCTTTCATAGACTTCTATTGTGGGGCGCCAGGGGTTTAGCGGGCTAAGCCACTGCCACTACGATCGGGAGATTGCTGGTTCGAATCCTGTTCATGTAGCTTGCCATTGGCTGCCGGAGCCCTGAGAGAGCACAATTGGCCTTGCTCTCTCTGGATGGGTAGATGGCACTCTCTCACCACATCACTCTAAAGGGTGGTGTCGATCAGAACAAGACTTTTGCTGCGCTTTCCTCCGAGAGCATTGTGATGCTACCCGACAATGCTGCATCAACAGCAGCTTGAAACAAGGCAGTGGCTGACTTCACATGTATTGCAGGAGGCATGTGCTAGTCTTCACCCTCCTGGTGTTGGGGCATCAGTAGGGATAAGGGTTGTTTTAATGAGTGGGTTGGGTAATTGACCTTGTAAATTAGGGATAAAAATTTGAAATAAAATAAAATGTTTTACATCCACACATTTTATATAAATTTTGAAGTTTGGAGAGCATGGTAATCAACCAAACGCTAAAACCGTGACACAGTTTAGGTTGAAAAACTGAAGTATTGCTTTAAATCAGTTTTGGCAAGAAGCAATTCTAAACAGTCACCACTTGGCTGGCGAGTGTAGTGTCAGAACATTGCTTTTAACATGCTTTCAGCTTCCCCAAACACTCAAAAGGTGCAGGTGCATTAATAACAAGAAAAAAGAAAATAACGAGAAAAGACAGAACATGGTAAAAGCTGTAGAAACGTGCACTGTTCTGAATTTGAGTGAATATCACTCAGGTTTGCTCTCATGAAACAGCGGGAAGTGTGTTACCCACCACATCACAGCTGTTTTAGGAAAGGGGCGGTGGGCGGGTCTGAATGTTAATTAACAAATGTACAGGTAGGTGAGCAGATTAAGGTTAGCCGACAGGTTGTGTTCCAGCGGACGAGTCAAAAGATCTTTTTCTATGTTCACCTTCAGAGTAGCTCTGCTGCTATTTGACTCCTAGGCGTGGCTCAGAGTTACCAATCAAGCGCGTTACATCAGACGACGCACAGTTAAGGTTCCTGTTTGCTGTCCGAGATCACATTTTCATTCATAGATTTCTGCACCTCTAGAATTCAAATGCAACCAAAAACAAATTAAACCTACATTACTGAAGCTGAAATGTGCCCCGCCACACAGGGTTTCAAACACATTCTTGAATATCTGTAAAGAATAAATAATAAGAATTAAAAAAGAAGAACGTAAAGAAATGCGTCCCTAGCCACGTTCCATGCACATACGGTATTATTTACAGCTCAAAGTCTGTGTCTCCTTCCCTAAAGGCCCTTTTCTCTTATTAAAGAGAACAAGAAGAAAGCTTTAAGCCACGCATACAAGCGTTCCCAACACAAACTACACGTTCTGCTTAAGCTCATTTCATAACAAACTATTGAAAAAGAACTAGATAAATATAATAAAATAAAAACATATTGTCAATTTGCCACAAAAACTACTGTAGAAGGGAAGAATACATTTCCTCGCCGTGTTTCACAATCAACTCTGCCGCAAACTGCAATACTGACGTTGGGGGTGGGGGGTTGGGGAGGTTTAATAGTCTATCTTTTTATTAAAATAAAATTAACTTAAATTCTCAATAAAAACAAACAAAAAATGAACAGCCATGAAGAAGAGGATGCGAGATGGAGAGGATCTGTGGAGATGGCCGAGAGCCGAGTCGTGATGACGAACCACCACAGCGCTCTGAACCGCTGAAGGTTCATTTCCTTGCAGAAAGTTTATGCTTAGAAGGAATCCTCCTCAGTCCTCTATGTACTCCCATAAGTCCTTCTCATAGCCCTCGTGCACATGCTGCAGCAGCACCCGCCGTCGACTCTCACAGTATCTGCAGAAAACACGCAGAAATACGCTGATCACAAAAGAGCAATAAAGAGAGTCTCTTTATACTGCTTACTACTCAGGATAAAAACCTACCTGGCAATTATAATAAAGGAATTAAAAACGACCCAATCAGAGATTTTGGGGCAGATATGCAAGAATTCAAGATATAGACTTTGTCTGAACCTTGTCATTCCATCACAGTGGAACAAAAATGTTATTTCACGGTCCAGTTCCACCCAGAGCAGAGCAATTATAATGTAAGATAAGAAAAAATAAAATACAATATAATTAAAGATCTCATTCCACTGTTTTTTTTTTTAAATCAACTTTTAAAATGTCTAGTTGTGGTCTCTAGTATGAATAAATGCCACTTGAGCTGTTTTTTGTGAAAAAAAAAAAAAGTTCTCCGGTAATCCGTTTTAACGGTGCTTTACTCCATAGTACGTATATAAATATATATATGTATATGTATATATGTATATATATATATATATATATATATATATATATATATATATATATATATATATATATATATATATATGTTACTTAATAGCTCTGTTCTTCACTATTAATATTTCAGTTCATTACTAATTACAATTCATTTTGTTTAAAGGATCTGGTAAATATGTACAATTTAAGGTGTTTACACATATATGTACAATAGAATAGCTGTGGGTAATTACATGAGAAAGAGGCTGTGGGAGGAGCTAAGACTTCTATAGAGAAACAGGAGAGAGAGAGGCGAGTTTTAGTGTGTGCTGGAGACGGACAAGATGGAGTATTTAAGCCAAACAGTTTTTTGACCTCTTCTTTTTGTAGAGCTCCCTTTTGGTTAACTTTTGGAAGGACTTTGGATAAAAACAATTATTTTTTAATTAAAACAACTTATTTTTTGAAAAATAAACTTTTAACCCAGTGGTTTTGTGGATTTTTGCAGTGGTTTCTTTTATTGGTGGACTTTATTTAAACCTTTATTTTACCAGGCAATCATTAAGAACAACTTCTTATTTACAATGGCAGCCTGGCAAGAGGCACAGACTCTTAAAAAAACATATAACACACAAACAACACAGCATAGAGAGAGAAAGAAAGAGTGGGAAGGAGAGGAGAGAGAAAAGAAGGAAAAAAAAAACACTGTAGACCAGTGCTTTTCCTAATCGACTAGTTTTTCTGAATATTTTCTTTTACTAACTTCTGCAGACAATGGAGGTTGAGGAACAGTTTCAAGTGCAGCATCATATACAACTCAGAGAGACCTATAGTATTTTACAAAGGACAAGAAAAAGTGGATTTTTTTCCGGAAGGAAACCTTTAAATATGAAAAAATATATAAAATAAAGAGTAAAATAGATAAAACAGATTAATAGACATATTGTACTTAATATAAATAGAAAAGTAGGGAAGTAGTAGGCACATGAAGTCCAGTAGAGTGGAAGTGCATAAGGAGCTTTTCCTGTAGCAACATGGATGAGTGGAATTAAAAGCAGTTTGAATAAAGCGTCTCCATGCTGGGTAAAGTGGCTCAGTTCGGAGTACGTGATGGACACGCTAAAATCCCTTCTAAGCGTCAAGATTGAGGCACATCTGCACAAATCTAATTCAAAATGCCATTCCAGACCCCCCTCAAAATGTGATCGCCCAGACAAACAAACAACTGGAACGATCTAGATAAACCAAAAATCTGATTTAGACCTGCAGTCTGAAAATAGTCTCTGATCACTCTTTACCTATACTTATCCTGGACTTTCTGTTTGATGTCTTGCAGAGAGTCCTGGGAGATGTCTCGTTCCAGATATCCAGACAGCACTTCTGTGGCATTCTCCAGGTCAGCCTGATTGTTCTGAGGGACAGAGGAGGAAATTTACACTCCTTAGCAGTGCAGGGACATGTACATAACAGCATACATCTCCAAAAACCAGCAGTGTAAGAGATATATGATATCATATCATATATATCGTATCATATAACATACATCATGTTAGAGCCATAAATAAGATTTTATATTTGTTTTATTTGTTTTTGAGTATTTTGTAATATTTGTATTATTTCAAGAAGGTAATCCTAATGCCAGTGGAACTGTAAATTTATTACAGGACTCTTATTTTGATAGTGAGCAAAAGGATGCTCTTGAGCTGGTAGAGCACTAGCTGATTATAACATACATTATCTTGGAGTCACAATCTGGACCGTTTTTCAGATTGGAATAAAATAAGGAAATACATATTTAACTTTATTTTCTGTTTTTTAAACTATAAAGAATCTGTAGAGATTGGGTCTCCATCGCGTATGATTAGCATATAATAAAATCTGCCTATTTTTTACATATATTTCCTATTTTTGTCTTACACTCAATGTCTCGACAGACCTTTTAAAGTAACATTGCAACTCCTGTAAGTGACTGATTTAATAAAAACTACAACAAAAAGTAAGCATCTGATTGGTTGAGAATCTGAAAGCTTATTGTCACCCCATAGCTAGCACAAACCTCAAAGATGATGGACTGGTTGTTCTTCTTGAGGTAGAAAGCAAAGACGTAGGTGAACATGAGCGTGGAGCGACACTGGCACAGCACGTCCACGGCCTTCTTCAGAAACTGCACTTCGATCCACGACATGTTGTGCTGCTGCATCTCCTCCATCTTCTGCTTGACCTGCGCGTACAGCTTGTGCTCAAAGCGCAGGCTCTGCATGTGGTTCATGTAGCGGTTGCAGTAGAAGAGATAGCGCTGGAGCGCTGCGCGGGACCGCTACACCAAACACAACAGTCAAGTTAAAGGAACAGTCTGGCGAAAAATCAAACGAACACCATTAATGACTGAACCTGGACGATCAGACAACGCCTGCTCGATTTCTGAAGCTCCAGTGAGAAATGCTCTAAATGTGCTCTAAACTTATTTCTACAAACAAACTGTACAACCAGATATCGGTGAACACCCCTACTACTAAATGCATTCAGCTACTTTAAGTTGCATCCAGTGTTGACACAGATGTGCAAATGCACATACATAGCTTGTCTAGACTACGTAGAGATGTGTTGCCAATAGATAAGGACTAACTTGAGCAGATGAGCAGAACATAAAGCTTTTAGTTATGACGACACTCCGTCCAATACTTCTGGAGGTAATGTTGTAATAGGCTGTAATATCTTAAACTTATTTAATAAAAATAAATTTTAATGTGATGCAATGGAAACCAATAAAACCCACAAACTCTCATCCACAACATTCATGCACTTTCTGTACGATTATGAGAAATTGCCATTTACGTTTGTGTATTAAGTGTTTTACACTGCCAAGCCAAATGTCATGAGAAACTGGACGGTGTAAGGTGTTCCACAATTTTGCCATGTACCATATATGCTAAAGAACCCTGCACATAATTCACCTGCACCCGCTAACAGCCCTCACTCCAACTCCCATAATTCACCTGCACCCGCTAACAGCCCTCACTCCAACTCCCATAATTCACCTGCACCCACTATCAGCCCTCACTACAACTCCCATAAATCAACTCCATCCTCTATCAGACCTCACTCCAACTCCCATAATTCACCTGCACCCACTATCAGCTCTCACTCCAACTCCCATAATTCACCTGCTCCCACTATCAGCCCTCACTACAACTCCCATAATTCACCTGCACCCACTATCAGCTCTCACTCCAACTAACATAATTCACCTGCTCCCACTATCAGCCCTCACTACAACTCCCATAATTCACCTGCTCCCACTATCAGCCCTCACTCCAACTAACATAATTCACCTGCTCCCACTATCAGCCCTCACTCCAACTAACATAATTCACCTGCACAGGTTTTAAATCTACTTTTTAGATGATAATAATACAGGGATTGTTTTTACCTCCTGGGCGTCTCTGGCAGCCTTTGCATCGTCTTCATTGTAGCGATTGCAGTTGTACCTGAAGAAAAAAAACACTGCTTATTTCTGAGTTCTACAAAACATCCATTTTAAATTCTGGCCCTTCTTTAGGATTAAAACATTTATTTTTATTTCTGGAGCACAAACAGACAGACAGGAACATGATCTAGTGCAAAACCCCTGATCTAGTACAGAAGCCCTGATCTAGTACAGAAGCCCTGATCTAGTACAGAAGCCCTGATCTAGTACAGAACCCCAGGTCTTGTACAGACAGTAGAGTAAGCGCTGCAGTGAGCTGGACCTGCACTCACCAGGCCGAGCCGTGCGGCTCCCACGGCCCGAGACAAACCCAGCAGAACTCAGCCTTACAGTTCTGGTTACGGCACACCATGTGGTTACAGCCGCCGTCCTTCTCAATCGTCACATGACATTTGGGACACTCCTGAGGACACAAGGCAAAGACAAACGAACAGACAGACAGGTCCAACATCAGTGACTGTACATTTATATTTAATCGCAAAACTACACACACACACGCACGTTTTTGCTCTGGTAAAAAGATGAGAATGTTCTACAAAAAAATAAAAGCAACATTATTTTCTTAAATATGCAGCAATAAATACATTGATTCATTCACAACAATCAGATTTCCCATTCTTGTTTATGACATTCTCTAATTAGCAAGTTAAACATTCTCCACAAAGGGGCAATATACAGTGGTATGAAAAAATTTGGGCTCCCCTGATCATTTTCATGATTTTCCTTTTTTCATTGGTTGTTCAGATCAGCAATTTCAGTTAAATATATCATATAGCAGATGAACACAGTGATTAGGCTATGCCTCCGTTTTAAATAATAAAATGTTCATTTGATGTAAAATGGTGTAATTGTATAATTATGCTACTGTATTATTATTGTGGCACATTGTCTTAAAGTTCTTTTGGGGAGCCCATTAGCAAAAAATAAATAAATAAATAAATAAATAAATTTTATAGTGGTAAATATTATCGTTTATCGCAATAATTTCTGGGACAATATATCGCCCTGAACATTTTGCTATCATGACCTAATTTTGCCCTTTTTTCACACTGAAGAAAGTAATAGAAATATTTAAATGATAAATATAAATAATGTAAATATCATGTATATTAACACCATTTCGAAAACAAAAGCTGATGATTTAGATGATGTTGTACCTTGGTATTTGCTGCAATCCAATTAGAGGTTTCACTGTCGTCATCACATTTCTTAATCCACTTTCTCAACCACTGCAGAAAAAAGCAAAAAAATATTTTAAATAAACAGGAAAGAGCATTTTTTACATTCTGAAATATTTTTCAATGCTCTTTTAAAAGTTAACTCACTTTACATTTCACAGGGTCATGCCAGTTTTCTCCACAATTGAAGCTAAACAGACAAAAGGGCAGATAAGCCAAACACCCACAGCACTGATTTCATTTACTCACTATAATATAATATAATATAATATAAATAGATGTATAATATAAAACTTATATATCAGTACTGGGCACAAGGTCACTGTGTGTTTTCACAGATACACTGATCATTAATTCTTATTAGAATATCACAATATAAAATTTTGAACATTTCCGGGTTTAGCATCCTGTATCTTACAGGTCTTACCAGAACTGTCTCCCGCATTTACAGCGCACTGGTTTGGCATCTGGATACTGGACCTTAACCACATGATGGCAGTCAGGGGCTGGACACCATTTTAAAAGTCTATTACACTGAAAAACAGCAAGCAAATGGTTAGTGCTGAACACTCACATCTCCACATATGCTTCTGCACGTATTTAGATAAACAACAGATGTAAACAACTTGTTTTAGATAACACAGACACATATTTTAATATGAAATATTAAATGATCCAATATCAACATAATCATTCAATCTGCATAATTCAGACCAATAACCTTTTCCTTATTTAGCAGCAAAGTCAATTATTTATATTTTATTTTTATATTGTTCTTCAGCTTCATTTTAATCTTCTTTATTATTCCACCTGTTTTTCAGAGCTGCTACTCCGCCTGATCTGGAATACTGTGATTCTTTACAGCTTCTGGACAAGAACAATAATAATTGTACAGTAAGTTCCCAAATTTGTGGCCATATTAATCTCATTAAACTGAAATGTGAAATCATTTTTTTTCAATTAAGTTAAACATACAATAGTAAATGGCAAGTTTGTATATATTAAACTGCAATTACATTTAGCAATAAAAAAAAAAAAAAAAAAATACAGTCAGGCAAAATCGAATTTGTAACTTTAACTGTACGACTGCTTCAAATTTTAAAACACAGATCCTTTCAGTAATGGCCTTAAATCTTTAATTCAGTGCGGCTGTTCATCTGTAGTTTAGATTAAAAGTTTCTCCACAAGGTGGCGGAAGAGGCACTCAGTTAGTTTCAGTTCTACAGTGAGTCCGTTTAACACTGAGTGGAATAAACCCACGCATGAAGCCAAAACAATATGCTGCTCCTCTTTAAAATAAATACATTTTCTGGACATTGGTATATTACACAGATATACCACATGGATATTGCAGTACATCAAAACAACCACCCATCAACATCATAACAGCCAACAATTAACACCATAACAACCACCCATCCACACCATAACAGCAGCCCAGGAATCAAAGTGCAGCAAACTAGCAGTCTTTTTACACACTGCTACCAGACACAGAAAAACTCCACAAGTAAATTTAAAATTCCTCCCACCTCTACAAAACTGTTAGTGATTAGATGTTGGTACTTTAACTTCACTTTTGAATCAGTGATCAGCCGCCTGCAAAAAACAACAAAACAAAACAAAAAAAAACACAATTTCACACCTTTTGTTAAAATGATCAAAATAAACTCAACTTACATCAACTAAAGCCAATAAATGAATCACTTTATGCCTGGTTCACCCTACATGACTGGTCAGTGGTCAGTTGTTGGGTTTTATAACACTACATGGCTGATCATCAACAACGAAGTCATGGAGCGTATCGGTTAGTGAACTGAGTATTGTGTAGTGTGTCGTGCAGTGTGCTGTGTAGTGTACTGGGTAGTGTACCAGGTATCGTGTACTGTACTGGGTGTAGTGTAGTGTAGTGTACCGTATATCATGTAGTGTGTCGTGTAGTTTACCGGGTATCATGTAGTGTACCAGGTAGCATACCGGATATTGTGTAGTGTACTGGCTAGTGTATCGTACATATCTTGTAGTGTGTCGTGCAGCATGTCGAGTAGTGTACGTGTACTGGGTATCATGTACCGGATGTCATGCAGTGTACTGGGTAGTGTACTGTATATCATGTAGTGTGTCGTGCAGCGTGTCGTGTAGTGTACAGGGTATCATCTATTGTACCAGAAAGCATACCAAATATTGTGTAGTGTACTGCGTAGTGTACCGTATATCATGTAGTGTGTCGTGTAGTGTACTGGGTAGTGTACCGGGTATTGTGTAGTGTACAAAGTACTGTACCGGATATTGTGTAGTGTACTGGGTAGTTTACCAGGTATTGTGTAGTGTACTGGGTAGTTTACCAGGTATTGTGTAGTGTACCGTATATCATGTAGTGTACCGGGTAGCATACCAGGTAGTGTACCGGCTATTGTGCAGTGTACTGGGTAGTTATGGATATTGTGTAGTTTACCTGGTATCGTGTAGCATACCAGGTAGTGTATCGGGTACTGTGTAGTGTACCGGGTAGTGTGTAGTGTAGAACTAGGCATTACTAAATTTGACTACTTACATTACAGTGTTGTCATCTACCAAAATATCACAGTTGTGAGCAGGACATGAGATTGTCTGTAAGGAAAAAAATATAACATTCATAATCTTCAAACATATTCTTTTCTATACTTTCATATATTTTCATTTTCTATTCTTATATTCAATCCTTTTTTTTAATAAAGAAACATACTTTACTATGCGTATTTCTGTATTTTTTTTGACAAAGCCATATTTTAAACAAAGTCCTGTTCAAACCACTTTATAAAATTAAAAAAAGGTCCTGCACTTTAATTAAATACAATTTAATTGCCTGTTTGTGACATTCTGAATGACACGTGGGTGAAGAATTCAAGACATTAAGACAAGTTAAATATAAACAAATTTCTAAATAAAAATTTAGAACTTAAGGACAGCATTAAGACAGCAGCATTAGAGTTTCTTAATATAAAAACAGCATCAGGACCTACCTGCCCCATCCCCTCCTCAATAATTTTGGTAGTCAGGTAGTCCCCCCAGCACTGCATGCAGAACTTGTGCCCACATTCCAAACCTGTAAAATACTACAGAAGAGAAGCACTGAATCAGAGCAGGGGAAACACCACATCATTATCTCTCACACACTCACACAGACACACACACACACACACAAATACAACTAAACACACTAAAACAGTCACTTCTCGGAAAATCAGGTGGAGATCAGTAAATCCTACTGTATCTTTTTTTACTCTTTTGTGTTGGTTAATGTGGAAGCATAAATATCAGCACTGCACTGGCTTAAAGTTAAATTCTGCACAGACCATAAAATACTGCAGGTGGAAAGGCTTTGTGTGTTAAAGCTCCCCACCTTTGGAATAACCTTCCTGAAAATGTTTGGGACTCAGACACAGTCACAACTAAAATACTTTAGTTTAGTTTTTGGTCATTATTGTTTTCCACATAGATTCAGGCTGTAGATCCTGGGGTTCATGGACGTAGGGAATTGTGGGTAAACTATGACTTTATATGAACAAGGAATTGTTTTAACTGTTTCCACTGCTGGTGTTGGCTATTCACCTGAATATATTAGATATACAGCTCTGAAAAAAATCAACTAAAAATAAGAGACCACTTCAGTTTCTGAAACAGTTTCTCTGATTTTGCTAATTATAGTTATATATGTTTTAGTAAAATGAACATTGTTGTTTTATTCTCTAAACTATGGACAACATTTTTCTCTAATTCCAAATAAAAATGTCATTTATTTGCAGAAAATAAGAAATGGCTGAAATGACAAAAAAGACGCTTTAAGACCTCAAATAATGCAAAGAAAACAAGTTCATATTCATAAAGCTTTAAGAGTCCAGAAATCAATATTTGCTGGACTAATCCTGGTTTTTAATCACAGTTTTTATGCATCTTGGCTTGTTCTCCTCCACCAGTCTTACACACTGCTTTTGGATAACTTTATGCCACTCTTGGTGCAAATATTCAAGCAGTTCAGCTTGGTTTGATGGCTTGTGATCTTCCATCTTCCTCTTGATTATATTGCAGAGGTTTTCAATTTGGTAAAAATCAAAGAAACTCATCATTTTTAAGTGATCCCTTATTGTTTACCAGAGCTGTATGTGGATGTAAATTAATTTTTAACAATTATGAATAAGTTATCCTCTGTTGATCACTAGAGATTCTGTGTTGTTTGTTCAGTGTTTTGTCTGATTGTCTACAATCAGCTATATCAATTTTATAATTTTGCAGCATGTGTGTTTTAGCCTTCTCACTTGAATGTCACATGAATTCCAATCTGGCGCAAATTGCACATGTATTGGAGTTCAATGACACACCTGCGACCTACCTGCATCACATACCATGGAAAAATATTGGATTACATAGCAGGTACATAGGGCCCAAATCTGAACTTTTTTTTTTCATTAAGGATAACAAAATAAAGACTGTGAGGACAAAAATGGGTTTCAGCACTGAGGGATAAGAGTAGTGGCAGGATAACAACCTCAAAACAGGAAAAAGACAAAACGGGATGGTTTGTGTCTTAATCCGTGACATTTATATTTACATTTTTACATTTAAGACATTTAGCAGACGCCTTTATCCAGAGCGACTTTCAACAGTGCTTCGTTGTTTACTTTAAAGTGTCCTTAACTAGTTTGTAGAGATTTGGATCAAGAGATACACCAAGCTTGATAATGTTTAGAACCCTAAGAGAGAATGTTTTTTTTTTAATTAGTTCAAGAACTCTTCGAAAAAAGATAAGTCTTCAGTTGACTGTGAAGTGAGGACTGTGAGTGAAGACTGTGACTCTGCTGTTCTGACATCCAGTGGAAGACTGTGAGTGACTCTGCTGTTCTGACACCTAGTGGATGTTCGCTCCACCAACTTAGTCTTTTAGCACAGAGAAGAGTCGGGATGTTTGTTTTATGTGGGTCTTGAGTGTTGGTGGTTCAAGTACTAGAAGCTCTAAGAGCTCTTGGTACAGATCTGATTTTGACCATCAGTACCATTAAATATGAGGGAGCTGGACCATTTTTTGGCTTTGTAGGCCAGTGTCAGAGTTTTGAATTCGATGCGGGCGGCAAAAGGAAGCCAGTGGAGGGAAGGCAGCAATGGAGTAATATGACTGAACTTCGGAAGATTGAAAACGAGTCGAGCTCCGCCTCATTCTGAACTAGATGTCAGGGATTTGGCGGCTCGCAGTGAAAGACCAGCCAATGGAGAGTTGCAGTAGTCAAGTCTTGAGATGACTAGAGAGACTGCACAAGCACCTGAGTGGCTTCCTGAGAGAGAAACGGTTGAATTCTTTGGATGTTATACGGGAGAAATCTGCATTACCGAGTCAGATTTGCAACATGGCTCGAGAACTATTGCTGGTCATCCATTACTACCCCAAGGCTTCGTGCTTTTGCCGATGGAATGACCAGTAACTTCTCAAAGGAGATGGAGAGATTGTGGTAAAGTCCTGTAGTTCCTGTGACATGTTTCTGATGAACTGGCAGAATCAAAGGAATCCCTAACTTCTTTGACCGTATTTAACTGCTGTGTGAACGTAAACTTATTGGTGTATTGTGTTCAAACTTTTCTAACTAAATATCAAAACATTTCACATTTAAACATCTTTACCTAAAGGCCATTTAATCCCCACGTTTCCCTGTTTCTACTGCTTTAAAGTGATAGAGAAAGCTAGGAACAGAACCCGTACTCACAGGAGGCATCTAAGACACCTACCATAATAACTAATAAATGTAGACCTTGTTGTTATTCACTATACAACAACTGCTAAATGACAGAAATGCATGCATACTCATCAGTTTCAAAAGCCTCATAGATTCAGTGCACAGATGCACCAAATTAGAAGCTGATTTATTTTTACTTGTGGTAAACAGAACTGGACTAGTTTCATTTTTGTAAAGACAGACAGAATGCATGCCTGTGAGGGCGGAGTTACTGACCGAGTTTGGGAAGTTGAGATAGCAAATCTGGCAGTGCATGTCCTGATTGGAGGAGCGTGTACTCATGGGTCGCGTCCTCGCCTTTTTGCTGGGGTTAATAACATGGCACTCTGAGAACAACTTGTCGAGATTTCCATCAAAATACCTGAAGATAAGAATAAAATACACCACCAGTTAAAAAAACACTCAATAAAACTCTAAAACATCACAATAATGCTAAAATATTTATGAAATAATCTGTTTTGTTTCAAATATGAGGTGAGTTTAGACTATCCTTTCTGCATGTACACTATACAGCCAAAAATATTCACTCACTCATCCAAATCATTGAACTCAGGTGTTCCAATCACTCCAGAAGGAGAAATAGGGAGGAGAGGGCGAGAAATATTGTGACAACACAGCCACGAAATGGGAGACCACATAAAATGTCAGAGCAGAGCTGTGTCAAGGCATTTGGGGTACACGTCAATGATCTCTTACCACTGTCTTTTTTTTTTCTTACTTATCTAACTCTGCTTCATGATTGCAGAAGTTTCATACTTTTGCCGGCTGCAGGAATAATGAGCCTGGCTGTCTACTGTCAGCAACTTGTGGGAGGGGCTCTCTTGAGGGGGATTCTGATAACAGCGCTGTTGTACTTTACTGCATTGACCATCACAGAATTTACTAACTAACTAATTAACTGCTCTGAAGTCAGTTTGGTGGAAGAGGGATTATGGTGTGTGGGACTGTGGTGAGTTGTTTTTCAGAGGTGATCACAATTGATGATCTGGAAGAATAGTGAAATTCCCATTCCCATAAACACACTCCTAAACTTTATGGAAAACCTTCCTTGAAGAGTTGAAGCTGATATGGCTGTAAAGGGTCGACCCACATCATATTAAACCCTATGGATTAAGACTGGGATCACTTCAAGTTTATATGCGTGAGAAGGGAGACAAGCACATACTTTTGGCAATATAGTGTATTTGTTGTAATCAAACAAGGTGGAGAAATGTTCACAGACCTTTCCATAAGCTTTTCTTTGTCCCAGTTGAAATGACTGAGGAGTATTCTGGTTATAGTTGCTGGGTTCTGAAACAAAGACAACACAAACAGAAACATTTCATCATCAACGTTTCAGATTCACACACAAACTAATACTCAACAGCAGTGTAAATTATAACAGGAGATCCTCTGATTGGCTCAGAGAGGCCTAACAAGCACTTTTCACTAAATATTTTAAATTTAATCCTGCAATGCCAATATTACATGTTATAGCTAACCAATGTGTACACTCACACAGATATAAACTCACAGTATAACCTCGGACTGTTATAAACTCACACAATTGTAAACTCACAGTATATACTCACACAGTTAAAGCCTCACAGTATATACTCAGTTATGTCTCACAATAATAGACACACACAGTTAGACACTCGCAGTATACACACTCACACAGTTAGTATGTGAGTCTACTATCCACAGATGTTTTACCTTTAAACTTATTTTACATTGTACTTGACTATTGTAAGTCGCTTTGGACAAAAGCGTCTGCCAAATGTAATGTAATGTAATGTAATGTAATGTAAACACACTTATAAACTCAGTTACACAGTTATATGCTCACACAGTTAGAGTTACAAACTCAGTTATACCCTCAGTTATACACTCACCGTTATACACACAGTTACACACAAACACAGTTGTACACTTACACACACAGTCACTCATTTAAAAACTCCAACAGTTACACACTCACAGTTATAGACTCAAACCAGTTACACACTCAGTTATACACGCACAGATAGTTACAAACTCATTTATACACTCAGTTATACAATTACACAGTTATATACTCACAGAGTTAATCTCACATTTATACACTCACATAGTTAAAACCTAACAGTGTACTCTCACAGTTATAAACTCATACAATAATACACTCACACAGTTGTAAACAATATGCACTCACACAGACACACAGTTATGACACTTGCACAGTTAGACACACAGCTATACACTCACCGTATACAACCACAGTTATAAACTCACACAATTATACACTTACACAGTAATACACTCACAGTGTACATTCACAGTTACAAATTCAGAGTTTACACTCACAGTTTTAAACTCACAAAATACACTCACACAGTTAGGCACTCGCACTATTAGGCACTCACAGTTATACACTCACACAGTTATACACTCACACACAGTTACTCAGTTACAATCTCACAGTTACTCAGTGTTACACACCCTGTTACACACTCACACTGTTACTCACAGTTGCACACTCACACAGTTATAAACAGCGCTGTTTATCCCGGTTCTGGCCCGGTTACACCGTTAGCTGGATAACTGGGTCACCGTTAGTAAGACAGATCCACAGTGTGGCAGTTCATTAGCACCACTCAGATGTGAATAAAACCCCGCAGCGCGCGGTAACTGCGGTTACTCTGATTAGAGTTGAGTTACCGCTGTCGTGTGTAAATTTGATATTTATTTACAGAAAGTGCTGAAACGAGCCGAGCGAGAATGCTAAGCTAGTCCGCTAAAACACCACAAGCGCACGCTCCTAAACTCAACTGAGAAATGTGCGATTTAAACACAAATACGCGATTAACACTGGGTTTATGACCTGTTACAGATGTAATAAACACACACAGACTGTATTCATCAGCTGCCACGCTGAGATTCAACCGTTAGTCTGGTTTTTGAAAGCTAGTTAGCAGGCTAGGCTACCTAAGCTAAGCTAACTAGCATGTGTGGTAACCGGGCCGGGGGGACTGTAAGGCTAATAAGCCGCGGACTCTCTCTCTCCCGGCCTGAGAGTTACAGTGAGAGCCGGCGGACTGTAGGTGTCTGGTTCATATACACTCAGCTGCTTATCCAGCCCTCTGGTGCCTTTAAGAACCATACCGGGGTTAAAACCGCTCCAGGGTTTAGCGGGCGGAGGCCTATAACAACCCCGGGCTGCTGTGCACTTTACACCGGCGCAAACTCCTCCAAAACTCCCCGCAAACTCGCCTGGATCACCTCGTTGACCTCCCGTATGCACTCCACCATATGCTGGAGGATCTGCTCCGTGGTTAACACCTCGAACCGGTAATCCTCCTCATCCTGCCCGGCCCCGAGGCCCCCCAGGCCGCCGCCTCCGCCGCTGCCGCCGCCGTTCTCCCCACACTCGCCCCGGTCTCCTCCGGCCACCACCGGCTCCACCAGCTCCACCTCTCCCAGATCCAGCGTGTCGTCGGCCTCCTCCTCGCCGCTGTCCTCGCTACACTCCTCTTCCTCGTCGTCAAACTCATAGTTGTACCCCTCGTCCGAGTCCATTACTCGGTTATACTGTGGCGAGAAAAACGAGAAGCGCCGGACTCGGGATCAGGCGAGTACCAGAGAGAATCAGCGCCCGAGTGTGAGAGTCTCCCGGAGCTCCGCGCTGCAGCGGCGCCACACAGCGCCACCTGCTGGACACCAGCGAGCACCGCGCTGCAATCACACTAAAGCCGGTTGCCGTGGTATTCCAGAGGGTTAAGGTGCTTACACACTGAACGCGGTACACCGCGCTGTATTCCGCTGTGCCGCCGCTCCGCTGGACCCTGGCCAGTTGTTGTTGCGTTGGGCTGCTGCTGAAGCCAAGCGTCTCCTGCTGATAATAGGCGGAGTTTTCTAAAAACCCGCCACCTCTGCGGCCGGTGTTTTGTAGTTTTGAGTCTCTACAGCCTCTGTGGATCTGTATCTTCTTTCTCAGCGTCAGAACAAAGCTCTGATTCTGCTCTTCCTCCTGTTATCTTTAAATGAGTGTAGGGAAGTGATGTACAGCTGAGGGGATTCACTAATCGCTATTATTAGTCTCTCGCGCACGTTTATTGTTGTGTGGACTACAGTTTCTCTCTAGTCGCGTGAGTTCACGTCATGCGTTTTCTGCCGAGGTACCGCTTGCCGCGAGGTCAAAGTTGAACCATGTTGAACTTTGCCCGCGGTAAGCGGTAGCGCGGTGGAGGCGTGGTTATGGGCGGGGAAACGCGCCGTTTTCCGCTCTGCTCCGCGGCAGCGACGCACCGCTCTACCGCTCTAGACACTATTGAATCCTATGGGGGTCAGCGTACCGCGCCGCACCTACCGCGTGCAGTGTGTAAGCACCTTCACTTGTGTCTTGCTTCTTGGCTTGCACGGTGTTGTTTGGCTGTTGCTATGGTTTTGCTATGATGTTGCCACAGTATTGCCAAGTGTTAATGCTACTTTGAAGTCCCACCTCAGAATCCCGTACTTACACTTTGGAGCTGGTTTTTGCTGGAAGCAACAAACGAGAAATGCGTTTTCCCGATTATTTCTGTTTGCTGTTTCCAACAAATATTACATATGCACAATTACTGCAAATAACTCAGAGATTTGTCCTATAACAGGTTTCAGTGGAAAAAAAACAGACATTAAACCTTTTTTCACATTAAGTGTTTTACACTCTATGGTTCTTCAGTTAGTTAATTGATTAGTTAGTTGATTATTTGGGTCAGGTGTGTTGTAATCAGTAAAAACCATTGACTGTAATTAAATACTAAATCCACTGGGAAGTGCTGCTCCTGAACTGAGAACCACTGAGTAGCTAAAGCTCACTTTCTCTTATTATCTGCCTTTTAAAGCTCTAACACAGGCTACACTGCTCAACATCACCAGACTGAAAGTGTTTTCACCTTTCTGAATGGTTTAATGATTCTCTGTGAAGAAGTAAAATCCAAAACGCGATCCGGATGGAGTTCGCTGGTGTAGCGCAGCTGCGACGTCAGTAAAGCTAGCATTTTTCTCATTATTACCCTTAAACATCTTCGTAATTCAGAGGTTCCAGTGTTGCTTAGAAGTAAAATGTACACAGAATAAAACGTACAGGGCTCTGAACATATTTATTTACCACAGAAAGTGATAGAGGCCAGTTTTTGAAAAGCCCATTCATTTTTTTCATAGGCCTGAACCTCTTAGACATGTAACCCCAAATATGGGCATAAATAACATGGTGCTGACAACAAAATGACAACACAAATTCAGTGGTCTATGAGGTTACTATCTACTGTTGTTCCCAAGTTGTTAACATCATGTTGCTAAGAGGTTGCTAGGTGCTTTTTTTTTTGGCATCCCAGATGTTACTTTTGTGTCTCAGCCAGTTGCTCAACTTTCACCAAGTGGTTGCTGCGGAACTCCATGAGGCTGTACGGGTGTTACTGCATTTACTTTTTTATGCAGTCAGTTTGTGTAAAATTGATGGACAAGCATATAATATACCTTATAAAAATGTTACTTTTTCAAATAATACTATTTACTCCTAAATTTAAATAAAAAATAAATCAGCCCATTTTGAGTGTACTTTATGTACACAATTACAGTGTGTATACTGTGTGTACAGTGTGTATATTCGTTTGTTTAGCCTTAAGAACTGTAACCCCACACACTCTCACCCAGATTGGTTTTTAAATTAGACAAAACAGAGCTTATTTACATCAGTTTTTACTATTTCAGAAAAAGGTAGGACAGTATTAAAACTGCAGCTAAAACAAATTGCAACTTTCTTCCATTTCCTTTGATGTTTGATTGCAGACAGAACCCAATATGTATCATTATTTTATCTGCCTAACTTTATTTCTGTTAATAAATTCATATACATCTTATCCTGCATTTTACTAAAATCCAATGATTGAAATATTTAAAAACAATTTTCCTCAAATAAAGATTGTAACAAACTTGTATATAAAATGATGATCTCATGCTCCCTGAACCACTCTTTCACAATTCCAGTCCCATGAATCCATGGTATGGGTTTGGGCCATTACACTTCTGTAATGCAGCATTAATAGAGAAAGATACATTGAGATCTTAAAGTAATATATGCTGCCTTTAAAACCACCTCTTTTACAGGGATGTCCAAGCAGTTTCCAAGAAGAAAAAGCTAAACCACATGCTGCACTCAAAGGCATGGCTTTGGAACTAGAAATGGTTACTGGACTAACCTGCCTGCACTCTGGATCTGAACCCAGTGGAGAATATGGAGAATTTACAATACAAAATGTACAATACAAAAATTATTCTGCATGTTTACACACCATAAGACGCGTTTACAGAAAGAATGGGACAAAAATAACTGAAACACTTCATCACTCGTTCTCCTCAGTGACTAATCATTTTTAAGTGTCGTGAGAATGAGTGACATTACAGTATAGTTAAAAAAAAAATATGTGTATCAGATCTGAAGTGCAGGGATGGATTAATCAGTGCTGCCAATATTATCGCCTGCAAGAACTGTTGTGATTAACACATTATTTTTTTAAAGCGACTGACACCAGTAATATAATTTAATATATAATATAATAATCTAACACTGATTCTTTTATTTACATTTTACTTCCCACTATTCAAAAACTAGTCAGATATTTTTTTGTCAATCAATTGACAACACTAGTATTAAAAAATACATTTTTGAACATATAAATCTTAAAATATCTTGGGGTCACATTGTCTGCAATCAAATAAAAGACAATTTAAATGTAAAAAATGCTGTCTCTATTCTCACCCAGTATTTATATTATTTGAGTTAATAGAAATCCTCTGCGCAGTAGATACAGTTACACTGTCAAAAGCAGGAAAAACTCTTTAATACCCTTTATTTTGGAAGAAATAATTAATGATTAGGTGTCCCAACACTTTTGCCAGTGTAGCTTACTATATCAAACTAAGTTTTCTATTATATAGGCCCTAAAACACTAAAATGCTTTATTTAATACACAGAACAGTAAATGAAGAGCAGGACAGCGTCCAGTATGTCTGAAATCTGTACTGTTTTATTTTTTACAGGCAGGGTAGTGTGTGTTTGTGTGTGTGTGCAGGCAGATCTTAAATACATTCTCATTCATGAAAAGTAAGGACTGATAAGGTAGCTGGCGACAATAGAAAGAAATGTGTTTCTTCTGAAGACCAATGGCTACATCATTGATTTTCTTGAATCAGCAAAATATCCACAGATAAATAGTTTGTTCCCATTTATTTTATATATATATATCAATTATATATTAATATATATATATATATTGATCAATATAGCTATAGATTTCAGATAAAGTCATCACTATGATACATGATACAGCCATTATTCTTGATAATGTCCCACTGGATTCTTTTTCAATGACTGAAAATAATACGGGTTTATACCTAAAATTAAATAAATCACATAATAAAGACAGTGCTGTACAAAACCACCTTGAAAAGCACAGCTGTGAGGCCTTTCCGATTTATAATATATAGAACACCTGTGTCTTTCTGTGTGTGTGTGTGTGTGTGTGTGTGTGAGTGTGTGTTAGTTTAACCGTTAACCCCAATATATTCCACACTGTGGTTTATTACTGCCTAATTAAATTAATCTTAAAAACTCATTAAATTTTTTCTCTCAATCCCTCCAATCTAGGGAAACTTGCCCAGTCATCCTCTAAACCCTTTTTAATATTAAAATGGAGGAGGGATACACACAGGGAGTTGTGCAGCAAAAAATAGTCCCTAGAGAAACAGTATTTGCTGTTTGTTTGGATCGTTTTTGGAAAGATTATTTGGAAAATGTGGTTCTATATGGAACTACACTGCCATGCCAAAAGTCACGGGATAGCAGTTTGTAACTTGGACATAAAGCGTTTCTTTGAAGGATGAACACAGTGGACAGTGCAGTGGGGGGTAATGATGGTGACCCACAGCTTCTGGCTGTAATCACCTGCCCACATATTCCACAGGTCAGTAGAGGAGACCACGTCCACATATCCCATAGGTCAGTGTAGGAGACCCCGCCCACATATTCCACAGGTCAGTAAAGGAGACCACACCCACATATGCCACAGGTCAGTGCAGGAGACCCTGCCCACATATCCCACAGGTCAGTGCAGGAGACCCCGCCCACATATCCCACAGGTCAGTGCAGGAGACCCCACCCACATATCCCACAGGTCAGTAGAGGAGACCACACCCACATATCCCACAGGTAAGTGGAGGAGACCACACCCACATATTCCACAGGTCAGAGCAGCGTTCTTGGGATGTAATAATTCTACTATGTCCCCTGACATCTGGCATATCAGTGTATACAGCTCAAAGATCCTGTATGATCCTGAACGAGTCCAAGAATCCTTCTTTTAGCTTCACACAAAGAAGGATTTGAAGTCATTAGCATTTGGGGCGGGGCTACTTAATTTAGTTATAAAACACTAACAGTGTGAAATTCATCATTCTCATTAATGCACTCTAGTGTAAATCCAGTTTCTGACTCCATAAAGCTCACTGAGCCGCATTCACATGTATTAAATGTGCTTTATAAATAAAGTGTATTAATATTAGTGTTAAATTTGGTTTGTAGTGTTTCGGCCCACTGCTGTACTTTTCCCTCCAGACGGACACAACGTGTTCCTGCTATTAAAAAAGGCCAAAATGCCTGAAGTGAAAACAGGAAAGAAAAAAACTTCATTCAGAAATAATATAAAAGGCAAGTCAAACTGTAACAGTTACTAAAATATTCATCATAATGATAATAAACCACCAATTATTGTAATATAACAACAACAGTAGAAATGATAAAAATGCAGATGAGACTCCCTAAAAAATATCAGTTTGCTACTGGATCTGGTTGAGCGTGATCTTCTTTTGCAGTCCGCGCTCAGGCGTAACGAAACGAGCGCTTTAATAAAGACAGTCTGGCCTAAAGAAGAAGTAGAAGAAGAAGGGATTGAGAATTGTGGTGGTTTTTAGTGTTCGGTACATGCCTGATGCCATCCAGTTCATCTCACTGTTACAACGTGGATCTAAAAGTGAAAACAGGTCAAACTTGTGCTGATAAAGATCTATTAATCCCATTAATCTTATTTTAAACTGATTTCAGTATTAGTTCCTACATACTGTATATTTGGCAGGGTTTACTTTTGGCAACAAAACAATAAAAAAAAGCTTTAAAGTGTGTTTGTGTTTATATAAGGATCAACAATGTAAATAAAATGACCAAAGAATTCATTAATTATTACAAATAGGCATTCGTTATTTTCTCATGCACACCATAACACAATCAGAAATCAGAAATGGCCCCTGCGCTTCAACAGGCACAGTCTGGAGTGCCGCCCGTTAGCGTTAGCATTAGCGTGCTGTACTCAGCAGAACATTGCACACAAAATCTCCTTCACTCCAAAATGTAAATTAAAAAATCAGGGTTCCATTTAGACCCACTTTACTTCATCTCTGTTCGTTAAAAACCTGAGGAAACGTCACCTTATTACAAATCTCTTGCATTAGCTTCTCTTTATTAAAGGGGTAGTCAAGCATGTTTCCAAAATTTCCGCATCATTAAACCAATGTAAACAAAGTCATTCAGAGTAGGTTTAGTGATAAATGCTGCGTTCTGGAGAAACGTGCCGGACTGTTCACAGTGGTGGTGAATAGGAGCAGATGTCTGAACTGTTTAATGCCTTTTAGAGAAGACAGATTTCAGGTGTAAAATCTGTTTTGAAATCACATTTTATTAAAATAGTGGGGGGATACACCGTATGCAGGGCGCCATGCGGCACAGAAATCCTTTTATATTTTACGCACTGTAATAGACCAGAAAATAGGCATTTATTGATAGTGAGCTTTATAATCTGGTGTGCCTTATAGTGCGAAAAATATTTTGGGCTGGTTTCCCAGGAAGGGGTCTCTCCTGAAAAAGATAATAATCTCAGACTAGGCTTAATCTCTGTGCAGGAAAACAACAGTGTAACAGTTCCCACTGGATAGTAACAGAAAGGCTATATTTATGTTGCAGTCTGGTTCCATTCACCAAACCCGCTCTGAATGCCTCATTCTCAACCTCTAAATTATGCAGAAATGATCAAAACCAACAGTAACCTCTCCCCCTTTAAAACACACTGTCCCTTTTGGCCATCCGTGTCTCGTCCCCTGTGAGAGGAATCCCTGCAAATCTGGCAACTTCACACACTCTACTATCAGTGGCGCTGATATGAATGTAAACATAAGATAACATTAGAGTTGATGTGAATTTCTGGTCGTTTTGTGCAAAGCTTTATCCGTACGGCAGCGCTAATGTGTTTTTAATGTCTTTATAGGAGCAGCCCGGCGCCCCCGTGAGGCGGGAGGCTGTAAGTGTAACAGTGATGCGCGAGGCAGACTGCATTCAGTGTGGAAAACATCTGGACAGTAAGAAAGTGAGGTTTATCCTGCGCGCTGTGACTCCGACGCCCCCGCCTGGCCTGGATGTTGTGGGCTGGTTGCATTGCTACGCATGCAGGTTTCTACGAGCTCGTCCGAGAAAGCAAGGAAAATGCACCCACTGCTTTTGTTCAGGGAGGGAAGGGTGTAATATACACTGCTGTTCAAAAGTTTGGAATCACTGTTTGTAATGTTATATGTATAATAGTTGACATCCAGACACAGTGCAGATGGCGTAAAAAGTGTAGACTGAAATGATTCAACATGAAGCTTTTTAGTTTTTAAATACATTGATGACAGAAATCTACTATCTTATACATCCTATACTGAGGATGGTCACGTTTCCTGTTTCACGATTTGATCACCACTTTAACATACAAAGTACTCTAGTTATTAATCTCATTAGAACTTTTTTTAGAACCCTATTCTGGATATTTGTTTTAGTAAAAACTCATCCTGTATATGAAATGTTAATAGAACTTCACTCTAGACATTAAATGCTATTTGAGCCTCATATTGAATATTTTCAGGAGTTAACTGAGAGATATTCACTCTTATTCATTTTTGCAATTTTATCTGTGCAAAATCTGGCCACCACACACTCTCTACTGACACAATATACTGATTTAAACGTAAACAGAAAATAAAATGAGACTCTGTGTGGATGTCTGGTTGTTTTGTGCAGAGCTACTTCAGTATGGCAGCACGGCGCCCCCATGTGGCAGGCAGCAATATTTGTAATGATTTTGTATCTAAAATAAAACAGTGATTCCAGATTTTGGAGCCGAAGTGTACATACACCAGCAGGGTAGTGGGTAAGTCTGTGGGTTGCTCACACCATGGACGATAACGTGTCCTCGGGGTAAGGACAGGCAGTGGAAGTTCGTAGAGCAGAGTGGTTGACCGGTAGCGAACCTTCGGGGGGTGAAAGGTCATTCAGCTCTCCGGACGAGGACAAAGGGAAGGACGGAGAGAGCGAAATGCCGGACGAAGGGTCCGCAGAACCGGCGAAGGTGCGGGGAGGTTTGGGGACGAGATTGGGCTCCAGCGTGGCCCTGACCAGTAGCTGCCTGTCCCTGTCCGCACCCTTCGTGCGCTGATCATCGCACTGACCCTCCGCCTGACTGCAGGATCCCCTGCCAGACTCCGATTCCCCATCAGAAAGCTCCAGCGGGGGAGAGCCACTGCCGTCCAGCCTGAAGAGGGAGTCCAGGTACTGGGCAAATTCCAGTACAGCCTGACTGGGGTTACCGTTGGAGAGTGGAGTGGTGAGGGACATCCCGCGCTCCATGTCCACTTTGACCTCGGCTCGATTATCTACCTGTTTTTTGTCCTCTGAGACAGCAGGGGGCGACCTTAGATCTGCAAGATTAAGACAAATGCACACATTTCAATCATACTGCCAGAGCCAAAATGATATATGCGTAATCAGCATTTTAGAAATGTTTATGTATTATTGGTGTGGGGTATTCAATGCATAATTTGTATTTACAGCAGAAAATACAACTCTCCATCTGTAGGGGCGGCACTTTATGCCAGTTTAAATACTGTTAAAGCAACATTATAAAGAAATGATTTTATTCTTTATTTGCAGAGATTATGAACTGCCTGGGCTGCAGGGACGCTCTCAGCTTAGCTACAGACTCAACTCAGCTACAGACTCACCTCAGCTACAGACTCAGCTCAGCTACAGACTCAGCTACAGACCCACCTCAGCTACAGACTCACCTCAGCTACAGACTCACCTCAGCTACAGACTCAGCTACAGACTCACCTCAGCTACACTCAGCTCAGCTACAGACTCAGCTCAGCTACAGACTCAGCTCAGCTACAGACTCAGCTCAGTTACAGACTGTTACAGTCTCAGCTACAGACTCAGCTCAGTTACAGACTGTTACAGTCTCAGCTACAGACTCAGCTCAGTTACAGACTGTTACAGTCTCAGCTACAGACTCAGCTACAGACTCAGCTCAGCTACAGACTCAGCTACAGACTCACCTCAGCTACAGCATACTCAGCTCAACCACAGAGCAACTACAGACCAGCTACTGCTCACTCAGCTTAGCTACAGCTCACTTAGCTCAACCATAGTTCAGATACAGAATTAGCTCAAGCTTATTTAGCTCAACTCTGGACTCAGCTCAGCTACAGTCTAAGCTCATGCTCAGTATTGGTGATCGTCCCCCAAAACACTGATCTGTCTTTCTCTACTCGGACATTAAAGATCAGATTACAGTTTTTTATTTCTGATAATAATCATGAACAAACAGTGTCTGGTGCAGCCTTACCTCCATCCCTCTCATCCTCCCCACACTCCTCCTCCACAGTTCCAGTCCAGGGAGTGCTGGGGTTGTTCTCCTGGCTGTTATTGATGGATAACCGCTGATTCGCTTCGAACACCTGTGAAGAAGGCCGAGAGACCACCCTCTGCTGGTGGGCCGGCTGACTGATGGCCGTCTGTCCGAGCAGAAGTGGGGGAACGTGGCCACTGTGGTGCAGCGATTTGGGCAGGAGGTGTTGCGAGGGAACGGTCAGCTCCGGTGGGGTCGGGCAGTAGGGTCCGGACTCCCCGAGCTCGTGCTCCGGAGACGCCTGGAGTAGCCCGTCGGCAGGCAGCAGCTCGGTGCGGGAGCTCAGAGACGGGTTCTCCTCGGGGATCGGAGCATCCAGCGGGAAGGAGAGCGAGCCCAGGCACGGCGAACCCCTCAGCGCAGCGGAGGAACGGCGAGAGTCCAGGCTGTAGACGGAGTCCACGTCTGAAAGGCTCTCCATCACCGCCAGGGGCGCCTTGCGCTCACGCAGCTCCACGGTCAGCCTCTCGCGGGCGCCAGTCAGCACGATGGGGATGGGCGGAGGAGGACACTCCGAAAATCCATCCAGGGAAATCTCTGAGCGTGCGCAGGAACTACAGGGAGAAAGAAAAGAGGAGTGGAGGGAGAGGAGAGGGAGCGAGGGAGGGAAGAAAAGAGGATGGTAGAGAAATTGAGGGAGGGCAATAGAGCGTGGAGCAAAGGAAATCAAAGCAAGGAGGATTTAAGTTAATGAAAATAAGTAAAAGGGTGCAGAAAGTGAGAAACAGGGAGACAGTGAAAGAGAGAGAGACAGAGAGGGGGGGGATTAAAGTAAACCAGAACAGAGTGAAAGAGTGGAAATGAAGGGATGTGTGGCAGAATTGGACAGAGGAGTAAAGCAGGAAGCGAGGAGGGGAAGCGAGGAGGGGAAGCGAGGAGGGGAAGGGAGGGAGGGAGGGGAGAAGGGAAGGGGGCAGACTGAGTGATTGGAACACGGATTCATCTACACTACCTACTGAACCAGAGCGGACGGGGGGGAAACTGGATACTACCATAAGTGGTGCTGCGGTGGGCGAACGAGAGTGAGAGAGTACAGAGTTACACACTTCCACTGGTATACACACACACACACACAAGTGACTGTGAAAAAGTAAGCTGTCAACTGGTGGAATTTCTCTTAGTTGTGAGGTGTTATCTTGTAAGGTTGATTGTTCTTTAGCTTATATGGGACATGGTCGAAGTCTGACCTGCCAAAACCATGAGGCACAGACTCACAGCATGTCAGTGTAACAGGAAACACTCTTTGCGTCATATCTTTAAAGGGCCCATTTCTAAAATTAATAATTATTTTCATATTTTCAATTATTCTTACTTTTTACTTTGTTACCATTTTTAAACATATGATCCCTTTTCCGCCCAGCTCCTGTGACAGGCATGATCAATCTCATCTCAAAAGGCTGCAGGTTTTAATTCCAGCCGAGGAGAAGAACATTGATTACCAAACACCTTAGAAAATTTAGACAAAAAACAGAGCATTTACATGCAGTACCTCCACCATGTTTTAAGCCTACAACAGCTCAGCACTGCCCATTCACACTGAAGCTTTGTGAGTGTTTTAACCGGGTCTGCTTTTGAGTGAATCGCAATGAAGGGCAGCCAATCAGAAGAGAGCTCATCTACTTTATTATTTAAGATTTATTCATTTCATTATAAACAAAATACAATTTTACAGAAAAAGAGATTCTAGGGGATAAACAATCGTTATGTGAAAATGAAATATGGCTGTTTTTGATTGGTTGTCAATTACCAAGAATTGGTAATGGTAAGGGAAACAGGGAAACAGAAGTGACGTGATATGTGCGCTTTAAATTAATCAGACTTTGATATAGATAATGTGTATAGATGCCTATGGCATCATTCAGTGGTGAGTTCAGAGGCAAGTGTGTGATGATTGAAGTGAGCACCATGCTAACTGGTGTACATGTGAACCAGTTGTTAGATTGTTAGCTTTATAGATTGTAAGATTAGATTGTTAGCCTCAAGAGATTCTGATTTTAGCTGATAGACAGACACTTTACTGATCCTGAAGGAAATTAAGTAAAATACCATAGACTGTAGATGCGTTACAAAGCCTAGGCTGTAGCCATGAATGGGGGCGGGTCCTTAGTAAGGTGAGGGTAGCCTGTTGGGCTCATTAATGGAGCAGTCTTGCAAAGCATTGTGGTGACATCACCAGAAAAATGCTAGCCTGGTTTGCTTTAAAAGCTGGTCAATTAGGACACATAATCCACAGTACAGCCATCTTATTCGCCCTATTGATCACCCTGTTCAATACTCAGGACCCCACAGGATAGATCACCACAGATGAAGCTGTAGGTAGGAGTGTGCAACAGAGTGGAGGACAGTGGGTGAGTGGATATAAACATATGCTTCTCATGGGATCAGCCTTCTATGATGTAGCAGCCCAGAAATGTAGTGTTCCTCAGCTGCAGCCCAGGCTTTGTAACTGTGCTACGCTAAAGCTGTGGCGTTTAGAGACGGGACTGACCGCACGCTGCTGTTTCTGCGGTGGTGTGCAGGCGGTGAGGGCTGCTGGGAGTTGGAGGCTCCGAGAAATATGGTCTCTGCATTCAGGTCCACCTCTGTAGGACTGACCATGATCTTCGCCGCCGACAGGAGAGCCGTTTTCCCCTTGTTATAGTTTTCCAAAACCTGAGAGAGAGTGAGAGAGAGAGAAAGCTGTAATAAGCAAAAATTCAACGAAATGATGCAATGTTACTAAAGCATTAATTAAATCTCTTTTTAATAGCCACTGAGCACAGGCTTTACACACGCACATGCACACACACACACATTTTGAACTGTGTCAGAGCTGTGCTCCACAGCTTCACCAAGAGAGATTAAACACATTCACCAATCACTTACAACATTAAAACTGTGACGTGCGCTTCCAGTATAAATTTATCAGTGGCATATGTTTTTAGGCAGCGAGTAAACAGTCTGTTCTTGATGTGCTGAAGCAGGAAATTAGAGAAGTTCATCCTTGATGGGTCAAAGCGCACAAACCATCAGTATCATCCACAGCATCACAATCACCAGCAATACTATACAGGCCTAATCAGAGTGTAGCAGGATGTAAAAATAGGCTTAGATTTTAATGACAGTTATTGATTATTGGACAGTTACTGGTTACTGGAGGGATACTGGTTATTGGAAAAATATTGGAAAGTTATTGGTTATTAGAGAGGTATTGGAGAGGTACTGGCTATTAAAACGTTCTTGGTTATTGAAGAGTTAGTGGTTATTGGAGAGGTATTGGCTATTGGAGAGATATTGGAATGTTATTAGAGAGTTATTGGTTATTGGAGAGGTATTGGAGAGTTATTGGAGAGGTATTAGAGTTATTGATTATTGAGGAGTTATTGGTTATTTGAGATTATTGAAAAGTTACTAAGGAGTTATTGGTTATTGGAGAGTTATTAGCTATTAGAGAACTATTAGAAAAATATTGGACAGTTATTGGTAGTTGGAGATCCTTGGAAAGTTATTAGAGTTATTAGTTATTGGAGAGTTATTGAATATTGGGTGGTTACTGGTTATTGAAGAGTTATTGGTTATTGGAAAGTTATTGGGAAGCTATTAGAGAGTTGTTGGTATTGGAGAGTTATTGCTATTGAAGAGTTATGGGAAAGTAACTACAAAGTTATTGGAGAGTTATTGGTTTTTGGAAAGTTATTAGAGAGTTATTGGGAAAATAAGAAAGTTATTGGTTATCGGAGAGTTACTTATGGGTTATCTGACCAAATGATTTTTTCTCAGTTTGACAGTTTCTAAACATCTAAAACAATAAATATGACCAATATGTCCAGTTATGGAATGTATAGTCTATACTGGACAACAAATATTTATCCGATCAACTGAGCAATCAAATCAATTAACCAGTCCTCTTCATGCCACAGTCACATCAAAACCTCACATTTACAATATGGACCCTTGACAGATCATAACACACCTTCAAATAGTGAGAAAGTATCTCATGATTGTAACATATCTTGTAATTATGAGAAAGTCTCTCAGTAATTATATGAATAATTTGTTATTATAACAATTATAATTATCACAAAGCATCATGCAATTATGAGAAATGTACAATGAGATGTAAAGTAAATTGTATGGACGTTTTGTAATTATGAGTAAAAAACATATGGCATTTCAAAATAACAGAACTTTTACTACCTAGGAAAACATCTCATTAATATGACAACTGTAGTAACTACAATCTTTTATTATCTCATAATAAAACAAAAAAGTGAGATTGTGTGTAAGAAAGTAAGAACACACAAACACACACACACACACACACACACACACACACACACACAAACACATCGTGAATGAAATAATGATATGTTTATTAATGTTGATTAATTAAAATTGTAAACAAATCCAAGGATCAATAAACATAACGCTGGACCCATTAGAACATGTTTAACACAGAAAATCAAAAACACAAAAACAGACAAATGTAACAGAGGCCTGCAGGACAGCACAACTTCATAATGCTAAAATAACAACTAAATAACACCAGAACTGATCAGTCAATCCACGCTGAGTCCGCGTCTGCTGTAGAGTTGATTGTTAATGTGTAAGGAAAGAAACTTGGATAATCGTACAGTTATACTAGGGATGAACAATAAGGTATTGTGTTTGTATAGTATTAGTACTGTGATTATGTAGAGAAGGGCTATACAGATCACAGTATTTCAAGACATTTTCTTAATACATATATCAGAACAGAATATGTTTCACATTAAAGTTTGGGGTGCACAAAGCCACATTTAAAATGCCAGCAAAACCAGTTTTAAGAATAAACACAAAATCATGTACATTAACATTAGTGTTAATACCACCAGCACAGTTGTTCTGCAGGCTGATGTAACAGAGTGAGCAGTTAGTTGTTGCATTAGCAGCAGTTGTAGATGGAGCTTTCAGATGAAGGCTTTGTTCCCTCATTACCACACTGTGTAATGAGGGAAACATGTAAACATAACACAGTGGGCACATCGAAGAGCAGAACTGAGGTCCGGTCCATCTCAGCTTACCAGAACCAAAACCGAACGTTACCCTCAGTCACCACCAACACCACCACCGAGAGTGTAAAGCAGTGCAGTATTAGCTCCCAGTGCAAACACACACACACACATACACGTACACACGCACACACACATACAGTGTATGATTTCACCTACTCAGCATTGGACAGGCTGTTAACTACAGAGCAAATCAAAACACACAGTCTCATCGAAACCTAAAACCATATATATATATATATATATATATTTTTTTTTTTTTTTTTTTTCACAAGGAACAGACCAATAAAAACAAATAAATTGATTTTATTAATGTAATACAATAATATATATATATATATATATATATATATATATATATATATATGTGTGTGTGTGTGTGTGTGTGTGTGTGTGTGTGTGTTTTATATATATGCACACACTAGTGCATTTAAAAGTTACATTATTTCAGCAATTCAGTTCAAAATGTGAAATTCATATATTGTATAGATGTATTACACACACATTGATTTTAAGATATTTAAAGTGTTTATTTATTTTATTGTTGATGATTATGGCTTACAGCCAATGAAAACCCAAAAATCAGTGTCAAAAATCAGAAAATTAGAATATTATATAAGACCAATTGATACTTGGCAGTGTGCCAAGTCCTGCTGGAAAATGAAGTCCACATCTCCATAAAATGTATAAGATAATATTTTGTGGGAAAAAACTGCACTGATTTTGGACTTGACATAACACAGTGGACCAACACCAGCAGATGACATGTTTCTCCAAACCATCACTGATTGATGGAAACTTCACACTAGACCTCAAGCAGTTTGGACTGTGTGTCTCTCTCCACTCTTCCTCCAAACTCTGCTCCCTTGATTTACAAATGAAATGTAAAATTTACTGATGGTCAGTGATGGTGTTGATCCACTGTGTTATATAAAGTCCAAAATCAGTGCAGTGTTTTCCCACAAAATCTTACAGCACTTCATGCTTCCCTCTGCTAATAACTTTTATGGAGATGAGGATTTCATTTTCCAGCAGGACTTGGCACACTGCCCACACTGCCAAAAGTACCAATTGGTCTTAAATAATATTCTAATTTTCTGAGATACTCATTTTTGGGTTTTCATTGTCTGTAAGCCATAAGCATCAACAATAAAATAAATAAAGTAGATCACATATATATATATATATATATAATAAATAAACAAAAATATATTACTCTGTGTGTAATACATTTATGTAATACATGAGTTTCACGTTTTGAACTGAATTACTGAAAAAAAGTAACTTTTCAATGATATTCTAATTTTCTGAGATGCACTAATATATACTTGTGTATCATTATTACAAGCTTTTCTTACGACCGTGGTGCAAATCTGAGAGCTGGTGAAGACCAACACTTAAAGAGAATGAAATAAGACCCGTAACTGGAGAGGGAGAGATGGCAGAACCACAGCAGATATAAACAAGGTGTTAAACCTGCAGTGAACAGAAGAGGGCCAACAGAGCACCTAAAGAGAGGGGTGGTTAGAATGGAAAGAAGAAAAATAAGAATTTTGAACACCATCACTGTCGCAGTGAATCTCCAGAACAGCAGCTTTACAGAAGAGAGAAATTACTTTCTTTTTTTTTTTGCAATGCAACTTACCATAAAACTATTTTATTCCAATTCCAACAGTTGTAATTTTCAAATTCTGTCAGAAAAATGAAAAACCACAACAGAGGTAGAGTAGAAGGTTTTGTTGGAGACTACATTATCACCATGCAAAATACCTCTGACCTGATTCTCCCTATTTTCTCCTGTAAAGGCACTGCTTTGGAGATATGAGGTTTATGTTCCACAGTGAAGATCCACAGCTTTGCTCAACATTTAGTACACAACCTATATATAAAAGACTGAATGTTCCATCTGAATTACAGCAACCAGTGTAAGGGGTGGAGCTCAGCTGCTGTAGACTGAACGGGTGGATGTATGTAAAGGTGATGGGTTTGCTGAAAATGGACCGGATTTGCAGTTTGGCTTTGAAGCATTTAAACCTGAAATAATATTTATTCAGTATGTGTGTGAAATGTCACAGGTTAGCATAAAGAATGTAGACAGGATGTAGATTTTCTGTCACAAAAATTATATTATCGACTTATTACTCTCTATATGGACATTAATATCTCTGACCTTAATATCATCCATTGTGTTTTATTGGATGTTTGTTTCCAATGAATTAAATTTATCAATATTTTAGCCATCTGCGCAATCAATAATCAATAATGTGCCTTCTTGTTCACTGTAAAGTATACATCTACCAGTCTATTATTAATAAAATGTTCCTCGTCTTTTAAAAGGGTGTCACTGCATCATACTCATGTTCACTATACTATTCAAAATATTATAATCAGTGGATATTATTACAATTATTTTTCTGCCAATATATGAATCTTAATAAAAATTTAACATCATTGAAAAGTTACTTTATTTCAGTAATACAGTTCATTAGGGAGCATGAAGTGCTGTAAGAGTTTCTAGGAAAACACTGTTATATCAAGTCCAAAATCTTACAGCACTTCATGCTTTCCCCTGCTGACAATCTGCAGTTAATACATCTATATAATATATTGTCGCTTTCCAATGAAAAACACTTATCTCCAAAACAGCAATTTTACAGGAGAGAGAAAAAACCTTGTAAACTTTCAATGGAAATCAATGTAAAAATAATTAATTTCAGGTCATTTTGAAGAGTTTCTATTGGTCCGTTCATCAAGAAATTTTGGCACAGTGTAAGGGACAGTTGGTGTTTTCAAATATTGTAATAAACTAAAAATCGACAAAAATGGAGTGTTTTTTATAGAACAGCGATGATATGAGTTTCACATTTTGCTCTGAATTACTGAGATAAAGTAACTTTTTAATGATATTCAACATTTTTGAGATGCACTAGTATTTTGCCTAAAAAAGTTACTGTGAAAGGAATAAGTGACTATAAAGACTATAAAGTTTATAATTGCTCTGTGAAGATTTTTCAAACTAGCAACAGCGGATATGAACGGAGACATTTACTGATGGAGAAATAGAATAGCCGTTGGTTAGTTATCTTTGGATATGTAATCATGAGGGTGCTGGAAGCGTTTTTGGCGTGTCTGAAGTATCTGTTATTTGGTGAGTCTCCTGCACTTCAGTGTTTGAGGGGTTACGTGTGACGCTGAGGGGAGAAGGTGAAGGTTGCTCCTGGTGTACAGGGATGTGGGTTACTGGTTCTTCAGAGTCTTCTGGATGTGGGGGTAAAGTGAAGAGACTGGAGATTGGGATAAAGGATTCTTCTGAAATAAGAGGAGTCAAAGGAGAATTTGGAGGAGGAGTGTGAGAGTCAGCCAGCACTGGAGGACCAACCTCCTCATCTTCTACCTCAAACTTGTCTGAAAGGAAAAATGGGTTTTCCAGCACCTGCAGAAACACCAAAACACATTACTGCAAACGACACCTGGACACGAAGAGAAACGGACGGACAGACAGACGGACGCAGGGACTTGCGAAGGACACTTGTGCTGAGAAGAACATGGAGAAAGGAAGAAGAAGAGGGATGAGGAGAGAAAGAGGAGACCTGTGTAGAAAAGCCCTTGAGACAAGCAAAGTGAAGGAAAGATTAGTGAAGAGCCTTAATTTAGAGCTGCAACTAACAACAATCATTTTCATATAATAACATTCTATACACTGCCTGGCCAAAAAAAAAATAATTACACACTCTATTACTAAGTTGGACTACCCTAAGCTTTGATTGCTGCACACGTTCACTGTGGCATTGTTTCTATAAGCTTCTGCAATGTCACAAGATTTATTTTAATCCAGTGCTGCATTAATTTTTCACCAAGATCTTGCAGTAGAGTCTGAACTCTGCACAAAGCCTTCTCCAGCACATCCCAAAGATTCTCAATGAGGTTAAGGTCTGGACTCCCTGAATCACTCTTTCACAATTCCAGCCCCATGAATCCTGGCATTGTCATCTTGGAATATGCCCATGTCATCAGGGAAGAAAAAATCCTTTGATGGAATAACCTGGTCTATATTCAGTATATTCAGGTAGTCAGCTGACCTCATTCTTTGAGCACCTTTGAGAATCCATGTAGTGATGTTTTTTGGCCAGGCAGTGTATGAGGGTATGAGAATTCCTACTTGTGGTCATCTGTTTTGTTCTGTGCTAACCAGACACAAGAGGGCACTAGTGGGACACTTGAAAATGAATGAGACCCTATGGAGCAAAATACAAATTACATATTTTTCAATTCTGCATAGACCAAAGGTATCTATACTCTCCTTCTAATGAGTGAATTCAGCTGCTTTAAGATCGCCCCATGCCGATACAGGAGTGCACATGTAGTTTGTAAAATCTCCATAGAAACGCACTGACTGAACTGCCTGGAATGATCTGGATCTGAGCAGCTATGGGAACAGGAGCCAGATGTCAGCTGTGTTTAAAGCTCCCCAGCACTGGGCTGTAAAGCAGTGGAGTTGCTTTCTCTGGGATTATGGAGCTTCAATGAGGTACTAACTTACCATTTGATATCAGTACCTGATGTACCCTCACTGATGCTGTGGTAAGGCGGAGAGCAAGCAGATGCTTCCTCACAGCAATGTTCCAACATCTAGTGTAAAGTATACACTGTAGTTCCCCCGTCATCTCCTACACTTTACAGTCTGTAAGAATGAGCCTGCAGAATATATAAATACAGCTCTGGAAAAAATAAGAGACCTCTTAAAAATAATGAGTTTCTTTGATTTTACCAAATTGAAAACATCTGGAATATAATCAAGAGGAAGATGGATGATCACAAGCCATCAAACCAAACTGAACTGCTTCAATTTTTTGCACCAGGAGTAAAGGCATAAAGTTATCCAAAAGCAGTGTGTAAGACTGGTGAAGGAGAACAAGCCAAGATGCATGAAAACTGTTATTCCACGAAATATTGATTTCTGATCTCTTAAAACTTTATGGATATGAACTTATTTTCTTTGCATTATTTTCTCATTTTCTGCAAATAAATGCTCTACATGACAATATTTTTATTTGGAATTTGGGAGAAATGTTGTCCGTAGTTTACAGAATAAAACAACAATGTTAATTTTACTCAAACATATACCTATAAATAGAGAAATCAGAGAAACTGATTCAGAAACTGAATTGGTCTCTTTATTCTTTCCAGAGCTGTATATTATATTATAATGTTCACCTACACTTCCTGCAGTCTCCCCTCATCAACATTAATTAAATAACTCTAAGCGCTGCAGCCCGACCTCAAACGCAAGCATCACACACCCACAAACACACATGCGCACACACACGTGAACTCGCACACACGCACATGCACAAAGAGCCCTGCAACACCAACAAGCTCAGTTCCAGCTTTGCAGAAAAGCCTTTATAAGAATCACCAATGCTGAAGCCCCAGCCACTCCACACTGCGCTCAGCGCTGAGCTAAATACAGTAAACGTGTTGCTAAGAGATTTGTAGATTTGCAGGTTTGCATAGTGTCTGTTTCTGTAATTCTGCCACATTGGAACTGATACTAATATTCTGTGTCCATGTGTGTGTGTGTGTGTGTGTGTGTGTGTGTGTGTGTGTGGAGTGGCTGTAAGTGCCTTGGTTCATCCAAACACCCACAGAGAGCTGCACCAGTAACATGATACTCAGAAAAAGCACACATCCAAACAAACACACACACACACACACGTCTACAAACACAAACATCCTCAAACACGTAAACGCACACTCGTGCACACACACACACACACAAACACAAAAATCCTCAAACACGTAAACGCACACTCGTGCACACACACACATGCACACACTTACCTTATTGAGGCCCTCCATCACCACGTGAGGCATGTGCTCATTCAGCATGGCCGGAGAGATGATGACCTCATCGAAGGCTTTATTATCACCCCATAAAGCCGAGTATGTGGGGTCTTCCTGACCACAGCTAGAGAGAAAAAGAGAGAGAGAGAGGGGGGGGGGGGTGTGTGAGGGGGGAGAGTGAGTGAGATATCAAATACCAGAAAAGTCATAGTTGTTGCTGAATGAGTTGTTAATACTATTTCCATGATTCTAAGTTGCAGTTCAAAAGGCATTATGAGTCATTGCTCAGAATAGATTATTAATGTCTATTCAGGTCACATTTCTGCCGATGCCCTCTGTCTCTCACCAGGTCTCAGGGGGGTGGTTGTGGACCACGTGGATGATGCGGCCGGGCAGGTAGAGGGGGGTGGAGGCGGACAGGGCGATGCTCAGGTCACTGGGGTGTAAACACAGGCGGGAGTTGGAGGGAGTCACACCCTGAGAAGGCGGGTCATCTTCCATCGGCAGCTCAGTCTTAGGAATACACTTAGTACCCCCGACAATAATCCTCCACTGAGAGAGAGAGAGCGAGAGTGAAAGAGAGTGAAAGAGAGTGAGAAAGAGAGTGAGAAAGAGAAAGAGAAAGAGAGAGAGAGAGAGAAAGAGATCATTAGAGATGTGTATACCTGGCTGAGGCAATAAGGGACTGTATCCTGGCGTATTTTGAACTGGTGCAGCGTAGGGCTGAGGAGAATGTAGGAACTGATGGATGTGATTCACTTGAGCGTGCAAGAGTGCGTATAATTGTGTGTGTAGTAGTGAGGTAGAATATCCACTACTATACTCTATGTCTTCTGAAGGCTTTTTTTTAGGACCAAACGGCCTTTATAATAAATATAACAAACAGAATGCACCCAGCATTGTTAGCTTACTATTCGCAATTGTTCTCTCATCATAAAATAAAAATAAATATATTTTAGGCATTGGCGGCCTGTTTAGGGTGTATACTGACTTCCGCTCGATGCCGGCTGGGATAGGCTCCAGCCAGGCACGACCCTGATGGATAATGTGGGTACTGACAATGGATGGATGGATGGATGGATTTTAGGTATTCATGGAAAAAGACATATTAGTAGTAGTCTAGAATATCCCAAAAATAATCTCTGTCATGTGTGATGTGTGCAAATGTGTGGGTGTGGCTACCTTTGGCTTATCACTTTTCTGTAAGACTTCAAGCAGGTGCCGACGGAAACCCTCAAGCTGAGAAAGACCAATCCTAAGAGAGTACAAAACACACACATACAATTTTTATATGGTTAAAATGTCAAAGCCAACAAACGAAATACATCAGTTTCTTCTGACAAAATACATTTATTCAGATATTTAGAGTTGCACACATTGCTGCACACACAGCTTATTTAGTCCCTATAGTAGAAAAGTACTGCCAATAGAATAGGACTCTCTGGAGCAGATTAACCGATCACGCCTAATGCACTGAAGGGCATTCTTTGGAATTATGGAGTTTCGTCCAATACTTCTTGATGTGATGAGGTGGGGAGTTGGGGATGAATTAGGGATGAGGTGGGGATGAGTTGGGGAGTTGGGGATGAATTAGGGATGAGGTGGGGAGTTGTGGATGAATTAGGGATGAGTTGAGGACTTGGGGATGAGTTGGGGATGAGGTGGGGAAGGGTTGGGGAGTTGGGGATGAGGTGGGGAGGGGTGGGGAGTTGGGGATGAGGTGGGGATGAGGTGGGGATGAGTTGGGGAGTTGCTCCAGCAATGCTCCAAAATCTAGTAGAAAGTCTTCCCTTGGCAGTAGAATGAAATGCATTTACTCACTCAGTTTTAAAAACTGAAAATACATGTACAGTGTTCAGAGTCTCCTGTTTCTCTGTGGTTCTGATGATATTCTGAAGAACTCACCTGGGCACAAGGTCTTTTCCCAACACCACCGATGTCACAAATTCTTTAGAGTACTCCATAGCATCCTCACTGTAACACACACACACACACACACACAGGTTATTTAAGTGCAATAGGATTTTCACAAAACAAAAACTCTTTTCTTCTTTTTTTCTGCTTTTTTTCGTCAGCTCAGTGGATTTTCAGGTTTAGTGACTGAGACTGCGTGTGAATGTGGAACTGAGGAAGATCTGGTTAGATGTGACTAATTACTATTCAGACCTGAAGGGCAAAATTAGATACACATCAAAGTCTAATTTGCCAGTCTGAGATACTTCAAGCCCAAATTAGAAAACACAGGGACAGTATGGAAAATGTGGAAATAAAGCACAGTTTCTGTTCCTTATATGTATTTTGACTGTTATTGCAAACAGTATAAAATATATATCATGATTTATCTGCTCAACTTAATTTGATTTATTAATAAACATTCATTCCTGTATTTCAGCCCTGAAACACATTCCAAACAAAGCACTGATAGTAAAGCATTTAGCACTTATCGTATTTTTTGTGCTATAAGCTGCACTTAAAGTCCTTTATTTTCCTAAAAATAAATATTAGTGCGCCTCATAATATTCACCGTTTTCCATTACTTAGCTCAGCTTAGCTTTACAGGTCTTGCCACCCAGCCACAAAACCTGCTGAATTAGAGGGAAAATATGGCAACACTTACTAGCGTTACATAATGCGCCTATAATCTGATGCGCCTTAAAGTGTGAAAAATATGGTAACAATGTTTTCATTTCTTCTCACAACAGATTCCTGCAAGCCCATAGAAGTCAATGCTGCTTCTGGAAACGGTTAACCTAAGCTTTCCTCTTCGGACAGTAAAGTTTTCATTTTATTTTTGATAGTTCTTGATCCAGTGCTGCTTGAGGGATTAAGGATCTTGAATGTTCATATTATGCTTAAGGCTTTGCCCTTCACAATATGCAAATCGTTTTAAGGAAGCAACATATTTTTTTTTTTATTATTATTTTTTTTTAATTTTTCCCATTTTCTCATTTCCCAACTCACTCATTAGGACTCCCTCTATCACTAGTAATGCCCCAACACACCAGGAGGGTGAAGACTAACACATGCTTCCTCTGATACATATGAAATCAGCCACCGCTTCTTTTCGAGCTGCTGCTGATGCAGCATTACCGAGCAGCCAGTGCGCTTGGAGGAAAGCGCAGCGACTCGGTTCCGGTACATCAGCTCACAGACGTCCTGTGCTGTGGACCGTAGGATTGATATGGGGAGAGAGCGCCATCTACCCAGAACGCGGGACCTCTCTGTGTTTATTAATAATTTAAATGAAGTTTAGCATTAGGTTTAGATTAGGTTTATACTGTCTGCAATTAAATAAAAGTCAAAGCAAATGTAAGGAACACTCCATTTTTCAAATTTGCCTACTGATTTGTGGTTGTAAATAATTAAAGGACAAGCATTCTGAATGCTGTTCTCACAGTCACCACTCACAGAACGCCAATCACATGTGAAGTAATGAAAAGATAAATACAGAAGAGAAAAAAAATGATTGCTCAGAACTTTGAACATGAACATGAACCATTTGAACATGACCCGATCAAAGTAAAGTTTGAACACACGGAGGATCTGACTCCTCTGCACAGGGGCCCGCCATGCACCGTGCCACTCTGCATTGCAAAAAGTGCTTTATGGATGGAGACGGAAGGTCTTAGTGGGGTCATTTAGATAAGCCCCCATAAGAATGACTCTATTATACACTCTTAATGGGTTTTCTCATCATTTTTTCTTTCTCTTTGTCCGACTAAGTGCGGCTCATCTAAACACTGCCATCAGCAAACTGACAAAACAATAGGAGAGGCAGCGCGCGGGCGAGTCTACCGAGCAACATTGCGGCATAATGGATGGCATGTTGCCTAATATCCATTTGCCCGGAGCGCAGCGTGAAAGCTGAGAACGTGAAGAGCATCTCCAACGGCTGGAGACTGACCTCAGGAGCCCACCGGGCGGAGAGTAGGAGTAGCAGTGCAGGGTGGGGTACTGTGGGCGGAGCAGGAAGGAGAGAATGGCGGCGGTTCCGGCACCGAGGGAGTGGCCCACGATCACCAGCCCGTAATGCATGGTTCCTTTACTCTGTGAACAATAAAGGAAAGCATTAGAGCAGCATCTCGAGCTCAATATTACACTTATCAATATTACAAATAAACTGTATCACCCTGCCAAAACCACACCCACCAAATCTCTCCCAAAGGCCTGAGAGAGGATCATCTCCTGCTCCAGCTTCTTCTTAATGTACTCTGCGGAGTAAACCATTCCCTAACAGAGAGAGATTCAGCACATTAATCCGGTCTGCTCTGTTGCAATAACACACGTTTACATTTTCACAGAAGACAGAAGTACAAGGGCTTCTAGGCGTGTGTTTGTTTGTGTGTGTGTGTGTGTGTGTGTGTGTGTGTGTGTGTGTGTGTGTGTGTGTGTGTGTGTGTGTGTGTATGTGTGTACATGCCCGCACATACCTTATGCCCGAGCCAGACCCCATGCTGTTCCTCAACGGGCAAACGCTCTGAATCCCCAGTGAGATCAGTCAGAGCATCCTGAGAACAACATAAACATAACTGTCAGCACTGGAAGATGGTCAGGTGTGTGTGTGTGTGTGTGAGCGTGTATGTGTGCACGTGCGTGTGTATATTTGTTAGTGAAAGCTCACTTTAGGTGACAGTGTTCCTCTGATGCTGATGACAACTTTCTTCTTCCCATGATCCACTGCTACAAAGAACGGTGTCTCATACACCTTTAATAACAAGCAGAGAGTATAATAGTTAATCTATTAATCTATTTTCTGGTTTATTTTCATAAAAAAAAAAAAAATAAAATAATAATAATAATATATATATATATATATATATATATATATATATATATATATATATATATATATATATATATATATATATATATATATTAAAGTCAAGCAAGCACTGGATGTTAACCTACACAGATTTCTCTGGTAAAACTGTTTATTTTGGTAGGTAAAGTGTTTCTGTTTATTTACAGTAAGCTTTCCAGTACTTTAGCACGGTTAGCAGCAGCGCTAGCCGTGGTTAGCAGCAGAGCTAGCCATGGTTAGCAGCAGCGCTAGCAGCGGTTAGCAGCAGCGCTAGCAGCAATTAGATCTAGTCAAATACTGCCTGACAGCTCTACACCGAAGACCCTGAGTGTTCAGGTAAGCCAGTGTGCTTTTAACTAGCGGTTTGACCCACGTAGGCTACAGTCCAATATACTCGCCTCTGAACGGCAAAAGAGTTAGCGCTGTGGTTAGCGGCTAATGCTAATACTGTTTCAGCCTCGGTGCTGGAGAAACTTCACTGAAACTCCTTTATAACACTGTCCTGCAGTGGAGTGCCTTTACTGCTCCTTAATACCTTATTGCGCCTTATAGTGTGAAAAATACGGTAATAGTAATAATACATAAAGTCCCAATAGTATTAATATCCAGAATAAAAAAGTTTTAAAGTAGTGATGAAATCCCAATGCAGAAATGAACAAAAATTATAGTCAGCACCAAAACACTCTAAATATACCAAAAAACTAACTAAATGTATTATTTTATTATTATTTATAAATAGTACCTGAAGTTTAAATCTACACTGCACAAGTTATTGTTATTATATTATTATATATAGAACATTTCATAAATATCATCACACAATATTATATAATACCTCAAAACTTACAGAAGTGTACAAACTTCTTTCAGGCCATTAAGAAAATCAATTTAATCCTCATGTCATAGTGCAGTGTATGTAAGAAGACCTGTGATTGGTTGGCTTTCTGACTTCCTCCAATCACAGATAATGGTGCTGTAATTGCTGCACTAATTAGTCCATGTTTAGGCTAAAACTACTAGAACTTCCTTTTCTCCCTTATCTGATGAGACTTGTGTAGGCAGACTGTCGGAGCTAAAGCAGAGCTGAATGTAAATTCTGTTATCATATTTAATCAGGGGGAGGGGCTTCCCTGTGACATTAGCCTTGCAGCTCCTAACTCGCAAATCTGACTTTCTGCTGAACAGTTTTCTCTGTATGTGACCTTAAAGCTACACTGCTGCCATAATTAACATCAGATTTATAGGCCCAAAACAGCTGGAACAGTTTCTAAACCAATAGAATACTAAACCAAGGGTTGAAAGGGTTAAGGTTTGGGTTCTGATGTTTCCTCACCGCATCGTGGCAGGATGTGTAGACAATCTGGACCTGTTTGAGGTCTCGGTCCAGAAACTGGCGACGGATGGCCAGAACATTACAACCACAGCAGTTATCCTCCTCTACTGTGACGGACTGAGAGAGACGAGAGCCAGATCCAGACGTGCAGCTGAGGAGGGAGAGACAGAGCATTAGATGATGTCTAAGGACCACAGTGACCACATGCCAGAGGTGAAGATAATCTGACGAGCTGAGACTGACGTGCAGGAGCTGAGCAGTCTGCAGAGTCCGCAGGCTGGTTTCCTCAGCAGGTACATGGGCCAGCCGTACGCAGCCATCGCGAACAGCATGTAGTAACACACCTCTTTATACATGGCCATTTCCGTCTGCAGGAGTGTGTGAGAGAAACAAAACAATCAGGTCATGTACCCTCAGTCTACACTGCACAAGCAATAACATGCAATAACATCTCCCAATATGTACTATTCTAATGTACTAGCACATCTAAAAAAAAAAAAAAAAAAAAAACGAATTGAAAACTTACTTTATTTCAGTAATTTAGTTCAAAATGTTAAACTCATATATATTATATAGATGTATTACATACAGAGTGGTCTATTTTATGCATTTATTTAGTTTATTGTTGATGATTATGGCTTACAGCCAATGAAAATCCAAAAATCAGTGTCTTAGAAACTTAGATTATTATATAAGACCAATTGACAGTATGCAAAGTCCTGCTGGAAAATGAAATCCGCATCTCCATAAAAGTTGTCAGCAGTGGGAAGCAGCAGAAGATGACATGACTCTCCAAACCATCACTGATTGTGGAAACTTCACACTAGACCTCAAGCAGCTTGGACTGTGTGTCTCTCCACTCTTCCTCCAGACTCTGCTCCCTTGATTTTACAAATGAAATGTAAAATTGACTGATGATCAGTGATGGTTTGGAGAGACATGTCATCTGCTGGTGTTGGTCCACTGTGTTATATTATCAAGTCCAAAGTCAGTGCAGTGTTTTCCTACAAAATCTTTCCCGAGTGTGTGCATGTGTGTGTTGTAAATAAGCTATGTATACACAGCCCTCACCGAGTTCTTGAGGTCCAGGTAGCGTGTGCTGCGTGTTACAGGCATTCCAGAGAGGAAGGCTAGAATATCGTTGTTTGGCTGAGGGAGAGAAACACAAACACTGTGATAGTACTTCTCATGCGTTCTGAGCAATTTGCACTGTAAATCTGGCTGCTGCTCCTCAGGGGGACGGATTCCTGCCCTGAACTGCCCAGTCCCTGTGGACATCAGCTTACGGTGTCTTTTACACAGAGGAAGCGTAAAAATGAGATTTGACGTTCTAACATAGACAGTTCTGCATCTACTGTAACAGTGTACAGGTACAAGCTGTAGCCCACCTGTTTCTGCAGCAGATATCAGTCAGCATTTTCCCCATTATTATTATTATTATTATTATTAAGGAGAAGCAATGGTAATGTAGGGGAATGTAGTGCCTACTGCGGTGTTCACCACATCACAGCCACCGCACTTTTATTATAGAATTATAAAATATAGAAAAGATAGCTGGACATTTATTTTTTGAAAATTATTTTAAATAAATACATTCAGTATTAAGCTGATGCTGCATTATCTCAATCACTGATAAAGAGCGAATTTAATTCAGGTTCGCATTTCAGTCTGAACTGAGGAACAAGCTGATCTTGTGCAGCAGTGATGTGGTGGTGGAGGTGCTATGGTGTTGTGTGTGGTGTGGTGTTGGTGTGATTTTGTATATGGTGTGGTGTTGCGGTGGTGCTGGTGGTGATTCTGATGGTGCTGCAATAGTGGTGATGTTGCGGTGGTGGTGCTGTGTTGCAGTCATGGTTGTGTGTTACGGTGGTGGTGTGTGGTGATCGATGGTGATGTTGGTGGTCGTGGTGGTGATGGTGAATGTTGCGGTGGTAATGGTGTTGGTGGTGTTGTAGTGGTAGTGGGGATGGTGGTGTGGTAATGGTGCTGATGGTAATGTTGCTGTGGTGATGTTGTTACGGTTGTGGTAATGGTGGTGGTGTTTCAGTGGTGGTGCTGTGTGGTGGTAATGGTGTGTGGTGGTATTAAATGTTGCAGTGTTGATGGTGTCAGTGGTGTTGTAATGGTGATGTTGCAGTGTGGTGTGGTGTTGCAGTGGAGGTGATTGTGGTTTTGAGGTGATGGTGTGTGTGTAATGTGGTGTGTGATACTGCAGTGGTGGTGGTGTGGTTTTGTACGTGGTATGGTGTTGCAGTGGTGGTGTGGTGTTGTGAGTGTGGTGGTGTTAAGTGGGGTGGTGTTGAGTGTGGTGTGGTGTTGAGAATGGCATTGCGGCAGTAGTGTGGTATTGTGTGTTATGTGGTGTTGCGAGGGTGGTGGTGTTGCGGTGGTGGAGTGGTGTTGCAGTGGTGTGGTGGTGAGTGTGGCATGGCGGTGGCTGTGGTGTAGGTGGTGTGCATAATGAAGTGTTGCAGCAGCAGTGTGATGTTGTGGTGGTGTTGTTGGGGAGATGGTGTGGTGTAGTGGTGGAGGTTATAGTGATGTTGTGGTGGTGGTGTGTGTGTAATGTGGTGTTGTGATCTGTGTGGTGTTTGGTGTGGTGGTGATGGTGTTGTGGTGGTGATGGTGTTGGGGTGATGGAGATGTTGAAGTGGTGGTGTTGCAGTGGTGTTTCTGAGGTTGACTCATGTCAGTATCACGGTTTATAAAAACAGACCAGCCTGTGGCTCTGTGGTCAGAGTTTTAAAGTCGGGCTGCAGACTCTGTCTCTTAAGGTGGACCTTAAAGAAAAGAGTTTCTAATAAAGTGGCCACTGAGTGCATATCCGCTCCTATGTAAACCAGCTTAATGCGGTGGCTGAACTCTCTGAACTTGGCAGAAGCCCATTGGTTTGTACCTGGTCCAGAATGGCAGATCTCTTGGCTCTCTGCCTCTGTCGGAGGAGCACCAGGCCAGCGATGATGTCACTGGGCACGATGTCCAGATCCCTGAAGAACTCCGCAAACAGACTGGCCACCTCGGAGTACGCATCCTGAGAAAACAAACACAACACAGCTTATTTTAGTCTGTCATTCACAACCACAACCGTTAAAGAGCCCATTGCTTACCATTTTTTCTTCTTTTATTTATTAATTTATTTTGTTTGTTTATTTAATTGCTTAAGACATTTTAAGGTATAAGATCACATTGAACACTCCTCTTCTCATTCAATGTGTTTTCTTTCTTTTTATGATGTCTAAATCTCAAAAACAGCAACAGAAGACAGATAAAACCTTCTAAACCTTCAAATTCATTTTGGAGAATTTCTATTGGTTCATTTATAAAAAAAAGTTTGACGCAGTGTAAAGGGATAGTTTGTGTGTTCATATTATGCAGTGAACTGAAAATCAAAAATGAAGATCTGTTTTTCTATTAGACAGCACTGATTTACATGTAAGGTAAATATTAGATACCCTTATCCACAGTGAAAGGGCTTCATTGTTTACTTCAAAATATCCTGTGCTAGTTTGTAAAGACTAGAATCAAAAAGATGCACCAAACTTCTATAATGTTTAAATATAAAAGAGACTCTTAGCAACTCAACAAAACAAAAGATGAGTCGAGATTTCTAAACTATTATCCTAAATAGTTATTATATGAGATTATACATATAAAAACTGTGTTCTTACAGACTGAGAGTCCTGCGCTCTGGTGCAGCACATAAAGAACCTCAACCTCCGACTCCAACTACTGGCTTGCCCCTCCTCCAACCTGTGCCTGAGAGAGAGAGAGAGAGAGAGAGAGAGAGAGACGGAGAGAGAGAGAGAGAGAAGGAGAAAGAGAAAGAGGGAGAAAAGAGGGGGAGCAGGGTGGGAGGAGAGAGAAAGAAGGAAGGAAAAAAGGGAAGGAAAGAAAGAGGGGAAAAAGACAGAAAGAGGACAAAAAAGGAAGAAAGAACGACAGAAAGACAGAAAAGAAAGAAAAGGGACAAAAACACAGAAAGAACACATAAAAGAAGTAAGAGAGACAAAAAGACAGAAGACAACACAAACAAAAAAGAAAAAAAAGAAAAGAAATAATAAATAAATTATAAAATAATATAAATATTTTTTAATAAATAAAAAAATCAAGTACATTTTTTAAAAGAAGAAAAAAAGATAAAAAGGCAAAAACAAATAAATAAAACAAAAAGAAAAGTAAGGAACAGAGTAAAAAAGGAAAAAAATCCAATATTGGATAAAGAAAGAAAGTAAGAAAGGGAGAAAGAAAGATGGACGGAAAGTAAGACGGAAAGAAAGGAACGGAAACAGAAAGAAATAAGTAAAAGGAAAAAGAAAGAAAGACAGAAAAGGCAAAAGAAAGACAGACGGAAATCAGAGAGAGGGGATGAGTGATGAGAATGTGATCAATACAGCTGGTACTAATGATATGAGAGCAGTACAGTGCGATACAGCGAGCCGTGAGCTCAGGTGATTATCAGGGCGGCGGGCGGAGGAGCGAGCCGCGGGGTTTACCTGAGCGACAGAGTCAGAGGAGTGTAACTTCGGTCCTGGAGAGCCAGAGTCCAGCACAGGTTTGGGATTTCTCTGCTCAAACACACATTTAACTCAGGTTTAGTGGGCGTGGCTGAGCAGGAAAATCACCAAACTGTGCTGAACTCTGACCATCCGAGTGTTTATTTCAGCTGAGAGTGTTACAGGCAGGCAATATGACCATATGTAGGAATTATCATGATACTTTACGTCATGATACTCTTCTCTGAGTGCATGATGGGTAAGGTCAGCACTTCTTCTAAAACTTCCTTCTTATATTAATTTATTTATATTTGTCACAGCACTGATGCTCCTCTACTGCACTGTGTCAGATCACAACTTCTGAAAATACTCAGAAAAACGTTAATATCGTATAATGAAAATACCCAATGATACAATTCTGCCATATCGCCCACCCTTACAGTGCATATAGTGTGTACATGTGTGTATATTGATTGTAATTGTGTATTTCAGTGTATAAGCTGTAAGGTGGTAGTGGTTTACCTAAGCGTGTACGTTGTCAGGTTACGTTGTCGTCGGCGCGTGGCTTTTAGCTTGACAAATGTTCGGCCCGTGGGGTCAAATGTGCACATCATGGTGAAACACACACTGAAGATAACCAACCAGTTACACACCACGATTCCTGTAACACACACACACACACACACACCAGTTTATACAGTGACTGATGTTGTCACAAAGCAGTTTTACAGAAATGTGATTGCAGGACAAAGAATCAGAGAAAATAATGAACATAAAATACAGAACCTACAGTGAGCAACGTAGGAAAAAAACCCTTAGAGTTGGAGGAGGAAGAAACCTTGGGAGGAACCAAGACTAACATGTACCTTCTACTATCACAAGTAGTACCACAGTAGTAGTATTACATTTACTATTAAATGTAATATCAAGGCTAATATATAGGGGTGCCCATCCTCCTCTGGTCAGACAACCTTTAAATCAATGTTAAAAAAGTAATTCTACATCCACAGGTCTAATATATTCAGGTAAATAATATCCACAGCAGTGAAAGCTGTTATAAAATACCTAGTTAAGGTTGGTTCATACTTCAGCAGTGTAGCCTGTGCAAGGACCCTACACAGCAGAAAGCATGTTTTTGGCACTGCATAGCTCTGCAGTTTATACCATGAAGACGGGAATGAGTGGGAAGCTCTGCGGAACAATCACAGCTGCTGTTTGATGCAGAAGTATAAATTGACTTTTATTAAAATGGATTAAAATCACACCCCAAAGCTGATTATTTAAACTAGATTAAAATTGATACATAATCATTAAATCAGACTGTAAAGATTACACACAGACTGATTAAAATGACTCAAGAAAAATACCTCCACAATTATTAGCCAGATTAATAAAGATAAATACACCAGTTCGGTCTCTGCAGGACTTGGTTGGTTGGTTCTGATTTGATTAAAAATGAAAGTGAAAAAAAAAAAATACACTGTTTTCAGTAATTTCTCATTAATTCCACCTTTTTCCCCCATTTATTCCTCCTTCATTCTCTCTCTCTCTCTTTTGCATAAACACCACAGAATGCTCTAATCTCTCTCCACCCCTCATTCATTCTCTTACCCAGAGCGAGGTTCTTGGCAGTGTCATCAGAGCAGGGTTGGTAGTACTGCACCAGCCAGGCGATGCCGACCACAGCGTACACCAACTCCACCAGTAGGATGGCTGTAGAAGATTAGTTCATTATTAAGAATAACATTTCACATAATGAATCACCATCACATATCGCTTTTTGTAGCAAGTGCCTGTATACAACCTAACCATGCTGGCCAATGACGTCTTAATATGTCTCAAAACATTTATAAAATAAAAAGCTTCATAGCGGAGGCATGTTCGGTGCACCATTTTAGAAAAGTTAGATGTACCATTTTAGTTCAAAAGTGAAGGAAGGTAGGTAGGTAGACATTTAATAAATGGTATTACTTAACATAGAACAGAATATGAAAACATATTTTTACTTATTGAGTGTAATTCAATAAGCAATAAGAAATCGGTCTTTTGTGTGGTTAGTTTAAAACAAATCACCTAGTTTATGAATAATGTGCTACATTGTGATATGCAGTTCTGGAAAAAATATTTATAGATATATGTTTAAGTAAAATGAACACTGTTGTTTTATTCTATAAACTACTATAAAAACATTTCTCCCAAATTCCAAATAAAAATATTGTCATTTAGAGTATTTTTTGCAGAAAATGAAAAATGGCTGAAATAACAAAAAAGATGCAGAGCTTTCCGACCTCAAATAATGCAAAGAAATCAAGTTCATATTCACAAAGTTTTAAGAGTTCAGAAATCAATATTTGGTGGAATAACCCTGGTTTTTATCAAAGTTTTCATGCATCTTTCATGCATGTTCTCCTCCACCAGTCTTACACACTGCTTTTGGACAACTTTATGCCTTTACTCCCGGTGCAAAAATTCAAGCAGGTCAGCTTGGTTTTGATGGCTTGGTTTTGATGATCATCCATCTTCCTCTTGATTATATTCCAGAGGTTTTTAATTTGGCAAAACCAAAGAAACTCATAATTTTTAAGTGGACTCTTATTTCTTCCCAAAACTGTATATTTTTGGTATATTTGGTAGATTATGGAATTGAGTTTTGAATTTTTTGCAGATTACAGATCTCAATACAGTTACTTTAAACAACAGTTGGCACTGTGCTAATTGTAGAGAATACATTTTAATTAGCTCCATTAGCCTTGTAGCATGAAGCTTCTATCTCACCCAGTCGAATGTAGAGGACGTACTGCACGGCCTCTCTAGGCTGAGTGTAGAGGATGCTGCCCCTCATGCTCAGCCACATGATGGCGCTCTCACAGATCAGGCAGCTCACCAGGATCCCCAGGTAGCCACGGCCGTGGTCCACCAGCGTGACGGAGCACGACTCGTCCGAACCGTACGGCAGGCCGAACAGAACCACGGACAGGACCACCAGCCTGCGGACAGACACACAGACACAAGCCTCAGACCTGATTTCCTAAGAGAATAATCAGTCAGACCCCAGACTCCTGTTACAGTTACTGACCATATGCAGTGCAGTATAAAGAGGAAGAGAGCAGGCAGCACCAGGTCATCACTGCCAACTGACCAGCGCCGCCGAAACATCACCATGCCCGGCATCACTGCCCTGAAACGCACACACACACACAGATTACAGTTAGAGTCAGACAGTGTTTAAACCCTGTCCACTAGATATCAGTGTGGTACTCTATGGTTAGATCCCACTGTTTTAATTGGATAAAAAAAACAAAAACTTTTTTTTTTTTAATCAGATTTTATAAATAGGACAGTCTGTTTTTAAACAAATGCAGTACATTGTCTCGCTTACAATATTGCAATATATTGAGGTACATTGAATCTTAGCCCCTGTATCGTAATATGTATCGTATCACAAGGTTCTTGCCAACACACAGCCCTATAAACAAGTTTATTAGCCTGTTGTAAAGTTTTAGAGGTTTAGATGTCTGCTTCTATTTACCAACACTGTGAACCATTCTAGAATAATCAATTTCACACCAAACCTAACTAAAATCTTCATTATACAGGGAATAATAATAAAAAAAAAAATCCACTGGACTTCTCTTTTAACACAACCAAGAGAGCCGGCCATTATGTCTTAAAATATTTATAAAATGAAATGCTGAGACATAGTGGAGACATGTTCTAGGTCTGTTTAACTCAGACTGTTAGGTTAGGTGCACCTTTCAATTTCGGTTCAAATGAGAAAGAAGGAAGGTTGTTGGGTAGGTAGAAAGACACATTTGATTATGTTACTACTTAAAATAGATTAGAATATGAAAACATACATTTACTTATTGAGTGTAATTCAATATGTGATAAAAAATAGGTCTTTTGTGTGGTTAGTTTAAAACAAAATCACTTAATTTATGGAAAATGTGCTATATCGAGATCATATCATGTCATATTGCACAATTCTAGAATGACTAAACATGTCCATACTTCTATAACACTGGACTTCTCCTTTAACACAACAAAGAGAGCTGCAGCCCACTATATTACACAAACAGCCGCCAGAATTGACCACTTATTTTCATCCCACTCCAAGGACTTATGCAACTGTTCACAAGCAGTGCAACTCTTTTTTGGAGTCTGAAAAAAACCCTTCTTCTGGAAAGAGCTATGAAGAAACACTTCTACCTGGTTCATCATAGAAGGTTATCGATATGCTGTGGGCATTAGTGGCGTATCTCAGTGGAAAAGTAAAGCCACATAACACAGTTTCTTCCTCTTCTGATGTTAGAACCTCCGCAACATGATATTGCACAAGTTTAACACAGGCACTGTCAATACACTCCAACACGACAAAGACATTTCCATTGTGTTCACACTCACCAATCTCAGACAGGCCTGATGAGCGGATGAGGGGGGTTCCTGATAAATCGCAGGCCTGCACTCGCACTGAGAACTGTACACACAATCTTTTTATTCAGACCTTTAACGCTGTCATATGAAAATAACAAGACACTCTAGGGAGAATTTTCCATTTCCACTCTACACTGACAACTTAATCCAATCTTTTTAAACTGAAGACCACATCTGCCTCACAACACAACTTAATTAGCTAAACTGAGATATAGCTAAAATAGCTAAAATGAGAACCAAAACATTTTCTGTTTGTGTTAAGCTCCTTGCTGAGTCAGTCAGGCTATTCTTTAGCCTAGCAATAATGCAGTTAGAGTAGCCTATTTAGCAATCATTGCCAGTTTAGTAGCCTAATTTAAAGATATGTTAAATATGGAGCGAAAATTATGTTATTAGATATTAGTTAGCCTAGCAGCAAGTAGCCTACTTACCAATAAAGCAGCTACTTTAGTTTGAGTTAGCTGACTTCACAATAATGCAGCAGCCTAATTTAGAGATAAAGCCACAGTAACTACTCTGACATTAGTTAGCCTAGGAAGTGTTAATTATTAGCAATAACTACTTTTGCTGATATTTGTTAGTGTAGCTTAGTAATAATGCAGCGAGTAGCACAGTAACAAATAGTTACAGATGCTAACTTCTCTCTAGCTAATTTTAGCAAGTAAGTAAAAAAAAAAAACCATATTTTTCAGACTATAAGGCGCACTTTAACATTAATTTTTCCCAAATGTGTCAGTGCCGTGTGCCTTATGTATGCATTCTACCAGTAAGGAATTATAGAGCAGTAAAGCTCTTTTGCTTTTTTGCCTCTTTTTGCTCTTTTGCTAAAGTGTCTCCAGCACTAAGGCTGAGTGCATTAGCATTAGCTGCTAACCGCAGCGCTAGCTCTTTTGACCTTTAGAGGCAAGTATATTGGACTATAGTCTGGGTGTCTACCGTGTTAAAACATGCTATTTGGAATGAAGCTCCCTGGTTTACCGGAACACTCAGGGTTCCTCAGTCTAGCGATACCAGGCAGCATTTACGGGCAACTGAAAAAACTAACTTGCTAAAGTAGTTAGACTAGCTAACTTATGACAAATGTGGTGCTAACTACTTAAATGATGTTAGATAAGTTCAGAAACATCCTCCACACCTAGTTCTGGCCTCAAAAATCCACAAATAGTAGACTTTATACAGAAAACTTCCTTCAGATATCCTCATTAGCATCCAGAACTGGTGGAGTCTGTTCTAGACTTAGCATTAGCTCAGTAGCTCCTCTGAAGAGGGGGCTGTGTCTCAATAATAACGCTAAAAATGCAATTAAATCGCTAGCTTTAAATGTTCCACACTAATATGTACAGAGATGAATAAAGTGTCAGCATCAGGTTAAGCTCTGGTGTCTCACAGATGTGATGCAGCACAAATATTTATCAGTAAAGTTAATCTAACTGACACTCAATGAGATAATGTGTTTGTATACTGGGTGGCTAAGCTAAACACAGAGAGTCAGGTGGTGAGAACACACAGCTGGACCATCAGTCAGCACACTACACCAAAAATCTAAATCTTTATACTAAATTTATCAATTAAACTTAGACATTCATGGAAAGCACCGGAAAAAAACAACATTAACATAGCAGACAGCCTCGTACCGATCACACACTGAGAGAATCAGGCCCAGACAGCATGTTCATGTGGAGTTGACATGGGTGAAATCTGGGCTAGGCAGGTTCCTGGTGGACACAGGCTCTGGGGGAGTTCTAAGTTTGTATATGTGTTGTTACTGGGACCCATCTAGACCCCATGTGTATAGCTCAACCAGGCCCTGTGGAACAACCTTGGCTACCCACACAAACCTCACATGGCTGCGTTATCTGGGAGTGAAGGATGGACAGATCTGGAGAAAGAGGGACAGTGTTTGGTTCAAGAAAACCAACAAATAACGGTGAGCACATGGACAGCAGATGGTTCAGAAAACGAGACATACTGTTCCTTAGTCTACAGAGAGAGAAAAAGACAGAGAAAAAAGAGAGAGAGAATGGATAGAATGAGAGTGATAAGATAAAAATAAAGACTGGACAACAGGTAGAGTGGGAGAGAGAAAAGAAGAGGACGTTACAGGGAAAAAGAGAATGCAAGTGAGTGAGTGAGATGTGAGAAACAGTAAAAGACAAAACAAGAGTGATAGAATGATAAGAATGACAAGAGAGAGGATAAGACAAAGTGGTTTAGTGTGTGTGTATAGTGTGTGGCGTGTGTATGGTGTGTGTGTGTACAGTGTGCGTATAGTGTGTTTGTGTAGTGTGTGTGTACAGTGTGTGTGTGTGTATAGTGTTTGAGTATGTGTGTATAGTGTGTTTGTATGAGTGTGTAGTTTGTGTGTGTGTGTGTGTGTGTGTGTAGTGAGTTTGTGTGAGTGTGTAGTTTGTGTGTGTGTGTGTAGTGTGTTTGTGTGTGTGTTCATTAGTCTTGTGTGGCTGTGGATAAAAGAGAGGCTACTGCAGGTTGTCATGGTAACGGCTCCCAGTCAAAGACGCACTAATGCGCCGCTGGAAAAGAGCCTGTAATCGGCCAACCAGCCAATCAATACACACACACTCTCTCGCACATACACACACACTCACAATCACACACACACACTACACACACAGGCCTGTGATGGTCTGCTATTGTTCAGGAGGACGTTTACGAGTGTCTGCTGGAGAAACACAGGGAGACACAGAGCAGAGCCGGCGGTCAGGAAGCGGCGGAGAGGGTCTAAGGCTGAGGGCCCAGTGTGTCGAGCTCTTACTGAAGAGAAGCAGAAACAGAACAGAGCAGTTCTGCCTCAGCACCCAGACCCAGTACACAAGCACATTTTAATTGTTATAGTGATGCGCGTACTTACATTAAACACCTCAAAAAATCTGCTGTAACATCATGAACATCAAACACAAACTGTATTACCCGCATGCAGCAACAGAGGGAGCTCTTCACACTGTAGACTGTGTTTACATTACATAACAAGGCTGAAGATGGAGAAAGGTAGTAAGGCAGACTGAGGTAGAGTGAGGTAGAGCGGTGTTGAGTGATGTAGTGTTTGGTAGAGTGAGGGTAGAGTAAGGCAAAAAGGGAGGTCAATTTAGGGCAGAGTGGGGTAGAGCAGGGGTACAGTGAGGATAGTGTGAGGCAGGGTGAGGGTAGAATGTGGTAGATTGAGGCAGAGGTGAAGTGAGTGAATTATGGGAGTTGTAGTGAGGGCTGATAGCGGGTGCGAGTGAATTATGGGAGTTGTAGTGAGGGCTGATAGTGGGTGCAGGTGAATTAAAGGGAGTTGTAGTGAGGGCTGATAGTGGGTGCAGGTGAATTATGGGAGCTGGAGTGAGGGCTGATAGCGGGTGCAGGTGAATTATGGGAGCTGGAGTGAGGGCTGATAGCGGGTGCAGGTGAATTATGGGAGTTGTAGCGAGGTCTGATAGTGGGTGCAGGTGAATTTTAGGAGTTGTAGTGAGGGCTAATAGTGGGGGCAGGTGAATTATGGGAGTTGGAGTGAGGTTGTTTCGGGTATTTTACATTCCTCCATCCACAGTGTAACGTGTACCGGGAATACATTATTGAATCTAATATTACCACCCACAGTGGACAGTGCAGTGGGAGGGGTAATGAAGGTGACCGGTGGCGTCTGGCTAGAATTGTCTGTGTGAACAGAGACTAACTACTCTGGTTAAAAACACATCTACATTCAGTACAGGAAACCCCGCACACATATCTCACAGGTCAGTGCAGTGTTCTTTAGCTTTTATGGGACATGCCAAAAATCATGGGACACGATACTACATCCTGTCCTATGACTTTTGGCATGTCAATGTACAATCATTTCCCCTAAATAAAAGAGTGTGATGTAATATTCAAACAGTATACAAGTTGACGCAAGTTGATCCCTTAAAAAGAGGGATCTTTAAGAACTTCACACCCAAGGAAAAACTTTTTTATAAAAGAATGTATAGGAAACTTTACACCATTTACAATGACAACTTCTACAACCTTAAAAATACATGGTTGTGTATAGCACCAAAAGAAGTAAGACTAGTAAGAGCTTTTTCTGTAGAATATATATATATATATATATATATATATATATATATATATATATATATATATATATATATATATAATTACAATAATGTAAAGAATAATGCTCAGAATAATTGCCTATAGACCCTTGAAGAACCCCCTACTATGTAGGAGTGTAGACTAACAGTAACACCAGTAGCTCTCTGTAAACCAAACTGAACTATAGCACAGACTGGAAACTGAAGCTGATGCTACACAGCGCGTTTATGTTACGATTCTTGACCTCCTTACCAAACCGCAGGCTGCCTGAATTAGACCTGAAGCCCACCCACACTCACACGACCGATGCCAGCCTCCAGCCAATCAGCAGCAAGCGGGGGATCGTCCGTATTGATCACCAAAAGAGAAGAAACGACGAAGGGGGTGTCGCTCCTAAGGGCACATCCATCACCCGACATCCAATCAGTCAATCAGTCCACATCCATCAGTCCCACCATGGCCCACGGCCAATATCTGCCCCCAAGGGCAAAGCATTCTGTACAGCAGGAATGAGAAACAAGCACAAGTGTAAAAGAGAGAGAGAGAGAGAGAGAGAGAGGGAGAAAGGGAGAAAGAGAAAGAGAGAGAGAGAGAGAGAGAGAGAGGGGCAGAGATGCAGTGTTACGTCACTGAAGGCTGTCCTATTTTGCAGGACTCTTTAAATTAGGTTGAGGAATGCGACCTTCGAAGGTTATATCCTCTCAAAACGTGACATGGAAAGCTTTCTTTCCATGAGATCAAAGTAAAAAATATTTAATTCCATATAATTCTGGAGCATTTTCCTCATTCAATCACCTTCTCACCACCTTAAACCATCACATTCTCATTCCATCATCACCTCACTCCATCATCTTCTCATTTCATCACATCACTCGTCCTTCTCACCACCTCATACCATCACCTTCTTATTTCATCATTCCCACACACCATCACCTTCTCATTCCATCACCTCACACCATCACCTTCTCATTCCATCACCTCACTCCATTACCTTCTCAGTCCATCTTCACCTCACTCCATAACATTTTCACCACCTCACGCAATCACTTTCTCATTCCATCACCTCACTCAATCACCTTCTCATTCCATCACCACCTCACTCCTGCTTCTCACCACCTCATTTCATTAATTCTCATTCCATTATCACCTCACTCCATCAACTGCTCATTCTATCATTACCTCACTCCATCATCTTCTCATTTCTTCCTCACCCTGCCTTCTCACCACCTCACATCATCACCCACTTCATCATCTTCTCATTTTATCACGCCACTCGTCCTTCTCATCACCTCACACCATCGCATTCTCATGCCATCATCAGTTCAAACCATCATCTTCTCATTCCATCATCACCTCACACCATCACCATCTTATTCCATCATCACTTCAGTCCCTCACCTTTTCAAGTCATCGCCACCTCACTCCAACATCTTTTCATTCCATCACCTCACTCCATCATCTTCTCATTTCATTGCCACCTCACTCCAATATCTTATTTCATCACGTCACTCATTCTCCTCACCACCTCATACCATCACCTTCTCATTCTATCATCACTTCAATCCATCACCTTCTCATTCCATCACCACCTCACACCATCACTGTCCCATTCCATCACCACCACACACCATCACCATCCCATTCCATCACTACCTCACTCCTCCTTCTCACCACCTCACTCCATCAATTCTCATTCCATTATCACCTCACTCCATCAACTGTTCATTCTATCATTACCTCACTCCATCATCTTCTCATTTCGTCCTCACCCCGCCTTCTCACCACCTCACCGCCTCATTCAATCACCTCACTCTCTCACCACCTCACACCATCTCCTTCTAATTCCATCTTCACCTCACTGCCTCACCTTCTCATTTCATCACGTCACTCTACACAATCACCTTCTGACCTTCTCACACCATCACCACCTCAAACAGCACAACACCAGTCTGCATAGAGCTGCACTCACACAAAATAAATGCTTATACACACTCACACACACACAAATACACTCACAAACATTCGCATGCAGAAACATGCACACACACAAGCAGGCGAAGCTGAAGAGGTGAAAAAGACTGAGTGGGAGGCAGTGGGAGTGAAAGACAGTGACTGAAGCGAATGGAGCAAGATAAGAGAGAGAGAAACAGAATATTAGAGGAGAGAGAGAGGCAGAGAGAGAAACAGAATATTAGGAGAGAGAGAGAGAGCGCGAGAGAGAGAGAGCAAGAGAAAGAGAGAAATACAGAGAAAGAGAGTGAAATAGAGAGGCTGAGTGAGATAGAGGCAGAGAGAGAGAGAGGCAGAGGCAAAGAGAGAGAGGCAGAGAGAGAGTGGCAGAGAGAGAGAGAGAGGCAGAGGGAGAGTGGGTGTGAGTGGCACACGGTGTTCAGGCTATAAAAAGGAGGGAAAGCAGTTTGATGCCAAAGACTGAATCTGGATGTGGAAGATAAAACGGAGGGATGGATGTAGTGGGGGGGTGCTGTGTGTGTGCGTGTGTGTGTGTGCGTGTGCGCGTGTGTGCATGTGACGTAAGCTCCACACCAGTAGAGCTACGGGCCAATCAAAAGGAGGAAGAGAGGAGGATGAAGAGATGGAGGTCAGAAGAAAGTGTGCTAATATAGATGCATCAGCAGCTCACAGAACAGACGAGAGCGAAAGAGAGGAGGAATAAATCACTCTGTTAAACATACAGCGCTAACGGAGGACATAAAGAAAAGGAAAGAGCAAAGACTGCTGAAGGTGAGGCCGGCACATTGGCATTACAGTCTGCAATGCCCTGTGAAGGGCCCGCGCCTGGCACGGCCCACGCCCACTGAACAAAAACTGGCCTCCTGAACGTCCTTCACTGGGGTTTTGTTAGCATGCTAACGCTAGCTAACTTCACATACCTGATAAACACAATGGTCACAGCAGAACAGTGCAGCCCTGTTAACTCTTCACAGTACAGAACCACACACTGAGTTTTAGTGTTGAACAGGTCAGACCAGCGAGAGCCTCGTCAACCCAGAGCCCACAGACCAACATGGCCGCACCACATATAACAGTGGTATCAAGTCAAGTCAGACATTATTTTGGATGTTGCTTATCATCTGACAATCGCTAATGCTAACCAGGAACAATGCTAACAATGACAATCTGGGAAATTAAATATTTCTCATTAAACACTAGCAAACAATTGACAAACCAGTTTTGGTAAACTAGTGTTAGGAGCAGATCTTCTATGTTGTGAGGTGGGTGGAGCCGCCATGTCCGCAGTCACTGGTGGTCCTTTCTTGGACACGGTTGGTTGGTACTGACTACTGCATACCGGTAACACCCCACAACACGTGCTTGATGTTCTGAAGATGACTCAATCTAGAACATCACACTTTGTTTTCTGTCAAGATTCAGTCCCTGAAATAGACACATTTATACGTCAACTTTAAGAACTTACTGTTCACTCGCTGCTTAATACAGTACATCTAGCCCTTGACAGGTGTCACTGTAAATGAAAAAAAATCCACGAAGGCATTTACACACGCAACAAGACATCCCAGAATACTCAATTTAAGAGTATACACATACTGAGACATCCCAGAATAATCCAGTTAAGAGTATTCACACACTGAGACATCTCAGAATACTACAGTTAAGAGTATGCATGCTCAGAAACATCCTAGAATTAAGAGTATAGAGTATACATATGCACTGAGACGTCCCAGAATACTCCGGATAACAGCATACACACAGACATCCCAGAATACTCCAGTTAAGAGTATGCATGCTCAGAAACATCCTAGAATTAAGAGTATAGAGTATACATATGCACTGAGATGTCCCAGAATACTCCGGATAACAGCATACACGTGCATCGAGACATCCCAGAATACTCCGCTTAAGAGTATACACACATTGAGACATATACATAAACATATACATATACATGCACATACAGAATATACATGCACTGAAACATCCCAGAATACTCTCGTTAAGAGAATATACACGTACACTGAGATATCCCAAAATACTCCGGATAACAGCATACACACAGACATCCCAGAATACTCCAGTTAAGAGTATACACGTGTCATCCCAGAATACTCCGGTTAAGAGTATGCACACATTGAGACATATACATAAACATATATATATATATAGGAATATACATGCACTGAAACATCCCAGAATACTCCACTTAAGAGTATACACGCACAGACATCCTAGAATCATCCGGTTAAGAGTATACACACACTGAGACATCCCAGAATACTCCTGTTAAGAGTATAGAAACACACAGACATCCCAATTACTATGGATAACAGCATATACACACCCCAGAACACTCCATTTAAGAGTATACACACACAGAGACATCCAAGAATACTCCAGTTAAGAGTATAGAAACACACAGACATCACAGAATTTTTGGATAACAGCACACACACACACACACACACACCAGAAGACTCCAGTTAAGAGTATACGCACACTGTGAAATCCCAGAAAACTCTGATTAAGAGTATACACATACTGAGACATCCCTGAACACTCCAGTTAAGAGTATATACAGACGGAGAAATCCCAGAATACTCAGGTTAAGAGTTAACAGTATATACACGCACTGAGACATCCCAGAGTACTCCGGTTAAGAGTAAATTGTCGCTGTCCAATAAAAAACATTTACATCCAAAACAGCAACTTTACAGGAGAGATATAAAACCTTGTAAACTTTCAATGGAAGTCAGTGTAAAAATAGTTTATTTCAGGTCATTTTAAAGAGTGTCTATTGGTCCGTTCATCAAGAAATTTTGGCACAGTATAAGAGACAGTTCGTTTGTTAAAATGATGTAGTAAACTAAAAATCGACAAAAATATAAAAAGATAAGTGTTTTTCAATGGACAGCAACGCTATAGTATACACACACACTGAGAAATCTGATTATTATAAAATATAAATCTCTTTATCTGATTTATTAATCAGATTTATAAAACATTACTCTGATTTAAGAAATGGGAGTAGCGTTTACATCACTTCATTTACATAATCATCAAACAACAAAGCGTGAAACAAAGAGACAGGAGGGGAAAGCTCTCACAGCGCCTTCAGAAAAGAAAAGAGGAAAAAATAATAAATAAAAGGGTGATGGGCTGAGATGGTGTGAAAGAAGGAGGAGTGAGAAACAGCAGCGCAGGACAGAGAGAAGAAGGGATGAGGAGGAACAGCAACACACACCATGCTCACAAATAAATAGGACACGACAACAGGAACAGAGAGAAGAATGAGGACACAGCACAGGGAACACTAACACTGCTTAACACAGCCACACAACTACACACACACCACATGCACACATACAGTGGCATAAAAGTATTTGCCCCTTAACAGTACTTACATTTTTTAGATTATCAAACAAACTTTCATTTCAGACCAGACTGTTCGATGCTTCAGGGTCTGGACAGCTTGCTGTAATGGATGGAACCAGGAATTCTGCTGTTTACCAGACAATCCTGAAGGAGAATGTTTGGCCATTTGTTCTGGACCTCAAGCTCAGGAGTACTTGGGTTCTGCAGCAGGACAATGATCCAAAGCACGCACAAAAAGCCTACCTCTGAATGGCTTTAAAAAAAACAACAACAAAAAAACAAACAAACAAGGTTTTAAAGTGGCCTAGTCTGATTGAGATGCTGGTGGATGATCTTAAACAGGCTGTTGATTCTGGATAATCCTTTAATGTGTCTGAATTAAAACAATTCTGTAAAGAAGAGGGAACCAAAATTCTTCCCCAGAGATGTGAAAGACTTTTTGCCAAATATCAGTTAAGCTTGATTGCAGTTGTTGCCGCCAAGGGTGGCACAAGCAAGTTATTAAGTTTTATATATATATATGCACACACACACACAAACACACACACACACACACACACACACACACGTATGCACACATATATATACACACATACATAACATGCAGCTTTGGAAGGAAATTAAGAGACCTCTTCAGTTTCTGAATCAGTTTCTCTGATTATGTTTGAGTAAAATGAACATTGTTGTTTTATTCTAGAAGCTACAGACAACATTTCTCCCAAATTCCAAATAAAAATATTGTCATTTAGAGCATTTATTTGCAGGAAATGAGAAATGGCTGAAATGACAAAAAACGGTGCAGAGCTTTCAGACCTCAAATAATGCAAAGAAAACAAGTTTATATTCATAAAGTTTCTAAGAGTTCAGAAATCAATATTTTGTGAAATATCCCTGGTTTTCAATCACAGGTTTCATGCATCTTGGCATGTTCTCCTCCACCAGTCTTACACGCTGCTTTTGGATAACTTTATGCCACTCCTGGTGCAAACATTTAAGTAGGTTTTTAGGAAACAGGTTTTCAATTTGATAAAATCAAAGAAACTCATCACTTTTAAGTGGTCTCTCATTTTTTTCAGAGCTGTATAAACACACACACACAAATAAAGCTAAAGAGGAGGTTCTCAGGGCTGATATATCAGACCTGATTCAGTACTTCAGCTACTACTCATTAAAGCAGTTCAGATCTGAGTGCTAAACACTGAGCTCTGGTATGAGCTGAGGAACCGCTGCAGTTAACAGCTGGTGCAGGAAGGCTGGCGTTAGGTTCAGCAGGTTTAGCGCACATGTATCCGGCTGCGCTGTGCGAAGGCATGTGGAAAGCAGCACTGCTCACTCTTACCTGCCTCCAATCCAGCTCTAACACCAAGTCTAACGTTCACCATGTCCAGAAGCTCCGCCCACTTCTCTACTACAATACAGAGTTACTATATTCACTAATACCACTTACAACTTTACTGTACACAACACAAGCCTTATGTTCACCATGTGCAAAAGCTCCACCTACTTCCCTACAATACAGAGTTACTATATTCATGACAAAAGCCTGACTGTGAAGTACTAGACTGTAGACTTAAGCCCTATCTGGAGGGGATTAGTTTCTCAGAGGATCCTGGGGTAATTTTCTCTTCTATTTTAATAAAATAGCTAGTCCACTGCCACGCACCATAATTACACTTTGGGCGTGCGTTTCCACAGAGATCCACGTAAACACAACAGCGAGTGGAAATAAAGGAGCTACTGAACACGATGTCATGTGAGAAAGCAAAAAAAAAAAAAAACTTACTGGTCCTCCTGATTTTTCAGTTGTAGTCTGGATGCAAGAGTTTTATCACTGAGTAGTGCGAAATATTTTTCCCACACGTTCCCCTGAGAAACTAACCCCGTCCGGATAGTGCTTTATCTGTCCTCAGTACAGAATGTGTGGAGAATGACTGTGATCCTGCACTGTTACACACCCTTTGTGTCACACACTTTGAATATTGACATTATAAAGTGGTAAATGCATTACCGTTCCAACTTTGTTTAGAATGTGTGTTGGGGCAAAAATGCAGGAATATTTTCTCATAGCTGTCTGTTTTTTTCTTGTTGAGCTTTTTAATCCAATTTTTCGAATAAAAAAAAAACTACCATATTAACGAAAAATTTAAAAAGTGGGTTTTTTTTTTATAAAACAGTGAGAATTAACAAGAGTACAACACTTCTATCTAGAGGGCAGGTTTAAAAAAAACAAAACTAGGGTTCTGAGTGTTCCACTGGGCTAAGCGTTGCCACTAGGATCAGGAGGTTGCCGATTATGAATCCTGTTCATGCAGCTTTCCATCGCCTACCGGGGCCCTGAGAGAGCACAATTGGCCTTGCTCTCTCTGGGTGGGTGGATAGCACTTTCTCCCAACTTAACTCCACAGGGTGATGCCAGTCAGCACAAGGCGTCTGTGAGCTGACGTATCAGAACCGAGTTGCTGCGCTTTCCTCCGAGCGCACTGTGATGCTTCTCAGCAGTTCGAAAAGAGGTGGCGGCTGACCTCACATGTATCGAGGAGGCATGTGTTAGTGTTCACCCTCCTGGTGTTGTGGCATCACTAGTGATAGGGGGAGTCCTAATGAGTGGGTTGGGTAATTGGCCTTGTAAATTGGGGAAGAAAATGGGGAAAAAATTAGGAATAACTTCTGATGCCAGTGTTTTTATACAGTATTTATGTCATTAATCAATATTGTGATACGATACAATAACTATACATTTTCCTACGTCCCAATCAAGAGCTCAACTTGTTATCCGGAGACAGCAGGCTGTTTCTCAGCAGGGTGATGATGCAGAGCAGCTAAACTTTTCAAACTAAACTAAACAAAACCAAACTGCTGAACTTCAGTCCTGCTGCCTCTTCTGAGGACATTCTGCACATCCAATTAAAAGCTGCCTCCCTTCTCTCAGAAGTCAGGTGTGATTTAGGCTTGGGGATGGACGAAGATTTCTGCCAAAACAATTCCGGCTCACGCCGCGTCTCCACATTAGCACATCGAGCCTGATGCCACGTCTGATATCAGTCAGGATCAGGACGTGGGCTTCACAGCTCGGGCTGGACGCGGGGCTGATGGAGGCGGTGATGTGATTGTGTGTGATGTGGAAATCTGTGACGGAGCTCACGCTGTGCCACTTCACCACTAATAAGCCTAGACTGGGAATCACACGGGTCACGGCGCTGTCCGCACATCAGCCTGCCCAGCATCCACAACAGCACCTAAACCGTGATTCCACATATAACGCATATCAGGAGTTTCAGGAGTCCATATAACAGTGTATTATCATGACTGTGATTGGTCCAGAGTGGTCCAGTGGTCTAAAGTGTTAGCACTATGGTCAGGAGATTGCTAGTTCAAATCCTATTCATGCCATGCCACCAGCTGCCGGAGTCCTAAAAGAGAGCACAACTGGCCTTGCCTCTGGGTGGGTAGATGGCGCTCTTTCCCCTCATCACTCCTCAGGTGATGTCGATCAATACAAGGTGTCTGTGAGCTGATGTATTGGAACTGTGTTGCTGGCTTTTCCTTTCCAAGGCAGACACCTGTCCATAAAGAAGACCTCACAGCTCATAATGCATAGCAGAGCAAATGAGAATCATGAGGTGGAAGGAACTGCCCAAGGAGCTCAGAGACAGAATTGTGGCAAAAAACAGATCTGGACAAGGTTACAAAAGAATTTCTGCAGCACTCAAGGTTCCTAAGAAGAGAAAGTTCCACAAAGTCATCTATCACTGCAGCAGCTCTCCACCAGTCGGAGCTTTATGGCAGAATGTTTACCAAAAACACATGAAGGACTCCCAGTCTATGAGTAATTAGATTCTCTGATCTGATGAGACAAAGAAGAGAAAACAAGGCACTGCTCATCACCTGCCCAATACAATCCCAACAGTGAAACATGGTGGTGGCGGCATTATGCTGTAGGGGTGTTTTTCAGCTGCAGGGACAGGACGACTGGTTGCAATTGAAGGAAAGATGAATGCGGACAGAGATATCCTGGAAGAAAACCTCTTCCAGAGTGCTTTGGACCTCAGACTGAGCCTAAGGTTCACCTTACAACAAGACAATGACCCACAGCACATAATATAACAAAGGAGTGGCTTCAGAACAACTCTGTGACCATTCTTGATTGGCCCAGCCTGAGCCCTGATCTAAACCCAATTGAGCATCTCTGAAGAGACCTGAAGATGGCTTTCCACCAACGTTCACCATCAAATCTGACGGAACTGGAGAGGATCTGCAAAGAAGAAAGTCAGAGGATCCCCAAATCCAGGTGTGAAAAAACTTCTTGCATCATTCCCAAGAAGACTCAAGGCTGTACTATCTCAAAAGAGTGCTTTTATTCAATACTGAGCAAAGTGTCTGAATACTTATACTTATCATCATCTGATATTTCAGTCTTTCTTTTTAAATATTTTAGTCTTTCTTTCTGTCTGTTTTTTTCTGTCAAGATACGGTGCTGAGTGTAATTCATGAGAAATAAAATGATTTTTTTTTATTTTAGCAAATGGCTGCAATTAAACAAAGAATGAAAAATGTAAAGGGGTCTAAATACTTTCCGTACCCACTGTACTGTCCAGGATGTTGTTATTTTAAGGCCATTTAATACCACTGGTATTATTATCATTATATACAATAGTGTAATAATACAAACACACTTTAAAAGGGCAATAAACTTTATTATTAATTAATAATATTATAATTCTATTAATAAATAACAATATGTGATTATAATTTGTCTCTTCACCTACTGCAGTCCACTCTTATGCACGGATATGCAGTTATTGATAAATTGGTCACTGCACACTTGAAAACATTCATTTATACTTAAAACAATGGACGATATCAGCAAAAAAAAGTTTGAGATTGAGTCCATTGATTGTATGAGAAGTATCGTGACAGGCTTGGTCAGTGGAGCATCAGCTGATTTGATGTGTGTTTATGTTATTTAATTTATTTAATAGAACGGTTGGTCAAGAGCAAAAAACATTAAGACCACCTGGTTAATATGCTGAGGGTCACCTGCATGCCAACAAAACAGCTTCCTCTACTTAACCTGTGGAGACACACTCTAACTTTCTGCACCAAGGTAACTTTCTGCACCAGCTGATTCTCCTGAACCACATTTACTACAGGAACAGACTGATCAGTCCCCTTCTGATACCAACAGCCTCAACCAGTACTTAATATTCAAAAGAGAAGAAGCAGAATGTGTATATCAAATTGCTTTGTTCTTTATTTAATGATACTGTGGGTTCTGAAGGTTTTTCTTTCATAATTAGGTTACATGTATAATGGAAGTCCCTTTTATTTAATGACTGATATTTCAGCATATTGTTCCCCTTTTTAAAGCAAAATACAAGGTCCTAATCCTGACCAATTACAGGGTAGATGTGGTTTTCTTCTCACCCAACCTCACCTTTAGCAAACCTGTGCCCACCACTTCTTTTTGTATATATAGATTTATCATTATTTGTTTATATTTTTTTCGTGACCTGTTTCTCTGTCCTTTCCTCTGTACTGCTGTAACATTGTAAATTTCCCTATTGTGGGATTAATAAAGGATTATCTTATCTTATTTTATCTTATCTTATCACTCTGGTTTAGTCTGAGAAACCAGTACAACCCAAAACTAACCAGTCCAGTTCCAGTCGGTCAAAAAGAAAATGGAGTGAAAGAGCAGATCTACAGCTCCACTTGCTTATTGTCTTACTTTTATTGGACGTCAGTGAAAAACCCATTTTGGAGCATTTTAATTGGTCCCCTCATCACACAACTGTCAGATACACAAAGTAACGCAAAGGGATAAATATTTTTCTCTGAGCCGAGTAGGAGCCTGGGAGTATACTGACGCATTAATCAAGCATGCATTAGTATATTAAAAAGCACATCCTTCCTATTTCTGCAAATATTGTATTATATCTTTTCATGGGGAAACACTAAACAACGTGTTAAAAATTATTATGTAAGTGATATTTTTCTAAGATTTTCCTAAATGGTCAATGTAAATGACCGTCATAACCTGTTAAATATAAATCCAACTTTGGGCTCTCTCCCCGTATCGCTCCTAGGGTGATGCTGATCAGCACAAGGCGTCTGTGAGCGAATGCATCGAAACTGGGTCGTTGCGCTTTCCTCCAAGTGCGCTGTGAATCTACTGGGTAATGCTGCATCAGCAGCAGCTTGAAAAGAAGAGGTGGCTAACTTCACATATTTCGGAGGAAGCATGTGTTAGCCTTTACCCTTCTGGAATTGGAACATCACTAGTGATAGTGGGAGTTCTAATGAGTGGGTTGGGCTAATGGCCATGTAAATTGAGGAGAAAATTGGAGAAAATTTTGAAATAAAGTTTAAGAAAAAATGATGCACCTTATTAACCAGGCTACAGGTTTCAAGCAATATGGGAAATAAAAAATGATCTCTCTGCTGCTGAAAAGCATGAAATAGTGCTGTGACTTGGACAAAGTAGTAAAACATTAGATATTTCCCCAAAAACTAAAGCGTGATCATCAAACTGTGCAGAGATTTGTGGCTGGTTCAGAGCACAGACTTGAGATTTGTGCAGATAAAGTCAAAATGAGGAAAGTTTCTTCTAAACAAATTCATCAGATTAAGAGAGCAGCTGCTAAAATGCCATTACAAAGCAGCAAACAGGTTTTTGGAGCTGCTGGTGCCTCTGGACTCTAACAAACCTCAAGCTGTAGATCCTCCAGAAGCTTGCATTTTTTTCTTAAAAAAAAAAATCATAGGGAGATTTGTTCAATAAAAGGGTTGTGACTTGGAAATTATATTGACTGTCATTTGCATTGACCATTTAGAAAAATCTAAGAAAAATATTACTTGCATAATAATTTGGAACACGATCTAGAAATGAAACTGTCCTCTGAAAATAACTCAACATACAGACATTAATGTTAATATTTTGTGTGGCCACCAGTATTATCTAGCACGGTCTTAATTCTCGTGGGCATGGAGTTCACTACAGCTTTACAGGTTCCTATTCTTCCACTCCTCCACGATGATATCACAGAGCTGGTAGATGTTACCTTGTCCTCTTTCTCCTTTTGCTTGAGGATGCCCCATAGGTGCTCAACTGGGTTTAGGTCTGGAGACATTCTTGGCCCATCCATCCCCTTTACTCACTTTTGCTGACTAATTCTTAACATCTTAAATCTTAACTTAAATCTTATTATTATTAATACAGTAGTCTTAATACTTTACTCTGGTAACTTTGAGTTATCTGTGTGAGAAAATGAGCCAAATGCCAAACAATGCTAATTCCCTTTCCAGCTAATGTTAGTTTGTGCTTATGTGCTGAGACTGTACGGCATTTTGTAAAGGGCATGGGAGCATTACATCAGCATTACTGTAATCATGTGAACAGGCTACGTGTGGGTGATATTGAAGTTAATAAAGAGTTGCGTTAACTTATTTAATTTGATATTTTGAGCTGTATTTTAGTTCAACTACAGAGGGAGTAACATTATCTGAAAAGAATCTAGAGGACTGCTGTTACACGAGAGATAAAATAACATTTGCATTTTGTAGAGGAAGTCAACAGAGCTGGTTCTAACAACAACAACAAGGGGCAGTTTCCCAGACAGGGATTAAGCCTGGACTACACAGAATTTTTAAGAGAGATAAAACAAAAAAATCAATTTTAGACCATTTATCTTTATACATAAACACATACAAAACCAGCCCAGCTGTCTATCACTGTAATCCATGCATTTGTACCTCATGAGCTAATAATGATCTCAGACTGTCAGTCAGACCGTTCACACTGCCTTCAGGCCTGTGTGTGTGTGTGTGTGTGTGTGAGTGATCTTGTGTGTCCGGTCTTCAGCTATTTATTGGAGTCAGTGTGAGCTCATTTCTGCCTCAGCAAATCAGATCACAGTAATGATGCTGCAGGTATGCAGAACAAAACACACTACTCTTTAAAAAAAAAAAGGCGTGGTCAACTTTCCATCCAAACTAGACACACCCTCACTCATATACACACACACACATATATATATATTTCTGCTGTTGCAAAACAGCTGCCTGGCAGCAGCCAGTGTGCACACACTGATTTTCATGACTAAACTTCCTCAGCTGGACCCCGAGTGCACAGGAGGAACAGAGAACCACTGGGTAACTGGAGGCATAAAAAAAACACAAAAAAACACACATAACTACAACTGGTTTAATCACTTACCAGTGTTTTACTGTAAATCCAACCAAAACATGGCCCACTTTTAATGGCCCAAATAAATATAATTGTTGCCATTGTCTCCGGATAGCATAGTAAGCTGTAACAGTTAATATCAGCACATTATACAATATTTTGCTTATCCAAACATCATAATCGTAATCATGCCACAGATTGAAGTAGTACAGTACTATCTGTAGGACTGATTTGATGAGACACTAATAGATAGAAGTGGTAATAAACTCTATAGTAAAACTGCATTACTACTGCTGATGTGTGGAGCGGCCATCTCGGATTTTGTTCTTTGGGTTGTGAAGGTTCTCCCAACTTTTCCAGTAGAAAATCTAATCTGTGGAATTTTTTTGGATTATGTAGTCCAGTCTTACCAAAAAACATAATCTGTGTTTACATTATTTTTAGGGGTGTGACAAGACACTAATATCACGAGACGAGACAAGACACGATATTGGGTTCATGAGAACGAGACAAGATTTAAAAATAACATTTTAAAGAAAACCTCAAAAATTAAAAATGGCCTGAAAACTAGAGTTTTATTTGACAAAATCATATAACGCAAACTTAACAGACTGGTTTCTCTCAATGATTGATTTCATAATAAATAGAAATAAGAATAAGAATAAAAAAATAAAATAAAACTTTTTTAGGTCTTATATAGTGCAAACAATAAGTGCAAACCACAACCAATCATAATAAGCCTATGGTTTGTGTTTTTTTATCCTAAATCTCTTGTAATTTAACTATGTATAACCATAAGCAGTCATATTAAGCCTATGGTTTGTGTTTTTTCTCCTAAATATCTTGTAATTTATATTCATAAACATAACCAGTCATATTAAGACTATGCTTGAAGTGCAAACAGAGACAGAACATGTTTTTTAATACAGTACAGAGCTAAGGGATTAGTACAACTGCCTATGAAACAGTGACGTGTAGGATTTACTTACAGTATTTACATATGGTTTGTGTCTTGTTGGTCACTCTGTTACCATTTATTGTTTCCACTGGAGCCAAAATGCAGCCAGACATACAACTTATAAAGGGGTTATGCAGCCTATGTGACGAATAGGGGAGCTGCACTAAATGGGGCGCCAAATGAAAGTCCCAAATATTTTTTTTCTCAAGAGAAACAGCCAATCGGCTTACTGGTTTTGCGGAGCGCGGTGGGCTAGTAATGACAAAAAGTATCTCCTCCACCCCTTCCCGCATACACCACAAACAGAACGTAGTTGCAATCCTGCTGTGTTGCCAGATCCCGCTTAAAAAGTCCACACTAAACTATTTTTTTTTCCCGCGAGACAGGTTAAAGCTGGACGAGAAATATCGTCACGTTTAATCTCGCGAGATCTCGTCACACCCCTAATTATTTTGTTTAAAGATTTATTCTCATGTTAAAGTTTTTTTCTTCAAGCTTTTGGTATATTTGACATATTTCTCATATTTACTAACAACACTGTTTTATATTCAGCTTTAGCAGTTCAATCAGTAATATAAAGTTAAAGAAGAGGTGCTAATGTTGGAGTCACAATATAAAATACTAATACTAATTATGTTATTATAGAAGGTGAAATGTATTGCAGTTTTACATAAAAAAACATACTGGTGAATTAATAATGGGACACAATGATAAATAAATTAGTTTGCATTATTTTCTAAATCGAGATGCTGGTCTGATCATAGGGACAATTTTAGCCACTCACCACCAGTCACCATCATTACCCCCCACTGCCCTGTCCACTGTGGGTGGTAATATTGGATTCTAGGGTGTATTCCTAATATAAACGTTACACTGTGGATGAAGGAATGTTAAACACCAGAAACGCAACTTCAGAAATCCCAAGCTGCACCCTAAGGTGATACAATTACACACTGCGATCCCATGACTCTTGGCATGTCAGTCTATATTACAATACACAGACAGTGCAGTGCTGCAGTCTGAACGGTTGGTACAGATGTTTGCAGAAAGTGGATTCTTCTCGCCCACTTTTCAAATGAATCCTGTAACTCTGAATCCAAACAGGAGACACTTCCTTTCTGGATGTAAACTAAATGTGTGTTTACACAGCGGGAGGATCCCACAGAACGAGGCTTCACACACTTCATCTCCTGCAAATTACAACATCTTTCATTTAGAAATCTGCTGTCATTTCAACACCCACTGCAGTAGAGTTTTAAAAAAATCTGTTTGTTACTGGTTTCTCACTGTTAAGAAGTTTAAGGACATTTTCACAGCATCACTAATTGGTCTGGTTAAAACGGACTCTGGAGCGGTTCTCGATCCGACATATCTATCAAATATGCGTTTTTTTTACACTATAAGACACACCGGATTATAAGGTGCATTATGCGACAACAGTAAGGAACAGGGGTGTCGCCAAGTTTTTCTTTTTAATTCAGCAAACAAAACTGCAATTTAAAAAATATACATATCATTTAAAGTCAAACAAGCGCCGGATATTAATCTACACAGATTTCACAGTAAAGTGTATTTACTTTTAGCATAGATTTCCAGATTTCCAGGCCTGGTGCAGCGGCATTAGTATTGGCAACTAAGAGCTACTGCTGTTAGCACTAGTAAATGTCGCCAGACAACACTACACTGAGGAACAGAAAACGGCAAAAGAGCTAGTGGATAGCACGGTTAGCAGCTTATACTAATGCTGCTCCAGAAGTGCTAGCCAGGGTTAGCAGCACGCTACAGGTCGATAATACTCACCTCTGAATGGCAAGAGAGCTAGAGCTAAGCGTGGTTAGCAGCTAATGCTAATACTGCTTCACCCTCGGTGCTGGAGAACTAAACTGAAACTCTTGAGTAACGCCTTACTGCTCCTTACAACCTGACTGATCAAATTTATACATAAGGTGCACCGGATTTGCAAGGCATACTGACGATACTTGGTAAAATTAAAGGATTTTAGGTGCTCCTTATAGTGTGAAAAATACAGCGCCCCTTTAGTTTGAGCTAAACTACACGCATGGTCTGTGCAGTGTTCAGTACAACCGCGTGGTTCTGTTTACTACGCATAAAACTGCGCTGTTTGTACCATTGAAAACACTGTTTGAAAGCACAGCGGCAAATTTACAGCATTTAAACAGCTTCACACTTCGCAGATATATCTGAAACACAGATTCGTCACGCTATAATTACTTTCTTGCACCATACAGCCTGGGTAAAACAAAACAAACAGATCCAGACCATAGAAACCAAGTGTGTGAAGCTATGAAGATAAGATTAGGTTTAGGGTAATTAATATTCTGACACTTTTCCAAACTTAGCCTAAGCCAAGCCTAAAGCTTAAACCTCACATCTGTGCCTTTTTAGTTTACAACAGGAGATGCTAAGCTAATGTTGCAAACAAACACTAAACAAACTGCTACCAGTCTGCTACCAATCACGTTGTGTAAATACACACTTAAAGACCTTACACTCATGCACTAAACCAAGTGATTTCACCACTGCAGACTAATTTTCCATGTCAGAATTAAATCTTGTGGGTTAAATGGAATTTAATTACAGCAATGTATTTTATTTTGCCAGAAAAGACAGTTTAGTTTTGGCTAATGCAAATTGTGAGGTGGGCATTAAATAATAATAACATAAATAAAAATAAACGACCAATAGGAGCCCTCTCTCCAGCCCTAAACAGGAAGCAGCTGTCCCGTTAGTTTAACCCCGGGGTCGTGTCGACATTCTGGGACGTTTTTAAGAACAGAATTCTGCACACAGGACCAGCTGTGGACAAAACCTGCTACTGTTTGTGCTTCACTGTTTAACAGTTTCCACCAGGAGCATGATGGGAAATAAGCTCTAAAGGAATGTAGCTGCAGTTTTACAAATAATGAACCTGCAAGAATTTAGTCTTTGTAGAACAGCGACAGACTGTCTTCAGGTGTGAGAGACTTAAAATAATGTTCAGTCTGCATCAGCTAATAACCATCAATCACGCTCATTAGATTTCTGCTCCTTAAATTTGGTTATTCCAATCGGACACAGAAATCATGCTCCTCTGTATTAAACGTGCAGAATGAACAGGTGTGATTCGTGCTCAGAGTGAGGAAGGACTGTGTGCAGGACTCTCTAGGGAAAATCTCTCCAGGGTTATGAGGCTAGACAGGCCTCACTCCAGGCCAGTTCACACTGAATTACACTTTCAGATCAGATAGGAGTTCTTCTCTAGAATTTTCCTAGAAAAAGGAAAAACTGATAAGACTGACATCTGCGTTGCGACTACAAAGTGCTTACATAATAAACCAAGGTTTCTGACACCAATTACTGAAATTCCACTTAAAAAATGATATTTAAAGCTTGGTATTTAAGTAGATCTAATAATTGGATAAGTGATTTACAGACTATAGGGAGCTCTGTATTATAAGGCACACTATCAATGAACGTTTATATTTTGGTCTATTTTCCTACATAAGGTGCCCATTTCTAAGGAACAAGGATGTCACCATGTTTCCCTTCTAATTCAAACAGGTCTCATTTGTAATTCTTAAAAAAACTGTTTATTATGTAGGTAAGTAAAGTGTTTCTGTTTACTTACAGAAATTTTAAATACAAAAAAGTATTTTAGCAGTATGTCAGCAGCAGTGATAGCCACGGTTAGCAGCACTTAGCGCTAGTTAACGCCGCCCGACAGCGCTACACTGAGAAACCCTGAGTGTTCTGGTAACCCATGGTGATATCAGCCAGCGGTTTGTCCCACGTATCTTGTTTTAACGCGGTAAACACGCAGACTACAGTCCAATATACTCACCAGAGCTAGCGTTGTGGTTAGCGGTTAATGCTAATACTGCTCCAGTTTCTGAGCTGTAGAAACTTCACTAAAACTCCCTTATAACACTGTACTTCAGCAGAGTGGCTTTACTGCTCCTTGCAACCTGACTGGTAAAATTCCTACATAAGGTGCACTGGATTATAAGGAACACTTTCGATTTTTGGAAAAATTTAAGGATTTTAAGTGCGCCCTATAGTCTGAAAAATACGGTACTGCTGTTAAGTAGAACTACACATGCCTTTAACCAATAAAAACTGAAGTCCACTGTCTGTTAATATACTGGTATATATGTATTCACTATGCATTCACACGTGTACACTAGGAGTAGGAATCTAACAATAAAATATTATCACAATACTTTGTCCTTGATGATGATGATGATGATACCACAATACTGTAATTCTGCAATACTCAATCTATCAAGACAATTCTCTGATCCTTCACAGCATCTGTGTAACTGAAGATATTAAATACTCCTAAGTAAATTAAATTTCAGGAATTATTGATTTATTGGTGTCAGTTTCACATAATTTAACAACCAATATTCTTTACTGCACGTATACCCTATTCATTCATAGTGGGGCAGGGCTTAGGGAGTTTGGAGCATCTATGTTTCAATAAAAATATCCATATTTGATGCTACATATTAATGAGGTAAACAAAAACTATAGAGTATTTATCTCCATATAAATATATTGTTCCAATCAGATCAGATCCATAACCTACACTTTTTTTCATCATTTTTAGTCTGAATGTGGTGATAAATGCACCCCCAGGTCTCTATGGAGAACTCCTGGAACTCCATTAAAACCCATCAAACAGAAGAACCACAAGATAACCGCTAACGCTAATGCTTCCTTGTGAAAGCTTCTGCGAATCTATTCCCTTCCCGCCTTGTGTTTACGTATGTATATCTGTCCCATGCTGAAGTTATAAGTGAAGCTCATAAAATACAAGGCGAATGTTGGATATGGGCCCTTTGGGGGCTTTTCAACTTATTTAGCATTTCTCATGTTAAGGACCCCAAACTAACAGAACTAGCCTTCTGTCGTGATTCTAAACAATCAGACAAGAACACGCCTGCCTTCAACTCAACAATTTCACACAGCTGGAAATTAGACTTCTAGAGATATTAAGCTCTGAACACGGCTGTAAATATTAGATATTATAGTAGAATTCACCTTCCCCAATCTCACTCCCTAAAGACACTCTCTCTCTCACACACACTCTCTCTCACACTCACACAGCACTGGAACACACTAAATGACCAGCGGTGACACAGTAGTGAATGAAAGCTTGCTCAAAACTGCAGTGTGTATCAGTGAGCAGTATATTCTCTGTACCTTCCATCTCTCACTCACCTACAGACCCTCAAGCACTATTGCGCAATGCCAACTAACACACCCTCTTTCTTTTCATTCCATCCATCCGTGCACACATCTAACCATCCACCTGAGAATCCCAGAATTCTTCTGTACTAAAGTGCTATCAGTATGTTCTTTCTCTCTCTCTTTCTCACTCTCTTTCTCTTAATCGTTTCTCTGTGTCACTCTTCCCTTCTCTGACTCAATGACCAATAACACACAGCTGAATGAATTAAAGAGCTGTTATATGTTCATCCCCCAAACTACCTTGTATATCTATTTTTTTCTATATGTATGAAATAGCTATTATGTTAAGTAAAGCATAAGCATGATCATGATCACTACACATGTGAATGAACTGATAAGCTGTCTCATACATACATACATACATAGTGAGAGAGGAAATACATACATACATACATATATATATACATATATACACACACACACACACATTCACATATATATATATATATATATATATATATATCAGTATTTTCTCTCTCTCTTCTCTTTCTCCATCACAAACACAATACTGCAACAAAATGATAAATTCTATTTTTGGTAGATTCGTAACAGAATACAATGATCCAGAATGTCATGATACTATTAATGCACTCTAAATATCTCCTTATATCCAGAGTTAAAGTAAAATGAATTATACAGATAAAATACAGAATGAAATACAGATAAAATCTGTCTCTAGTAGATATATAATGGGAAATGAGAACAGTGTGAATTTTTATTTTACTAAAACAGCAAAAAAGTAGTACCATGATGTGATAATCAGGGATAGCACAGTATGGAATAATTATTAAGTTACATAAAGCATAAGCATGATCTGGGACTATGAAACAACTTTCCCTTTCAGACTTGCATGTGAAAGAACTGATCAACTAACAGCTAATATCTGTATATTTATATATATACATAATAAGAACTGGACACTTAAGAACACACATCAGTATTCTCTCTCTCTCCCTCCCTCCTCTTCCATATTATAGTTGTTTAAATACATACATATATGTGTCTACACTTTACAGTATGAAGGGCCAGTGACCGTTCTGAATGTTCAGAACTGGACACCATAAATCAGTATGCAACATCCCCCACCTCCCTCTCTCACTCTGTCCATCTGTGTCTCTCTCCCTTTTCCCCTTTCCCCACCACTGCTGAACACACACACACACACACACACATCAAAGAGACCAGTAACAGACTACTACATGAAAGGCGTGCTCACAACTGGACAATTATCACCCTACATTAGTATGCATTAAGTTCTCTCTCTCTCATCATACATTAGCATGCATCTCTCTCTGATGCTCACATACTTACACGCTTCAAACGACCACAGGAGGTATCAGTGTATAGCATTATGTAGTATCTCTTCTCTTTCTCTCACGCCATCATTCTAGATCTCTCTATTCCCCCTCTATACCTGCCATACTCATATACGCATTTATACACAGTGTCAATCAGGTATCAGGCCCTCTCTCTCACTCTTTTCTCACACACACACACACACACACACCATGTAATATCCTCCACTGCCTAATGACACACCTGTGAATTAAGGCCTGCTCAGAACTGGTCAGTTATCAGCATATATCAGTATGCAGTAGCCTCTCTCTCTCTCTGTTCTTCTGATTGTGCTGATTGTGTATGACTCTCCACCCTTCTCTACCTCTGCCTTATACACAGAGCTACACATTCACTTAAAGAACAACCACTGGTAGATTCAGGACTGGAATCCATCCATCCAGCCATCCCCCTCTCCCACTCTCTCTCTCTCTCTCTCTCTCTCTCTCTCTCTCTCTCTCATATGCAAATAATCAGTGATAGGAGATCTCTGTACATATCAGTCAACATTAATCCTTCTCTATATTTATTTCTCTCTCTTTTTCACTTTTTACCCTTCTGTTTCCCTGCCAAACATAATACCGGTATATATAATGACTAATTACTGAAGTCAGCATGCTCTAAAACCATCAGTCAATACCAGTATGTACTAACCTGTCCCTTTCATACATACATAATGGCTTTCTCTACCCTTCTCTATCCCTTCCCCACAAACATGTGTATGTATGTATGTATGTCAGCATATATTAGTATGCAATAATCTCTCTCTCTCTCTCTCTCTCTGATTGTATGTGTCCCTCTGCCCTTCTCTATCCGTGCCATATACATATATTTACATATTCACAGCAAAAAGACCAATGGTAGATTCAGAACTGGACATTATTTATGGATATGCGATATTACCCATCTCTCTCTTTCCCATTACTGCCATTCATACACACATCAGCATATACCAGTATGTATTAACCCTTCCTCTCTCTCTCTCTCTCTCTCTCTCCCTCTCTCATTCCCTCTCTCTCTTATCATCTCTTATGCTGCCAGTCTATTCATGCCACACACCTACATACACACACACACACACACATATATATACATATACATATACATATATATATATATATATATATATATATATATATATTCACTCTGATCAATCAGAGAACAGCAGCTTGATCTAAAACATAGAGACATTACTAAACACTGAACACCAGTATGTATTAACCCCTCTTTTTCCTCTCTCTCTCTCACACACACACACACACACACACACAGTACAGCTACACACCGAACGAGCAGAAATGCATCAAGTGTCCTCGACAGCAGCACCCCCCGCTCCCCTCCTCTCCGGATCAGTATATCCTACCTGTATTATGTAGGTGTTTTCCACAGCCCCTCGTGCTTTGCCGTGTCCTCGCGCTCTCCCATCCTCCACCAATCCAACACAGACCACGAATCCAAGCCGTAACCTAAACACTCTTTGACACTCTCATCCTCTCTCACACACTGCCTCTCACACACTGTCCGGGCCTTCCAGTGTCCCTGTACACCCCCCGCCACCCCACCCTAAAACACACACGCACGCTCAGCCACTCAGTCAGGCGCGCACACGCACCAACACACCCAGAGAGATCCGGCTCCGCGCCTCAGTGTGTGCGTGCGTGCGTGTGTGAGAGAGAGAGAGAGAGTGTGTGTCATCAATGGAGCGGCTGTGTCCCAAACCGCGGCGATACCCCCCTCCCTATATTTGATCTGCTGCTCTCTGTGCGCGCGTGTTGTCGTGTCGGGGTATCCGGGGCTGCGGGGCGGTCAGCCTGTCCGCCGAGCCGGGATCTGCACCAGCCCAGTGGAAGCCCAGCCCAGTGTTTGTGTGTGCGTACGCGCGCGCGGAGACTGACACAGCTCTGTGTGTGTGTGTTGGAGTGTTTAGGTTAGTGTGTGTGTGTGAGAGAGAGAGTGTGTGGTTATTTATTTATTTATTTCGGTATTTATACGGTGAGTGTATATCTGTATTCTCAGCGCCGGATCCGCACCGTGTCCCGCTGCGCCGCGCACCGTTGCGCTTTTTACGCAGTGACGTAATCCCCCCCCCCCCATTCCCGATGGGCCCCGCCCCGCCGCGCGCTCGCTGCCAACGTCACCCGCAGAGGGAGGAGGGAAAAGGGGGGAGCTGCGTCATTTCCGGAGTTTTAAACTTAAAAAAAGGGGGGGGGATTATTAATGAAAATAAGATTAATTAAGGTTAATTAATTTTACAGATTACACTTAGGAGCTATACAGCGTGAAGGAGCCGGACCCACTGTATTCATTACCACACTGCAACAATACATGCACTTTACCCACAGGCCAAATACTAACAGAGACATTGTAATATCCTGAAATGTCATATTCTAAATTATTTGAATACAATAACCAAAAAACAATAAAATATATGAACAACAAACTAAGTTATAATAACAGAAACTGTACTTTAGAGAAAGTACTGCTATAGAAGTAACCTGAATTTATTTTAATTTAAAATTTAAATTTTTGCTTTTTTTTTTTTTTTTACATTGACATAAAACAAGTAAAAATTATATATTGAAAAATTCAAGTGATTAATTCAGAGGCAAAAAATCACATGCAATAATTAAATGTAAAATAATTCAGTGCTAGATATTCTGTGCTTTTAAATTTCAAAATCTGGTGAGACTGTTTTACTTCCATATACTGCATCCCAACCTAAATCAATTAAAAATGAAAAACCAGTACTATATTAGAAGTGAGGTGTAATCTATTACATTTTTACACAGCTAAAACTGAGATAGAATAACTCATAATAGAAAATGTTCATCTGAGTTGGACTGTGATTCATTACTCATACTTTTACTGGAAGATTAGGGCACAGTACATACAGTATCATTTTCCAGTACAGTGGGATTTCTAGAAAAATAAAGGATCTTTACAATGAAAGTGGATTCTGAGATGGCGGTGTACTATTCTACTGTGCAGTGATTATAGACTACTGATAATTAACCTCTAAGGGGTGTTGCTCAAGAGGCCTACAAGGGCATTTTAGAAGTCCAGTAGTGGTTTATTTAAAATGGTCCTGCCCTGTTCCCATCTTACACCCATCAACAATCTAGATGAGTTGCAGTCCAAACCACCCATCACAGACTGAGGAATAGATGACCAAGAAATGGACTACCCAGAACCATGATATGGCTCATCACTTCAGCCCATACAGTTCCCAGATATCCCCAACCTAGATTTCCAATAAAGGTCCCTGTCTGTTCCAGAACTGGGCTCTTAATAAAACCCATTATAGCTCCAAATTGCCCATATAAAGTCAATAAATGTCCCACAATGCCCCTGGGCTGTTGCTCCAGGGGTCCACATGCAGCAACACTGTGCTGGGTCCAAAATGGGTCACTCTGCTCAGTTTTAAAATGTAGGTACGGCGCCACCTGCTGCTGAAGACTAAGAACTGTTATTAAAGAAAACATTGATTTAGCTGATTTATTCTCCTTCTGCTGCCCATCCTTCTCTGCCTTATAGCAGAGCACAGTAGAGTGTTCTGTACAGTTTACTGCTTAATGTCTTGTTGTTAATGTACTTATTGTCTGTTTTTTATTTATTTTCTAAAATATAATATTATTATACTAGTGCATCTCAAAAAAATGTGAAACTTATTTATTATATAAACGTATTACACACAGAGTGTTCTATTTTAAGCGTTTATTTATTTTATTGTTCATGGTTATGGCTTACAGCCAAATGTAAACCCAAAAATCAGTGTTTCAGGAAATTAGAATATTATATAAAACCAGCTGATACTTTTGGCAGTGTGGGCAGTGTGCCAAGTTCTGCTGGAAAATGAAATCCGCATCTCTTTAAAAGTTCTGTAAAAAAGTGCTGTAAGATTTTCTGGGAAATACAAAACTGCACTGACTTTAGACTTGATAATAAAACACAGTGGATCAACACCAGCAGATGACATGTTTCTCCAAACCTCTGCTCCCTTGATTTACTAATGAAATGTAAAATTTACTAATGGTCAGTGATGGTCTAGAGAGCCATGTCATCTGCTGGTGTGGTTAAAACTATATTATTTCTGTTCTTCCCTTTTTTTCATTTTACTATAATGAAAATATCTAAATCTGGTTGTGGCCTCCTCCCAGACTCGACTATAGTATATTGCAGACTTGACCCAAGTATAGTATAATGCACTGAACATGCCTGTGGTACAACTGAATGGCAATAAAGTCTATATTAAAGCACCCCATTAATAAACTACAAAAATAGTGCTGTTACTACTGTAAAATCTACCTGCTGTTTTTTTTTATTTCTATATGATATAAACTGATCTGTCAATATGTCTCATAATATCAGAAGCAACAAACAAATGAAACATTCCTGTGTTTTATTCCATTATTTTCAGTCCAGCCATAGAAAATTCCCTTCCACGAAAAGGATGTATTATCACCCAAACACTGAGGCACAGTTAACAAGCTGCTACAACTGCAAATTAAAGTTTAAAATAGATTCTAAATGCAACACCCACAGTCACTCAAAGGCTTCACACACACATGCACATACCGAATACACTCACGTTTGTTTTCATGTCTTGTAAGCCTTTTACAAAAAAGTAGACTTTTTTAAAAGTTTATTTAGTTAAGTAACACTGAGTAAAGTTTAAGTATTTCAGTATACTAATAGTAAGCTCTTTTAGTGCTTTGTAAGACATGTTTTTGTATTTAAAAGTATTCCTTTATTATTTATTAGGTGTAAGTGAGTGGTCAATTTTGAGTATACAGCTAGTTAAACTAGTAGTATAGTAGACTATATAGTAAAACTATACTATGAACTACATTATAAGTGAACCTAAAGGCACTAGTTAAATACTTTTAGCCCACTTTTTAATTTAATGACATTATACTTTAAAGGGTGCGAAAAGTATTCCCATCCATTATTCTGTAGGTAGAAACATAGATACTAGTGTATCTATGTTTCTATGTATCTATGTTTACTCTTACTAAAAACTCAAGCTTTTTAGTAAGAGTACAAAAGTACTGATTTTAAAACTAATTAAAGTATAAAAGTGCCATTAAGAACAAAAGCTTATGCTGCATCACAGGGTCCTATAGTGCACTAACACCCAAAAAAAACTAACACACAAAAAAGACATATTGCCTATGATGTTATATTAAAATGTTAATGTTGATAATTTTGAGATGCACTAGGCTCCCTGTTTCAGCTGCATGAATGCCCATACAATATAAATATATTAAAGAAGCTTAGTTGGACTGGAGTTTTTCTGGAGTTCTCTTGAGTCTCTGCACGGATCATCTTCATACTCGGCTACATACGTCTGCTATGTTCTTGCTGGAGTGTGTGGGGAGGCGTGTGCAGGTGTGATGGATCACAGTATAAACCAATAGTGTGTCGGAATGATATATGTTTATATTTATCATGCAACCACAATCAGATTCACTCTATCTGTATGGAGAGATTAATCTGGATAGGGTTTTTTTTGAACGATGAGAAGCCGGAATGAAAACGAGCTGAAATGAAATAGGAGTACCAAGGCGATTTTTAAAATGTAAGAAGTAGAAGGTGAAAAACAATTACTCCAGAAAAGTATAGATAATCAGCATTCTTCTTAAGTAAGATAATGAAGTATTTGTACTCAGTTAGTTGACACCTCTGTTTAAGTAACTTTAAGTATATGACCAGTAACTACAAGTGGTTCAGCTTTTCTGTAACTGAAAGGAGACTCTAGTTCCCTGTTGGACCCTCTAGCCTGAATACAAGATGAGATTGAGATGGTTGGTCGTGGAGGTGTACAGGTTCTGTATGGCATCCTGCAGCACATATACCCACAGATGTTGATACAGCTGGGCCTGTAGATCCTGCTCTACACTCATAGATTTTTGAAGCTCCATCCCAGCTGCTTACGTAAATGCTGGATTGGTGATAAATCTGAAGACCGGATAAGACAAGGAAGTATTACTGGGAAACCCTTGCTGTGTGTAGGGAAGCATTATCCTGCTGAAAAATACCAGCTGTAACTTTTGCCATGAGAGGCAGGAACACATGTGTCTATAGGATGTTCTGCACATATCACTGAGCTGGTAGTGTTCCTCATATCAATAAGAGGGGTGACTGACTGTTGTATGCGATGCTCCCCAGATCATCAATCACAAGGGCAGAGTATAAAGTCTTTTTTTGATAGTAGAGTCAGTTACTCCAACAAAAGCAGGTTTAACCTTTTTTAATACCCTGTATTTTAAAAGAAACAATAAATGGGTGTTTTTTGTCCATGTAGTACAGTGGCATGAAAAAGTATTTACCCCTTACAGATTTATTTTGTTTTTGCATTTTTGTCATACTTACATTTTTCAGACTATCAAACACACTTTAATATCAGACAAATACAACCTAAGTAAATATAAAAATCTGATTTTACATTATAAATGTATTTATTAATAAAGTAACTGTGATTAACCACAACCAGACCTGATTACTGCCAGACCTGTAGAATCAAAAAATCACTTAAATAGAACCTGTCTGACAACATGAAGCAGATAAATGATTTTAAAAAGCACCACATTATGCTGAAATTTAAAAACAGACGAGAAAACAAAGTTACTGATAATCTGTCAGCTTGAAAAGGATACATATCACAAGTCATTTCTAAAGCTATCATTCAGAAATGGAGAAAACATGGAACAATGGGGAACCTTCCCAGGAGTAGCTGGCCGACCAAAATTATTCCAAAAGGGCATGGACAACTCATCCAGGAGGTCACAAAAGAACCCAGAGGCCTACCTTGCCTCAGTTAAGGTTAAGGTCAGTGTTTATGATTAAATAATAAGAAAGAGGCTGGTTGAAAATGGTCTCCATTTTCCAAGGCAAAAACCACTGCTGACCAAAAAGAACACAACGACCCATCTCACATTTACCAGCAAACATCCCCCAGTAATCCCCAGTACTTTGGGTAAATATTCTTTGGACTGGCAAGACAGAAGTGGAACTTTTTGGAAGGTGTGTGACACGTTATATCTGGTGTAAACCTAACACATAATTTCAGAAAAGGTACATCCTTGATAATGTAAACCATGGTGGTGGTAGTGTGATGGTCTTGGGCTGTTTTGCTGCTGCTTCAGGGCCTGGACAACTTGCTGTAATAGATGGAACCAGGAATTCTGCTGTTTACCAGATAAACCTGAAGGAGAATATCCGGCTATCTGTTAGTGACCTCAAGCTCAGGTGTACTTGGGTTCTTCAGCAGGACAATGATCCAAAGCACACAAACAAGTCCACCTCTGAATGGTTTAAAAAAACTAAATGAAGGTTTTGGAGTGGCCTAGTCAAAGTTTGATAACAGGAGGTTCATGCTGGAAACCCCTCCACTTGAATTTTTACTCAGGTTATCTATGTCTGATATTAAATATTATTTGATAATCTGAAAAATATTGATATAAAAAACCAAACGAATCTGTAGGGGGGCAAATACTTTTTTCACCACTGTATTTGTAAATATAAAAGCATCTGTATGCAATAATATACTATAATCTTTGTCCTGAAAATATATGAAAACAAATGCACACACACACACACACTCTGGGCATCAGTCCCAGTACAGTGCATCCACCCCCTCCATTCTGAGCAGTAGTGGTACATCCCTCTGTTCTGTCCTCCACTCCCAGGCTGCATCCTCCATCACTCACTCCGCTTCCCTCCTTCTTCTCTGTTTCTCCTTGAGGTCGAACTCTGGGCCTGTCTGCTGATCTCCAGGCCTGCTCCTCCACCGGTCTGTCTGTAGTGTGTCAGTGCTGTGAGCTCGGCGTGTGGAGGGACACAGCAGCAGCAGCAGCAGCAGCAGCAGAAGCAGCAGCAGCAGGTAGGCTGCAGCATGCTGATTTATTGATGTGGCTGGATCTGCTGCAGGAGGATACAGCACTGATGCTAATGCTAACACACTGCTGTTTGACTTTGGACTTTTCTCTGTCTGTGTTAGAGTGGCTGTGTCCCAATTGTCGTTTTAATCACAGTAAAGGGCAGTGCTTAAGCCATATAATGTGCATTACATAGTGTTTTATTAAGAAGGTACTTGGGTACCAATCAAGTAGTAATAATAGAGTATATTGCTTATTTCATTATATTTTTATTATTATTATTATTAGCAGTAGTAGTAGTATTAGGAATAAGAAGAAAAATCATAATCTTGATTAAATATGCTTTTTACATTATTCATTTAGTCACTCTTTAGAAACAAATAAACAGTTTATTTAGTTTAAAAGTTACAAAAATATAATATACAGTTATAAAGATACAATTTCCCATTTTCTGCTTCCTTCCCTCGTTACCTCATTTTTGGGCCTCCCATCCCCCTTCCACCCCCTTTTACAGCTCATGACTCATGCAATTTTACAGAGAAACAGACAGGCATAAAGACAGACAGACAGAAAAACAGACAGACAGCCTATAGGAAGAACTGTAAATGCTTAAACTACAAGACCTGTCTTTGTCTCGTGCTGTTTTCTTTGGGTGACGCATATGCCAGTGTGTGTATGAATGTGTGTGTGTGTGTGTGAGAGAGAGAGAGAGAGAGAGAGAGAGAGAGAGAGAGAGAGAGAAAAGAGAGAGACGCTTTGTGTCTCTGCATCTCACTCACTAGTCTCCTTTATAACTGACAGTTTCTATATGCCTTTCAACTAATACACACACACACACACACACACACACACACACACACACACACACACACACACACAAACAAATGCTTTTTCCCACAAGTCAGCTTTAACGGATGTTGCGTAAGAGTCCAGTGACTGCCCTTTGTCAAACATCCCAACACACACATACACACACACACAAACACAATACTGCTGGCCACAGTTGATGTGTCCAGTGCACCTTATTGCAGTGTGAAGGTCATGCACTTACACTGTCAGAGCAGGAGCAGTAGATCAGTGTGTTTCACTGCCATGGAACCATCAGTGTAGACCCAGTGTACCTGATCCAGGTAATTAAGGTAAAAATCTCACCTCTCCTGCGAGGTCCGTGATCCTCCCGTATGTTGATAGCATCTTAATGATGCTCTCAATTAATTTATAATTTTCAAGAAATTACAAAACAGTAATTTCAGGTTCACTCACTCATTGTTTAGGGATAGTCGAGTAAGGCAGAGCGAGGGTGTGACAAAGAGAGCATCTTGATTGGTCTCTTATTGTGCATAGGCCTATCAGGGAGATCTGTGGGCGGGACCTAGATTCAGCATCTCTTTTAGACTTGGGGATCAGTTCAGTGTAGTTTTCAAACACAAGGCATATAAAGGCACCACTAAAGCTTGATGATCTTTAGGATGAACAGGGCCAAACTCACTGTGGACTCGCTTATATACTATAGTGTTGCACCATCATGTGCTTTTATTTATTATAATTACAGCAACATATTAGGTATACAGAGATATGATGCTGAGTAAATACATAATTATATGGGTTATCATTGCGGTTGGTGTTTGCTCCCTCCCTAAAATGAGTTTTTGCAGGGTTGGATGCATGTTAAGGGACATGAGAACATTCTAGAATCAAGCAGAAAGTTTTCTAAACAGGGATTAGGCCTAGGCTTAACCCCTGTGTGGAAAATTGATCCCAGCACTGTTTGATCTTCTGGACCAGAAAGCAGTAAGTGGATTTGTCTCTTACTGTGCAAGAACAAACTCAAACAGACCAAGAACAGACATGTTGTGATGTTGTGGACCTGCTCATCTATGTGTTTCTAAAAAAGATTTGACAACCAATTTCTCACCTCGTTTTATGAAAGCAGAACCAGGATGATGATGTCAGATGATTTAGGATCAATCTTGTGGATCTAAACACAGTCTTTTGTCAACATTTCAGTTCATGTCAGAGTTCACAGTGAATGCTGTCACCAACTGATGCATCCTGGGTTTTGGGGGCGGAGCTAAAATAGATCTAGGAACTTTACCCAGTAATTGTGTTCTATCGGAATATAACCCAATCAGTGGAATCACAAGAACACTCTCTGAGAAACAGCCCTGGCATAGCCATAACTACGATACTGTTCTTCTACTGTAATAGGAAAAGTGTGTGTGGGTGTGTGTGTTCAGGTTTTCTGAGGAGGAAAGTAGAGATTTCTGCCTTTCTATGGCTGAATTTTCTCAAGCATGAATTAATCTGAGTGTTGCAATAACATCTAACCCTACTAAATATAGCTCTCTCTCTCTTTCTCTTTTCCCTTACTCTGCCACTTGTTCTCTCCCTCTCTCACTCCTCCCCCTCTCTCTCTTTCTACTCCTCTGTCTTTCTCTTCCCTCTCTCTGTCTGTCTCTGTATCCCCCTCTCTCTCCTCTCTCTTTTTTTACTCTCTCCATTTCTCACTTTCTTTCTCTCCATCTCTCTCTCTTTTTCTTGCTCTCTCTCCCCCTCTCTTTCTACCCCTCTCTCTTTCTCTACCTACTGTCTCTTTTTCTCTCTCTCTCTTTCTCTCTCTCTCTCATTTTCCAGTTCTGTCTCTCAGATCTCACCAGTTGAATCCGGATAACTGAGAGGATAGGAAGTTCTTCTCCAGCAGACAGAGCTTCATATCTAACAGATCCACATGGATACTAAGGCCAAGAGCGGCTCTAAGTCAGCGTCCCGGGCAGAGAAGAAGGATCCAGCCCCTCTGAAACCGGACCCCGTCCCTGCAGAACCCTCCCCACCCACTGAACCAGAGAAAACAGCAGATGATGGAGCAGCCAGCCAGGAGGGGGCGCCGGAGGGGGGCGAGGGAAAAGGAAGTGGGTGTGAAATGCTGGAGCACCTGAAGCCCTTCCTCATCGGGGGAGCCGTTGTTGCCCTCGGGGCCATTTTGGTTGGCGCGATCTTATTGGCCAAGAAAAACTGATGATGTAGAGTTATTGGTTGATTGGTTAACGAGTGATTGTGTCACACATTATCAGAGGGGCATAGTTTAAGTTTATGACTTCAGTTATGTATAAAGTAATCCACTGAACTGAACTGACTGAAATGTGTGCATTATTTCTTTATGAATAAAATATATCACATTAACTTTAAGTGGTCATACATAAATATTAAAAACCCTGCTATAATGCTAATTTCAACTGTGCAGTTCCTGATTGGTTCAAGATATGTAGTTTTTAAACATTATTTATTATGTTCTATCTAAGGTCTGTAGCATACAGTATCTTTTAATGGAAAACACTGAAGATATGACACTTTGATACGGTGTAAAATTCAGTGAGTTCAGCAACACACAGTCATTAATGTCTAAACCACTGCAAAAAAAGTGAGTACATTAGCCCAAAGTGCCAATATTTTGTGTTGCTGCTATTATTTTCCAGCACTGCCTTAAGAGCGTCACAGATTACTACTGGAATCCTCTTCCACTCCTCCATGATGACGTGACAGAGCTGGTGGATGTTAGAGAACATGCACCCCTCTACCTTCTATGTGAGATGCCCCAGAGGTGCTCAATAGGGTTTAAGGCCAATTTATACAGCCACAGCTGTGATTGGTACAGTGAACCGCAGCTTCCCACCCCCACATTCCAGCCTCCGCTCTTTAAACTGCAGAGTGACGCGTGATGAAGTATAAATGCTCTCTGCTGCGTAGCGCAATAACTGGGTCACTGGGTACGCTTAAGCTACTGCGTAGGTTGACGCAGAAGTATAAATTGGCCCTTAGTTCTTCAGACATGCCTGGCCAGTCCAGGTATGCTCACCAAAGCAATTGTCATCTTGGAGGTGTGTTTGGAGTCGTTAAACTGCAGCAACAGGTTTGAATGTAGGACAAGCTGCACTTCATCTGAGCCAAACAAGTTTATCTTGGTCTACTAAAACCCCAGGACATGGTTCCAGTGATCAATGTTCTTTGCTTGTCTTCAGCAAACTGTTTGCAGGCTTTCTTGTGCATCAGCTTCAGATGAGGCTTTTTCAAGGACAGTGCCTTGCAGACAGAGTTGATGCAGTCTGTGGTGTATGGTCTGAGTACTGCAGGCTGACCTCCCTCCCTTCAACCAGTGCTGAATGCTTTAACCAAACAATGGCAGCACTCATACGTCTATTGTTTAAACCCAACCTCTGGATATTTTGCTAAACCTGTGGACTCTGAGTGGAACCCATCCTGGAACACTGCTGTATGACTTTGGTCATCATGCTGTATCTCAGTTTCAGGGTGTTAACAATCTTCTTATAGTCTAGGTTCCATCTTTTTATAGAGCAACAATTCTGTTTCTCAAATCCCTGAGGTGCTATGTTGAATATCCAGCAGCCAGTATAAGATATTTGAACACAAATCACCAAATTTAACAGCACCGCTCCCCATTCACACCTAGTAACTCTAATGAGTCACATGACACCAGGGAGGGAAATTGACACAATTTGGCACAATTAATGATAATAATAGTGATAAAGTCTTAGTGATCCAAAGAAAAAAACACAGTGCATTCAACAAAAACATAAAACATATTTTTTACTGTGCAAGGTATAACGACTCTGGAAGCACATTAACACCAGTAAACACAAAAGTATTTATATTTCGTAAACATTTTAACATTTTTGTCCCCTGACAACCACAAATGTTAAATCTACATACCAAAACAAAATAGCACATAATTGTAAACTAGAATGAAAATTATATGTTTTTTGTTTTAATCCAATAAAAATAATCAGATCCTTTTACTCTAAAACCCCAAAATAAAAGCCAGTGCATTTAATTGTTTTCAAGTCCAGCTTTATGTAATTAGTCTAAATATGAATACACCTGTTTTGTAAAGGCCTCTGTGGTTTGTTAGAGCACACAACCCATCCAGCCCCCATGTGGGTTTATGATGGGGTAAACGATGGGCCCTAACGAGGTTACCCATTTCGGACCCAACACATTTTGTCTCCATGCGGGTCCCTTGAGCAGCAGCCCATATGGGTTAATGACAGGTTTAAGATGGGTACAGTGTGGGACTCTAGTGGGTAGCATATGTTGGGTTAATATGTGCCCTTTATTCAGAACCCAAGTGGGTCTTATATGGGTGCAATATGGGCACAGGCCGGGCCTTTCATGGAGCAAATAGAGCTGAGGACACCTGTGCATTATATAATGGGCCCCATCAAGGTAGCCCATTCTGAAGCCCCCCTTTTTTTATTCAGTCTCCATGAGAGTACAAGATAAGTACAGTGAGGGACCATAATGGATAGCATATGTCTGGTTTATATGGGCCCTTCGTTTGAAGCCCAAATGTGTTGCATATGGGTCCACTATAGGCACAGATGGGCATAAGTGTGGAATTAAAGTGGACAGAATGTTGAGCCTGTATGGGCAGCGCAGTTGAATTTTACACAGGTGTACTAGAGGGGACATTCTTGGGCAAACTGAACTGGTTCTGATTAGATTCCATGGTGTAATAAGAAGAATTTCCAGAATGTAGTTAAACTGTAGATATTTAATATATAAAACAAACACATTTTTTGCTTTAAATATATTTATTATAAAAAAGCAAAACAATCAATCAAATAAAAAAAACAATCAAAAAAACTTTTTTTCCAATATACTGTAATTCTACCTCCATTATTTAAATGCAACAGCTAGTGTAACCTCTGCTTATATTGTCTATGCACTAGTATTACAACTGAACTGTTCACTACTATCATTGTTCTCCACTATCACTACTGTACTGTTTATTACTTTGACTACTAGATTGTTCATTACTATCACTACTGTACTTGTTATTACTATAATTTCTTTGGAACTGACTATTAAAAAAAAGACAATACTTGTGAAACCTGCACAGGTGGCGACCCTAATTCAGGGTGGGGTTTCCTGAAAAAACTTCAATCGCATGACCATAAAGGGGTCGACTGAGCTCTCTCTATCTCTCTCTCTCTATCTACCAGTTACAATGATCTGTCTATCGTTGCTTTCAGGAAACCATTCATAATACATGATATTCACATTTGAGTCCATCAAGTTGAGTGAGTTACTACTGTTTCTTTTTGTTTAGCATTTTACTCAATGGTATTCATGTATATATGTGTAAAATCCATATAAAAAAGGTTTAGGCACTCTGCTCAAATGGAACTCAACAGGGGACACTAAAATAACACACTTTAGATCTCAATTAAGTAAATATTTCAGTTAAAAACTTAACTCATTAGAGTGGAAGTGGAATGCATTAAGAACAGAATAACATAAAAAATATTAATGTAAATCAACGTGATTATCCCATGGAGGTATGGATATTAAATCATACTCAAAAATTAAAGTGGAACATAAAATTACAGGCTGACCCAATGTCAGTGGAAATCCCTCAAAATGAGGCTCAGTGGTGTACACAGTAAAAACCTTGGAGGGTTGTATATATAACCCATGCACAGTGTTGTAGAAATGAAAATTGAAAGGTGGGTCCGCACCCACCTCTCGCCTGGGGGCTACAACTCCCTTACGTGTTCGCTGAACAGAGAGTCTCAGACAGATGGAGTAAAGTTGAAAGCAAAACAAGTATTTATTATAACAGCTGGTACCAGGAGAACACAAATGAGCGGTCGTTGACCGTTCCCCGATATGCTCTGAACCCCCGTCATCTGACTCCCATGTTTTAAACCCAAAATGACGTGAACACCTGGTGATGAGGCGTTGCTGAAATTATCTTATGTCAGCATGCATGGTGTTATGTTGTTAGGGCTGAAGATTCGCTGATGGCTCAAGATTTGCTGGTGTTTTGGCCTTGGAGAAACAGCACGGCTTTGTTCAGTAATTAGACAGTGTTTCACTCCCTGCGCACATGTCCTCCCTCACTTGACAGGTGAAGGCCTTCACGCGCACAGAGAGAGAAAGACTGTACTGTTTGTCAAACGTCTTTTGTATTTAAGCAAGGCCATGCAGAATGCACTATCTGCTGATTTTGTAGCTGTTAGTTAGAAAACATGCAATCACACAATGTGGTTCAGTGAGGCGTCAGTGGCGCGTGATTAGTCAGCCATATAATAGGTTCCCATACGTTAGCAAAAACTCCCTTATGTTATGTATCATGTGGGTTAGTTTGTCAGACTAAGGTCTGTGTCAGTCACATGCTTGTGAAAAACAATGTCTTACTATATGTGTGGTTTAGAGGTTAGTTTTCTATATAAATGTGTAAAAAATATACTGTGAGCGATAAAATGATCAAATATAGTGTTAGTATAAATGTGTGAATAATATGTGAATAATAAAATGATCAAATGTGGTGTAAGTATTGGTTAATGCATATAAAATACAAGGTTTTCACAGATGGTAAGTAATCATGATTGTTAGGTGTTTGTCAATATATTTCAAGGTAAACAAGGTTTCTTCGTAAGATTTCCCACAATTCCCCCTTTCGACGTATCAAACAGATACGTCGACAAACCGTAATTCCTCCAAATCATGTATTTACATATGTTCAACACTTGAAGACATGTGTATGAACATTTTACTAAAATGTGAGAGCGAAAACCTGTCGCGGCAGCCTTCCAACCTATGTTGACAGGAAAAATTCTCTCACAGCCCCTCTGCCACCCAGGCGGCTAATGAGATGAACTCTATCAAAGGAGGAAGTGACATCGTAACCTTAAAGTCATCCCCAAGACTAGTTGTTCTACAGCAGTTCCTCTTGCTCTTCCTTACATTCCAGTATAGGCCGATCCCAATTGACATGTGTCGACCTAATTACGTGTTCCCACTTGTTACAAGGTCTGGCTTTATAAGCTGCTTAATCGGTGTTATGGGTGATTCTCATGAAGCTGCATGCAACATGTCCATGACAATTTTTAAAATCAGTACTTAATTCACAAAAACTCTGATATTGTGTGTAAAGCAAATAGGTAGTACTGTATGGATCAATTGTTTTCATTATCATAGAAAATTATTTTTATCTTTGATACGATGGCCAATGTTATTATCATGATACCCATGAGGGCAACGGTTATTATTATCTGGAGCCATATTGGAATAGCCAGAGGAAATGCTTGTCCGTTATAGTTTCCGTACTTTGACCTGTCCCACCCCCTTTTTCCGTACCAAGCAAGCCATTATTAAACCATAAATGTGTTTTCCCTCTAAGTTTCCCAGTATTTAGTAAACTTGTTATCTATAGCTCTATATGTGTAAGTGTTAAGGTTACAGAGTGTATATATTTTTTTTTTTTTTTTTTTTACAATTTCGTTTTTTCAAGAGTCTTTCGGCCACCTGTAAAGGAAAGCAATGTTCAGTACAACCTGTAAAGAAAAAATAATGTGTTCCCCCCCTACTTTAGCAAATCACAGTTTATAACCCTCTATGTGTAAATGTTAAAGTTGCAATTCGTGTTGTTCGTTTCTTCTTTCTTCTTGTTTCAGGGTTCTTGAAGGTATACTACCTTGATGTCTGCAATATCAGTGAATGAAAAGTATGAGTTGGTGTGTGATAAGACTATGTGTGTTTTTAATGAGATGTGTTTTAGAGTTTCTGTATGTAGTGTACTTTGACGCAATCGAAACGTTGCTGAATGAGTCACTCCCTCACTTCTGCTCCTCAGTCACAGCCATGCTGTGTGCTGTCTGCTGCTGTGCTCTGAGAAATCTTTTCTCTGCTGTGGCCATGCCAGGCCCGTGCTGCGGGGGCTCTGCTGCCCCTCCTTCCTGCTGCTGCTGCTGCGGGGTGAGTGTGCTACCCCTCCTTCCTGCTGCGGGCCTCCATCTGGGTCAGACGATTCAGCTGCTGTGCTCACCGCTCCCTCTGGCTCTCTAAGCGATCTCTGTTGTTGCACAGCTGTAGAACCCTCGCCTGTCAGTTGATCTGCATACGTTGTTCTCTCAGTCACCTGGAAAGGCCCAATCCAGCCAGGCTCGTTCCCCTTTCGTGCGTAGTGGCGGAGGAGCCCTCACTCCGTGTCTGTATTGGTCCACCTTTGCACCACGTTCTCCTGCTCCCCCTGTGTAAACAGATCTGAAACGAAACTTTTGTATTCGTTATAATCATGTTTAAGGTTCACTATTCATTTTGGAAGTTTTTAAGGCGTCCTCCGTGTCTCCTTTTCTGCAAGTTAAAATACATGGTTAAAATACATTCATCACACTTGACTTGAGCTCTAATTTCCCCTTGGAAGTTAATTATTTCATATTTAAATTTTGTCTGTGCACAGATTTAAGCCCAATTTTTGTTTTCTTACCTTCCTCAGTTGTCCTGATTTTCAGTTATACTCAATCATGATCTTTAATGTCAAAAGTGCGTTCAATCCCTAATATTTAGTCATTTTTTAAATCCCTCACTTTTAGGAATTTTCAATTTTAAATTGCAACATTTAATTATCATCACCATTAGTTACTTGCTTTTACCTTCCTTTTGTTCACATCCCTTTCCCTTTTAGTGTAACTGCTTCCCTGTCACACCAACTAATCTCTTATATCCAAATTAGATCTTACAAACACTTCCAATTTGCACGCCTAAGTTTATCACCAGACACACACTATGTCTCATGCATGCACACACACAAACTTAAACACGTCCTCTCTCACAAACACTAACCAAGTTAAAGATCACACACCTCAACTCTGCAGCATCATTGTACAGACCATATTTTACTGCTTCACAGCACAAAACTGCTGCTTTAAACGCACCTGCTGTTAAGCCTCCTACTTAGAGCTTCCTTTAGATCTTCTCATATTGTATTGGTAATACCTTATAGATAATAAATAAGAAACAAACATTTGGAAATACATCTGAATCATGTTTTTTATATAGATCGTAATGATCAGCTGCTCTATTTTCCCCTCCATATCCACACTGATTAATAGAATATCAGGGCCCAAAGTTTTAAACTCAAACAAACTACACATAATGTGGCTTCTGTCTCAGGAATGGTTCCATATTGATGTACTGGGCTTTCTTGGGTTACTTTTGCTTGGACTTCAGAATTACTGTTTGTGGCTATATTATTTTACCTGCCACTTTAATTTTCTGCAGTGTGTTATTTTACTAAGAAATTATGTTTCTGACTTTTTCAATTCCCAAGATTTTATAAAGACTTGATTTCTATATTTAGTTGATTTTATTTAGTGCTTTAAGAATTGGGATAAGTGGAACATGATTATTTTTCTCTGTATCAATCGTTCCATTACAAACAATAATATTAGCAATATCAATAAACACAGATGTTATGCTTTGCTTTGTCCACGTTATTATAGCAAGTAAATCCAAACAATGCTTTTCATTTACTGATCAATATGTTCAATATGTATTTATGCATATGCAATGCACAGCAGATTGCTTTTCACAATTATCAACAATACCTCTATTTCCTTAAACAATTTATCAAGCCTCACACATTGTTTTTCTTGTTCAAAAAATGGCTTACATGTTGAATAGTGAAAGTTTTAATTTTGTGTCTACATTTCATATTTTAAAGTTATGATTGAGTGTGTCTTAAAAGCTAAAACTTTTACAATATTGCTGAAAGTAATTGCTCATCTGCATAGAGGTTGTTTTAAAACCATACTTTAAAAAGATAAACAAGCTAAAAGTTTTTAAAAAAAAATGCTCTATGTCTATAAAATAATGATTGGTCAAAAATTTTTAGTAATAGTGGTGAGGGATGAAAAAGGTAATAGGTTTAAAAAGTCAAGAAAAAAGGTAAAAAATAATGGCTGGGCGAATAATGGTGGTAATAATGATTATCTATTTACCTCTCCCCCTTTTTCTGAAACAGAGTTTCTGTTTTAGAGAACTTAACGCAAAATTGTTTCACCCTTTTACTGTCCATTGGGCTGGTCTTCCCTTCCCAGGCCTCCACGGACACACACCCCATCACTTCATTCATCCACTCACTCTCCCCCTGGGCTGCGCTTCCCTTCCACGATGTTTTCTCCGTTTTCTGTTAAAATGCATGTGGTGGTCAGATCGAAACTGTGCCTGCCTTAGGTTGTCCCGTTGTAGTACGTTGGGATCTTACCCGTCTTTGGCTAACCAGCCTAGCCCACTGAACCACACACAGCGTAGCAGCACTGTTTAATCAACATTCAGTGCCGTAGTGCCCCCGCAGGGTACAGTTAGGGAACGCAAACCCAGGTATGTCACACTGTCATAAACACACACTCTGGTGTTTACTGTGAAAGCCTGTGCAAGGCACCAAGTACCCATGGTTTATTATTTGTTATTATTGTATACATATTTTATTTATTACCATCATTATCACCACTTCTCTTCCACTTAATTTAGCTTAAAGTATTTGCTTTGATGCCACTGCTCTGGAATAGACCCAAAAGAGTGCATGTCAATGAATTATTCAGATTTGGCATCTGTACCTTAAAGGTGTACCACAAGGTTAAATTTTGGTCCAGTTTTATTTAATATATATATACATAAATTATAGTGCTGGCTCTGCTTCTCAGATTGCAAACTTTACCATTATGCAGATGAAACAATTTTATATTGCTTAGCTGATTTTGTTTATGCTACAGCCAGAAAATTTCAGAATGCATTTGCTTTATAGGTGGCATTGTATAAGCATGAAAACTAAATTTATGCTGTTTTCCAGATCTTTTCTAGTCTAATTTAATACTATACAGAGAGAAAGTAAAGGAAGTTCTTCATTGCAGAAAGTAAAGCAAGTTCTTCATTGCAGAAAGTAAAGCATATTGAAAGCAAAATAGAAAGCTCATGTTTTCAACATTTGATTATGTCTCCTTATCAGAAAGATACCAAATTCCCTGTAGCTTGAAATAGATGCAACACTGCGTTTCCTTTAAAAAATAATAATAAAAAATAAAAATAAGGTTTTCCTCACTGGTTTCTGAAATCTACTATCGCTCTTAAGATGATCAAAATATTAGCATAGACGGATATCCATGAGATCATAGAGAAATGAGATATTACATTTGTCTTATATAAGTCTCATTCAGCCAGCACTGAACTGAGATCAGTCTGAATAAGAAACGAATAGTAAGATAATTGACTAAATCACCTGATAGAAAAAGCTGTGTTTGGAATGGCACACTTATTAACACATTCACTATTCACTATGTAGAATTTTCCATTTATTGAACTGATTATTTAAGAATCAAACAAGAAACCATAGTTTTTCTTCCTGCTCTGAGTACAGCTTATACAACAGTGCTGCATGGCATAGTATATTTTGGAATTTCTAGCATACATCTTCTGTACAATATTATTATAATATAAATTAATTAATAGTGAACTATATAGGGGAAAAATGTACTGCTAAGTTTCGATAGAGTATTTCTGCAATAGGAAACGATTCCGAAACAGCCACACACCTTCATTATGTTCATTATTAGATTTGCGTCCCTGTTAGGTTAGGGCCCCCAAGATATAGTCTAATACCCAAAATTAAGGTAATTATGGTCCTCAATTCTGACTCCCCTTTTTCTTTTTTTTTTTTTATTTTGTATTTGTGATGCTAACCAACCCCATAATCCTTTTATTAAATTCTCTAAATTATCTAATTATCTATCCAGTCACACACCATTATTCAACAACTTAATTATTAATATTAACCTTCCCCAACCTTGCTTACATTAAAGTACACTGTACTCATGATTGGGTATTCACAGTTTCATATTTTCATTTTAGAACTGTCTTATAACCTATGCATATATTATATTATATTATAGTTATATGTAACATTAGTCACTTTCGTAATCTATGTCATCGCACTTTACTCTTTTATGTATTGAATTATTTATGATTATTAGTAATATCTACTGCACTGCTCCGTTTACAGATAGATCTTTACCTTGTATAGTTAGGTTTTGTATATCCTTATATTTATATATATATCTATCTTCCCATACAAAAGCCTTTTCCCCCTGTTCACCTCTGTCCTCTATTTCCCTACTGAACTGATGTTCTATTTTCTATATCTCACAAGTGTTAATTCACAAATAGCCAACCTCTCAGTCTAAAGCCAATAGGCTGGACCAACTCCACCTACTTCACCTTGGACTCCTCCCCTGCAGTGGGACTCATCCATTCCTATTTCGTTGACACACAAGAGTTCGTACACTCAACCAATCACATCGCTCGCAGGAACCCTGCGCACACACATTTCAGTAGCACTCACTCTGTTTCACACACACTCTAACGCATACGCACACACTTATGTTGCATTCAGTCTGTCTCGCACACACTGTAACGCATACGCACACACTTTTTTCAGTCTCACAGTTCCACACACAAGTCTAACACATACGCACACACATTTCAACAGCGCTCACTCTCTCGCACACACTCTAACACATACGCACACACATTTTCAGTTTACTGACACACACACCGGTGCACCTTCAAGGTTTATCAAAGAAATATCTCAACTGTCTATAAATAAACACGTAAAACACAAAAGAGCCTGCTACAAGCCTCGGGAGCCCCCTTGCTCAACCGGATTAGACAAACACGTAAATAAACACAAAAAGGAGCCTGCTACAGGCCTCGGGAGACCCCTGCCTCTACCGGCTTATCTACTCTTCCGAATTAAAAATAGAGAGGTCGGGACAACATCGACCCGAGCAGGCACAACTTCTGCTCTTTTAACCCGAATTAAAATAGATATGAGTATGTACAGCGTCTACTCTGGCTTGTTTACGAGCGGATCAATCTCGAGGTGAGCGTTACACCTGGCCTTTAACCGAACTTCTCGTCAGAAGCCGGTGGGATACGCCAGCATCCAATCCGTAAATTCAGTAGGTACAGCGTCTACCGTTTATCACCAGGAATAGGCACAACTTCTATTCCCATTTAAATAGCTTGTTCTGCTGTCTGCTTCCCTCCGGACAGCAGCCAGGCCGCCGCTCCACCCAAAATTAGAAATAACCAATATGCAGAATTTGATAAAACCGGCTCTGCTCACCTGTATTAGAAGTTCGGCCGTGGGTGGATCAGCGTCCGGTGCTGCCCTTCTGTCAGACTCGTCGTCAGAAGTCGGGGTCACCAATCTGTTGTAGAAATGAAAATTGAAAGGTGGGTCCGCACCCACCTCTCGCCTGGGGGCTACAACTCCCTTACGTGTTCGCTGAACAGAGAGTCTCAGACAGATGGAGTAAAGTTGAAAGCAAAACAAGTATTTATTATAACAGCTGGTACCAGGAGAACACAAATGAGCGGTCGTTGACCGTTCCCCGATATGCTCTGAACCCCCGTCATCTGACTCCCATGTTTTAAACCCAAAATGACGTGAACACCTGGTGATGAGGCGTTGCTGAAATTATCTTATGTCAGCATGCATGGTGTTATGTTGTTAGGGCTGAAGATTCGCTGATGGCTCAAGATTTGCTGGTGTTTTGGCCTTGGAGAAACAGCACGGCTTTGTTCAGTAATTAGACAGTGTTTCACTCCCTGCGCACATGTCCTCCCTCACTTGACAGGTGAAGGCCTTCACGCGCACAGAGAGAGAAAGACTGTACTGTTTGTCAAACGTCTTTTGTATTTAAGCAAGGCCATGCAGAATGCACTATCTGCTGATTTTGTAGCTGTTAGTTAGAAAACATGCAATCACACAATGTGGTTCAGTGAGGCGTCAGTGGCGCGTGATTAGTCAGCCATATAATAGGTTCCCATACGTTAGCAAAAACTCCCTTATGTTATGTATCATGTGGGTTAGTTTGTCAGACTAAGGTCTGTGTCAGTCACATGCTTGTGAAAAACAATGTCTTACTATATGTGTGGTTTAGAGGTTAGTTTTCTATATAAATGTGTAAAAAATATACTGTGAGCGATAAAATGATCAAATATAGTGTTAGTATAAATGTGTGAATAATATGTGAATAATAAAATGATCAAATGTGGTGTAAGTATTGGTTAATGCATATAAAATACAAGGTTTTCACAGATGGTAAGTAATCATGATTGTTAGGTGTTTGTCAATATATTTCAAGGTAAACAAGGTTTCTTCGTAAGATTTCCCACAACAGTGTTTGAAAAATACTCAAATGTATTAGTCAGAAAGTAAAATAAATTACAATGGGAAAATTCTACCTATTTTACTCATTTGTAAACAGTAACAACTAAAACTTAAAAATGTATAAGAACATATACTCAGATACTATCGGTCCCCTGTGCACTTGTTGTGGAGTTGAGCTGCTGTTTTAAAGGTAAGATTTGTTAACATGTTTCTGTGTATGAGCTCAAAAGTTGATGTATGTAAGTATTAGTTCTATATTAAGATCTGTACTCAGTGTGCTCGAGTATAACGATGATTTTCACCTTCTGGCACAGGCTGGCTCTTGTAGCAGGTTAATTATTAACACATGTAGCCAGTGCTAACCCCTCTGTTCAAGCAAAGTTAGCTAAGTCTAGCTAGATTTACTGCTCAGCTGCTCAGCCCTAATAATAAACTGTAGCGCTATCTAGCAGTTTACAAAGTAGCAGTGTGCAGGTTCGTGGTTAAAGCGTTAGTTACTTTAAACAAGCTAGTTATCCACTACATGTTGTATTATTGGGGAAATATGTACATGGGCATGGTTTGCATATAGCTAATGCTAATTAGGTAACTAGCTTACCTAGCGCATTCACTGTTGAACATAATATCAGGCTTTTGACTCTTTGTTTGTTTGTTTCAAGACGAGTTCTATTGTCGATTATTGACGCATGTTTTAGTCAGTATAACAGGGTAGAGGTCACTGGTATAGCTTTTTGCTTCCAAATAAGTGAAGTTCGCAGAGGTTCTCACTCCCAGCTGGATAAATTAACTAGTTACTTTGCTAATGCTAGCTAATCTAGGTTAACTAGCTAGCTAAAGCATTTGGCTAGCGTGCTAATTTGTTGTGTGTAAGAGGTTGAAGACTGGATAAATTAACTAGTTAAATTATTTTGCTAACACTACCTTACCCAGCCTAGGTTACTTAGCTAGCTAAACCATTTGGCTAGCGTGCTAATAGAGAATAGAATCGTGATGTCAGCAGACATGAACAACGCAGTGCATTGTGGGATTTTAGGAAACTGATACTATGGCAGAGACAGGCAGAAATATATCTCTATATATATATGGTGATTAGTGGATAAATTAGCAGAGTTAATTTAGTGTGTGAAAGTGGAAGGTGGTTGGATAAATTACTAATCTAGGTCGGTTAGCTAACTTATCCAACCACCACCCTCTTCCACACACCGAGTTAGCTAGTGTGCTAGTGAAAACACTTTCCTAGTGAATTAGCTAGCTAGTTTAGTGTGTGGAGAAGGGTGGTTGTTAGATAAGTAAGATTGTTAACTAGCTATCAAGCTGGATAAGTCATTATGGTGATATTTCAATAGGTATAAGAGGCATGCACAGTGTGCTGGAGTTTCAAAAATAATTATGTTGCTAATAATTAGTAATTCCAAATGCACAACAACCCTTTCATTACCAGTGATTTTCTAGTTAAATAGCTAAGTGGTAAAAAGTTGAAACATGCTAGTTTTGTTGGTGCCAAGTTCTGCACTAGTTTTAGAAGCAGAGACTGTAGTTAAGGAGCTGGTTGGCAGTTTAAGAGTGACATTTACACAGTCTGATAAAGTAACTGAACTAATAATTTCAGTTGTATGAAAGTAAATGTGGACTCTTCTCTGTCTGCAAATCTGTGTGTGAAGGTCTAAATGTTCTTTCCTGTGTTCTTTGGGTATACCAGTTTTCATAAAAGATATATAAACTTTACAAACCATTTGTAAATGTTTATGAAGAGGCTGCCTGACTAAATTGAACACTGAATGATGTGCTGAAGCATAAGACTGTTTTTTGTGTAACTAATAATTATGAAGTAAAAAAAAAAAGTCCTGAACATAATGTTTGTTGCAAGGCCATACATTTTCTGTTGATTTAGTTCATTTGCAGCACTGCTCCTCACTCAATGCTGTGTACAAGCCAGCGTTTACAGACCCGTCACAAATTACTCCCTGCATCCTGCACTTAAACCCACCAGTCCAATAACATGTAGCGCTATAGGGACGATTTTTGGGACCTAGCCCATTTACTGGTGTATCTTGTAACATCAGTAGAATTCTCTTTGTCTATATTTCACACCTGATAGTTCCTAGATTGGCCTTTTCTATTCCCATCTCGGGACATGCTTTTCACTAGAACTACAATTCCCAGCAAATGAAAAAATCTCTTTTTCATGCTCTGCAGAATTCTATAACTGTTGTCTTCTGTTAATTTCCATGTGTATGTAAGACTGTTTATTGTGTTGTTTTTTTGTGTATTGCCTCTGTTTATCCAGCATTCTCTTATGGTTTATATTTTTGTGTATTGCCCTCTTGAGAATTAAATCCTCATCTACTTTTTACCGCAAGTATCTGACGTCAGTCAAAAATTATACAATCAGTTCTACAGAAATCACACACTAATTCTATTACTAGAATATATCTGTCTGTTTTGAATTATCTGAGTGTAGCTCACAGCAGCAGAACACATTCAGTAATAAATTATTAATGATGCACTTATACTAATGAATCCATTATTATTAAAAATGTTAGTATGTCTCTAGAGCTCTAAAGCAATATAGTAAGAATATTATATCCTGTGTCGGTTCTAGACCATTTCAACACGGGGGCCAGTGGTCTAGGGCCAGTGTGCTATATGATTTTACAGTGCTTTGCAGCATTAAGAATAAAGAGTTTGCATTCAGTATCATTCAATTTTTAATTTAGGAATGATTCTTACGTTATTCGCTCATATTTCATACAAACAGATGAACAAAAATCATCGTTAAAACTTTTGCTTTGCTTTAAAGTGTTGTACCTTTTTCTGTTTCATACACAATTTACATCAACAAATCAACATATTCTCAGTTTTAAGGTCAGATTATATTTTTACATTATTTATATATACATAATTTGCCTAGAATAAAATGTAGATATTACAGATGTATGAATTCCACTGATATTAGAGTTATTTGTTCTGAGTTACAATATATTTTCCAGCTACACTAGTTTTAGTTCAGTTTCTTACGTTTTCTTTTGTTACACTCATTGATTAATGCGTTTATCTGTTTCAATAAGCTTTTATTTTGTTATAAACTCTATATTTTCTCAAACTAGTTTATTAGTTAGTAGTTCATTTAGAGACTCAAAACTGAAAAAAGACTTTTATTTTGATAGAAAATCGTTTTGAGTGCTGAGGAACGTTGTGTTTCCGGTGTTGTGTTTGAGTCCGGATATATTTCTGAGGAACACCGAGTGTTGAGCGTGGTGGCTAAAGTGCGGGTGAGTGTTTATAATTATTATAATATTTGTAACATTTTACTGATAATTATATTCAGTATTAAACACAGTCCGTTGCAGCGCAGTTCACTCCGCGGGTTTAGCCCGGCGAGATTTACTGTGGACTGGGGTAAAATGCGGAATCCGTTAAAGTATTGTGTACTAATCTACATACCGTACTTACACAGATAACTAAGTTAACTATGTAGGTACTATCATTAATTCATGACTGTATTCTTTAATTCATTTATTTACTCTTTTATTCATTAATTTCCTCTAATTTATTGGTTTATTCTTTCATGTATTAATTTCCTATTTTATTGATTAATTTAATCTCTTATTCATTAAGTTACTCTTTAATTCCTTAATTAGCTTTTTATTTATAAACTTGTTCTTAATTAATTAACTTGGTCATGCTCTGTAACTTAATTTTAAGCGCAAAATCATAAGTCTCCTTCACTAGAGAGAGACATATTTTTATACACATTTAGCTACTGTTAATTTACTGAATTTAGAACATGTTATAATTAAGTGTATAAAGAAATAGTAAATAGATGCTGTGTCTAAATGGAAAAAGCCTTTTTAATTAAAAAAAAAAAAGATTTCTTCACCTTGCCCAAACACACGAGAAGCATGTTATTATAATTATTAGTGTCTCACAGAGAATTCTAATTTAATAATATAACACAAATGAAAATGCTTTTAGTGTATTAAACCAAGTTAGCAATAAAAATGCAAAACCCAGTTCTACTGATTATTCAAATCTGTTATATTTTAATTATAGCACTGTATTAAAAATGTTCCATTATTCAAATTTCAGTGAACTATGGTGTGTGTAGTAGTGTTAGAAATTAAGAGTATTAGAAGTTGAGTTGCTTTGAACAGTGCTTTAGATTTCCATACAGAATGAAAGGTAGATATAGATTATATAGCTGCATCTTTCTTACATTTTCTTTTTTTTCTTACATTTTTCTTAATCTTGTTAGTATGACTGTTTACCTTTACAGATTGGTCTATTTAGAAATGTATTCTGTTTGTTTTAGTTCAGAGAACATGTTGAAGGAATTGACAAAGTATAAATAAAATATGGAGACCAACAGCCCAAAGTAATCCAGTTCCTTACAGATATCACCTGTGGCTTCCAGTACTTTAAACACTAAAATTAATTTGATTTAATTCTGATTCCAGATTAACAAAGCATCTCTTCAGGATGATTATCCCAGTGCGATGCTTCACCTGCGGGAAGATTGTGGGCAACAAGTGGGAGGCTTATTTAGGTCTCCTTCAGGCAGAGTACACAGAGGGGTGAGTGTTGAGTAGAATGAGCTGCTTTAGAGAAATATAACACCATCGATATCGTCACAGGATTTAATATGCAACTATTTACTTACATGCATTTCTTCTCCATGAATAGGTTTAAAATAAGTTTTTTTAGACTTTTCCCCAGAACATGTGTAACAGTGTCTGGGGAGGTGGATCTTTTACCACCACTGTGAACAAAATGTAACTGCAGAGGTTCTCTAAAACTCACCGTCTTACACCAAACCCATTTAGGATGGGTAACTGTTTAATAATAGTTCTGTACAGTGGCGTGAAAAAGTATTTTGCCCCCCTACAGATTTTTTTTTGTTTTTGCTTTTTTGGTCATAGTGTGATTTTTCTGATTATCAAACAAACTTTAATATCAGACAAAGATAAGTAAAAGTAAGTAAGGATAATTTTATTTAATAAAGGTAAAAACTATATAAACCAATCTAGCCCTGTGTGAAAAAGTGTTTACCCCTAAACCTAATAACTTGGTTGTTCCACTCTTGGCGGCAACAACTGCAGTCAAGCTTTACTGATAACTGGCAACGAGTCTTTCACATCTCTGTGGAGGCATTTTGATCCACTCTTCTTTACAGAATTGTTGTAATTTAGACACAATGTAGAGTTTTTCCAGCATGAACGGCCTGTTTAAGATCATCCACCAGCCTCTAAACGAACTTTGACTAGGTTAACTCAAAACCATTGTTTTTTTTGTGAAGCCATTCAGAGGTGGATTTAATTGTGTGTTTTGGATCATTGTCCTGCTGCAGAATCCAAGTACGCCTGAGCTTGAGGTCACAAACAGATGGCTGGACAGTGTCCTTCAGGATTGTCTGGTAAACAGCAGAATTCCTGGTTCCATCTATTACAGCAAGTTGTCTAGATCCTCACATTACCACCACCATGTTTTACGTTCAGTATGATGTACTTTTTCAGAAATTATGTGTTAGTTTTACACCAATTTATTGGGACACACACTTTCCAAAAAGTTCCACATTTTGTCCTGGCAATCATTTAAGATGTTTTTTGGCAAATGGAAGATGGGCCATTGTATTCTTTATGGTCAGCAGTGTTTATTGCCTTGGAAATTGGAGACCATTTTCATCCAGTCTCCTTTTTATTATTGAATCATTAACACTGACCTTAACTGAGGTAAATGAGACCTGCAGTTCTTTAATAGTTTTTTTTTTTTCAAGTCAAGAGGCTCTTATTGTCATTATATCTGAGTACAGGTACACAGTGTGATGAAATTATGTTCCTCCGGAACCATGGTGCAACATAGAACAACAAGCAATAGACAACATAAAGTGCAGGAGTGACGACAGTGCAACATAAAATTATAAAATTATAACACTAAATAACAATAAATACAATAAATACAAAGGACAAGACAATTTAAAGACAGGACAGTGCAGTACCGATACGGTATAATAAGTGTATAGTGGGGATAAGGTGCGGAGATGTGTGACATACTGTAACATATAGAACATATATAATCACAGCAGTTACTGAGGTAGAGTTTATAGTTTTTAAGAGTGCAGCAAATAAAGTCATGTCAGCCTCTGTGTGCTGACTGGGTGTGTGTGTGGGTGAAGTTCAGTTCTTTGTGAGTGTAAAGGGGGAGGGGTGTACAGTTTAGTTTTGTGCAAGTGTGTTGGGTGAGTGGTGGGTGGGGTGGGAGTTCAGTTCTGTCTCTGTGCGTTGAGAAGTCTGACTGCCTGGTGGATGAAGCTGTTGCAGAGTCTACTAGTGGAGGCTCGGATGCTCCTGTATCTTCTGCCGGACGGCATCAGAGCGAAGAGTCCGTGTGAGGGATGGGTGGGGTCGTCCACAATGCTGGTGGCTTTGCGGATGCAGCGTGTGGTGTAGATCTCTGTGATGGAGGGAAGAGAGGCTCCGATGATTTTCTCAGCTGTCCGCACTATCCGCTTTAGGGTCTTGCGGTCTGAGGTGTTGCAATTCCCAAACCAGACGGTAATGCAGGTGCTCAGGATACTTTCAACAGTCCCTCCGCAGGAAGTAGAGGCGCTGCTGGGCTTTCTTGGTTATGGAGCTGGTGTTGAGGGACCAGGTGAGGTTCTCTGCAATGTGAACACCGAGGAACTTTGTGTTATCCACAATTTCCACAGCAGAGCCGTTGATGTTCTGCAGGTGGTGGACACCTGGAGCTCTCCTGAAGTCAACAACCATCTCCTTGGTTTTATCCACGTTAAGAGATAGGTTGTTGGTTCTGCACCAGTCCGTCAGCCACTGCACCTCCTCTCTGTATGCTGACTCGTCGTTCTTGCTGATGAGGCCAACTACAGTTGTGTCATCAGCGAACTTGATGATGTGGTTTGAGCTGTACTTTGCAGTACAGTCATGAGTCAGCAGAGTGAACAGCAGTGGGCTGAGCACACAGCCCTGGGGGGCACCGGTGCTCAGTATGGTGGTGCTGGAGGTATTGTTTCCAATCCTGACTGATTGTGGTCTCTCAGTCAGGAAGTCTAAAACCCAGTTGCAGAGGGAGGAGTTCAGGCCCAGCAAGCTCAGTTTTCCGATCAGATGCTGAGGGATGATGGTGTTGAATGCTGAACTGAAGTCGATGAACAGCATTCGAACATAGCAGTCTTTGTTGTCCAGGTGGGTGAGAGCCAGGTGGAGCGCAGTAGAGATGGCATCGTCTGTTGATCTGTTTGGACGATACGCAAACTGCAGAGGGTCCAGTGAGGACGGGAGCTGGTTTTTGATGTGCCTCATGACCAGCTTCTCAAAGCACTTCATGATGATGGGAGTAAGTGCAATGGGACGGTAGTCATTAAGGCAGGACACTTGAGACTTCTTCGGCACAGCGACGATGGTGGTCGTCTTGAAGCACGTCGGCACGATTGCAGTCCTCAGAGAGATGTTGAAAATGTCCGTGAGAACATCCGTGAGTTGTTCTGCACATCCTCTGAGCACTCTGCCAGGAATGCTGTCTGGTCCTCGGGCTTTCCGTGGGTTGACTCTGAGTAGAGTTTTCCGCACATCAGCTGAGGACAGGCACAGTACCTGGTCGTTTGGAGGAGGTGTAGTCTTCCTTGCTGTCGTGTAGTTCTGTGCTTCGAACCTTGCGTAGAAGGAGTTCAGTGCATCTGGAAGGGAGGCATCACTGTTACCAGCAGGGGAGGGTGGCTTGTAGTTGGTGATGGTCTGGATGCCCTGCCACATGCGCCGAGTGTCAGTAGTGTCCTGGAAGTGGGCGTGGATTTTCTTTGCGTAGGTGCGCTTTGCCTCTCTGATCCCCCGGGAGAGCTTGGCTCTAGCTGTTCGGAGGCCAGCCCTGTCCCCTGACTTAAAGGCCTTGTCTCGGAATCTCAGCAGCACACGCACCTCTGCGGTCATCCACAGCTTCTGGTTGGGGCGGGATGTGATGGTTTTGGAGACAGTAACATCCTCAATGCACTTGCTGATGTAGCCAGTCACTGAGTCTGTGTACTCCTCCAGGTTGATGGAGTCATCAGAAGTAGCAGCTTCTCTGAACATGTCCCAGTCAGTGTGCTCAAAACAGTCCTGAAGAGCAGAGATGGCTCCTGGAGGCCAGGTTGTAACTTGCTTCTTCTCTGATTTGGCACGTCTGATGAGCTGTCTGTATGCTGGGATGAGCATGACAGTGATATGATCAGAGTAGCCGTAGTGGGGGCGGGGCTCTGCTCTGTACAAACCGGGAATGTTAGTATACACACAATCGAGCAGGGGTACGTTTCCCAAAAGCGTAGTTGCTAAGTACGTTAGCAACTTACATAGTCTGGACGCTGCAGCTGCGATGCAGGTGTTTCCCAAAAGCGTAGTTGGAACTATGGAGGTAACCACGTTAGTAACTTACATAGTGCGAACCTTAGTTAAGCTACTCAGGTGTTTCCCAGAACCGTAGTTCCAGCGAATGTTCGCAACTACAGTGGTTCAGCTGTGTCGTTCCAACTACAGCTCTAGACCTGTCGTTAGGAGCTTAGTTCCTGGTGATTAGTGCAGACGATGGACGGTAGGATTCAAAAAGCTGATTTATCACATTAATATTGCTGCACGAGGATTTAAGATGTCAAGTGTACCTTTTTTTTTATGTTTGTGTTAATTAAATTAATTGAGCCACTTCACTTTTACCCATGTGGGAAAATAATAAAATTCAGTCCTTAAATGTATTTTGAAAATGTAATTTAATTGCCCATTTTTTAATGTTTGTCTTTAACATTTAGCTTTATTTGGCAAACAGGAATTCAGTGTAGTGAAAAAAGTGCACTGAAGTGCTCTTTAGCTAAAATGTATTTCACAGTCTTGGAAAGATGTATGTCAATTATTCAAGCCGGCATCTATTGAGTAAAGATAACTTGTGCTGTGCATATTTATGAATTAGTTAATATTTTTTTTAAACCCACTGTGCTTTATGCACTCTCCAAATAAGGCTATTAAACTGTCACTGGGGTAATACTCTAAAATGACTTTAACGTAAACACCTGTACCCTAAGGACCTTTGAGGGTATATTTGCATTGTTTGTACCCAGTGAAACAAATGTATCCATACAAGAAAGTGTCTTTTAATAATATATTCATAACAAGAAAAAACTAAGTAAAAAGTGTCTTAAAATAAATAGAGACATGCAATAAGCAGGTGTTTTGAATTACCTAATTATCCTCTGGAGGTAACAGGGCCAGACAGAGAAAAAAAAGTATCATTTAGCCAGTACAACGTGTGTGTTTCTAGGCCTATACAAATGTTATCAATTAGTGTTTGTTAAATAATATATTACAGGAAATAAGTAGAAATATGTAGGCTACATTAATATATATGTAAAAAGTAATAACATTAATTGCCATTATGAAAAAAACATTAAGAGAATAAAACCACGACTGGGATTCGAACTAGGCTTCCATCCGATGTTCTGTCGAGTTTTGCTACCCTGTCAAAGCGTACTACCCTAGTGCATATTTAAATTTTAAATATAAAATTGCTAGAAAAAGCCCCATATTTAAACATGCTTTAGGTAGAATATTTGGACAGCCTGAATCAAAATATCAGGAGACAGTTTAGGGTTATTAGGGGTGATTATAACCCTTATTTTTTTATTATTGCTCACTTATTATTACTTTCATTATTATTAGCTGTCATTTATTTGTAATACTCAGAAATAATGTCAAGGGGTTTCTGGTTGTTTAATGCACCAAAAAAAAAATTACTATAAAAAAAACAATAAATAAATAAAAAATGTTTCCACGCATGGGCACTGGTGTTAAGAAGCACATCTCTATGGGTTGCACAATTCGACAGAACGCAGAGCGCTGCACGGTTGTAGGCGCACTGCTGAACCACTGAGTAACACACATTTCTCAGGTCTCATTTTAATAAGACTCATTCAGAATGGTGATTATTTAATAAAAAAAATATTGCAATAGCAAATATGTGTATGTTTTTTTAAGTAACAATGTCTGTTACAATTAATAATTAAGCTATATAATATATAGCAATTATTGTGTAAATTTTACTTGCAGTTCATTGTAATTTTATTAATAGTATTGTTGTCCATTATGTTGTGGTGATAATTACAATATAAATAGCCTAAACATAAGTAACATATTCTTGGCAAAATATTTTAAAGATTGTGAGTTTTGCACGTTTTCTGCTGGGAAAGTCTGGCCGAACACATCTGGAAACACCTTAGTTAAGACCACGGTGGTTCAAACCAACATAGTTCAGACTTCTGTGGTACCAACAAAGTACGATGGTTTCGGGAAACGGTCGTACTTCAGATGTTAGTTAGTTTAACGATGCATTGTACCACGTTAGTTTAATTCTAGGCTCCGTCGTTGTACGGGAAACGCACCCCAGGTTAGCTCCACGGGTTGGAAAATCCACATGTTGGTGAAAGCTGGGCAGCAGAGCCTTCAGATTACTGTGATTGAAATCACCAGCAACAATAAACAGTCCGTCGGGGTGTGAGTTCTGGAGTTTGGAGATAACAGTGTACAGTTCTTGCAGAGCGTTAGCATTAGCACCGTTAGCATTAGCACTGGGTGCTACATACACTGCTATTATGTACACGCTGCTAAGCTCTCTGGGCAGGTAGAATGGCCTGGCTCTGACTACAGCAAACTCCACCAGCGGCGAGCAGTAGCTGGAGATCAGCGCAGCGTTGTTACACCATGCTGTGTTGATGTAAACACACACCCCACCTCCACGTACTTTGCCCGAGAGGCCGGCGTCGCGGTCCGCGCGGTAGCATAGCATGCCGCTCACCTCAATCGCGGAGTCCGGGATGGAGTCCGTTAACCACGTCTCCGTGAAAACGAACACACAGCAGTCTCTGAACTCGCGCTGGGATGTCCGCTGGAGCCGGAGATAGTCAATCTTGTTCGGCAGGGAGCAAACGTTGGAGAGAAGGAGAGATGGAACCGCTGGCCGGCTGGAGTTAGCCATTAGCTTAGCGCGGACTCCGGCTCTCTTACCGCGCTTTCGGCTCCTCGCGCAACGCTTGCGGAGAGACCTCTTCCGGCTAGCAGGCTCAGGAAACGCCGCGGATCTTAGCAGGCTTAGCGCGCGTAGCTCCGCTCGTAGACCGTCTGTAAGTACAGATTTTTGTTGTTGTTTTGGGTTCTTCTGTGACCTCCTGGATGAGTTGACTGACTTTTTGGAATAATTTTGGTTGGCCCGCCAGTCCCACTGAGGTTTGCTGGAGTTCCAAAGCTTTAGAAATGGGATTGTAATCTGTGACAGACTGACAGATGATCAATGGCTGTTTTTGCATCTGTTTTAAATTTCTTCAAACCAGAGTGTAATGTGTTGCTTTTTGAGAATTTTTATCTGCTTAATGTCGCCAGACATGTTCTATTTAAGTGGTTTCTTGATTCTGCAGGTCTGGTTGTGGTTAGAAGTGAAATCTAATTTAGCTTTCCAAAATGTGATTAATCACAGTTAATTAATGAGGGGCAATCACTGTTTCACAAAGGGCTAGATTGTTGTTGATAGTTTTTTCACTTAATAAATGAAGTCATTTAAAAAGTGCTTTTTATATTTACTCCGGTTATATTTTTTTTATTCTAAAGTTTGTTTGATAATCTGAAAAATGTAAGTATGACATAAATGCAAAAAAAGAAATCTGTAAGGGGGCAAATACTTTTTCATTATATTATATATAGTCCAGATTTATTCCTGGTCCTGTGGCTGAAGTGTAGTTTCTCTGTGTGTCTCCTCAGTGATGCTCTGGATGCTCTTGGACTGAAGCGGTACTGCTGCAGGAGGATGCTGTTGTCTCACGTCGATCTCATTGAGAAGTTACTGAACTACGCGCCGCTGGAGAAATAGCCCGGACTAAAACCCACAGCTTTCTTTCATCTGCTCCCCCAAACCCCTGTATATATAATGGGTCATGCTTTAGGCCCGGGGACTGTGCAGAGGACATGCTTTACATATACAGTAGATGTTCTGTTAATTGATTTAAGTAATGTTTTATAAATAAAGTGGTTAAATAAAGTGGGCTCTTGGGACTTTTCTTGCATGGCAACTTTCTATGGTAAAATATGCATAAATGCATGTTTCTGGATTCAGTATTAAGTTCTGTAGAAAATGCTAAAGAATATAATGACAGTATTACATCACAGTATCTTTAGTTATTTTTAAAACCAATTTTTTTTTTATTCTGTTGTGAAGGCAAAACAACATGGTTCCTGGAGAGCTGGATTAAGCTTCATCAAGCTTGTCTTTGCTATTGTAACATCAGGAAAAATGTCTTACCCAGCTCAAAATGTGCAAAAGACATGTAATAATTCTCTTAATTAATCATGGGTGTGTTTTGGATTTAATGTAAAGCAGACCAATCAGCATGTCGCTTACTATTCCCTTTAAGATCCAGGTGAGCTCTGAATTTGGAGGATTGCTATTTTAATGGTGCAGCTACCTGGCTGTGTCCAACACCTCTTAGCAGAAGATACTGACCTGCTCGTTCACACTGTGAGGGTGCACCAGCTGCTTATTTACAGACACTACACTGATATATATTTTTAAATTCTGTTTATTGTTGATGTAATAGTTAGGTTTGTGCACTGCTGTGTTACGAAGATAGCCTTGTAAAGAGAGCGTACGTAAACACACAAACCTCTCATCAGTTCATACCACAAAATTCAGAAAAGAAGATCAAGGAATGATTAAGGAAGATTAACACCCATTGTTTATATTAATAATTTATTTTTTTTGTCTGTAAGTTTAAAATTTTAGTGTTTATTGTATCTTTTTATATTTTTACAGTTTTCTTTCTTTACAGTATCTCATTTATTTCACTCTTGTTTCAGTTTCAGTATTTTTTTGTTACTAGGAGAACCTTTATATGCTTTGCCTTTTATTCTTCTGGAGTATAAACATGGAAGCCCACATTTAAATATATTTTATTAATGATTTAAATGAACTATTTATGGCTGAATGTGAGCAGTATGAAGGCGGATCATGGGCTGTTTTTTTAAGGTTTTGAGTGTACGAACGCTTTCGCTTCAAAATTCACAGTTTAATAAATGAAGCCCCTGAAAAGAACAAATACTACAAGACCAGCATCAAAATGGATCACACTGACCATGCTTCCCTCTGCAACTTTTATGGAAATGCTGATTTCATTTTCTAGCAGAACTTCCAGGCACACTGCCAAAAGTACTAGTCTGTCTTATATAATATTTAAATTTTCTGAGCTACTGACTTTTGGGTTTTCATTCAAAATAATTTTTTTTGAGAGGCACCTGTAGTTGACAGCTGGAATCACGTGTATTTACTGTACACATCAACAATGAGACATTTTTAAGGTATAGTTACTGTAAAATGACTTTAGACTGTAGAAATAAAAGTAAAAGGAGAAGACAGTTCCTCCAGATGAGCTGAGAGAGGTTCCCAGAGACAATAATCATTTATATTATTTATAATTATCATATAAATGTAAATATCCTCTCACCCAAACTATCACTCACACACACAGACAGACAGACCGACAGTACATCTCAGATAGTTGAATCCACTTTTTTATATTGTACAGTAGCATTTTGTTACAAAAATGTACACTGGAGAAAAAAAAGATTTGTGAACTTTTTAAACCGTGTTAAAAACAAAACAAAAACCATCGGCGAACCACAATATGACCAAACAGTCAGCAGCCACTGAAAATTTACATTCTGAACTAAAAGTTTGATTTCCTATACAGTACCATTTACACAGTGACGAGAGAATTACAGACGCTGCTGAAGATGAAATGTGGCTAAGACGGGATGCTAACAGTACTGGTGTTCAGCAGGAGGTGAGGATGGTTTGGTTTGGTGTGGGGTGGTGTTGGTCTCTCTGGTCCTCTGTTCCAACAGCTTTATACACACTTTCACTTCCACTGTTCATCCGTCCATCCGTCCACACCCTGAGCAGGATTAAGAAGAATATAGGTTACAGTGTTCAGTCACAGCACAGGGTTCACTGCTTTACAACTACAAACCATGACATCTCACACAACAGCAACAAAACAATTTGTTCATTTTACTTTTTATTTTCAGTCCTGAGTTAAGAATTAGAGCCTGAACAACAGCTGTAAAAATACATTATCCATTTCAGTTCATCAACTAGTAGAAAAGGAAGATTCTCTTTTAGCGCTTTTCCACCAAAATAACTCTGGTTCTTGAACCAGTTCCGGTCGGACTTATAAGAACCGTGGTGCTTTTCAGCAAACCGGCCCGCGTTTCCATCAGTTTTAATGGAATCATCAAAACCTCACATCATTAAATTCTGATCCGAAAAACAAACTGATCCATGACTTAAAATCTATATTATGATCTGATCCGTGAGATTTGTGAACCGTTACACCTGGTGATGATAGGCTACCGGTGTGGTAGATGGTGAGTTAATGAGGTGTTCCTACCTAGCGGTGTCTCTCTCTGTGCTCTCTGTGCCTCTCTCTGCCCCGGTCTCTCTCCGCGCTGGACGAGCGATCCCGGTGTCTCCGGGAAGATCCTTCCTCCGGCCAGCCCTGACCGTATGATCTCTCTCGCTCTCGGTCTCTCTCTCGACTCCTCATGTGCTCCCGGTCCCGCTCTCGAGACCGGTGCCTCTTTCTACAGAACAGAGAGAAGAACGCTGAAACGATCAGTGGGAAAACGGTATACTCTCAGTTTTCTGGTTCTGTGAAAGTGAAACAACATTATACGTTGATCATCACATGGAACCAAAAGTGGAACCATGTTAAGCCCCATTTTTTTTTTTTTTTTTTTTATAATTTTATTTCTACTTTTTTCCATTTTCTCCCCAATTCAGCACAGCCAATTACCCAACCCACTCACTAATACTCCCCCTATCAATAGTAATGCCCCAACACACCAGAAGGGTGAAGACTAGCACACATGCTTCCTCTGATACATGTGAAGTCAGCCACCTCTTTTTTTTAGAGCTGCTGCTGCAGCGTGTTTGGAGGAAAGCGCAGCGACTCTGTTCCGATACATCAGCTCACAGACGCCCTGTGCTGCAAACATCATCCTAGGAGTGATGTGGGGAGAAAGCGCCATCTACCCACCCGGAGGGAGCAGGGCCAATTTTACTCTCTCTGAGCGTCGGCAGCTTAATGGCAAAGCTGCATGAACTGGGATTTGAACCTACGACCTCCCGCTTATAGTGGCAGCGCTTTAGACCACTCGGTGCCCCCCGTCCCACTGTCTTTAAAACAGTATCTGCAGCCCAGTTATATCGTTAGATATTACTGTATTTTCCGCACTGTAAGGCGCACCTAAAATCCTTTAATTTTCCAAAAAATCATCAGTGTGCCTTATAATTCAAGTATGGTATGAATTCTACCAGTCAGGTTATAAGGAGCAGTAAAGCCAGTGCTTTGAGTTTCAGTTTAGGTCTCCAGCACCAAGGCTGGAACAGTATTAGCTTTAGCTGCTCACCACACTAAGCGCTAGCTTTTTTGCCATTCAGAGGTGAGTATTACCAGATGTAGCCTGCTGCTAACCCTGGATAGATAGCACTGCTGGAGCAGAATTAGCATTACCCACCAAGCGTGCTAGCTCTTTCATCGTTCAGAGGGGAGTAGATCGGACTCTAGCGTGCGCATTTACCGTGTTAAAACAAGCTACGTGGGACAAACTGCTAGCTAATATTGCCCTGGCTTACCAAAACACTCAAAGTTTTCTCAGTGTAGCACTGCTGGTGGTTAGCCTTAGTGGAAATCTGTAAATCTAAGCTTACTCTAATTTTTTTTCACTTTAACCACCCAATTTTCTATACTTAACCACCCAGAGGCAAGACTTGCTGAATTAGAAGGGAAACATGGCAACACCCCCGTTCCTGATCAGTGTCGCATAATGCTCTCCATAATAATTCAGTAAGACTTATGTACGAAAATTGACCAGAAAATAGACAATCTTTGAAAGTGCGCCTTATAGGACGAAAAATAAGGTAACCTTTAAACAAAGGCCTGTTTGAAACAAAATGACCTAACAGTGAACACACACACCTGGATCCGTACGACTTGCTCTCTATAGAGTACAGGCAGTCTTTCAGAGACTCTACCAGCGCCCTGCAGCGGTCATCAGCGTACACTCGAGACTGTTTGATCACGGCGATGGCCGTGAGGAGCGTCTCTATGGCCATGGAGACATCACCTGATGGAAACAAAGAAGGAAGATGAACAGTGGTAGGAACTGGAACCTATTATTTAAAGAGAATAAAATATTAAAATAATGAAGTGACCACAGCTTTACACATTTAAATATAAATCAATTATCTTAAGCAGGAAACATTCATCAGAACACAAGACTAAAGAGTCATTAAAAACTGCATCTTTGTCATGCGAGAAGACTAATCCAGCTCCATCAGAGTTTTAGTGATGAATATAAGAACCCAGGTAAGACCTGTAGTGGCTCCAGACATTGCTTTAGTGATGGCGCTGCTGGCGATGGTTCTGTTTCGGTTCATCAGCTCCTCAAACTCTCCATTTGGCCCAGAGGGGACATCACCCTCCCTGCTGGAAAACAACAGGATTTGTTAGTTTATTCAGAGTTGGAAGAACTAATCAGCTATCTATCGATATCGGCCAATTCCTATCCCAAATACAAAATCGTCCAACAACTCAGTAGATCCTGAGAGCTGGTCTGATCACATAATCCACATTTTGTGACTTGGTGCGTAACCCTGTTCCCCTACACATCAGCCTCCTGAGAATTTCCTGAGAGCTGGACAGTCTCTCCTGCAGGGAACCTGATGGGTCAATTTTACACTGATTTCACCTCTTCACGTGCATTCCTATCACATGCTCAGAAGAGTACTGATCTATCATCATATCAGCCTTCTTCAGTGGCCGGGATCTCATAAATATTACATTATCAATAAAGTATTAATGTCTTTAGCATGTGAAATGTTTAAGTGCCTTTAAATTAGGGATGTATGAAACATACTGTGGGGACAGGATGACTTCATCATATTCAAGTGAGGATGGATGGGGTAATTTATCGCGTGACTACGGCCGATAACCTCCGTTCCTCAGTAAGAGCACTGAATATGGGTTTAACTGGGTCTTCCAGCATGACAATGACCCAAAAACACATAGCCAGGGCAACTAAGCAGTGGCACAGTATAAAGCATTTCAAGGTCCTGGAGTGACCAAGCCAGTCTCCAGACCTGAACCCAAGCTTTGGAGGGAGCTAAAACTCAATGTTGCCCAACTACAGCCCTGAAACTACAGGAAACATCTGACCTCTGTAATTGCAAACAAAGGTTTCTGTACCAAATATAAAGTTAAATTTTTCTATTGAGTCAAATGCATATTTTCTGGATTTTAATTTAGATTCTGTCTCTCACAGTTGAAGTGAACCTACAATAAAAATTTACAGACCTCTCCATCTTTTGTAGGTGAAAAAAAAAAACATGCAAAATCAGCAGGGTATCAAATACATATTTTCCCCACTATATATATTATAACAGTAACAGGTAGAGAGACTCACCTGTGTCGACCGTAGCCGCTGCTGCTGTTGTGGGTGTCATGGTGGTGGTGGGGGAAGAAGGCAGGGTTGATGTGCAGGGAGGGGGCGTGTGTATTTGGGATGTGGGGGGGCGGTGTGTGTGTGTTGTGCATGTGTGGGGGCGGAAATAGGTGAGGGAGGGGTGGAGGCTGGAGGTGTGGTGGAGGGAAGGGGGGAGGGGTAAAAAAGGAGGGCAGGAGAGAGGGGGGTTTGGCTATCTGTGGCGGAGGGGGAAACATCGGCGGTAAGGGGGGCAGCTGGAGGTCAGCGGGAGACGAAATGGATGAACGACCATCCGGCTTTTCAGAATCTGATTTGGAGTTCGAGCGCTGAGGAATACCTGATCAGGACGACACACAAACACACAGTTACTTCAGGCTGTACAACGTGGACAAAACACTATTGTGATTACAGTAGTGTAAAAAAGCCTTTGCCTACTTCATGATTTCTTATATTTTTTGCATGTTGGCCAGACATTCTCCTTCAGGAGACATCAGAATACATGGTTCCATTCATCACAGCACTGGTTTGCTGGAGTCCCAATACTTTAGAAATGACTTTATATTCTTTTCCAGACTGATAGATCTCGGTTAATTTCTTTTTTATTTGTTCCTGAATTTCTTTGGACATTGGCATGATATCTAGCTTGAGTATCTTTTCGTCTACCTCGCTTTGTCAGGCAGGTTCTATTTAAGTGATTTATGATTGAGAGCAGGTGTGGCAGTGATCAGATCTGGCTGTGGCTAGAGACATTGAACTCAGGTGTGGTAAACCACAGATAAATTTTGTTTTAACTAAGGGCAAACACTTTTTCCACACAGGGCCATTTAGGTTAGATTTTTTTCCTCCCTTAATAACAAAAACCTTCATTTAAACACTGCATTTTGTTGTATTCGACTAATATTTAAATTTAACGTTTAAGAGTGACACACATGCAAAAAATATCGTGAAGAGGCTAAACTTTTTTTACACCACTGTATATTAGTGTGTATTGCAACAGAGAAGCACTTGTAAATATACTAAACTGCATATACAGTGAAAAACACATCAGGCACCTGAAAAGTCTTTTAGCATTAACAGTTCAGAAAAAAAAATCATTAATAGGAACATATTTGTCAGTCAATGTGTGCGTGAATACAAAGTATACGTACTGTGGCTTGCAAAATATTCATACCCTTAAACTTTTTTCACATTTTGTCACCTTACAACTTAAATCTATATTACTGAGATATTAAGTGATAGACCAACATAAAGTAGCACGTACTTGTAAAGTGGAATAAATGATTAGTAGAGCATTCTTTCACTGCAATTACAGTCTTTTGGGGTTTGTCTCTACCAGCTGTGCACATCTATAATCTAAGATTTTGCCCCATTCTTCTTTACAAAACACCTGAGGCTCAGCCAGGTTGGATAGAGAGCGCTTGTGAACAGCAATTGTCATGCCACAGAAGCTAAACAGGATTTAGGTCTTTTCTCACTGCGTCTAAACAGTATCATCGTTGAGAGTAGCAGAAGCAGCGTGTTCATCAGGCTACATTCAAATTACCAGGCTGAAGTGACCCAAATCAGATTTTAAGCTCAATGTGGCTCAGATCGGATTTTTTCATGGCTGCGTGAACGTGCCACATCTAAGTTTTTTCAAATTAGATTTGAGTCATTTTCATATGTGGTCCTAAATCGGATACATATTCGATTCATTTACATATGACATGAATGTCAGCGGTCAAATCAGAACCCCTGCTCTAACGCATCCAAGAAGAGCCTGAATTTGGATATGCATGTGTTGACAAGCTGATTAAGATTCAGAGCTGGCATCTATAGTGCAGCTCCCCTAAAGCTGCATGGTGCAGTAGCAACATTGTGACTTGTTTATATCTTGTGTTATTTTTCACCTAGTTAAACTAGACAAATCAAGTAACTGCTTAGAAATTCACTATTAACTGCGCACTCACGTTTTCTAGCCTGAGCCTCAAACACGGCCAGGTTCTGCCGCGTCGCGTAGCGGCACTCCACCTTCTCACCATTTATCTGACAGTGTGGGATTGAGTCCATTAACTGTTTCACAGACTCCTCTGAGGACACCACAATCTCTGCAAAACTGGAAATAACAAAGAAATATGCTTTAAATTTATGGTGATGGGAGCAAAGAGAGCAAGGATAAGAGAAATAAACTGAGCAAAAGAGTAAAAAAGAGAGAAAACTCACCCTCTAGACTGACCGTTAGCTCTGTTCTCTGCAAACTTAATATCCACAACATCTTTAACACCCAGTGTCCGCGCTACATTTACCAGATCTTTGTCTGAGGTCCACTGTAGGATTCAGAAAAGAGGGCAGACAGAGATAAACCTTGTTAATCTTAAAGGAAGCTCTACAGAAATATATACAATAAGGAACATAAGTATTTGAACACCCTGCGACTTTGCAAGTTCTCCCACTTAGAAATCATGGAGGGGTCTGAAATTTTAATCTTAGGTGCATGTCCACGGTAAGAAACTAAATAAAAAAAAAATAATAATAAAAAAAAAAAAAAACAGAAAATCATAGTGTATGATTTTTTAAAAATAATTTAATTGTCTGTTACTGCTGCAAAAAAGTATTTAAACACCTGAAAAATCCATGTTAGTATTTGGTACAGTAGCCTTTGTTTGCAATAACAGAGGTCAAACGTTTCCTGTAGTTTTTCACCAGGTTTGCACCAAACACTGCAGCAGGGATTCTGGTCCATTCCTGGTCCAGCCATGACCTATCTTTAATGCTCTAACTGAGGGAACAAGGTTGTTACCCAAAATCTCGCAAAACATGGCCCCTGTCATCCCATGTGCAGAAAAACACCCCAAAGCATGATGCCTCCACCCCCATGCTTCCCAGTAGGGATGGTGGTTTTGGGATGGTACTCATCATTCTTCGTCCTCCAAACACAGCGAGTGGATTTAAGACCAAAAAGTTTTATTTTGGTCTCATCTGACCACAGAACTTTCTCCAATGTCTCCTCTGGATCATCCAAATGGTCATGGGCAAACTTAAGAAGGGCCTGGATTTGTGCTGATTTAAGCAGGGGAACCTTCCGTGCCATGCATGACCTTAAACTTTGGCGTCTTAGTGCATTACCCACAGCATGGAGCCCCAGTCCGAGGGAGAATGACAGTCATGTTAAGCCTCTACTTTAATTTTCTAATAATTGCTACAACAGTTTATCTTTTTTCACCAAGCTGCTTGGCAATTGCCCCGTAGCCCTTTCCAGCCTTGTGGAGGTCTACAATTTTGTCTCTGGTGTCTTTGGACAGCTCTTTGGTCTAAGCCATGTTAGTAGTTGGAGTCTTACTGATTGTGTGGGGAGAACAGGTGTCTTTATGCAGCTAACAACCTCAAACAGGTGCTTCTAACTTGGAATAATAAGTGGAGTGGAGGCTAACAGGTCTCTGAGGGCCAGAATTTTTGCTGATCGGCAGGTGTTCAAATACTTATTTGCAGCAGTAACATTATTAAAAATAAATGATAAAAAAATCATACATTGAGATTTCCGGATTTTTTTTTTAGATTTTGTCTCTCACAGTGGACATGCACCTAAGATAAATTTTAGACTTCAAAGTCGCAGGGTGTTCAAACACTTATTTTCCTCACTGTATATGAAACAGCATGAACTAGACATGCTTCCAAAATATCAAAACACTCTTCAGTTTATATGAACGAATGGTTAACTGCTTACCCAGGAGAAGTTTCCCACGTAGACTGAGAACCGTTTGGACTTATCTGCTGTACAGCCTTTGTACGTGTAAACTACTTCCGGCTTGTTATCATCCTTAGTTGTCTCTGTTTCCTGCGGCCTCTCGCTGCCTACAGAACCGGTCACTACATCGTCATACAGAGCGTCGTTTTCCGTGGAAAGAATGTCACCAGTCTGCAGGACAGACATACAGAGTTTGTACAGTACAGATTGTGTAGCGCTAGGCGTGTGGTTATCACAGTTAATTTATGGGGGGCAATTACTCTTTCACACAGGGCCAGGATTGTTTGGATAGATTTATTCCCTTAACAAATAAAAGCATCTCTAAAAAATAAGTTTATTGTATTTACTCATGGTATCTTTGTCTGATATTAAATTTGGTTTGATCTGTAAGGGGGCAAATACTTTTTCATGGCACTGTGTATGTGAAGTTAGAATGCGCCTTTTTTTTTAAACCGTTACTGATTTAGCATCATCAGGTAGCCAGTGTGCTCTGGCTGCTGATGGAGAATCAGCATGACCTACTGTACTCTCTCTCTCTGACTCTGGCTGCTGATGGATAATCAGCATGACCTACTGTACTCTCTCTCTCTGACTTTGGCTGCTGATGGAGAAGCAGCATGACCTACTGTACTCTCTCTCTCTGACTCTGGCTGCTGATGGAGAAGCAGCATGACCTACTGTACTCTCTAACGGACTCCGGCTGCTGATGCAGAAGCACCATGACCCAGATCTGCCACTTTTGGATGATACTGACAGCACCTTAGACTGCTTGAGCATTTGGAAGCCCTACCGTAATGTCTTTAAACTAATTTCAGCTAACAGAGAATCATCATTTCCTCAGATTGCTTTACACCAGTAACAGCCTGCACTCCTCTTGTAACTTTTTGTACTATTGGAACATTGTTTTGATGAGAAGCTGACTGCATTCAGCACCCCATTAGAGGTCATTTTAAATTGCAGCAACTTGTCTGTGGTCATTATAAAGTGTAGTAATGTGTTTGAGGTGATTATAAAGTGTAGTAATGTGTTTGAGGTGATTATAAAGTGTACCAACGTGTTTGCTTATAAAGTGTAGTTTTGTGTTTGCTGTGATTATAAAGTGTAATAATGTGTTTGAAGTGAGTATAAAGTGTAGTAATGTGTTTGAAGTGATTATAAATTTCAATAAAGTTTTTGAGGTAATAAAGTGTAGTACAGTGTTTGAGGTGATAAAGCGTAGTAATGTGTTTTAGGTGATTATAAAGTGTAGTACCGTGTTTAAGGTGATTATAAACTGTAGTTAAGTGTTTAAGGTGATTATGAAGTGTGGTAATGTGTTTGCTGTGATTATAAAGTGTAATAATGTGTTTAAAGTGAGTATAAAGTGTAGTACCGTGTTTAAGGTGATTATAAACCGTAGTTAAATGTTTAAGGTGATTATAAAGTGTGGTAAAGTGTTTGAGGTGATTATAAACCGTAGTTATGCGTTTAAGCTGTTAATAAAATGTGGTAATGTGTTTGAGGTGATTATAAAGTGCGGTAATGTGTTTGAGGTGATTATAAAGTGTAGTAATGAGTTTGAGGTGATTATAACGTGTGATAAACTGAGGTAAATCCTCCATGCTGCTGCTGATCTTACCGCCTCCGTTTTCAGCTCGTCGTATATGTCGATTGGTTCCGTTGCTGCTGCCATCAGGATAACCCCCTCCTGCAGGCTCTGCTGGTGTGCACTGGATTTCTGGTCTAATAAACCGTTTTTTGTAGGATTAATCCGAATTAATGTGAAATGTGCGGTAATGAAACTTGGGTTTTCTGTTTACTCTCCTCACATCGCCTGTTCCCGCCTTTCCCTACAGAAATAGCACATTTCCCCCGCAGCCTGAGCTCAGCGCGCTTTATAATAATTATTATTTTATACAGTATTATACTGTTCCTTTATCCACACACACACATTAATCTCCCAAAATAATAAATAATAACAATATATAAATCTCTACAGCACTCGGCCATCAGTGACTTCTAAAACACAGTCCGGAGAGAAACACAGCCGCGGTGTAAAGGTTCCTCCACCTCACGCTTCGGCCTGTAACATCCCATATTAGGTTTATGAATCGTATGTTATAAACTGCATTTTAAAATGAAGCAAAAATAAATACGTTTTAAACTCATTCTGACTATTTACCCTGAAAATCCATTACTTAGTAAATATTCTTAACTTAAAAATTATCAACACATTTTTTCCCCACAGTTTTTCAATGAAAATAAGTACGATATATGTCTTGAGTATTATTATTTTTTTATATTCTTTTTGCTAACTTTAGTTTTTATAAACATTAATGTAATAATTCTACATCCATGCTGTTGTCTGTTGGAACTACCTCACAAACGCAACTTGTGTAAAGATCTTTGCATATAATATTAAGATTGCAATAAAAGAGTCAAGCTAAATAATAAAATTTTAATAAATTCATTATACATTCATTTTTAAAGTGTTGCTATTTATATAAAACTGGGAGTAAAATCTTTAATAATTAATAATATTTCATTAAACTGGAACTGTCCATGCAAAGCAAAGTCAACACTGTTGGCGTTTAATTTTCCCACCTGTATTATATAAACCCCACCCCTTCTACGCTACTATTGGATAAATTGCTTATAAGCGCGAAGAGTCAGCCAATCGCAACACAATGGCGGGATCTGGTTGACCAATTGAAGCGCAGGGCAGGTGGAGCGTTCCTGAAAACGGGTGGGAAGGAAATAGCGCGTGCTGAACTCGAGCGTGTTGTGTTTGAGTCCTGCCAGCTGGATTTTACTGACTTTTACACTCGCGATGTTTTCTTCCGCACTGACAAGGAGAGTGAGTACTTTATATTGGATTATATGGGAGTCAATTTAACATATATTACATTATCAGTGACATTACATTTGTGTAAAGTATAAAGGGATGAGTGCAGGTTAAGTAATGTAGGTTTAGAGCTAAGTGATACTGGTGTAGCGCTCTGTCTTTTGGGGTGCTTCTAGTTAGCTAGTTTAGTTAACTAGTTAGCTACTAGTAAGCTGTGTGTAAAGTGTAAATAAATTAATTTTATTAAGAGTGTTTGAACTCTCCACAGTGAGCTAGCTGCTGCTGTGTTTTGAAAGGGAAGCCGTGTTAAGGTCACTGTAGCGAGTGTTAGCCAGTTAGCATGGCAAGCTAGCACTAGCTCTGTTGTGAAATTGTCCTCTAGCTGTGTTCTTTAGACTAATTTTTAGAAGCATATTAGATCATAATATTTCAGTCGAAATTCCAGTCTACCCGTATCACTGTTTAAGGTCAACATCATTCACTTTCTGCTTTAATATAAAGTTCATTTTTGGTTTAATTTCGCGATTTCCAAATTGTAGTTTTCAGATTGAGACATTTCAACGTGGGTGAAGGTGAGCCGGTCCTGCTAAAAACTACAACACCCATAAAGTGCATAGTAAAGAACAGCGCTCCTGTTCCCGGTTGCATAAAACAGGTTTACTGTTTCCCTTAAGATTGCCCTAAACGACACTTTAAAGACCAGTGTGTTGCAGAAAAAAAACAAACAAAAAAAGTGTTTTCTTAAGGGAAATAATCATAAACCCTTAAATGTTTCCTAAATGATCAAATTTCCCCTAAATAATCCCTTAAGTGATGAACAAAGTCAATCAACAGCTTATTCAAATATAATTATTTACGGGACCAACAAACCTCAATTAATAACTGGGTGATGTTTATTTCTGAGGGATGTATTCATATTGAAAATAATAATGAAATTAATTTTTAGAGGGTTGTTACAGCTAGTAAGTGGCTATGTTTACAGTTGAGCTTTACTGCAGTAAATCCTCTTCCAGTTCCCTTTAGATTAGTGACTTGTCTGAAGGATTTTATACAACACACTTAAGTGATCCCCTTAGCTAAGGGGAAATTCTTCCTTAAGGTTTATACTTAAAGCAACCGGGCACTGGTCCTGGGAGCCCACTGCTCTGCACATCTTGCTTCAATCAATGCTTTTCCTGTTTTTAAACATCATTACCTCAGTAATGCAATGTTAGTTTGATCAGCTGTGTTGGTCACTTGGAAAACATTAAATGTTTCAGACAGTGGGACTCCAGAAAAGTTTGGTTTTCTTTATTCAGTCTTTGTGTTTTGTATTTTTCACTGCATGTAAATAAATCACAGTTTGAATGAACTTCTATGTCAGCATGGTACCTCCATCCACTACTCAATTGCACTACCCGGTGTCTTTGTGTCTCCCTGTATGGGAGTTTGGCAAGCATCGTAACAAGGACTACAAGGCTGAAGCAGGAAAACATTAGGGCACAATGTATTGTTCTGTAACTCTGATACATTAAAAAACAGGCAAATGATTCTGGTAGAACAGTAAAAGGTATAATGCCTTACATAGAGTACCAACATTACAGCATTAATACAGTAAACTGCAGTGATTGAATTGTTGGGGTGTGCGTTTTGAGACGCTGCAGCATGTAACGTTTCAAGAATCATCACCGAAGAACAGATGTGATTTTGAGAGTGCATTAAATGAAACTTTCTGACTTAAATTAAAATAAATGTAACCATAGATTTGAGTTAAATATTGAACATTCAATTTTTACTGACGGTAATCACATTCTCACTACAGTAATCCTGTAGAACAGTACTGATGTTGATCGTTTTCAGATGCTCTGTGCTGTTTGCCGGACGTCCCTTCGGTCTCCTGTCACAGCAGCAGTGGTGACCCGGGGGTACCGGGGTGATGCTCCAGAACCTAATCTGATAGAGATCCCCCTGCCGCCGTGGCAGGAGAGAAAAGACGAGTCTCTGGACATCAAGAGAAAGCGTCTGCTGTACGAGAGCCGAAAGAGAGGCATGCTGGAGAACTGCATCCTCCTCAGGTCAGACACACAGGCACTCGCACTGGCACTCGCATTTCTACTGGCACTTGAACTCACACTGGCACTTGAACTCATACTGGCACTCTCACCCACACTCATACTGGCACTCTCACTCACATTTATACTGGCACTTTTGCACTCCCATTGGCACTCGCCCTGGCACTATTACACTCATACTGGCACTCGCACTCACTTTGGCATTTTAACTCACATTTATATTGCCACTCATATTCTTTCATGTTCTTGCTGGCACTTGCACTGGCACTCTCACTCATACTGGCACTCTCACACACTCATACTGGCACTCGCATTCTCACTCACACTGACACTTGCACTCTCACTTACATTAATACTGCCACTTTTACTCACTTAAACTGGCACTGGCACTCATATACATACTGGCACTCTCATTCACACTAATACTGGCACTGGCACTCATACTGGCACTCACTGGTACTCTCACCCATAGTGGCACTTGAACTGGCACTCTCACTATAATTAATAAAATAAAATATTTGTACTGTATTGCCTAGGGCTGTGACGATAATTTTATTACCGCAATACCGCGGTTATGGGACGTCACCGCGGTGATGAGCTCATTACCGTCATTACCGCATTTTTTTATGGCTGTCAAATCTGATTGACTGCGTTTTGAGCGGTAGTAAAATGCTCCATATAAGCACAACTGTGGTGAATTCAGTATTAATATGTCAAGTGTAAGTCCTACACTATAGGGCTGTGCAATATATCAAATATATTTTGATCGCGATAGATATTGGTGTCAAACGATCTCAAAATTCATAATATCGAATATAAAATTTTTTGTCATTTATCTGTGCTGCAGCTGCACTGGCGCGGCAGCGAATGGGTTAAGCAAAACGCGGTGCGTGGTACTCATTGAGGTCCTGCTCACTTCGTCTCCATTGAGGCTGCTGAAGAGAGTGAAGATTAGCAGCACTAATATTGGCTCGGAAATGGAAGCTACAGGGCAGGCTCAGTAAGTTGAGAAAAAAGGAAGAAAAAGACTCAGAACAGAAGAGAATCATCTGCAAGATTTGCCGGAAAGTGGTGTCTGCACCTCTCGCCAACACATCAAACTAATTCACCCACCTCAAGGTAAACCATAGAGCCATGTAAGGTGTTCCGTGGTCACATTTTGAGAAAGTAAAATATATTAATTCATTGTCTGGCTGCTGGCTGTTCTGCGTGAGCACCGCGGAGAACGCGCGGCATTGCGCCTCAGTCTTGGTAAAAATAGTAAGGTTGGTTGAAGTGTAGTTCAAACAGCAAAGCAATGATATAAAACTATAACCACCATCTTTACTGAAATGTTGTTATCTGACCAAGTCTGAGGTAAAATGCGCTGCGCCTTGTCTCTTTCACAGCACGCGGAACTGAGTTCAGAACCGCTACAAATATAACCATATGAAACTCAGTTCAGATAAATAAACTTCAGATGAGTAAGGACACGTAAAGTGAAACAAAAATTGTCAAACATAAAGGACAGGTTTCTATTATTTTAAAATGGAACTAATGTCTTTTTTTTGGTCGGTTGTCTCTTGCGAGCCGATTTCTTAACGTCACGACATTTTAATCAACATATTATATGACGCGGGTCCCGTCAGGATATCTTGCGGCACAGACAGAACTGAATTGTTATTGGCGGGAACAGGAGTTTAATCAATCCAGAGGATGTGGGAGCACATTAATAAATAGTTAAGAAAATTGTAATAATCACGCAGTGATTCTCATGCACGCAACAAAAAAAACCCTAAGCACAAAAAAGGAGCGGAGAATGGACCGACACGCGCACACACACACCGATTTTTTTTTTGTAATGTGGTAAGAAACGTGACCGCGCGCGGTTTTAATAAATATTTTTTTTAATTTTAAGCACTAAATGTAATTTATTAAATTTATTTAGGACCGCGGGGCAGGTGCGGCAAAACTGTGTATGTGGCGGGCTGATGCGGGATTAAAAGAAGGATTTTTTTTGCGGAACGGTAACGGGACAAAAAAGAAATGATGTCTGAATTAATTTCCTCCAATCGAATATAATTTAACATGGTTTAAGAATATAAAATAATTTATAAACAAACGAAATATTTAATATTGAGCTAATAGCCCAAGTGCAAAAATACAAAATCTGTAATACTCTGCACTGCACAATTCAAACGAAATAGCCGTAACGCAGCTGCGCTCCTGCCCTGCGATGCAGCCGAAGCCTGGGCAGCAGCAGAAATTCTGGGGTGAAAACTACATAACTACACAACATAAGGATACATAATGCACTCCAAATATTCAGGAGGGAAGTGAAATAAATGATACTGTACAGATATAATCTGTATCTAGTAGATATTTAATGAGAAATAAGAAGAGTGTGAATAAAAAAAAAACAGACGCCTATCACAGACTTCTTGAGCCTTGAGCCCGAACGGCCCGAGGAAAGGGGTGAGAAATATATTTTTTTCGGGGCCGGGGGTCAGTGGAAAATTTTGCTGTGGATTAATTCGTCTTTTTTTTTTAAACGAATATTAGAATATTCGCTACCAATTACTGCCGAATATCCTGAGCTCAAAACCGCTATTCGGGCCAGCCCTAAAATAGATCTATGGATGGAGAAGGGGGAGGCGGACAAGCTCCTCCTTCAAAAAGTCTGCACGGAAAAAGACAGGTTAGCTGTACAATGACGAATTATACAGGCAGCATATGTTCACTTGTTATGCTGTATTTATGGTTTATGTAGAAGTTGTATGTAGGCTGTATGGTTTGAAGAATAAAGATTTGTTACCAATAAATTTGCGGTCTCGCGGTTAACCGCAATATCGCGGTGATGCGTTAGTTTTTTACCGCGGTTATAAAAAATCAATACCGCCCCAGCCCTAGTATTGCCACACTTTCAGAGCTGTATAAAGTATTAGAGACCCAGGCTTCAAAAAAAGTGACTTGAGTAGAAGCTGAAGTGTTCTTTAAGCTCTGCACTTAAGTAGAAATTTTAAAGTATTAACCATTATTTGTACTTGGGTATTGCAGTAGTTCATTGTAAAAGTACAGAACTGTGTTATGTAGCTCTTAAAAGATCAGTTTGATTCACTCAATAATGAGCAGCTTTATCAAACCTGGTGACAATGCAAAGCATCTACGGCTCTGGCTTTGAAATATATATATTTTTTATAATTGTAATGATTTTCATTAAATACATAACCCTGAAACTTACACTTTCATTCCTCAAAACCCTGAAACTTACACTCTTTTCTCCTCTCTGTTTTTTCAGTATTTTTGCTAAGCAGTATCTGGAGAGCATGAGTGAAGCTCAGCTCCGTCAGTATGACAGGCTCATCAATGAGCCGAGCAACGACTGGGACATCTACTACTGGGCTACAGGTGAGAAATATATGGTGTACAGTGAGTGTAATTGGGTGTGCTTATATTGTGTGTACATAATGTCCAGAGCTCTTCAATCATGCAAGCATTGACTCATCAGGTTATCTCAGTGCTTTCATAGCATTAAAGTCACTGTTAGGTAAAGTAAATAACATTTGATTATCTAGTTCTAATGACATCTGTCAAGGAGTTGATATATTATGCAAAAAGTGAAAAGTCTGTTCTTGAAGTTCACCTGTCAATAGCAGAGAAAATACTCAGATGACTGGGTCAGAAAATCTTCAGACATTTGTCAGGACTTGTGGGGTGTTCCTAGTATAAAGTAGTAGTCCCTAGCACCAAAAAGTAAGGACAACTGGTCAGCTCAAAATTTATGTAGGCTTTTTTACTTTGCTCTATTAGGAATTATTCATAAATTCATTTTGTTTTATATCCAGCCCCAAATCATTTATTCCAGTGCATTCCTTTTTAAAACATCAGCTTCGGATTTATTTTGAGACTCCAATGATTATAATAGGGAGAATACTGTCTCTGTTATTCCTAAAGTTTAAATTGCAATTTGAGCCAACTCTAACCCATGCATCTCTAAGAAGTGGACTGAGGCAGTAGAGGAATGTTATAGGGTTTTATAACAGTAAACACACCGTGTTACACTGTTCTCTCAAGCATTTACCTGAGTTACATAGTGCAGAAACTTCTGCGTGGATCACTGAAAACACTATTCTCCTTAGTAAATGTCATTGGAGCACCATCATGAATTTAAAGCTGTTGTTTTAAAGCAAAATGCTACATAATTTTTCTCTAAAGGATCTGCTTTGGGTCAGAGCTGTTTTGGCAGTACGAGCAGGATCTACACAATTTTAGGTTTTATTGTTATGATTGACTGTTTTTTTTTTTTGTTGCTGTTGCAGAAGCGATGCCGACTCCAGATGTGTATCAGGGAGATGTAATGGATCTGCTGAAGGAGTTCACAAAAAACAGACAGATGGAGCAGAGGCTGGATGCACCAAACCTGGAGTACCTCGATAAAAGCCAGTGAAGCCTGTCAACTTACTGTCCTGTCAACTCCAGGGGGTGCCAGTACAAGGTTAAGATGCCTTGCCAATCAGAACCCTATTAAAGGGGTAGTTTGGACAAATATGTTAAAAGGAATATGCTAAATAGCATAATGAGCTAATGCTAATTGATGGCTACTAGCTTCTGTTTCTTATTAGCAGCATTTAGCATATTTGGCCAAATTGTTCCTTAATGCTCACATTTGTCAACAAAATGCAGATCAGTTAAAAAATAAATTAATTTCCTGTTTTAGATTAAAGGAATGTGTAAATCTGTGTGACTGCTCTGAGCTGAGTGGTGCAGTTTCGCTGTTGATATCTGAGAGAAAGTGACTATTATAATTCTTATTATTTCTTTTATTGATTGTGTACAGTAATTATGATATGAAACTATATAGTAGTATATTAAAAGGTATGCTTATCAATGACTAATGTCTGTTTTTCTAAATTGCTTGCTGTAAAAAAAGACTGTCTATTTCACTATACACTATAAGGTCTGCTATCCAAAAAAAATGTTTTTTGGGGCATTGCTATGAGGGATTGATTAAATTCAGCATGTTCAGTGTGTTAGTAAGATCAGGATGTTGGATGATGATTACCACCCCATCTCATCCCAAACTTCCCAACTCATCTTATCCATTAGTATTGGATGCAGCTCAATCATTCCAGAGAACACAGTTTTACTGCTCCACATATCAGTACCCCTCTAGCTAATCCATGCCTGGCATTAGACAGTCCTGTTCTATTTGCAGGACGAGACTGTGTGTGTGTGTGTGTGTGTGTGTGTGTGTGTGTGTGTGTTAAAAAGGGGTGCTCACAGAAATTTGGACAAACTGTAGGATATGGGTGGCTGCAGTGTATCAGACTCCCTCCACCAGCAGGAGCTGCTACCCAACCTACAACCCCTGGCAAAAATTATGGAATCACTGGCCTCGGAGGATGTTGATTCAGTTGTTTAATTTTGTAGAAAAAAAGCAGATCACAGACATGACACAAAACTAATGTCATTTAAAATGGCAACTTTCTTGCAGTAACGGTTAATTATTTAGACCAAGCAGAGGGAAGAAATTATGGAATCACTTAATTTTGAGGGAAATATTATGGGATCACCCTGTAAATTTTAATTCCCAAAACTAACACCTGCATCAAATTAGATCTGCTCGTTAGTCTGCATCTAAAAAGGAGTGATCACACCTTGGAGAGCTGTTGCACCAAGTCGCGAATCTGCATTGGGAAAGGTGAGAATGCTGGAACTTTTGTTTGGTGCCGTTTCAATGAGATTACTGCCTGAAGAGAACATGCAAATTTTCAAAGTCATTGATGTTATGGGGCTGCATGTCAGGTAAAGGCACTGGGGAGATGGCTGTCATTACATCTTCAATAAATAAATAAAAACACATTATGCATTCCACCATGTGATATTCATCGAATAATTAGCAAGTCAGTAGTCTACAATTTGTGCAAAGTTGTGAAAATATAAAATGTTGTATTATAGATTTATCGAAAAGATCCGAACGACAAACTAAAAAGAATCTGAGCTGCATAAATAATAATTGTCCTCCAGGGGGCAACACAGCCACACAGCCAGCCTGCTGCATCATGTCTTTTTGAAATATTATAACAATATCTGGAACATTATAAACCCATTTTACTATTTTCAGGCCTCTGACCCACAGCTGGCCTTTCTGAATACTTAATAAAGCTGTAAAACATACAGCATATGACAGAACCTCACCACCAGCTGAATCATAAACCACTGTGGCCACTTTATTAGAAACACCACCCTCTGTGGCCACATTATTAGAAACACCTTACTTGTGCTTCCACTTATTGTGGCCACTTCATTAGAAACACCTACCTTGTGCTTTCCCTCACTGTGGCCACTTTATTAGAAACACATACCTTGTGCTTTTCCTCACTGACTGGCCACTTTATTTGAAAAATTTGTTTTGTGCTTCCCCTCACTGTGGCCACTTTATCAGAAACACCTCGCTTGTGCCTCCCCTCAATGTGTCCATTTTATTAGAAACACCTTCCTTGTGCTTCCCCTTACTGAATGGCCACTTTATTTGAAACATCTGTTTTGTGCTTCCCCTCACTGTGGCCACTTTATTAGAAACACCTCCCTTGTGATTCCACTCACTGTGGCCACTTTATTAGAAACACCTACCTTGTGCTTCCACTCTCTGTGGCCACTTTATTAGAAACACATACCTTGTGCTTTTCCTCACTGACTGGCCACTTTGTTAGAAACATCTCGCATGTGCTTTCCCTCACTGTGGCCACTTTATCAGAAACACCTAGCTTGTGCTTCCCCTCAATGTGGCCACTTTATTAGAAACACCTTCCTTGTTCTTCCCCTCACTGTGGCCACTTTATTAGAAACACCTGTTTTGTGCTTTCTCTCACTGTGGCCACTTTATCAGAAACACCTAGCTTGTGCTTCCCCTCACTGTGGCCACTTTATTAGAAACACCTCGCTTGTGCTTCTCCTCACTGTGGCCACTTTACTAGAAACACCTTCCTTGTGCTTCCCCTCACTGTGGCCACTTTATTAGAAACACCTGTTTTGTGCTTCCAATCACTGTGGCCACTTTATTAGAAACACCTTACTTGTGCTTCCACTTATTGTGGCCACTTTATTAGAAACACCTACCTTGTGCTTCCCCTCACTGTGGCCACTTTATTAGAAACACCTACCTTGTGCTTTCCCTCACTGTGGCCACTTTATTAGAAACACCTACCTTGTGCTTTCCCTCACTGTGGCCACTTTATTAGAAACACCTCCCTTGTGATTCCACTCACTGTGGCCACTTTATTATAAACATCTGTTTTGTGATTCCACTCACTGTGGCCACTTTATTAGAAACACTTCCCTTGTGCTTCCACTCTCTGTGGGCACTTTATTAGAAACACCTGTTTTGTGCTTCCCCTCACTGTGGCCACTTTATTAGAAACACCTACCTTGTGCTTCCCCTCTCTGGCCACTTTAAGATGGAGTCTGAGAGAAGCTCCTGATTGGCCGGCAGGTCCGTGAGGGGAGCTGTGTGGTACCTGGCCTACAGGTGAGACACAGCTTTAAATAGCGCAGAGACCCGTCGTGCAAACGCTCTGACCTCTCCACCACCATCTGTCTCTGTGGAGATCAGACCGACCGCACCTCCATCACACTCCTCTACACCCACATCTAATCACATTAATATCAAGAATAGATTTCTGAAAACATAAAAATCAACAATTCATATCCAAAATGTAGCAGTAATTACACAAAAATATGCAGCATGAATTTAAAATCATATTAATATTTAGCACAAAGCTTTAATAATAAAATTTAAGTATTAATATCCAGAGTTAATTTTTTTTCTGAGTATTAATTTGATTTATACAATTATAAAGAATTGTATTCAGTGCTGCTTGACAGTAAAGTGGTCAATAACAGTGTATTCTTAGAAGTTTAGTTTTGTAGTATTACAGTTATTAGATTACAGTACAGTTTAGATTAATAGTGATTAGTTATGTATAGAAATTTAATGGAGTGTGTATGTGTGTGTGTGTTTATGGTGTAAATGGAGCTGCATATTGATGCCTCGCCTGCAGCCTATTTGGTGTGTGTTTTTCTCTCGTTCGCCCACGCTCACCCACTCGCTCTCTCATTTCCCTCTGACATGTTCCTGTCATCCTCCAGCTCGCTGTGTGTGTGTGTGTGTGTGTCGTGACAGCCATACGCTTCATCCATTGCCCTCTTGTCCCTCCCTCTCTCGCTCTCGCTCGCTCTCTCTTATTCTTTTTTTTTTTTTCTCTCTCTCTTCTTTTCCCTCTCTGGTTTCAGTGGCACCTGTCAGACAGTGGTATATATTAGGCAGCGAGTGAGCAGTTGATTCCTAAAGTTGGTTTGTTGTGGGCTGTTTCCGGTATGCAGTGGTCAGTATACCAACAGTGTCCAAGGAAGGTCAACCAGTGAACCCGAGACAGTATAATGGGCACCTAAGACTCAGTGATGACCGTGGAGGCTCCGCCCACTTCACAACTTACAGGACTTAAATGATCTGCTGTAATGTTTGTCTTGTTGCCAGGAACCACAGAACACCTTGAGAAGTCTCATAAAGTCCATACCCACATGGGTCAGAACAGTTATGGCAGCACAGGGAAGGGGAGCTTTGCAATACTGGGCAAGTGGTTTTAATGTTTTGAGTGATCAAATTTCTCCTGAAAATAAGTCAACACACAGTCATGTAAATTTATTTAGCTGAGTACACCTCACAGTGTACATCTCCAAATTTGCCCAGTTGTGTTGTTGCTCCCCAAGGGAGGTGTGTTAAATTTGGTGTTTCGTGTTCTGGATATTTAGCATGGCACCTCATGGCAAATAACTCTCTAAGGATGTGAGAAACAAAATTATTGCACTACAACTGCGCACTCTCTCCACTTTTAGACTCCTTGGCCCGTTTTTCTGCACTACAACTGCATACCCTCTCCGCTTTTAGACTCTTTGGCCCTTTATTCAGTGCTATAACTGAGCACTCTCTCCGCTTTTAGACTCTTTGGCCCGTTTTTCAGCGCTATAACTGAGCACTCTCTCCTCTTTTAGACTCTTTGGCTCGTTTTTCTGCGCTACACCTGCGCACTCTCTCTGCTTTTAGACTCTTTGGTCTGTTTTTCAGCGCTATAATTGAGCACTCTCTCCGCTTGTAGACTCTGTGGCTCGTTTTTTTGCGCTACAACTGCGCACTCTCTCTGCTTTTAGACTCTTTGGTCTGTATTTCAGCGCTATAACTGAGCACTCTCTCCGCTTTTAGACTCTTTGGCCCGTTTTTCAGCGCTATAACTGAGCATTCTCTCCGCTTTTAGACTCTTTGGCTCGTTTTTCTGCGCTACAACTGCGCACCCTCTCCGCTTTTAGACTCTTTGGCCCTTTATTCAGTGCTATAACTGAGCACTCTCTCCGCTTTTAGACTCTTTGGCCCGTTTTTCAGCGCTATAACTGAGCACTCTCTCCGCTTGTAGACTCTGTGGCTCGTTTTTTTGCGCTACAACTGCGCACTCTCTCTGCTTTTAGACTCTTTGGTCTGTATTTCAGCGCTATAACTGAGCACTCTCTCCGCTTTTAGACTCTTTGGCCCGTTTTTCAGCGCTATAACTGAGCATTCTCTCTGCTTTTAGACTCTTTGGCTCGTTTTTCTGCGCTACAACTGCGCACCCTCTCCGCTTTTAGACTCTTTGGCCCGTTTTTCTGTGCTACAACTGCAATCTCGCCGCTTTAAGACTCTTTGGCCTGTTTCTGACACCTAGCGTTCAAACTTTGAATCTCACATTATAAAAACCTGCTTAACAGCGGGCCAACTTTCATTCTATTTTTAAAATACCTCGCGGGCCACTCCAAAAAAGGAAACGGGCCGCAATAGGTATAGTAAAATGTTAGGTGTATACTCACTTTTATAAGTTTATATGTGGGTAAAAGTGTGTAATTGTGTTATAGAGTACATTTAAGAAAAGGTCCTCTGTTGACCAGTCTGCTGCAGAGGAGGTGAGTTAAGGTCAGCCTGTGGATCTCAGCAGGACCTCACCTCCCACAAGCTCCTTCTCAGCTCTCAGGATCTCACTGACAATGATGAATACACTTCCCTTTATAGCACAGTGTTGTCACAGAGACAAAGCACACACACCACCTTGTTGCTGAAAGTGTGTGTTTGTAGCAACAATGAATGTGTCTTCCAGCTTCTGAATCATTTGGAAATGCCTACCATACAGGAGCATTTCGTAGACTGTTGCACATCTGTTAATGCACTAATCATCACCCCCCTATGCCTCATTTATTCCTGACCACCATCGGACAAACGCTGACCAGTTTACCATTAGAAACTAAACTAAAAATAAAATAAATCCTTAAAGAATTAGACATAAAAAAGCCCCTGCTGTCTGCTTAATAGTCGCACAAGTCCATTCATGGTTGGGTGCTGGTGCTTGCCTTCCCCTGGAACAGGCTCTTCCCTCTGTGTGAACTCATCAGTAATTACCACAATTCTTCTTACCCCCCTTTTATCTTTCCTTACTTTCTGTTTTCTTGTGTATTGAGATGTTTCTGTTCCTACTGTTCCTTCCAAGTGCTGCCCATCGCTCTCCACTACGCTGTTTCTCACTGCAATACTGTCCTGCTCTCAATGAAGACATTACTCTTAACTATCTTATTGCTCTCCTGTTCTTGTGTTATATGTTGCGCTAGTCCCGACCAGGAGAGTATGAGTTGCGAGATGGGTTGTGGCCATGTATCTCTGCAAAGCTGCTGTGTCACACAGTTCTTTGTGAAAAGTGTTGTATAAATAGATGAGAATTTAATTCAATTGAATTGAATATAAAGCACATCATGTAAACATGTAGTTAATAAATAACCACTACAGAGGCATTAGTTGGTTTCTTCTTTTTATATACACATTTATATCTATATACACTGTACAGTTATGCCAAAATAAATCATCAACATGTCAAATTATATTGTGCACATCACATACTGCAGGAGTGGTACGGGGGACCTAGAGAACAGGATGGGCTTCATCATCAGAACAACACTTCATTTAAAACACACACATACACACACACACACACACATACAAGTATATATAAAAAGTGGGAAACTTGGCCTTCACCATTTCTGCCAATATATATCCCCCCTAAACCTCTCTTCACCTTTTCTGACTTTTAGACCACACACACACACTGACCCACACACTCATCCACACACACACTCATCCACAAACACAACGACCCACACACACACACTGACTCCCACACACACTCATCCACACACAAACACACACACACACACACTCATCCACAAACACAACGACACACACAAACACACACACTGACCCCCACAGACCGACCACACACACACACAGACCCACACACAAACACACACTCTTCCATGCACACACTCACCCACACACATCGGCCCACACATTCACTTATCCACACACTCATCCACACACAAACCGACTCCCACACACGCCGACCCACACACACACTCATCCACACACACTGACCCACACACACTCATCCATGCACACACTCACCCACACTTACTCACACACACACACCCACACACACACACACTCATCCACACATACACTCACTCATCCACACTCTGACCTACAGACACGCACATACACTCATCCACACACACCGATCCACACACACATACAATCATCCACACACACACTGACCAACCCACACACAAACTGACCCACACTTATTCACACACAGACCAACCCACACACTTCCCCACTCATCCACACACACACATCGATCCACAGACTCATTCACACATATTCTCATCCACACAAACACACACACACACACACACACACAAACCGACTCCCACACACGCCGACCCACACACACACTCGTCCACACACACTGACCCACACACACACACATTGACCCACACACACACCGGCCCAAGCACACACTCTCCTACTCACACACACCCACACACATCGACGCACACACACAGATATGCCCATTTAAATGCTGGTTGTTTTAGAAGGTCAGGACACAGAGAGCACAGCTGTATAAGGGAACGTCTTGAACCCAGAGTCCAAATGAAATTAGCACAGCTGCTTCTTCCTGTTAGCGCCCCGTTCACCTGCAGGGGGCTCACACTTCACACTTCATACTGAAGTGGACTTTCTTATTTACTCTCACCCTCTCGCCTCGACACTTTAGCACCCTCCACTGCCGCGGGGCTTCGCTTAGAACACACAAACCCAGTCAGACCCACACCTCCCGGGACACACAACACTATGCCTGAATGTTCCTGTTCAAGTCACATTTCTGAAATATGGTCAGCCGTAACGTTAAAACCATTAACAGGAGAAGTGATTAACCGATTGATTATCTGTTCCCGTGGGCACCTGTCGAGAGGTGGGTATACACAGCTCAGCGTCCCGGTGCCAGATACCACGGTTAACTTCTGATCATCAACATCAACAACACTGATACGTCTGAACATCTAGAATTCATGCAACTTTCACGTCGAGCCGAGGGCAAAAAAGAGCTCGAATAGAGGCTTCAAAATGGCTTTGAAGAGAAGAGAAAATGAACAGCAGCAGTGAGTGAGGGGTTCAGTAGCAAAAAAAGAAGTACAGAGCTGTAGATTTTTCTAAACGACAAAAAGAGCCATTTTATGATCAATGAACAGCTCAATATTTAACTGTAATTCAGAATCCTATTTCCAATTTTTAACTTTAATTCAGAATCCTATGTTTTTTTTTTTACATGGCTGAGCTGTGTTAGTAATGAAGAAGCGTCCAAATTCATTGTGTTTCTACCACTAATTAATAAACTAAACCATCTCTCCTCTCGTCCAGGCCTCTCGATGTGTCAGAGCTGTTTTGCTGGCATGAGGGGGACTAACACCATTTGAGGCAGGTGGTTGTAATGATATGGCTGATCAGTTTATATCTCTATATTTAGTTAGGATTTAAATAATGATTGGCATTTGAAGATAATAATAGGAAAATAATTTGAATTATTGTTATCAGAACTATTATAAATGGTATTTTACCACTGCAGTAATAATGATTAGTAATTAGAGAATGATCATTACCATAATAATCATTGTTACCGGTATTATTATTATGTGTATTATGATCATTATGATCAGACTGTAGTTGTTGACCATATATTTTTGTCTTGTATTTTGGAACAGTGTGATTCTCTTTCTCTGTTTTTGGTTCACTTTGGTGTGTTTTGTCCTTTAAGCACTTTGTGTGTGTGTGTGTGTGTGTGTGTGTGTGTGTGTGTGTGTGTGTGTGCTTGTCAGAGCTTGTTAGGGTCAGAAGGTTGTCGCTGACGTCTGGCAGAGACACTCAAATCTAATGTCTGCATCTCACCCGTCCTGCCTGCCACTTGTAGCATCACAGCACAGGCCAGGCAGACACATACACCTAACACACTGAGAGTGAGTGTGTGTGTGTGTGTGTGTGTCTCTCTCTCTCTGTTAATTTCTCTTATTAGTTTCACAATCAGTGTGTGTCAGTATTGCTTATTAGACTGTATGTGTGTGAGATAGAGAGAGAGAAAGAAAGAAAGAGAGAGTGTGTGTGTGTCAGTATTGCTTATTAGAGTGTGTGTTTATTAGAACAGTAGACGTGGGCGTAACTGAGGAAAGGTCACGACCCTAAATGCCGCTGTGGGTCATGTGAAATGACATGTTTAAACTGCACGTCTGTAGCTGTACCGCACACATCGCTGAACCCTGCTATCCAGACCAGTAGAACCCAACGGGCATCTGCTGAACTGAGTACATTATTTTAAATATGCCTACTACGGTAATAGTAATATTACTATTGTTAACTTTATGGTATTTATGGTAATGAATATTTCAGTATGTTTAAATATAATTCTGAACACTTTTATGATGCTTGAACCGATATTTCAAATCTACTGAGAACAACAAATAATCATAAAATTATAACCTACTAAATCATGTAACTATGTAATAATAAATAACAAAATTGCTGAGTAGCATCACAGCGACTCGGTTTCGATACATCAGCTCACAGATGCCTCGTGCTGATTGACATCACCCTAGGAGTGATGAGAGGAGAGAGCATTGAGAGGCCAATTGTGCTCTCTCAGGGCTCCGGCAGCTAATGGCAATCTACATAAACTAATTTCATTCCATTTTTATAAAATTCTAAAGAAATTATTGTCACACTGCAAAATACATTGTATCACAAAAGTGAGTACGCCCCTCACAATCCTGCAGATATTTAAGTATATATTTCATGGGAAAACACTGACAAAATGACTCATTTGACACAATGAAAAGTAGTCTGTGTGCAGCTTATATAACAGTGTAAATTTATTCTTCCCTCAAAATAATTCAATATACAGCCATTAATGTCTAAACCACCGGCAACACAAGTGAGTACACCCCCTAGTGAAAGTTCCTGAAGTGTCAATATTTTGTGTGGCCACCATTATTTGCTTAGAGTTTACCAGAGCTTCACAGGTTGCCACTGGAATGCTTTTTCACTCCTCCATGATGTTGGATTTTGCAGATTTTGGAGACTTTGCGCTCCTCCACCTTCCGCTTGAGGATGCCCCAAAGATGTTTTATTGGCTTTAGGTCTTTAGGCCTTTTCAATAAAGCAGTGGTCATCTTAAAGGTGTGTTTGGGGTTATTATCATGCTGGATCATGCTCTGCTTCAGTATTTCACAGTACATATTGGAGTTAATGTGTCCCTCAATGAAATATACAGTAACTCCCCAACACCTGCTGAACTCATGCAGCCCCAGACCATGGCATTCTCATCACCATGCTTGACTGTAGGTATGATACACTAATCTTTGTACTCATCACCTGATTGCAAACTAATTTTAATCTCATCAGACCAAAGGACATGGTTCCAGTAATCCATGTCCATCGTTAACATGTCTTCTGTAAATTCTTTGTGGGCTTTCTTGTGTACAGACTTTAGAAGAGGCACCTGCAGGCTTAATGCAGACCAATTTGATGTAGTGTGCAGCGCATGGTCTGACAGGCTGACCCCCCACCTCTTCAATCTCTGCAGCAATGCTGACACAAAGGCAGCATTTGGACATGACACTGAGCATGTGCACTGAGCTTCTTTGGACAACCAACGTGAGTTCTGTTCTGAGTAGACGCTGCTCTTTTAAAACGCTGGATGATCTTGGCCACTGTGCTACAGCTCAGTTTCATTGTGTTGGTGATCTTCATGTAGAGCAACAAATCGTCTTTTTAGATCCTCAGAGAGTTCTTTGCCATGAGGTGCCATGTTGGAATTTTCAGTGACCAGTATGAGAGAATGTGAGAGCTGTACTACAAAATTAACCACACCTGCTCCCAATGCACACCTGAGGCCTAGTAACACTACTGAGTCACATGACATTTAGTGGTGTATTCTCTTTACATGGGTGTACTTACTTTTGTTGCCGGTGGTTTAGACAATAATGGCTGTATATTAAGTTATTTTTAGGGAAGAATAAATGTACACTGTTATATAATAAGCTGCACACAGACTACTTTTCATTGTGTCAAAGTGTCATTTTGTCAGTGTTTTCCATGAAAAGATATACGTAAATATATGAAGAAATGGGAGGGGTCTTCTCACTTTTGTGATACAATGTAAATGTAGCAGAAAGACTGGCAGCTGCCCACTGGATTCCACCATAAGTGAATTTGGAGCTGACAGATTGTAGCTGTTTTCTAACAATATAAAAACACACTGAAATGACTAAAATCTACTAGGGATGCTAGGGACGTTTTCATCTGAAACCAAAACTGAAGAAAATGAAACATTTATCTGAAGGACAAATACAGAATAGGGTTTCCTGCAGGTTTTTGACCATTTTGTAAATGTTTCTCATTTTTTTACCGTTGCATAATAGCACTAAAGATATTTTGTCTTGCTTTTCAAAGAAAACAATTACTGAACTGGAAATGAAAAACATTTTTTGAACACTGAACATTTTTTATATCCCAGCAGACAAAGGAACACATCACAGTACTGTTCTGTATGGATTATTAGGAATTTTCTCTTATTCAGCCGAACACTAAAAAGTGCTTTTTTTGGGTGACTTTTTGCATTTAACTATAGCAAAATAATTATAACCAAATATTGGTGCATCCAAATATGTCTACAGCACTGGGGGGTGCGATACTGGCAGTGTAACAGACTGAAGTACTCTGGAGTATCGCTTTAATGACAGTGAGATTTTACTTCATTTTAAACACAATGACGAACATTCCTTCCTCACAGGGCAGCACTTAGTAGACATCAAAACAGAGGGGCAACAAAAAATATAAAAAAAAAAATCTGGAATGACACACTGGACAACGTGAGTACACACACAAACATAAACAGTGAGAAATTAATTATATTAATCATTAAATTAAAACTGTTAATTTCACTTCTATTGTTTTGCACCGGAGTCTCTCCCTGTTACAGAAATACTAAAAACACATTTATCACACCATAATCTCCCCAACACACACACACACACACACACACACACACACACACACACACACACACACACACACACACACAGACAGTATACACCATAAGGCATTCAGACGGGAACACGAGGACGTAGGTGAACATTCACACAGGTACTCTCGGCTGGTCTCCGCCCGGATCTCAGCAGGAGCTGGTTCTGGTTCTGCTCCGGCTGGTCTGAGAGGGAGTGGGAGGGTTCGGGCCGGCCTCCCGCTGGCAGTGTCGCTGTGTTCCACTTTACAGAAAAACGTGGGTCTAAGATAAACGCGTGGCACAGTGAGCTTCTACTCTTAATGTACAGAAAAAGCGCTGCAGGGCTGCACAGTACACACACACATCCACACACTCACACACACACACACACATCAGAGCTTTAGTAAACTCTCTGAGCTGAAATCAAGAGCTTCTATCTCCTGGAAACTGCTTTACTTTAAAAAGGATTTTAAAGGTTCCATATAGAAGCATCTGAACATCTGAACGTTTCACCAGTGCAAAGAACCATTAAACCATCTAAAAATGTTTAACTCATAAATGCTTCTTTTTAAAGGACTTTCTACCAATGCAGAAACTATTAACTCACCCAGCACTGACCAAAACCCTCATCCATACAGGCCTCACTTTAAGGACTGATGTCTGTATCTGATAGTAGGAGCAGGTGAATTATGGGAGTTGTAGTGAGGACTGATAGAGGGTGCAGGTGAATTATGGGAGTTGGAGTGAGGGCTGATAGTGGGTGCAGGTGAATTATATGAGTTGTAGTGAGGGCTGATAGTGGGTGCAGGTGAATTATATGAGTTGTAGTGAGGGCTGATAGAGGGTGCAGGTGAATTATGGGAGTTGGAGTGAGGGTTGATAGTGGGTGCAGGTGAATTATGGGAGTTGGAGTGAGGGCTGATAGTGGGTGCAGGTTAATTATGGGAGTTGGAGTAAGGGCTGATAGTGGGTGCAGGTGAATTATGGGAGTTGGAGTGAGGTCTGATAGTGAGTGCAGGTGAATTATGGGAGTTGGAGTGAGGTCTGATAGTGAGTGCAGGTGAATTCTGGGAGTTGGAGTGAGGTCTGATAGTGGGTGCAGGTGAATTATGGGAGTTGGAGTGAGGTCTGATAGTGGGTGCAGGTGAATTCTGGGAGTTGGAGTGAGGTCTGATAGTGGGTGCAGGTGAATTCTGGGAGTTGGAGTGAGGTCTGATAGTGGGTGCAGGTGAATTATGGGAGTTGGAGTGAGGGCTGATAGTGGGTGCAGGTGAATTCTGGGAGTTGGAGTGAGGTCTGATAGTGGGTGCAGGTGAATTATGGAAGTTGTAGTGAGGGCTGATAGTGGGTGCAGGTGAATTATGGGAGTTGGAGTGAGGGCTGATAGTGGGTGCAGGTGAATTATGGGAGTTGGAGTGAGGGCTGATAGTGGGTGCAGGTGAATTATGGGAGTTGGAGTGAGGGCTGATAGTGGGTGCAGGTGAATTATGGGAGTTGGAGTGAGGTCTGATAGTGGGTGCAGGTGAATTCTGGGAGTTGGAGTGAGGTCTGATAGTGGGTGCAGGTGAATTCTGGGAGTTGGAGTGAGGTCTGATAGTGGGTGCAGGTGAATTATGGAAGTTGTAGTGAGGGCTGATAGTGGGTGCAGGTGAATTATGGGAATTGAATTATAGAAGTTAATATTACCACCTACAGTGGACAGTGCATTTGGGGGTAATAATGGAATAGATTTGTCTGTACAAACAGAAATCCTACGTATATCCCACATGTCAATGCAAGGTTCTAGAGTTTTGATTCTGTTTCCTGTCCCTTGACTTCTAGCAACAGAAACACACTACAGTGTATTTATATATTGTGCAACCCTAATGCGCACATACACACACACCCACACACAGACACACACACACACAGTCATTCTCATGTGTACACAAATACACCCAAGCATACACCCGCTTATACACCCTGTCCACTCTGGAAGACCACTTTTGATTGGTCGTCTCTTTTTGACTGATGAAGGACGACAGTGATGACAGTTCCGTCTGCTGGGCCTCGTATTTTACAGGATTATTGGAATGTTTAGCATTATCTTCTTGTATTTCTCTCTAAACCCTTTTAACCCTTCAAACTGATCCAGTCAGTCAGGTGAGTCTTTATTATTTCTCCTATTTTTTTTTTTTTTTTATTATTTTTTTCTTATGTTTGTTTTTCAGTCACATCACGGCACCCACGGTACATACAGACGACGGGGGGTCCAGCAAAGGGGATTTCTACACATTTGTGCCAGGAAAATAATAAAAAAACAGCCAGAGATGAGTAAAAAGTTCACATAAAGGAGTTCGTCTCTTTCTCCGTAACGTATTGCACTGCGATCAGATCCTTACAGATCTTTATGTAGGTTTATTTATTGTTTTTTATTATTAAAAACGAAAAAGTGAACATGAAGAAACAGATACGAAACCCATGGCAGTAGGAGGGCGGAGGGGGATTATCTGGGAGGGTTTTTTTGTCTTTCCAGCCGTTTAGTTGTAGTTTTTACTGTGGGAGAGGCCTGATGGTGGCGGTCACCCTGTTTGGCCATTGGGTTGTTCCTGGAACATCTAAGCAGTGGAGATCTCGAGGATGACCAGCCTGTCTTCCTCAGAAACAACACAGGATATTTAAAAATCTTGGCAGTGCTTAGCCTCTTTTTGGTGAAAGGAACAGCAGTAGGTCTGGGAGGTCTCGGCAGGAGCGAAAAAAAACAAAAGTGGACAAACAAAAAAAAGCGAAAGGAGGACCTCCGCAGCTTCTCTGTGGAACGAAAACGTAAAGAGAGAGAGAGAGAGTGTTGGATGGCTTTTGTTACCCGTGTTCAATCTTGTGCATATAAACAGGGCCTTGAAGGGGTGTTTTCTCCTCTCAGGGGTGGGGTTGTGGGACCTTTAAGCTTTGAGGGCGTGCCATTGGGCGACAGCAGTGCGAGGATGGCCCATCATATCCTTCCAGTGTTTTACCTCCGCTGGGCCGCTTTTCCATGAGAGATAAATCTGAAAAAGAGAAAACAAAGAAATAGGAATATACACTTATAAGCTACGTACAGAAGAAATTACCAGAAGAGAGAGGAGGACAGTTGAGGAACGAGTCTCATATGTTTTTTTTTTTAATCACAGCCTATTTTTATCTGTACAATAATCACACTCTTTAACAACATGTACATCTACACTCTGTGATTCTATTGACATTTTACTGTACATTCTATACATTTGCACTCATGGACACTTTACACTTAACTTAAACACAATACTTGCACAGGTTTATATTTAGTATTGCCATATCTGCTGATACCTGTTATACCTTATAATTAATTTATTCTGTATTACTGCTCTATCTTATATTTACGGCTGGTTACTTTCACACTTTGTATATTTTTCTTGTATTTATATATATATATATACAGCCATATGAAAAAGTTTGGGCACCCCTATTAATCTTAATCATTTTTAGTTCTAAATATTTGGGTGTTTGCAGCAGCCATTTCAGTTTGATATATCTAATAACTGATGGACACAGTAATATTTCAGGATTGAAATGAGGTTTATTGTACTAACAGAAAATGTGCAATATGCATTAAACCAAAATTTGACCGGTGCAAAAGTATGGGCACCCTTATCATTTTATTGATTTGAATACTCCTAACTACTTTTTACTGACTTACTGAAGCACAAAATTGGTTTGGTAACCTCATTGAGCTTTGAACTTCATAGCCAGGTGTATCCAATCATGAGAAATGGTATTTAAGGTGACCAATTGCAAGTTGTTCTATTTGAATCTCCTCTAAAGAGTGGCATCATGGGGCTCATCAAAACAACTCTCAAATTATCTAAAACAAAGATTTTTCAACATAGTTGTTCAGGGGAAGGATACAAAAAGTTGTCTCAGAGATTTAACCTGTCAGTTTCCACTGTGAGGAACATAGTAAGGAAATGGAAGACCACAGAGACAGTTCTTGTTAAGCCCAGAAGTGGCAGACCAAGAAAAATATCAGAAAGGCAGAGAAGAAGAATGGTGAGAACAGTCAAGGACAATCCACAGACCACCTTCAGTAAGTCAGTAAAAAGTAGTTAGGAGTATTTAAATCAATAAAATGATAAGGGTGCCCATACTTTTGCACCGGTCAAATTTTGGTTTAATGCATATTGCACATTTTCTGTTAGTACAATAAACCTCATTTCAATCCTGAAATATTACTGTGTCCATCAGTTATTAGATATATCAAACTGAAATGGCTGCTGCAAACACCCAAATATTTAGAACTAAAAATGATTAAGATTAATAGGGGTGCCCAACCTTTTTCATATGACTGTGTATATATATATATATATATATATATATATATATATGTTCCAATAAGGTTGGTTGCAAACCAGTATCAAAATGTTCCTGGAACATAATTTCTGTAATGTTCCGTGCTAACTTTCTCTGGGCCTTTTCAAAACATTGGATAGGAGCTTCTTTCCAATCATAATGTACAGAATGTAATTGAATATGTATGTATAAATGTTTATGTATGTACAAATATTTAGGGTTGCATTTTAGTACATATATACATATTTTATGAGATCTTATTGACACTTCCTGTATTACAGTTAGAATAAAGATAGAGAGCACTGAAATTGAAACCCCCCTGCTCTTCCTGTAGTGTATTACAGTCTGTCAAAACGAGCGACTGCATCACTGGACAGAAATCTTGGATTAGTTTTATCTTAAGCATTGCTTCATTACTGCAGCCCCTCTTCACCTTACCTTGCCTATGACATCATTGCGGCTCAGTCTGTCCTTGTCCATCACTGTGATGACAATGGTGGTTTCCCGGAGGACGTGAGCGGGAACATCGAAGGGAAAGGACTCGTTGAAGACAGGGTTCAGGCACCTCTTCATCACCACTGTCTTCTTCTTCTCCACTCGCTTATCTTTGTGCATCAGCCAGACTTTCACATACGGGTCTGAGGAGGACACAGGCGATCAGGACAGGAAGGTCAGGGGTGGAATACCAGGAGCTAGTTTCTGAATATTTCACAAACCCAGGAGAACCTGCAGGAACTTCTACACCTTAGGAGAAGACCTGCTGATTTCTGGGGGCTTAAAAATAGCTTGTATAAGTATTTGGTGTCTGTGTTTCATCTAGAACAGAACAGAAATTCTCACAGAAAATTAAGAAAACTTAAGGAAATTTGGATATAAGAATAAATTAGTATAAACATTGATTCGTGTATATTTTGGCAAGGGTTGGACTTTCAGTATTTGGCCCACAGTGGATGTTGTTACATGGACTCAAAAATCTGTTATAGTTATTTAAGTAGTCATGTAAACATCATACTCTGAATTCTTAATATATCTATACCAGGGGTGTCCAAACTTTTTTGTTGGGGGCCAGAAGGAGAAATATATTTAAAGTCACGGGCAACAGACACTGTAATAAAACAAATAATGAAATATACCACTTTAAATAATACATTTTCCTGAATATTTCATTTACACACCATTTTACATGACTTACTATCTTTATCTATCTTTGACAGTGTTGTGTAAACTAAGATTTTGGACCCTTTTAGACTCTTTGGCCCATTTTTCTGCGCTACAACTGAACACCCTCTCCGCTTTTTTACTGCACTACAACTGCCCACCCTCTCCGCTTTTAGATTCTTTGGCCCGTTTTTCTGCTCTACAACTGCGCACTCTCTCCGCTTTTAGACTATTTGGCACGTTTTTCTGTGCTACAACTGCGCACTCTCTCTGCTTTTAGACTATTTGGCACGTTTTTCTGCTCTACAACTGCGCACTCTCTCCGCTTTTAGACTCTTTGGCCCGTTTTTCTGTGCTACAACTGCACACTCTCTCCGCTTTTAGATTCTTTGGCCCATTTTTCTGTGCTACAACTGCGCACTCTCTCTGCTTTTAGACTATTTGGCACGTTATTCTGCGCTACAACTGAGCACTCTCTCAGCTTTTAGACTCTTTGGCCCGTTTTTCTGCGTTACAACTGAGCACTCTTTCCGCTTTTAGACTCTTTGGCCCGTTTTTCTGCGCTACAACTGAGCACTCTCTCCGCTTTTAGACTCTTTAGCCCGTTTTTCTGTGCTACAACTGCACACTCTCTCCGCTTTTAGACTCTTTGGCCCGTTTTTCTGTGCTACAACTGCACACTCTCTCCGCTTTTAGATTCTTTGGCCCGTTTTTCTGTGCTACAACTGCGCACTCTCTCTGCTTTTAGACTATTTCGCACGTTTTTCTGAGCTACAACTGAGCACTCTCTCAGCTTTTAGACTCTTTGGCCCGTTTTTCTGCGTTACAACTGAGCACTCTTTCCGCTTTTAGACTCTTTGGCCCGTTTTTCTGCGCTACAACTGAGCACTCTCTCCGCTTTTAGACTCTTTGGGCCGTTTTTCTGCGCTACAACTGCACACTCTCTCCGCTTTTAGACTCTTTGGCCCGTTTTTCTGCTTTACAACTGCACACTCTCTCCGCTTTTAGACTCTTTGGCCCGTTTTTCTGCGCTACAACTGCGCACTCTCGCCCCTTTTAGGCTCTTTGGCCCGTTTTTCTGCGCTACAACTGCACACTCTCCTTGCTTTTACGCTCTTTGGCCCGTTTCTGACACCTAGCGTTTAAACTTTAAATCTCACATTATTAAAACCTGCTTAACAGCGGGCCAACTTTCATTCTATTTCTAAAATGGCCCGCGAGCCGTAGTTTGGACACCCCTGATCTATACTCTTAACTGGAGTTTTCTGGGATGTCTCAGTCGCTGCATGAGTGAAAACAGACTGTGGTAGTTGAAATAAGTGAGCAGTGTTTAGCAGCGCCAATGTGACCCCATCTAAACATGTTGGGAATGACACTGGAACGGAAGGAGTTAAATAATATTAATCTTCTATCTGATTCTTGATCATATTGTCGTTCGATGTGTTAAAAATAAAATGCATGTAAGTCACTCTGTGATGATCTTGCTCTACCAGTTACGGTTCTTTAGCTAAAAAACATTATATTAAAAAAGATCCTGTTCCCAGTATGGGTCATATTTGGACATGCAAACCTACTTTCAGCTGATATCGCTCCTTTAATATTATCCAGAATCTAAATATTTCTGTTGGTATAAAAGAAACACAAACTCAGTGACATCTCATATGCAGAACTGGAGAGCCTGGCTGGCGTACTGGAACACCTGTAATGCAGATGTCTTTACAGCTGTCCCTGATTCAACAGGCTTGTGCTCAATTACAGCGCTCAATTCAATCATTACACCAAAGCACAGAGTGTCAACACATCTCACGTCTTAATCAATCAGCTCAGCATCACGTTAACAATGTCCGTACCTGAGGTGCCACCGATATCCATGGCTTTGAGATTGCGCGCCTTTATGATGTTCACAGTGATGATGTTAGCCGTGGGATTATAACACAGAGACACCAGCAGATCACCTCGACTCCCCTACACACACACACACACACACACACAGAAGGAGACATACAGTTTAGCCAACCAATATGTAAAAGCTAGAAAGAAGGGCATTATTACAGTGGCCTCGCTCCAGTCCAGGGCCGTGTAGAGACCTTTGGAGGGGCAGGTCCTCAAAGTCAAAAGGGGGCACATGGAGCATGAATTTGAAACACTATACATGTCACACCTTTACCTGTGTATGTCTAGTGTCTTTCCCTTTTTGGGTCCTTTCTGCTCCTGCCCTCTGTTTTTCTGTCTTGTGTCCCTAGCCATGTGCTTTTTTGAGCACATAGCATTGTTTTGGTTATTGTCCTGTCTCCGCCTTAGCCCCGCCCTGTCATCTGTAATTCCTCCTGTCTCATTTGTAGCCCCACCCCCTTGTCAATTCCACAGGTGTCCCTTGTGTGTGCCTGTGTATAAATAACCCATGTGCTCCTTTGTCCTCTGTCGTGCTTTTTGTTTGACCGTGTCCTGTTACTCTGTCCAGATCTTGTTTATCTGTTTTGTTTAGCCTTAGACCTGCTGTGTTTTTTGTCTTCAGTTTTCAGGTTTGCTTTATGTAGTTTGTTTCTTTATTTGTTGTTTCTTTATTTGTTATGTTGGCTTGTTTGTTTCAGTCTTTTAGTTTATCCTCTGTTTTATAGTGTTTTGTTTTAGTTATCTTTTCTTTATACCATAGTGTTTTGTTCTTTGTTTATTTTCATTATGGAAAATAAAGACTTGCGCTTGCATCCTGCCTCCTCTTCCACGTTACAATACAGAAACATACCTTACAATATAACCGGTTGATTTGTGGTCTTACTGTGGTTTTACTGTAAACTACAAACATGATACCTACATGATTGATCAGTGACATTGGGTCACTAATTACTTTCACCAGGAGGATCCTACGACGAGTCTATCTGCTCTCCAAAAACACGTTTTGTCACAAAAGCCCATGTGTAAACTGATAGGATAATTCCAGTCCTGACGATTTTTTCATATTAGCGGATTTACTGTGATTGACAAATCCAGATATTAAACCTGCTAGATATTTGTCCTGATCTTGTGATTAACCTCTCTCAGATTGAGTCTTACAGAAGTTCACACAGCAACCCATCCATCTGAGAGATTATAAAAAGATCTTAACATATAATGATGTGAATACAGCGACGCTGCCGTGGTGCAAAGGTTCAACGCTAAACATTAGAAAAGGTTATAAAACACAGACTCGTCACTTGAGCTCTCCACAGGTGAATATTAACCTGAGAAGAGTGCAGCGGGCCCGGCTAATGGCTCACTTGTACGCCTGGTGTTCGGTTGTGTAAGGCCGAGGCTGCAGACAGCGTACAGCTGGAATGCCGTTACACAAAAGGCATGAATAGCACCGCATGCCGCCTCCCCTCAGTCCTCACACAATTAAGTAATTATCCTCCACTTCTTCACTTCCATCCAGCCTCACTCGCACTGCCTGTACTGCTCCCACGACAGCAGTCCAACTGCTGCTGCAGCTCTCAGCTCCACATTCTGATCCTTCAGCTGACCTGATCCCACCTGTCCTGAATCATGTTCATGAGGACACACACACACACACACACACACACACACGCTGTATAACTCACGCTGCCGTCACTGCACGGTTTCAGCTCCTTCCAGAAGGTCTGCATGTGAGCCAGGTCGATTTTGTTAAGGGGGATGGAGACCTCTCCTATCGGGTCATTCCTACTGAACCGATCATAATCCAGAACCTGCAGGTACAGAGAACGCTGCACCACCTTCTCATACGGGAAACCTGACAGAGAGAGAGAGAACAAGAGAGAGAGAGAGAGAGAGAGAGAGAGAGAGAGAGAGAGAGAGAAATAATAGAGCAATGAAAGAGAAATAATGAGAGAGAACAGGAGCGAGAGAGAGAAAAACAGACAAGAGAGACAGACAAAGCAAAAAAAACGAGAGAGAGAGAAAACACACCTGAACGCAACACCTCTAATATTTCGGACCCCCCCACCTTACTAATCACAGAAAGTGATTTATTAATATATAATTATAATTATTGATATAACAAGTGATATAAGTATTATAATAGTTACAATATTATGTTTGCTAAACACATTGTAAATGTTGTTTTTATTGTGTTTGTTATGTATATTTTATCATCATATCATGGTTACTAATTATTATTATCCTTTGGCAATACTGGCAATACACAGTCATGCTAATAAAGCTACATTTAATTGAGAGAGAGAGAGAGAGAAAGAGAGTGAGTAAGAGAGAGAGAGGTAGATAGAGGGAGGGAGAGACAGAGAGAGGGAAAGAGGGAGAGAGGTAGATAGAGGGAGGGAGAGACAGAGAGAGGGAAAGAGGGAGAGAGGTAGATAGAGGGAGCAAAGAAAAGAGAGAGAGAGCGGTAGATAGAAGGAAGGAGAGTGAGAGAGAGAGAGAGTGGTAGATAGAAGGAAGGAGAGTGAGAGAGAGAGAGAGTGGTAGATAGAAGGAAGGAGAGAGAGAGAGAAAGAGAGAGAGAGAGAGAATGTATTGTGGTTAAGGCTGAACTCTATTGTTTCCATTGAAGCCACTGTGTTTTAGGTAGTGGGATGCATTGCTGTTTCGTGTCATGCATAATAACATAGCAGCTATTTAATATATATATATATGAACATACAATGAACATACATTGGCTCGCAATTTTTAATTTTCTTCTTTTCATTTATAATTGATGAAAAAATCTTGAACTGAAGCTACATCATTCCATGCCTAAGCTGGGAAAACCTTTAAAAAGTGGTTTGTCCTATGAAACATTAAAAGGGGTTCCATTATTGCTAGAATTCTTTATGGAATGCTTTATCAGTGTAATAAAGAAAAATATTAATGTATTAAACTAATCACATTCTTTTGAAAGTTTATTCATATGAAAAAAATATACATACATTTCCATACTATTTGTTTATAAACAAACCTGAATAATCAAAAAGGCAAAAAAGTTAAAATGCCATAAACTGCGCGTGTTAAAAGCCTGGACCCCCTCACCTTCAAACAGGAAGGTTTCGTTCCAGTGTGGGTTGAGGTTCTTCCTCTTGACCTTGGTCTCCAGTTTGTGCTTCTTATCAGGTAACAGGTAGATTTTGACGAACGGATCTGAGGTTCCGGAGAAATCTTTGGCCGGCAGGTCTTGTCCTTTGAGGATTTTTACAGTGAGGGTGGAGTCCTGGAAGCTGTAGCCCACGCTGAACTGGATCCGCCCAAGCTTCTCACACACTGGACCTTCATGCTCTTCCTCTTCAGAACCAGGAGAGAGCTGAAAGAGCGAGAGAGAGATTAATGACAACACTATATAGATAACATTTTAGTGACTTTCATCATAGAGTAGCTGCGAAAACAGGGTCATCCAGACCTTCTAACCAGTGTTCTCACTTTCTGCTCAGGCTCAGAGGCAGTAAAAGGAGAGACATGACCCAGTGTAAATATAGGTTTCCTATGGTGTCACATCAATGTCAAAAGTCGAGGGCGGAAAAATACCAGGTGAAAAAAATTTACCAGTGTGTAAATGAACTTCTCGTGAGCACAAATGTGAAATTAGCGAGCAAAAAAAAGGGAATGGTGTGCGTGCTGAAGAAAATGTTGCTCTCTAGCTTCATTTTTCTGCTCTCGGGTGCTTTTTTTCCTCGTGCGCTGTGTGAATTACCTGCATCAACAGTTTGTGCTCGACTGAGCGTTTTGCACTCGAGTGTTGAAAGGGGTGGTTTTGACATTTTGGGGGCGGGGCCAGGGTCACCTCCCTCAGCGAACGCTATTGAGGAGGAGGGTGTAGAAATAAGGACGGCAGCAAAGTTAGCTAGCTGGCTATGCTAACATCCAAACAGCCTGCTCTCCGGTGCAACCCGCTCTGTCTGCCCGGGTTTAGTGCCCGGAGCGACCCGCTCTGTCTGCCCGGGCTCTTGCCTGTAGCGACCGTCTTTCGCCTGGAGCGATCGGCTTGCTGGCTCTGTCTGCCTGGGTTAGCGCCAGCAGCTCATTTAAGGGAACAAAATTATATTTTATTCTTTATTCTATTTGTTGTTGAGTTAAAAGTCGGGTTTGTACAACAGCGTTTAAGGGCCACTTAAAAAAAAATAAAACCAGTTCACTTCGAGAATAAAGTCGTAATATTGTGAGTTTAAAGTTGTAATATTACAAGATTAAATCACAGTATGATGAGATTAAAGTAGTTCTAATTGCTTGGGCTGCAGTTTAAGAGCCGAGCGGAGGTAAAGAAGCATTTTTCGCTCATCATCTGTTATTTCCATTACATAGCTAACCTGCTGCTTATCAGTGCTCTGTTGTTACAGTTAGATAATACAGTCTCCAGATTTCTGCTGCCTTTTGGTTCAGTTTTTGTGACCAAAGGAACATAAATACAGTAAATTCCAGTCTGTGTGTTATGACCTATATCAAGATCAAATATACTGTGAAGCATGATATGGGTGTTGCAAAGTTACAATGTGGAACAGTTCACTTAGGAGAATAAAGTCGTAATATTAAGACTTTAATCTCAGAATATTACGACTTCATTCTCAAAGTTAACTTTTTTCATTTTTGTAAGTCATATTTCAACTTTATTCTAAAGAAGTGAACTGTTTTTATTTTTCTTTAATAGTGACCCTAAAATGCTGTCATAGGTTTGTCCACACGTGTGTGTTTAATGAGTGGGGTTGTATATGTGCATGGCGCACCTATGGGAATGGACTATATAGGCTCATTTCAGTCAGTGGAGCTCCTGTGTTTTCCACCACCAAACTAGAAACACGCCAGAAATTTACCTGAACACACCTCACTTCCAGACCACCACGCCTATCAGTGTAGATTTATTCCTAAACTCTGTATCTATTTTTCAATGAGCATTGTGGCGTGTCTTGCACAGGGTGTACGATAGAGCCTGTTAGCTTGTTAGGAGGGAAAAAAAGACCTCTAACAGTGAGGAAACCACTACAGAAGACTCCTCTTAAGAGTCATCTCACAACCGAAGCTACATCATTTACAATTTATCACCTTCATACAAAGAGTCCTTCACTTTGGAACATCACTGATGGGTAAGAAATGCAGCCATTTTACCTTGACAGTAGAATACATTTTGAAGGCAGGTATCATCAGTTCTTCAAATTCAGGACAGAAGCTTGTATTTGTGTTTGTGTCACAAAGTTTGTATTCATCTGTATTTGATTCGATGAATACAGGACACTGATATTCATCAAATACAGATGAATACAAACTTTGTGTGTATTCATACTGTACAATATGAAAGATTAAGATCAAGCAAGATCAAGATGCTTAGGAAGGAAGATGTTGGGAACGCTATCTGTACATTTAGGGGTAAGACTCCTTTAAAACAAGTCACAAAACAAAGCAGCCAATCAGAACAGAGGTCATTTGCATATACCAGAATGTGCATGTACACAGTGACACTACCCCACTTTCACACCACCTGTCTTGTTCTGGTAATGCTCCTCTGTCTGTGAAGCAGTGATGGGTCAGATTCACCACATTCCTGAAATCTGGGCCCTAATCTGAGCTTTAACTTCAGTTCAGAGAGCAGAGCTCCAGGTCTCAGCCCTGCGGCGCCCTGTCAGAGTGGAAGCACCATCATTAGGCTTCATCAGAGGCTGTTTTTTTACAGGAAAAATGCCCTGCCACCCACATAATGACAGGCAGTCCCCCATAGCTGCGCGATCCAGCTCTAATTACTGTCCTCTTGCTGAAACCCGAGAGTGTGTGAGCGATGGCAGTGTAGGAGAGAGCCACACACACCCCATATTTACCAAAACGCCTGCTCACAACTTAAAGCCCTCAAAACACAATGCTGAACTCCAGGGTGAAGAGGAGGATATAATATGAGGGGGATGGACTGAACTGGGTTGACTAGAAGAATACACACACACACACACACACACACACACACACACACACACACACACACACACACACAAAATCACACACTCAGACACACTCACATATGTTTTTTTCTTTATACCATGTCGAACATGGGGCTATACTGTCAGGGTTACAGCAAGGGATGAGAGGGTGGAGGTAGGTGGAAGAAAAACAAACTGGCTGGACTGTAGCCATGGTTATTATTGTTAAAAAAAAAAAACATTTTCGTTAACTGAAACTAATAGAAGCTGTTATTAAAAGAAAAAAAAACAGTAACTAACTGGAACTAACTAAAACAAGCTGAAATTACAGATACAATACCCTTCGTTTTTGTGTTTGTTCATTTATTTATAAGCGCTTATAATTCCACTCCAGCAGTTTTCCAGCTGGCGATGTTGTGTCAAAATCCTGCTTGAGAAGGAAAGTCGGATTCTGCGGGGAGTCGGATTTCGGCTCAACAGCGGTAGCACGCGGCACCTCGCAACCCGTGACATTACTTCTTGTTTACAGTGCTCGCACTAGCCACAAAATAACTACAGAAAACACTGAGGAAGCTGCAGAAGGTTCACCACTGTTCCATGTCTTCGCCATTTGTGGACAATGGCTCTCACTGTGGTTCGCTGGATTCCCAAAGCTTTGGAAATGGCTTTATAACCCTTTTCAGACTGATAGATCTCAGTTACCTTCTTTCTCAATTGTTCCTGAATTTCTTTGGATCTCGGCATGATGTGTGGCTTTTAAGAATCTTTTGGTGGACTTCTCTTTGTCAGGCAGGTCCTACTTAAGTTATGTCTTGATTGAGAACAGGTGTGGCAATAATCAGGCCTGGGTGTGGCTACAGACAGTGTACTCAGGTGTCAGAAACCACAGTGACGGTATGTTTTAACAAGGGGCCAATCACTTTTTCACACAGGGCCATGTAAGTTCAGATTTTTTTTCTCCCTAATAATAAACACCTTTATTTAAAAATAGCATTTTGTGTTTACCTGTGTTGTATTTAAATTGGTTTGATGTTCCGAAACATTTAAGTTAGACAAACATGCAAAAAATCAGAAAATCAGGAAGGGGGCAAACATTTTTTTACTCCGCTGTATACACAGGAAACACACACACAGACTGGCTACAGCTGGGATGGTAACGAGGGGGCGGAGTAACAAATGAGACAGGAGGAGAAAACATGTGAATGGAAAAGAACAGGGGAGCACACGGGGAGACGGGAGCATGTGAGAAAGGAGACAGAGCGGGACGAGAGTGTGACACTGAGAGACTAGGAACATCTGGGGAAGAAAACAAGGAGGTGGATAACAAACAACCACAGGTAAGAACATTGCTGGCAGGGCGGGAAAGGCAGAGACAAGACAAAGACAGACTAACAATACACCTATATGTACTGTAGAACATATTTTTCTAATTACATTTAAATATTGTTTCTTATTTACCCAGTTTCTGTGTGCTCCATCACACTGGAACAGGGTAAATCTGGACTCATTGCTATAGAGACCAATCTTCAAAAAACTGAAACCATTTTTGCTAGTTTCTTAAAGCTACACCGCTGTTTACACCCACACACACACACACACACACTTTAACCTCATACCATCAGCATGTCGCTGGTGACGGAGTTGGCGAGGTCAGAGACAGAGGAGTTGGCGTCTGTCCGGCGGCCCTCGTCTGGAGTCTGGCCTTTGGGGCTGCTGCCGGGTTTGTTCCCAATTGCTCTGCAGGAGAAATAGATGGAGGCATTATCAGTTCTGAACAATGTAGTTCAATTTCTTCATCCATAACTCAAGACAAATAATCTGCTACTGAAACACGAACAACATTTAAAACTGCTTATAAAAACGAGACTATTTTGGGAATGGAGGCCATGTTTCACACTGCTATGGTTTTATGGTTTATGGAGTCCCAGCACATATAACCGCACCACATATAACCCCAGCATATATGACCCCAAAACATATGACCGCACCACATATAACCCCAGCACATATAACCTCAAAACATACGACCGCACCACATATAACCCCAGCACATATAACCTCAAAACATACGACCGCACCACATATAACCCCAGCACATATAACCCCAAAACATACGACCGCACCACATATAACCCCAGCACATATAACCCCAAAACATATGACCGCACCACATATAACCCCAGCACATATAACCCCAAAACATACGACCGCACCACATATAACCCCAGCACATATAACCTCAAAATATACGACCGCACCACATATAACCCCAAAACAAACGACCCCAGCACATATAACCCCAGCATATACAACCCCAAAACATAGGACCCCAGAACATATAACCCTAGCACATATAATCCCAAAACATATGATCCCAGCACATATAACCCCAAAACATACGATCCCAGCACATATAACCCCAAAACATACGACCCCAGCACATATAACCCCAAAACATACGATCCCAGCAAATATAACCCCAAAACATACGACCCCAGCACATATAACCCTAGCACATATAACCCCAAAACATATGACCCCAGTACATATAACCCCAGCACATATAACCCCAACATGTATAAACCTAAAACCTACGACCCCAGAACATATAACCCCAGCACATGTAACACCAGCACATATAATCCCAGCACATATTACCTCAGCACATACGACCCCAGCACATATAACCTCAGCCCATACGACCCCAGAACATATGAGCCCAGCACATATGAACCTAGCACATACGACCCCAGCACATACGACCCCAGAACATACGACCCCAGAACATATGAGCCCAGCACATATAACCCCAGCACGTATAACCCCAGCATGTATAACATAACCCCAGCATGTTTAACTCCAGCATGTAAAAACCTAAAATTTATGACCCCAGAACATATAACCCAGCACATACAACACCAGCACATATAATCCCAGCACATATAACGTCAGCACCTATAATGCCAGGACATATAACCACAGGACAAAGGGACCCCAGCCCAAATAACCCCAGCACATAGAACACCAGCACACATAACCCTAGCATATATGACCCCAGCACATATCACCCCAGCATATTTAACGCCAGCTCAAATAACCCCAGCACATACAACCCCAGCACAAATAACCCCAGCACATACGACCCAAGAACACATAATCCCAGTACATATAATGCCAGCACATATAACCAAAGGACATATGACCCCAGCACACATAATCCCAGGACATATAATGCCAGCACATTTAACCAAAGGATATATAACGTCAGCACATATAACCAAAGGACATATGACCCCAGCACGTACAACCCCAGCACATCTAACGCCAGCATATATAACCCCAGCACACATAACCCCAGCACATATAACCCCAGCACATATTACCCCAGCACATATAACCCCAGCACATATAACCCCAGCACATATAACCCCAGCACATATAACCCCAGCACATCTAACGCCAGCATATATAACCCCAGCACATATAACCCCAGCACATATAACCCCAGCACATACGATCTAAGCACATACGATCTAAGCACACATAATCCCAGCACATATAATGCCAGCACATTTAAACACAGGACATACGACCCCAGCACATATGACCCCAGCACAGACAGTGCCTTGCAAAAGTATTCGGCCCCCTTGAACTTTTCAAACTTTTGCCACATTTCAGGCTTCAAACATAAATATATGAAACTGTAATTTTGTGGGACACAATCGTAAAGTGGAACGAAATTTATTGGATATTTTAAACTTTTTTTAAAAATTAATAACAGAATAGTACGGTGTGCAATATTATTCGTACACCTGTATAGTGCACCTGTGTGGTAGATGTCCAATAAAAAAAAATCTACATTAAGTGTTTATTACAAACTGTACACTCCAGTTTAATGCGATAATGTTTAATATATCTCTGCTCACACTTTAGCTGCAGTAATGCGGAGCTGCCAGAGGGGGGTGACGGATGCCTGGCTTTCACATGTTTTCCCAGAGGGAGAAAACCAGTGAAAAAAAACGAGAATATGGGCTGTTGGCACGGCAACCATCTGCAAGAAAGCATTTCTACCTGGCATGGGGGGGAACTCTGCGATGGGCGCCTCACACACACACACACACACACACACACACACTGAGACAGCAGTCATTCTGGTAGAACCATGTTCAATTCTGTGCTGAAAGTAGTTTCATCAGAGGATCTTGGAAGAGCAATTTCCTGTGGGATAATGATGATGAGGATGACACGCTCCGGCCCGCCGCGGTCAGTGTGACCAGCTGCTGGAGAAACCCTCAGAAAAACATCTCCCTCACCTCCTGCCTGACGGAGAACACCATCCAACACCGCCATCTACTCCTTTACCACCCTCGACTCTACAGGAGCATTACCTTCAGTAGAGCACATGGTAGCATTCATATATACAGTAACTGCTGTCAGTCTGTATCACAGTGCCTCAGCAGGTTCTTGGCCGGTACGTTATAGAAGGTTGTTCATTGTGAACAGCTGAGAAATCAAGCCAAAGCTTTGAGGGATTTCAGGCTCCCAGCTACCCACAATACTCTGTGCATGTTTTTTTTTTTTTATAATAATAACTAAAATGTATTGCTGAGAAAATACAGACAGGTCAAGAGAAGGAACCTGGTGACCTTACCAGTCTGTTCCATGAAACAAAGACAATATATAAAAAATAGTGTGTATTATAATGTTTAAATGTAAAATATTTCTATAAATCATGTGTATATTTACAGTATATCACAAACGCAATACAATTTTTTAAAAATTTTATATCTTTTCATGAGGCAACTGTCAGACACTGCACTCTGCACTTTACTAAAGACTCCACTTCATTACCCAGCATTCACCCACACTGAATTTTCCACACTCCACTGATCACGTGACACCATGGCGTTCTCGCTCTCTGAGCTACTGATCGTTTTCACCTGTTCTCCCCTCTATAAATGCCCCTCACCTGTTTTTAGCCGACCTGCCGTTTCTCGTATTTTGCCTTGTCCAGGTTATTGTTTAACTACTTACTGATCTATTTTGTATTTTTTGACTCCTCCCTTGCCTTCCCTGTTTGTCTTGCTGGATCTCTCATGTATGGCCCCGGTTTGCGTGACTACTCTCTATGGTATGTTGTTTATATTTGCTGCCATTTGGTTATTGCCCCTGCCTGCCCCTCACTATTCTTTTAAGCCAAGTCCCTTTTGTCAATATATTTTGTGATTTGTATCTGTGAGTGTCTGTCTTGTGACTGGCCTGTGTGAAAGCAAGGCTGAAGGTATGTTACTTTGAAACAATGTAAAGTAGTCAGTGTTTAGCTTGTATAACAGTGTGCATTTGCTGTGCCCTCAAAATATTTCAACACACAGCCATTAATGTCTAAACCGCTGGAGTTGCAAAAAAAAAGGTGTGAATGGGGAGCAGGGCTGTTAAATTTGGTGATTTCGGTTCAATTCTCTCATACTGGACACTCATATGGATATTCAACCTCATGGCAAATAACTCTCTTAGGATGTGAGAAAGGGAAGTGTTGCTCCAGAAAGAAGATTGCTAACACCTTGAAACTGAGATACAGCACAATGGCCAAGGCAATACTGCATGTTTCTAGGATGGGAACAGACCCCTGTTCGACCAAAGAAGTTGACCAAAGAGGTTCGACCAAAGAAGTTGAGTCCACATGTTAAGCATAATATTCAGAGATTGGCTTTAAACAATAAACATTGCGGCAGACCATACACCACACACACACTACATCAACTCTGTCTGCATAGCATTGTCCTAGAAGCAGCCTCTTCTAAAGCTGATGCACAAGAAAGCCCATAAACTGTCCTGGAACCATGTGCTTCCGTGCTGCTGTAGTCTGTAGCTCTGTGCTGCTGTGGTCTGTAGCTCTGTGAGTCTGTGCTGCTGTGGTCTGTAGCTCTGTGAGTCTGTGCTGCTGTGGTCTGTAGCTCTGTGAGTCTGTGCTGTTGTGGTCTGTAGCTCTGTGATTCTGTGCTGCTGTGGTCTGTAGCTCTGTGAGTCTGTGCTGCTGTGGTCTGTAGCTCTGTGAGTCTGTGCTGTTGTGGTCTGTAGCTCTGTGATTCTGTGCTGCTGTGGTCTGTAGCTCTGTGAGTCTGTGCTGCTGTGGTCTGTAGCTCTGTGAGTCTGTGCTGCTATGGTCTGTAGCTCTGTGCTGTTGTGGTCTGTAGCTCTGTGAGTCTGTGCTGCTGTGGTCTGTCGCTCTGTGAGTCTGTGCTGCTGTGGTCTGTCGCTCTGTGAGTCTGTGCTGCTGTGGTCTGTAGCTCTGTGCTGTTGTGGTCTGTCGCTCTGTGAGTCTGTGCTGCTGTGGTCTGTCGCTCTGTGAGTCTGTGCTGCTGTGGTCTGTAGCTCTGTGCTGCTGTGGTCTGAGGAGTGTGTGCAGTATTCCTGTTTGACTGAGATATGCATATTTAAATGTGTGCCTCCAGTCACTCAGTAATGTGCTTCTACAGTATCAATTATGAAATATCCAGCATTTCCTCCATAAGCAGTGCTGAGCTGGAGGAGCGAGGGAGGGCAGTGCTTTTCTCTCTGTGCTGCTAAATCCTGCTTTATTTCTGGCTAAAGCACAAAGTTTCAATCACATTCCTGCCTCCAAATCTGCATCGCGAAAAATCTGTTTTGCATGGAAATAAAAAGCGGCGCATGAATAAAACACAAATCTTCCTGCTGCTCTTTGTTCGGCGGCGAGGTCAGCGAGTGACCGCTGCTGTATCTTTCTCACGGGGTGAAAGTATGATTATGCAATCGTGCCATTTTCAAAAGCCAAAGCTACCTTTGGTGATGATATGAGCCTTAAGTGACCTGTCGCTGCGTCCACGCCGGAACAGCGCTGGATCGAGCAGCAGTGCACTAAACACAGTGTCAGGGGAAGAAGACGGTTAAAGTCTGCTTTAAATGAGATACTCAGGCTTATCAGGATTTCTATCGCAGGGTCATTTACTTTAACTGTGTGGAACAATGTTTTACAGCTAAATGGAAAATTGGGGCTGATGTTTTTAAAATGCTTTTTTCCCATTTATATCAAAGTTGGAACACTGTTGAAACGTTCACTTCTCCTGCAACACAAATGATTTTTCACAAATATTGATAATATGCAGTGGTATAAAAGCGATTGGGCACCCCTGGTCATTTTCATGATTTTCCTTTATAAATCATTGGTTGTTCAGATCAGCAATTTCAGTTAAATATATCATATAGCAGATGAACACAGTGATATTTGAGAAGTGAAATTAACTTTATAGGATTTACATTCGGTGTGTAAAATTATAAAAAAAAAATTAGGCAGGTGCATAAATTTAGGCACCCTAACAAAAAATTACATCAATATTTAGTAGATCCTCCTTTTGCAGAAATAACAGCCTATAAACTCTTCCTATTGCTTCCAATGAGAGTCTGGCTTCTGGTTGAAGGTGTTTTGGATAATTTTTCTTTACTAATCATCTCCAGCCCAGTCAGGTTTGATTCAGGTTTCTGATCATGAACAGCTGCTTTAAATCACACCACAGATTTCAATAATATTCAGGTCTGGGGTCTGAGATGATAATTGTTGTACTTGTTCCTCTGCATGAATACTTTAGTAGGATTTGAGCAGAGTTTAGTGTTTAGAGTTTGTCTTATTGAAGTGTTCAGCCCCAACGCAACTTCAACTTTAACTTTCTCACTGATTCTTGAACATTGTTCTGATGAAACTGTTGATATAATGACTAAAGTCCATGTCAATAGCAACTTCAACAAGATTCCCAGTACCTGCACTGATCATACAGCCCCACAGCATGATAGAAACACCAAGTGTTTGTCTTTGAATCCTTTTCTCCGCCATGCATACCCTCCTCCAAATAACTCAATTTTAGTTTCCACAGGGCTGATAGTAGGTGCAGGTGAATTATGGGAGTTGGAGTGAGGGCTGATAGTGGGAGCAGGTGAATTATGGGAGTTGGAGTGAGAGCTGATAGTGGGTGCAGGTGAATTATGGGAGTTGGAGTGAGGGCTGATAGTGTGTGCAGGGGAATTATGGGAGTTGGAGTCAGGTATCATAATGGGTGCAGGTGAAATGTGACACTGTTCTAAGAGACAGGATACACACAAACACACTATCATTATCCCATCAATACAATCACCTCAACACTGTTACTCAACACCTCAAATGTGTGTGAGTGTGCATGTGTTTATGAATGAGAATGTGTGTTGTTGCGTGTGTGAGTAAGTGAATGAGTGAGTGAGTATGTGTGTATCAGTGGTTGTGTGTGTGTGTGTTTACTGTGGTCTCTGCAGGTTAATTAGCCCTGACCTATGAGATTGTGAGTGTGTTTACATACAGAAACATAACATGACCCAGAGCAGCTTTAATGTGTGTGTTTATGCAATGTGTGCTGTGTGTGCGTGTGCTTGTTCATGCATAAGTATGTTTGTGTGTGTGTGTGTGTTAGCATGCCCTGCTCTGTTAACTATGGTTAAACAGTGTCTCAGGCATCAGCCAGTGTATTCATAACCACCTGCACTTCACCATTAATATCTTTCACCCATTTTGATCAAGGCATTCAGCTACTTTAAGTGTTAACCGTTGCTAACACAGATGTGCAAATGCACATACACAGCTTGACTAGACCTGGGAGTTAGGAACTGCCAAAAGAATATAATCTCTGGGGCAGATAAACAGTTCAAATGATGAATTTTCAATGGAATCGTCTTCTATTTTATGTTTAAACTCAATCTGGGTCAGAAAGTTCTATTGCTTCAAAATTAGGCTCTATGTGTAATGCCAGAGGTGCCAAACAAAAGCAGAATTAACCGTTTCCCAACATAATAATGACCCCAATAACACCTCCAAGATGACAAGCTAAGCAAACTGAAGGTAAAAGTGATGGACTGGCCATTATGTTTCCAGACTTAAACCCCATTGAGCACCTGTGGGACATCCTCAAGCAGAAGATGCCTATAACATCCACCAACTCTGTAATGTGGATTCCAGTGGCAACATGTGAAGCTCTAATGAACTCCATGCCCAAGATGGTTAGATAATGCTAGATAATAATGGTGGTCTCACGGAATATTAACAGTTGGGCACAATATAGAGATGTTTAGTGTGTTTACCGTATTTTTTGCATTGTAAGGTGCACTTGAAAATAGCAAAAATCACCTCATAATCCGGTGCACCTTATGTATGAATTTTAACAGTCAGGCATTATACAGGAGTTTCAGTTTAGCACTATTAGCATTGGCCACTAATCGTGCTAAGCGCTAGCTCTTTCGCCGTTCAGAGGTAATTATCGTTGGCCTGTAGTCTGCTGCTAATCCCGGCTTTACTTAACTTAGCTCAACTTTACAGGAGGAAAAGAAAAAACATGGCAAGATCCCTGTTCCTTACTCTTGTCACATAGTGTGCCCTTAATCCGGTGCGAAAAATACAGTATACATTAATGTCAGTGTGTTGAGTTATTTTCAGAGGACAGTAAATCTATACTGCTATACAAGCTGTACACTGACTACTCTAACTTATATCCAGGTTTCTTTTTTATAGTGTTTCCCATCAAACGATATAATAACATTTTTGCAGAAATACATAACCACACATCAGTGCTCATACACAGCGCAGGGAGCTGGGGGAGAAAATGGGGGTGAGAAAGGAAGGAAAAGGTGACAGATGAGTGGGGGAGTGATGGAGAGAGAGAATGGAGAAAAGAGGTTAAATTATGTGACGGCAATATAGACAAGAGGAGAGAGAGAGAGAAAAGAGAGAGAGAAAAGAGAGAGAGAGAGAGAGAGAGAGACAGAACAGAAAAGGGGAAGATTAATGAGTCAAGGCAGTCCGGGAGCAATGGAAGGGGCTGAAAGGGGAGGAATGAAGGGAAAGAAGAAGGAGTGTGAGGGATGAGAGTGACACTGCAGGGGCGTGTTTATACATCCACGCATGAGTCACAGTGCTGGAACTGGCGGTACATGTCTGTGACTGAACGTGTGAAGCGGTGGAGTCAGCCAGTTTATGATGGATTATTCTCAGCTGGACCAGTAAGGCCAGAGCTTCCTCAGAGAATATGCTCTCAGACACTCTGTCAGCTGATGCTCCTGTAAGATTCAGTCGTCTCTTTCAGTTTAGTGTAGGACTAGGTTTGTTATATATAGGAATGTCTGTCACCCATCCAGTGGATTGTGGTATTTCGGCCTATTGTTTTGCAGTGCTCTTCAGGATCTCCATACATTCGGTCTGTTGCCCTACCGCTCCAATACATGACCTAGATGTGCAATGGAGCTCCATCACTCCAACTCATCAAATGATTTTGACTGGCACGTTCGTATCTTAACAGCGTGGCGCTTTTGTGCGTCTCAGCAAAGGAAACTGACCTGCGTGTTCACGCTGTGAAGGTACGCCAGCAGCTCACTTAAGGAAACAATGAATGTTATTTTATTATTTATTTTGTTTACTGTTATATTAAAAGTCGGTTTTACACCGGTTTTCTACAGCACGTCTGTGTGTGAGTATCAAGCGGGGGTGTACATGTGCATCAAGCTACATGACTGTTGTCGTGGTTTTAATCAGTCAGTATGGTTTTAATCCGTATAGGCATAGGCATAAATATATTCCTAATCTCTGATGGTATTTTAAGTGGGGGGTGGTTTGGGGGGGCATGCAAGGCCTTAAAAAAGACTGCTGACAGTACATAAGATAGCAACGAACATCCTGACATGCCTTGTGCAGGGTGTACCATGCTCTGCATTGTCTTGCTGAAATAAGCAGAACTTTTTACCCAGAAAAAGACGTTGCTTGCACGATGGCATATGTAGATTTCAGCATAAATGGAGCTTCACAGATGTGTAGGTTACCCATTCCATGGGCACTAACACACCCCCATAACATCAGAGATGCTGCTTTTGAACTTTACGCTGCTAACAATGCGGACAGTCCTTTTCCTCTTTAGCTCGTAGCTCGGAGGACACGACTTCCATGATCTCAACAACCAATGTGAAAGGTCGACTCATCAGACCACAGGTCCCTTTTTCCATTTTTCCAGTCCGTCTCAGATGAGCTGGGGCTCAGAGAAGCCAGCGGCATTTCTAGGTGATGTTGATATCTGACGTTTAATTTGCATGGCAAAATTTTAACTTGCACTTGTAGATAGAGCGACAAACAGTGTTCACTGATGATGGTTTTCTGAAGTCTTCCAGAGCCCATGTGGTAATTATTTTTTGTTACAGGATGATCGACAATCAGTCTCGATGATATGGGTCAGGTGCATCATTATACAGAAGTTTCAGTTTAGTTCTCCGGCACAGAGACTGGAGCAGCATTAGCATAAGCCGCTAACCGTGCTAAGCACTAGCTCTTTCGGCATTCAGGGGTGAGTAGTATCGGCCTGTAGCCTGCTGCTAACTCCCAGCTAGCACTGCTGGAGCAGCAATAGCATCAGCTGCTAACCGCGCTAGCTCTTTTGCAGTTCAGTGGTGAGTATATCAGACTGGAAGTCTGCGCGTTTACTATTTTAAAACAAGCTATGTGAAACGAACTAGCTAATATCGTCGGAGTTTACCAGAAGACTCAGGGTTTCTCAGTGTAGCGCTGTCGGATGGCATTCACCTGCGAATTTAGCCGCTAATGCTAAAGCTGCTGCACCCAGCTTTAGTGGAAATCTGGAAATCTAAACCTGCTGAAAAAAGGAAGGGCTTTACTCACCCTATTAAACAGTTTTCAGGAGAGAAATTTGTGTAGAATAACATCCAGTGCTCGTTTGATCTTGTCTTTCTAGTGTATTCAATTAAATATAGGTTGTAAAGGATTTGCATCAATGTATTCTGTTTTTATTTATGTTTTACACAAAGTCCCAACTTTGGAATTGGGGTTGTAAATTCCTCATGCGAAAATTTATTTCAAATGTTTCCAGTGGAGATTCAAATGCGCTTAAGGATGTCCAATTGATTGTTCATTACTCCAGTTTCTCCAGCACAATATTCAGTTGTGCTTCATAAAATCATCCCAAAGATCATTTCATTGAAACTCCATCAATCAAAATCACTACAGAAGTGCTCAGTGGAGCTTAGTTTGTCCAACTCATCAGAAATGTGTTCAATTGAGCTTAATTTCTTCACAGTCCACTGCTTTGCATCCCCCTGGCTGAGGTTTGGCACTGCGCATGCTGATCAAAGGCTTATGCGTGTGCTGCTAGTGTTTCTGTGGAGATTACACGCCTGTGTGCATGCAATTTAGCACCTGTGTCTGAAATGCTGTGCCTTAAATACGAATTAAAAAGAGATTATGGACCATTTTGAACCAATAGGACCTATTTTCCAGACTAAAATGCATTTGCACTGGAAATTCATCATTGAATTTTTCTTATTTTATTTTAAAACTTTCAATTTTGACACTTTTCATAGCATTCTTACTCTACAATGAACATATTTATACTGTAGAACCTGTATGCAGCATGTTACTGTAGATATGCAAAGTCTCCTGGTTAAAATTGAGTAGAATTGAGTGGTAAATTGGTCAATTTAGTTACTTTCAAGCATCATTAGATACTTGTTTTAGTATAATTCAGACAGAATCTTCAAATCCTTTATAACTGTATATAGATACAAAAAGCTATAGCATAGGGTGACCAAACGTCCGTATTTCCCTGGACATGTCCGTATTTGACATCCTGTCCCTGGCGTCCCGGGTTTTTTTTTCAGAAAGTGAGGAAATGTCCTGGTTTTCAAATTACCTTCATTGGACCAGAGAGCAGTAGGCAGCGTGACTGTCAGCGTGGAGCCCTCCCTCCCCCCCCTTCCGGTGCAGTCTCACAGTAAAAGCACACACACAACGCTTCACCCCTCAAACCACTCAAACCGCTAGCTAATGTCATCCTGGTTTACCGGAACACTCAGGGAACACAGAGAAATCTGTGTAGATTAACATTTAGCGCTTGTCTGACTTTAAAAGAAATACAGGTATGTTTACTTAGCTTAGCTTAGTTAGCTAGTCCCCCCCCTCTTCACACCCCAGCGGCAAGACCTATTGAGTTAAAATGGAAACATGGCAACACCCCTGTTCCTTACTAGTTTTGCATAATGCACCTTAAAATCCAGGGTATATGAAAACAGACCAGAAAATAGACATTCATTGATAGTGTGCCTTATAGTGCTAAAAAGATGGTATTTACTGTCAGCAAGTTCCTATGATTCTAACAGTGATTTTTTTTTTTTATACAGTGTGGATCCAAACAGGAGATCTGGGGAATCACCTGCTCAGATTCTAGCTCCACCCACTTCAGCCTTCTCGTCTCGGAGCTGTCTCTGTATCAGGTCACTGTTACAAAAATGGAAAAGTAGAGGAATAATCCACCAACTGAGGAGAAGAATACTGTGCCATGTACTGAAGCTCAAACACCAATTAGAATTTAAAAATCTGACAGTGTAATCTCACACTCGCTTCCAGCTCTCCATTTCATCTGTTCCCACGGATTAACTGCACACTGTTACCTGGCTTTCCTCATTCACTGCTTTAATGCTCAGCAGGAAGTGTGCTGTAGAGTAAGACGCGGTAATGAAGTGAAAAACAGAAATTAGGAGATAAAAAATCCTCACGCAGAGAAAAGAGCAGAAAATAAGCATCCCTGTGATCTTCTGAGGCTAGACTACATCTCTTACAGATACTATTAAAGACACTGTAAAAGAGAAGATGAGAATGGGCAGGGTCAACACGATTCAAATATGCATCTGATTACGTGACTGAGATAATGATAGAGAACTGATAAACGTTCAGCATCTCCGTGTGGAGAAATAGAGAAGATGCTCCTTAAGACCAGATCAAGACATCCTGCTGTGCTAAAACTGTTGCAAAAACGACAATATACACACACTTGTGACCTCATCACAACAATTCAAATTCTATATTAATGCAGCCCTGTTTGAAACCCAGTCAGTTAGTGAGCTGATTTACGCCCACTAGAAATTAAATGTTCTAAGGGTGGGGCCATTGGGTGGGTTACATCAGCTCACAGACGCCCTGTGCTGTGGACATCACCCTTTTAGTGATGTGGGGAGAGAGCGCCATCTACCCACTTGGAGGGAGCAGGGCCAATTTTGCTCCCTCTGCGCGCCGGCAGCTTGAAAAGCATGGCTATTTAATGGTGTACTGCATGTACTGAGCGTGTCCTTCTGAAGGTCAGAGATGTGACCTTGAGGCAGAGAGCGGTGCAGAATCGCCCGTTAGGGTCTGTAATTGGACTGTTTGTCCACAAATGTAATTAAATTCTGGATTGAAATGGGATCAGATATAATTGGCAGCGAACCAATCATCTTCTTTCTGCAGACCCCCCCCCCCCAACCAAACCACACAGAGGATAAATAAAGCTAAGAACCAGCAGTTACGTAATTCCACCACCTCCGAGGATTCCCTCCTCTCAGCGTGTGTGTGTGTGAGTGTGTGTGTGTGTGAGAGCATGTGTGTGTCTGTAAGTGTGTGTGTGTCTGTGAGAGTGTGTGTAATGATGTGTTAAGAGAGTGTATGAGAGAGTGCATGTGTCTGTGAGAGTGTCTGTTTGTAGGTGTGTGTGTCAGAGCGTGTTTGAGAGCCTGGGTGAGTGTGTGTGTGAGAGTGTTTGTGTCTGTGAGAGTGTGTGTGTGTCTGTGAGAGAGTATGTGTGAGTGTGTGTCTGTGAGAGTGTGTGTGTGTGTGTCTGTGAGAGTGTGTGTGTGTCTGTGAGAGTGTGTGTCAGTGTGTGTCTGTGAGAGTGTGTGTGTGTGTCTGTGAGAGTGTGTGTGTGTGTGAGAGTGTGTGTCAGTGTGTGTCTGTGAGAGTGTGTGTGTGTGTCTGTGAGAGTGTGTGTGTGTGTGAGAGTGTGTGTCAGTGTGTGTCTGTGAGAGTGTGTGTGTGTGTCTGTGAGAGTGTGTGTGTGTGTCTGTGAGAGTGTGTGTCTGTGAGAGTGTGTGTCAGTGTGTGTCTGTGAGAGTGTGTGTGTGTGTCTGTGAGAGTGTGTGTCAGTGTGTGTCTGTGAGAGTGTGTGTGTGTGTCTGTGAGAGTGTGTGTGTGTGTGAGAGTGTGTGTCAGTGTGTGTCTGTGAGAGTGTGTGTGTGTGTCTGTGAGAGTGTGTGTGTGTGTGAGAGTGTGTGTCAGTGTGTGTCTGTGAGAGTGTGTGTGTGTGTCTGTGAGAGTGTGTGTGTGTGTCTGTGAGAGTGTGTGTCTGTGAGAGTGTGTGTCAGTGTGTGTCTGTGAGAGTGTGTGTGTGTGTCTGTGAGAGTGTGTGTCAGTGTGTGTCTGTGAGAGTGTGTGTGTGTGTCTGTGAGAGTGTGTGTGTGTGTCTGTGAGAGTGTGTGTCAGTGTGTGTCTGTGAGAGTGTGTGTGTGTGTCTGTGAGAGTGTGTGTGTGTGTGTCTGTGAGAGTGTGTGTCAGTGTGTGTCTGTGAGAGTGTGTGTGTGTGTCTGTGAGAGTGTGTGTTGGTGTGTGTTTGTTAAAATGTGAGTGTGTAGGTTATTGTTTGAATTTGTATGTCTGTGAGAGAGTGTGTGTGTGTGTGTCTGAGAGTGTGTGTCAGTGTGTGTCTGTGAGAGTGTGTGTGTGTGTCTGTGAGAGTGTGTGTGTGTGTCTGTGAGAGTGTGTGTGAGTGTGTTTGAGTGTGAGTGTGTGTCTGTGTGTGTTTGTGTCTGTGAGAGTGTGTGTGAGTGTGTGTGTGTCTGTGAGAGTATGTGTGTGAGTGGTTGTGTCTGTGAGAGTGTGTGTGAGAGTGTGTGTGTCTGTGAGAGTGTGTGTGTGTGTCTGTGAGAGTGTGTGTGTGAGTGGTTGTGTCTGTGATAGTGTGTGTGTGTGTCTGTGAGAGTGTGTGTGTGAGTGGTTGTGTCTGTGATAGTGTGTGTGTGTCTGTGAGAGTGTGTGTGTGTGTGTGTCTGTGAGAGTATGTGTGTGAGTGTGTGTCTGTGAGAGTATGTGTGTGAGTGGTTGTGTCTGTGATAGTGTGTGTGTTTGTGTCTGTGAGAGTATGTGTGTGAGTGGTTGTGTCTGTGAGAGTGTGTGTGTTTGTGTCTGTGAGAGTATGTGTGTGAGTGGTTGTGTCTGTGAGAGTGTGTGTGTTTGTGTCTGTGAGAGTATGTGTGTGAGTGGTTGTGTCTGTGAGAGTGTGTGTGAGTGTGTTTGTGTCTGTGAGAGTATGTGTGTGAGTGGTTGTATCTGTGAGAGTGTGTGTGTGTGTCTGTGAGAGTATGTGTGTGAGTGGTTGTGTCTGTGATAGTGTGTGTGTTTGTGTCTGTGAGAGTATGTGTGTGAGTGGTTGTGTCTGTGAGAGTGTGTGTGTGTGTCTGTGAGAGTATGTGTGTGAGTGGTTGTGTCTGTGATAGTGTGTGTGTTTGTGTCTGTGAGAGTATGTGTGTGAGTGGTTGTGTCTGTGAGAGTGTGTGTGTGTGTCTGTGAGAGTATGTGTGTGAGTGTGTGTCTGTGAGAGTATGTGTGTGTGTCTGTGAGAGTATGTGTGTGAGTGGTTGTGTCTGTGAGTGTGTGTGTGTGTGTTAGAGTGTGTCTGTGAGAGTGTGTAAGAGTGTGTGTGTCTGTGAGAGTGTGTGTGTGTGTCTGTGAGAGTATGTGTGTGAGTGGTTGTGTCTGTGAGAGTGTGTGTGTGTGTGTTAGAGTGTGTCTGTGAGAGTGTGTAAGAGTGTGTGTCAGTGTGTCTGTGAGAGTGTGTGTGTGTCTGTGAGAGTATGTGTGAGTGTGTGTCTGTGAGAGTGTGTTTGAGTGTGTGTGTGTGTCTGTGTGTGTGTGAGTGGTTGTCTCTGTGAGAGTGTGTGTCTGTGAGAGAGAGTGTGTATGCGTGTGTGAGAGAGTGTGTGTAAGAGTGTGTGTGTCTGTGAGAGAGTGTGTGTGAGTGTTTGTGTCTGTGAGAGTGTATGAGTGGTTGTGTCTGTGAGAGTGTGTAAGAGTGTGTGTCTGTGAGAGAGTGTGTGTGTGAGAGTGTTTGTGTCTGTATGAGAGTGTGTGTCTGTGTGTGTGTGTGTGTGTGTGGTTTGTGTGTGTGTGTGTAAATGGCAGTGGAAAGTAATTGAATAGGAATTAAAGTGAGCGGTGGGGTGGCAGGTGTCCAGCTAACTAACAGTGATGTGTGATCGAATGTGAAGCCGAGCGGTGGCTGCTGTGGTGGCGGCAGCAGCGGCGGCGGCAGTGGCGGTGGCGGTGGCAGTGACGGTGGTGGCGGCGGCACGCTGCTCTGATATCCATATAATCTTCAGGTTGGGACTATTTTTAGGAGCTGTTTCTCAAACCGCCTCACACAGAAATACAGCACACAGGTTTCTCCAGCCTCCAGACGTCTGACACATTCATACTGATTATTGTGAATTTCATCATGTGTCACTATTACATCCAGAACAAGAGTGTTTGACTGATTTGGATGATATATAGAATATGTAAAACTGCATTACAGTTTTTCTCAAATGTTTAAACACATTTCTAGAAACTTGGCTCAGTTTCTCAAAACTCTAAACACAAACTGAAAATGATTAACTACTTTGTTGAAACTCTACAAATCTCTAGCAAAACTGATTCCTTCCACCAAAACAGCACACAGCTATTTATATGCTTATCTCTTGCAGAGCATCAAATACACACTGACAAGATAAATTCAGAGCACTGTTATCAGAAGTATTTGGTTATGTTTTTGACTTCATGAGGCCACTGTACAAATCCAAATGCATACAAGTGCATGGAAATATGTTGAATTTCTGTTCTTTATATTTATTTGGTGCGGTGTAGGACCCCCCATATAGCATTTACAGTACTACATGTATATGCAACACAAATGTAAGCCGTTTTTACTGTATGTGTAACGCTGTGTGAAGGACGGACGAGGAGAGCGGACGCAAATGCAAGTACTATATTTATTAAAGAACAGAAAACAAAGCACAAACCAAACAGAAACTCAGAGAAATGAAACCAAATAACAGACAGAATTAACACAGCCGTGACAGACATATAAACGCACAAGAACCGACAAACTAACACTAACGACAGAGACGCTTAAATACACACACAAGGCGGGAAAGAGAACAGGTAACACCTGGGGACAGACTAATGAGGGGCGGAGCTACAAATGGACACAGGTGAGTGGAAAAACACCAGGGAAGAAACAGAAGCCGGGTCATGTGAGAATAACATAGACATGAGAATAGACAGAAAACAGGCAAAAGATGTGACAGTATGTAGTAAGGTTGCTGTAACTTTTACTTATGTAAATACAATGAGAAACATGAGGAGGAAAATCAGTTCACATACAAAGAGGTAGTGAAAATGTATTTATTATTTATGTATCTCAAGGTTAGTGGTTCTTAGGTGTCCAAGGTGTACTAAATGATGCAATTTGTGTTTAGCGATTTGTAAAGCTGTGATTAGAATGATATTTGAGTGAGAATTGTGTTTAGAGTTTTGCAGTTTGGAGTCACAATGTTGACACATGAGCTTCGTGTTTTTGGATTTGTGTGCATAGCTCCACATTTTGTGTGTATACAATGTGGAAAAACTGTAATCTTTATGTACACTGCTCAAAAAAATAAAGGGAACACTCAAATGACACAATATAACTCCAAGTAAATCAAACTTCTGTGAAATTAAACTGTCCACTTAGGAAGCAACACTGATTGACAATCAATTTCACCTGCTGTTGTGCAAATGGAATAGACAACAGGTGGAAATTATTGGCAATTAGCAAGACACACTCAATAAAGGAGTGGTTCTGCAGGTGGGGACCACAGACCACTTCTCAGAACCTATGCTGTCTGGCTGATGTTTTGGTCAGTTTTGAATGTTGGTGGTGCTTTCACACTCGTGGTAGCATGAGACGGACTCTACAACCCACACAAGTGGCTCAGGTAGTGCAGCTCATCCAGGATGGCACATCAATGCGAGCTGTGGCAAGAAGGTTTGCTGTGTCTGTCAGCGTAGTGTCCAGAGGCTGGAGGCGCTACCAGGGGACAGGCCAGTACACCAGGAGACGTGGAGGAGGCCGTAGGAGGGCAACAACCCAGCAGCAGGACCGCTACCTCCGCCTTTGTGCAAGAAGGAACAGGAGGAGCACTGCCAGAGCCCTGCAAAATGACCTCCAGCAGGCCACAAACGTGCATGTGTCTGCACAAACGGTTAGAAACCGACTCCATGAGGATGGTATAAGGGCCCGACGTCCACAGATGGGGGTTGTGCTCACAGCCCAACACCGTGCAGGACGCTTGGCATTTGCCAGAGAACACCAGGATTGGCAAATTCGCCACTGGCTCCTTGTGCTCTTCACAGATGAAAGCAGGTTCACACTGAGCACATGACAGACGTGACAGAGTCTGGAGACGCCGTGGAGAGCGGTCTGCTGCCTGCAACATCCTTCAGCATGACCGGTTTGGCAGTGGGTCAGTAATGGTGTGGGGTGGCATTTCTTTGGAGGGCCGCACAGCCCTCCATGTGCTCACCAGAGGTAGCCTGACTGCCATTAGGTACCGAGATGAGATCCTCAGACCCCTTGTGAGACCATATGCTGGTGCGGTTGGCCCTGGGTTCCTCCTAATGCAGGACAATGCTAGACCTCATGTGGCTGGAGTGTGTCAGCAGTTCCTGCAAGATGAAGGCATTGAAGCTATGGACTGGCCCGCCCGTTCCCCAGACCTGAATCCGATTGAGCACATCTGGGACATCATGTCTCGCTCCATCCACCAACGTCACGTTGCATCACAGACTGTCCAGGAGTTGGCGGATGCTTTAGTCCAGGTCTGGGAGGAGATCCCTCAGGAGACCATCCGCCACCTCATCAGGAGCATGCCCAGGCGTTGTAGGGAGGTCATACAGGCACGTGTAGGCCACACACAATACTGAGCCTCGTTTGTCCTTGTTTTAAGGACATTACATTAAAGTTGGATCAGCCTGTAGTGTGTTTTTTCACTTTAATTTTGTGTGTGGCTCCAAATCCAGGCCTCCATTGGTTAATAAATTTGATTTCCATTGATGATTTTTGTGTGATTTTGTTGTCAGCACATTCAACTTTGTACAGAACAAAGTATTCAATGAGAATATTTCATTCATTCAGATCTAGGATGTGTTATTTGAGTGTTCCCTTTATTTTTTTGAGCAGTGTATATATAGCTGAAAAATGGGTCAGTTCCAAAACCACAAAACTGTTACATCACAGTCTTGCCTTATTTAGATATGAAAAGGTTTCTTTTATATTGGAGCTCCACAAAGAAAAATGTATCTGTATCCATATTTAATACAGTTGAGCATTGAAATACTCAATACTGCGTTCTATTTCCCCTTTAAAACTTTCAAACTGTATTAAAACCACTGTATAAAAGAAGTTTTGCACCCATGCAATTAACCTTTTGAGCTGCCACTGCTTCTGGAAATAAAAGTTTCGACCTCACGGAGATCCACTAAAGCCAGCACATTTCTCGTGGGCCTGTGAGAGTGCTGTGCTATTGGCCAGAGTGCGGCGAAATGGCTTTTAAACCTCCAGAAACATCACCCCAATCTATACATCTCCCTCAAAAGGGTGAAGCCCACACACTGCTTTAGAAACACCTCGCTGAGAACCAGCGTCTCACAGCCTCCATCAGCTTCACAGCACCAGAAAAGAGTTCAGTCTTCAACCCGGAGACTCGCCACCTTCACTCCCTCTCAAACCTCCCGTCCTACACCATCTCAAACTTCAGCTCTCATGCTGAGCGCTCTCCTATACCTCCACTCTGCAGATCGCCGGTGCTCCTGAAAAACGGAGGGAAATAAGGAAAGGATCGAAGGCCATAAGTCTGTCCAGTGTGATGTTCTGGTCGTTTATGTCCTCTACAGTGGAGATGAGCACCCGGCGTATTACTAGCTGAGGTATATACTAGTGGTTCCAATGCGATGTGATGCTGATTTTTAGAAGAATAAATGCCTCTACACTGCAAAAAATCCATTGGCAAAAACTAGACAAAATATAAGCAAATTAAGACAAATATATGTATATTAAGCAAACAAAATCTGCCAATGGGGTAAGCAAAATGTTCTTAGTAAGATTTCTTACAAAAAGCAATGGTAAAATTTCAAAATGAGTGAAGTAACACCTAAATCAAGCAAAAAAGTCACTGTTTTTGGACACAAAAGAGTTCAAACTACTTAAAATAAGGTACAATGATAAAGAAAATTATCCCTAAAATAAGCATAATAATCTAACACTTACAATCGAATGCTTAGTAAGACAAAAAGTCTTATCAGAGAAAAAAAAAAGATTTATCGCCTTAAATTTAGAGAATTTTACTTGCTAAGATTTGTTTTTTTGCAGTGTAAGTATTATATCATAAAATACAGTGGTAAAAAGTTTGGGCACCATGATTTTTCTTTATAAATCATTGGTTGTTGGATCTGCAATTTCAGTTAAATATATCAAATAGCAGAAGAACACAGTAATATCTGAGAAGTGAAATAAAGTTTATAGGATTTACAGAAAGTGTACAATAATTATTTAAACAAAATAAGGCAGGTGCATAAATTTGGGCAACAACCCCAACATAAAAATTACATCAATAATTAGTAGATTCGCCTTTTGCAGAAATAACAGCCTCTAAACTCTTCCTATAGCTTCCAATGAGAGTCTGGCTTCTGGTTGAAGGTATTTTGGATCATTCTTCTTTATAAATCATCTCCAGTTCAGTCAGGTTTGATGGTTTCTGATCATGAACAGCCCCCTTTAAATCACACCACAGATTTTAATAATATTCAGGTCTGGGGTCTGAGATGATCATTCCAGAACGTTGTACTTGTTCCTCTGCATGAATGCTTTAGTAGATGTTGAGCAGTGTTTAGTGTTTAGGGTCGTTGTCTTGTTAAAGTATCCAGCCCGGGCGCTTTAACTTTAACTTTCAACTTTCACTGATGTTTGAACATTGTTCTTAAGAATCTGCTGATATTGACTAAAATCCATGCGACCCTCAATTTTAACAAGATTCCCAGTACCTGCACTGATCACACAGCCCCCCAGCATGATGAACCACCACAAACATTTACTGTGGGGAGCAGAAAAGTGTTTGTTTTGGAATGCTATGTTCTTTTTTCTCCATGCATAAATAACCCACCCTCCAAATAACTAAATTTTATTTTCATCAGTCCACAGCACCTTATTTCAAAATGAAGCTGTGCTTTAGCTTTAGCATACCTCAAGCGACTCTGTTTGTGGCGTGTGCTCAGAAAAGGCTTCTTCTGCATTTCTCTCCCACACAGCCTCTCCTTGTGTAAAGTGCGCTGAACAGTGAATAGCTGAACGATGCATCTGCAGCAAGATGTGGAGCAGGTCTGTGGGTTGACTATTACTGTTCTCACCATCCTTCTCCTCTGTTTATCTGAGATTTTTCTTGTTCTGCCACTTCAGGTCTTAACTAGAACTGTGCCTGTGGTTCTTTTATTTCCTCACTCTGTTCCTCACAGTGGAATCTGACAGCTGCAATCTCTGAGATTATGAGCTTTTTGTATCCTTCCTCTAAACCATGATGTTGAATAAATGTTGTTTTCCAGTCATTTGAGAGTTGTGTTTTGAGGCTCCCATGTTGCCACTCTTAAGAGAAGATGCAAAGAGGAGAAAAACCTGCAATTGGCTGCTTAACCCTTTCTTATATTTGGATTCACCAGTCTGTGTGTCAATGTCAAGGGTCAATGAGCTTACCAAACAAATTTTGAGTTCCTAATTTAGTTTAAAGAATTATTGCACAATTTCTGTAAATCCTATAAACTTCATTTCACCTCTCAAATGTCACTGTGTTCATCTGCTATATGATATATTTAACTGAAATGATTTATAAAGGATAAAGTTATGTTAAGTTATGTTAAAGGAAATATTACTTGCTCTGCCCTGATGAGGACTCCGCTGTGGGCCACTGGTCTCCAGCAGCTTCTCCCGTACTTTATATCCCAGAAGACTGAGAGATCTGCTGGCTTTTACTTGCATGAGTCTGACCCTGCAGCAATAAATACACTTCCATGTTCCAGTCAGCTTAACACACAGTGACCCAGCACACACTGGAGAACAGCCAAACACTCAGAGGCAAACTGGCAACCTCTGAGCATTCATCACACCACTGTTCCTCTACAGACGTTCAGCGTGTTCTACACAACCAGGAGTAAGACTGGCTAATTAACAGCATAACTTTGCATGCGTAAACTCTGGAGGCACTGAGTCCATGCTTGGGGAAGCTGCAGGCATTAATATACAGTACCTGCCACAGTTTGGACACAACTAATCTCACTCTGTGTATTTTATCTTTTTTATGATTTTTTACATTGTAAATCTAATATTGAAGACTATTTTAAAGTTATAATGAGACTCATGCTGTATTATTCTGCAAATAAAAAGTGTTAAAAAAACTGAATATGTTTTATATTTTAGATTCTTCTAAGTATCACATTTATCTTTGAGGACAGATCTACACACTCTTGGTATTTTAATCTCAGTGTCTTCATGAGGGAGAGTCACTTGGAATAGTTTTCTCAGCGTCTTGAAGAAGTTTCTGGAGGTTATGAACAATAGTTGCTGCTCATCCCAAATCACCTCAAATTACCATCTCAGTTCATCTGATTTAGATCAGGGGATTAATGTGGAGAACTAACACTTTGTTTACTATTTACTACACGATATTGTGTGCGGGAGTTTGCTGAAGGTATTTTGTGTGAAGTGTGCAGTAGTGTGTTATAGTGAGTGTGCTAGCCAGGGGTGTGGCTATTGCTTTTTCAGAAGGATTAAGCACCTCTAAAACATGTCCCAGTGTGCGGGAGTCTGTTAGTGAGTGTGAGGGAGTGTGTTGGGGTATTCATGTGTGAGTTTGCAGGAGTGTGTTGGGTATTCATGTGTGAGTGTGCGGGTGTGTGTTGGGTATTCATGTGTGAGTGTGCGGGAGTCTGTTAGTGAGTGTTTGGGAGTGTGTTGAGGTATTTTGTGTAAGAGTGTGCGGGAGTCTGTTAGTGAGTGTGCGGGAGTGTATGAGTGCGGGAGTGTGTTAGTGAGTGTGCAGGAGTGTGTTGAGGTATTTTGTGTAAGAGTGTGCGGCAGTGTGTTAGTGAGTGTTCGGGAGTGTGTTGAGGTATTTTGTGTAAGATTGTGCGGGAGTGTGTTAGTGAGTGTGCAGGAGTGTGTTGGGTATTCATGTGTGAGAGTGTGCGGGAGTCTGTTAGTGAGTGTGCGGGAGTGTGTTGAGGTATTTTGTGTAAGAGTGTGCGGGAGTGTGTTGAGGTATTTTGTGTGAGCTTGTGCGGGAGTCTGTTAGTGAGTGTGCCGGAGTGTGTTGAGGTATTTTGTGTAAGAGTGTGCGGGAGTGTGTTAGAGAGTGTGCGTGAGTGTGTTAGTGAGTGTTCGAGAGTGTGTTGACTTGAGGTATTTTGTGTAAGAGTGTGCCGGAATGTGTTAGTGAGTGTGCGGGAGTGTATTGAGGTATTTTGTGTGAGAATGTGCAGGAGTCTGTTAGTAAGTGTGCGGGAGTGTGTTGAGGAATTTTGTGTAAGAGTGTGCGGGAGTGTGTTAGTGAGTGTGCGGGAGTGTGTTGAGGTATTTTGTGTGAGAGTGTGCGGGAGTCTGTAAGTGAGTGTGCGGGAGTCTGTAAGTGAGTGTGCGGGAGTCTGTAAGTGAATGTGCGGGAGTGTGTTAGTGAGTGTTCAGGAGTCTGTTAGTGAGTGTGCAGGAGTGTTTTGAGGTATTTTGTGTAAGAGTGTGCGGGAGTGTGTTAGTGAGTGTGCGGGAGTGTGTTGAGGTATTTTGTGTAAGAGTGTGCGGGAGTGTGTTAGTGAGTGTGCGGGAGTCTGTTAGTGAGTGTGCGGGAGTGTGTTGAGGTATTTTGTGTAAGAGTGTGCGGGAGGCTGTTAGTGAGTGTGCGGGAGTGTGTTGAGGTATTTTGTGTAAGAGTGTGCGGGAGTTTGTTAGTGAGTGTGCGGGAGTGTGTTGAGGTATTTTGTGTGAGAGTGTGCGGAAGTGTGTTAGTGAGTGTGCGGGAGTGTGTTGAGGTATTTTGTGTGAGAGTGTGCGGGAGTGTGTTAGTGAGTGTGCGGGAGTGTGTTGGGGAATTTATGCCCCTGTGCTGCTGGGTTTGGAAGGGCAGCAGTGGGATGAGTGCTGTGCTGTCACGCTTGGCCAGCATTTATTTCCATATCAGAGAAATAAAGATACTGTGCCCCAGACAGTCTGTGTGTATGTGTGTAAGTGTGTAGTTTGTGTATGAGTGAGACTGTGTGTGAGAGAGTGTGTAGTTTGTGTATGAGTGAGACTGTGTGTGAGAGAGTGTGTATATGTGTGTGTGTTTCTGACAGTGACTTAAGCTGTCCGTCTCAGTGATGTGCTCACACCTCACACAGACACACAGCACAGCGACCCTGGTAACAATGATACAGCGCAAGAAAGAGGGAGAGCGTGAGAGATCGGATTTCTTAGTGCGCCTATACCGTATGCGACAGGGCCTGGCCAATCACACAGGACTCCGCTGGCACCATCACGCCAGACCGCTCTCCATGGTGCCGATGTCTGACCAGCACCGCCGACAACCACATACAGCTGGCACCCACTGACCAGGATACCAATGGGAAACAATCAGCCCATGAGATTTGGGACGTGTTTGAGTCAGGAGTCCCTGTTTCTCTCCTCGGACTGAAAATCTGGATGTATCCTGTGTCTACGGAGATGTCCACCATGTGTTAACTGCCCAGGTCTGCCTAGAAAACAGCCGGAAAGACTGGACTGTCAAGATTGGCCTTCCCTGGGAAGTTCTCAGTCCCCATCGTGGTCGGGTGGGATTACCCTGAGTTTGAGGATGAACTCTGGTATTCCTCGAGGTGTAGACCCAAACCACATCCTATGCCATGGCCGCCAGCAGTTGCTCCGGGAGCAGCGAGGCTGGCTCCAAAGGTGAGCCACACAACCCATATAGGAACTTTGCACAAGGGCAGAAGAGGGCTTTCAACATTCGCAAGGTGAACGATGAGCCACAGGGAAACCAGACCCCTAGCCTCCCTTCTTTGTACTACAGTGGCCTACAGTGTGGTGGACATAAACGGCAAGAGAATCGAGCAGCATCTGGTTCCCCATTGACACATAGATGCGGTAAGGCACCTGGCCCAATGGGTGGACACCTTGCGGCTGAAAACTCTTTGGCCCATATCCAACAGAGGTTCTACTGGCCGAGCATCAGGTGAAAAACCCCTGTTGTCGCTGCCCCACGTGTCAGCTCACCAACCCTTACAAGCCACATCTGACCCCTCTTATCCTGCTCCTCATTATAGAAACCCCATTAAAACGGATCAGAATGGACATAGGATCATAGGGGTGTTGTCAAAGTCCCCCTGAGGCCGCAATACATCCTGGTCACGGTTGATTACGCCACGTGTACTCCTGAAAGGCTGACCACATCCATTTGGCACCCCCAGGCCTATGGCCTTGTCAACAGGTTTGACCAAATGCTCAAAAAAGATTCTGAAGTGGCTGATCAGGGAAGACCGACGTGTTTGGGTCCTCCTCCTCCATCATGTGCTCTTCATGGTGCATGAAGTGCCCCACGGGTTTCTTGTATTTTGAGCACAATCATGCTGTTTCCAAAGCCTGATGGCTCCTGGCACTTCTCTAATAACTTCTGCTAGGTATCCCCATTAGATTTTTACTCCATGCACTGAGTGGACAACTTAATTGACCATCTAGGTCAGGCCTGGTTCATTTCCACCCTCGACCTGATGAAAGGATTCTATATAGTGTTACCCTTCGGCTTCACATGGCCCCGGCCATATTCCAGCGGCTGATGAACATCATCCTGACACCCCACCACACTTACTCTACAGCGTACCTGGATAACATCAGCAATTAACTCAGAGACCTCCACCACATTGACCAGGTCCTCACAGCCATCCACCAAGCCGGACTCATTACCAACCCAAAAACATGCTACATAGGACAATCAGAAGCACACTTTCCAAGCCACCGGATCAGGTACGGGCTGCTCCTGCTGCAACAACAAAGCAAAATCCCAAATATATTCCCAAATCCCAAAATAAAGATGGACATCTGGGCATTCCTGGGAAAAGGCCATGCTGAATTGGATGCAGTGGAACACTGCAGAACAGGCTGCATTCATGTTTTAGAATCCAGACTTCAACAGGCCTTTTGTTCTGCACACGAACTCCTCCGAAAGATCTCCGAACTCCTCCGGCTAAGATTTGACCTGGCTTGGCTAACGTGGATGCGGACGCTCTCTTTCAGGTGCCTCCCAAGGACAATCAGGTGGACTGCCCAACGCACAGAACACTGCTGTTACCATCACGCAGGACCGCTATCTGTGGTTCCAAACTCAGATCAGCACCCCAAATCATGTGAGGCACAGACAGGGTCATGCAAAACACACGTCTGGCGGCCCCTGATCAGGACGCCAATGGGATTATTTTCACATCTATATAGCACTGTAATATCTATATATTCAGTTTACCTTACATCCACAATGCAATACCATAGTGTAAGTTATTGTGTATATAAATTAAGTTAATTGTATGTGTTCTATTTTATTTATTTACTTTACTCTATGCCATGGGTGTTGCCTGGGTATGTAAAGATCCGGGGCTCAGCCCAGTTAAATAAATATATATATATATATATTACAATAAGTATCCTGATATATAATCTTAAACAGGGTAATGGAACTAATTTAAATTAAGTTTAGTACTAAATTCTGGCTATCCACATAAATCTAGCTTCAAACTAACTGGTTAGCGAAATTAATTTTTGTTAATTATAGCTTATATAGTCCTGCAATCCTTAATTAATAAAAACAATTTAAAAAGGAAATGCTAGCCCACCACGCTCCGCAGAACCAGCAAGCTGATTGGCTGTTTCTCCTGAAAGGCAGAACATTATCTTTGAACTGGCTCCGTGATTGGCGCTAAGAGATTTTCCATTCACACACGGCCAGTGGCCTGTCTCCTCATTAATAATACAGCGATTCGGGGCTGCTAGAAAATGATTCGGGGCTAAAGCCCCGGAAGCCCAGGCCAGGCGACTTCCCTGCTCTATGCTGTAAATATGGTTCTCTGCATACTGCGGGAACTTGCACTCAGGTTTTTCACTCACCTGTACACCTGTACTCTGTGTCACTGTGATGTGACAATAAATCTGATCTTATTAGATCAGAATTTTATTGTAGTTTTTATTGGGGTTCTTTCTTGACTCTGAAAGTAAAAAAAATATGTTTGCGACAGACCAAGGTGTTGTACAGATGTCACCTGCCCACTGCAGCGTTCACACACTCCTACTGCTGTGAGGAAAAGATCTCTCACAAGCTTACACTTCAAAGCCTGAGCCCTGAAACCCCTCACTTGTTTGGAGGAAAGCATTAAGGCGACGGAAAATGATACTGCTGCCCAGTCCGGAGTCGTTAGGAGGTGATTAATCTCCCACTCCCTTCATGTGCAGCTGCGTTTTATGTCAAATGGATTATAACAGGTATTAAAAAAACATAAAACTCCCCCTGCAGCACAGCAGCAGACAACATTAAACCATCATTAGACTCTGAGAGTCAATATCTGTAACGGCAGGATGACATGGCCACTGTCCTCCCCATACACACACACTCACACACGGTACTTACACATACCATATGCACAACACTGACAACACTGACACATGACTATAACCATCATTATTTACACCCCTCACATTTCTGCAAATATTTATTGTCCTCTGAAAATAACTGTCTAAATACACCTCACAGTGAACATCTCCAAATTGTGCCCAGTTGTGTCATTTTCACTCCCTTGTGTCATGTGACTCATTAGTTTTATAAAGCATCAGGTGTGAATGGGGAGCAGGCATGTTCAATTTGGTGTTTTGGGTTCAATTTTCTCAAACTGGACTCTCTGAGGATGTGAGAAAGGGAATTGTTGCTCTCTATAAAGATGAAGCCTAGACTATAAGAAGATTGCTGACATTCTTAAACCTGAGATAAAGCATGTTGCCCAAAGTCATACAGCAGTTTTTTGCAAGATGGGTTCCACTTAGAACAGGCCTCTATGGGGTTGACCAAAGAAGTTGAGTCCATGTGATCAGCTTAATATCCAGAAATTCGCTTTAAAAAATAGATGTATGAGGGTTGCCATCATTGCTGCAGAGTTTAAAGAAGTGGGAGATCAGCCTGCAGTGCTCAGACCATATACACCACATACTGCATGAACTCTGTCTGCATGGCACTGTCCTAGAAAGAAAACAAAGCCTCTTCTGAAGATAAAGCACAAGAAAGCCTGCAAACTGTGGTTTGCTGAAGAAAACCAATCCAAGAGCGTGGATTACTGGAACCATGTCCTGTGGTGAACACCTAAAGATGCAAAATACTAATGCTGTGAAGCTCCAGCTCATCCTAAATCCGCCATATCAGTTGATCAGGTTTAGATCCAGGAAAGATCAGTGGAGGCCAAACACTTTTTTTTTTACTGTTTACTACATAATTTCATGTGTGTCCCTTAATAGTTTTCATGTCTTTAATACTAATCTACATGTACAATGTACAAAAATATTTTTTTTTATTTGCCACCACACACTGACCGGGCTGCAGCATGATGTTTCTAAAGCAGCACTGTCTTATTATCTAAGGCTACACTGTTGTCAGGTCAGACTCATCAATACAGACCTTTGTGGAGCAAAAAAATCAATCAAGAGGTCAGAGATTAAATGTTGTTGATCCTCGCCGCTTACAGACAGCTGACTAACGATGCTTTTAAGTAAAAAATCAAATTTACTCGGTGACAGCTGCAGGACACATGACTTTAGAAGACAAACATAAAAGTACTGCACCTTAATCTAATTTAAATCAATAGATCAGTGCAAAAGCCTGTGAGCGCGCAGGTTGCTGTGTCTTCCGGTGTTGTGCTGAACTCAGTACCCCCGCCAGCAAAAGCACCCCCTTTTGGGTGCGTGCAAATACATCTTCTTGGCTTTAATTTTTCTTAGAAAACAAAAAAGTATCCAAGAAGCTGTTCTAAGCTACGCTGACTCCTAAGAACTAATGAAAAATATCCAGGTCACCTGCAGCCTCTCCCATGAGGGAGTGCTTTTCCTGGCGGGGGAGCTGAATACGGCACCATAGTAGCGCCGAAATCTGCAGCCCCGCCATTAACAGCACCCCCTTTCCTGGCAGGGGAGCTGAATTCGGCAACACAGTCCTGCTGAAATCTGCACCCCTGCCATGAAAAGCACCACTTCTCGGCAGCGCATATGCCCCATCTTTTTGATAAAAGCACTTTAACTTTACATAGAAATAAGCTCAGAGAGATGGTGCTTTTCCTGGTGGGGGTGCTGAATTACGATTACATATATAAGTTAAATATATATAATCATGTGATAATTTATTAGTGAGCCTGATGTTATCCAGTCAGCTAATGTTTATGTGGTTAGGTGTGCTGCCGTTAGTACTGGGTCCAAATAGTGTTTGAAACATTATTTATTGTCTTTTAATGGTCACCGCTGTGTAATGACACTCTGTCAGAAGTTTTGGAGGTAAACTGTTTTGGTTCTTCTCAGTGGTAAACAGTGATACTGTAGTTTGATTGAATGGTTTCATAATAAAGTACATGAGCTGCACTTGAAAGATGGTTGAAAGATTACGCTTACTGGAGAAACTGGGAATCCAGTGGAAAAGTTTGATGTAATGTAAACTCAATGAAGGCGGACTGAGATGTTTGGTCTGGGAGAAGGGTTCGGGTCTACCAAATGAGTAGGTAAATCAGGCTCTTGTCTGGACTGTAATTTCTATAGAACATGAGGGAATGGAACCACAGTGTCTGTGCTATATACTGTCATTGTTTCACACATGTTGACCATAAAAATGCTTAAAACAGGAAAATATCAACCATGTGCTTGCTTTACTTTGCCATGCTATGCCCCTATTAACACAGCATGTAATGACTGTTTAATGCAGTCTCTAAAGCACCCACTCACTCCTAATCAGCCTGAGAATCAGCCTGAGAAGTGGAGTGTTTATAGCTTTTCCAAATCTGAAAACAAAACATTCTGACACACTGTAACGGGGAAAGATCAGCCAGCAACAGCTAAAGTAGTTCAAAAAGCCACATCCCTTACAAACCCTCCACATTAGAGGGTGGATTTAAAAATCCAGTGTGTTAAAGCCTCTCCCTGATTTAATGATATTCAGTGTCTTAAAACCACAAAAAAATAGTGTGATATGATTTTAGCCTGAAATAACACCACTCCAATTTGCTAATAATGCTGTATTACATTTTCTCGAATGTCAGAGTGACAGAGTTCCAGGAAAACATTATTTTAATTGTACACCATTAATTTTGGGTGAAAAACAAGCAACTGTGGAACTAAGAGAAGAAGGAAAATCAATCCATGTCCAGCACAACTGTTTGGAATGTCCTGAAGAAGAAAGTCGTCACTGGTGTACTAAATAACAGATGTTGATCAAGCAGATCAAGGAAAACCACAGCAGTTAATGACAGAAACATTGTGAGTACTGTAAAAAACAAAATCAGCAACAACCTCCAGAGGGCAGGAGTGAAGGTATCACAATCTACTGTTCTGGCTTCACCAGAAAATGCAAGCCACCATTAGTAAGAGCAAGATGGAATTAGCCAATGCGATGGAAGGACTAAAGCTTGGAGAAAACAAAGGTCATGGCTAGGGCTTGCATGGCTTCTTCTGGGATATGCTCATTAGTCTTCATTGATGACTTCACACATGACCTTATCAAGCATGAATTTCACCTTCTAAGGTGGAGACTAAAGGAAATAACCACCAACTAAACCAACACCAACTGAAAGAGGCTGCAGAGAAAACCTGAAAAAGCATCAGAATGTAGACGTTTAGTGAGGTCAGTGGGTCACCGGTTTTTTAATCCATTTTAACTTTATCTGTTCCAAACAGAGACTGTAAAAAAAGATGGACGCCATGTCGCCATTCCCATTCATTCAATGAAAATGAAGCCAAAATCTTCCGCCATTTTGGTGATCCTGATACCCGAGTCTGCGCAGTAGAGACTAGAGGAGGGAGACAGACTGTGGAGAGCTCCTACTAATTTAAATAACTCCGCCCCTGAGGGCTGCCTGGTGGTCACAGGCTGCAGAGCGGAGCGGAGCTGATGGTCTGTTATTGATCCCGCCCATAACCAGCCCTTTCACAATAACCACACCTTTTTTGAATAGAGCTTAATAACGAATTCTGTGGGGATATAAAAATTTGACAATATAAGCAGAGGTTATATTACTATATAACTAGCTGTTGCATTTAAATAAAGGTGGTAGAATTACAGTATATTGGAAAAAACGTGATTAAAAGTTGTCTGTTTTGCCATTGAAACCTATGGGAATGGGTGGGGTTACACAGCTTTCTGAAAACGAATAGCAGGGGGCGCCCGACCTGTGGTGGCTTCACTTTTGAGAGACGATGCTCTGTCCAGCTATACACAGTCTATGGTTCCAATACTTTTGCTCACTGGAAATTAAAGCTGAAATAATGATATTTTGTCTCATATTCGTCTTTTAATGTCAAACCCAAATGTTTTCAGTCTACAGCAGAAATTAAGAGTTTCACTGTTTCAGGGCTTTTGGGGGAGAGTGTATATTCTCATCGTTAACTTCACTATAAAATATCACTGTAACAGATCAGCAGACAGACACTATTAGCATAACTGCAGGCTTTATTGTGGCAAATGGTGCTGCTGTTTGGACTAAAGCAGGGGCAATCATCGAGTCGGGGGCTGACACGGCCACTCAGCAAAATAAAACCATGAAAATAAAACAGCTTTTATTATCGTACTCTTTTTTCTCTTCTTATAATTATGCTCCTCACACTCCTCACCCTCCTCACACAGAACACATCATGGAGAGAGATAAACCAGCAGCGTCAATTCACACACTCATTGTTTGAACTCAAATAATTCAAGTCTATTTTACCTAAAATTGGATATTTCCAAACAATACTCAACTATTTTAAGTTAGTTGAACATTTGTGGGCACATATAAACATTCAAACTGAGATCTTTGAGTTGAACCAACTTATAATAACTGAGTTTAGTCTGTTCCCATTAACAGCTTCTTTTCCATTTGCTTCTGCCATATCTATTTGCATACTGGGTGTGTACAACAGTTTCTGACAGACAATCACCATCAGTGTGTAGTGTTTCCCCCTGGGCTACCTTAGAAATAAATCAACTTCCCCTTTAGTTGTAATAAGTTGATGTTTTAATTTAAGCTAAGTTTTCATTCCCCATTACTTAAAAAAATGAGCAAACTGGCTGCCTTATAAAAGTTAAGTAACTCAACTTATCCGGTCTTACAGTATAAAAAAAATAAAAAAGTTAAATCAACTTCCCCTTTAGTTTTAATAACTTGATGTTCTAAGTTATGCTAACTTAAGTTTTCATTACCCATTACTTAACTTTTTTAAGGCAAGTGGTTTCCTCAAATGTTTAAAGTAAATTCAACTTCTCCGGGCTTACAGTGCACACTGAAACAGAGCCACCTCTACAAGTGTTTGTGTGTGTGTATGTGTGTGTGTGAGAGAGAGTTTTTGGTAAGAATATATGTGGACCTGCAGGATGGAGCTGGGGGCTATGGATGGTGAATGGAGTTGGTGGCTGGAGATGGTGGGTGGAGTTAACGGATGGGGATGGAGCTGGTGGGTGGGGAGTTTAGTGGTTGGTTACACTGTGATTTGTTTTAAACTAGGCCACATACCCCGTGGGGAAAGGCAGGAAGGGGTAGGGGTCAGAAATAAACGAAAGAACATGATTATTTTAACACAGGCTGCATAAAGGAGGATAAGAGCCAAGGTCTCGGCGGAGGAGTAGGTGGAGGATGAGGAGACGGAGCGAAAAAATAAAGGACCTTACTCTTCTTCTCTTTTATTTTCTGTTGGAAGTTACATTACAGTTTCCCTTTGGTGAGATTTTTTTTTTCCTCTGACCCGTTTCTGTTCCTCCTCTGACCCACTCTCTGACTGCCTCCCATCCTCCCACTGACAACCACACAGCCAACACAGCCACTGGCCACTTTATTAGAAACTCTTAAAGTACCTTGTTCCTCCATTCTCTGGCCACTTGATTAGGAACATCAACATTCATTTGGTCAGGAAGTAAAAGCACAAGGGAGGTGTGTCTAATTGTCTTAAGGTATATCTCAATGAATTCCAGTAGTCTCTCTCTCTCAGTCTCTCTCTCTCTCTCTCTCTCTCTCTCTCTCTAAGGGATTCTTCATTCTGTGTACTGGTGCTTGTCAGAAGCCCCGGGGTTGGCGGGTTGGACCCTGCAGCTGCTGGAGTGACTGAAGTCTGAGCAGTGAGAGATGATTGAGAGCAGTTATTAGCAGAGCGAGGACGCTCTCCATGGCGCCGGTGCCGGTGGGTCCCCAGAGGGGCCGGACCGAGCTTTGATTACAGTCCAACTGTATGACCGACGACCAGCCCTGAGAAACGCAGACACTGCTGCTCTAAGCACAAATATCTGCAGGTCAGGACTGAGAAAGAGAGAGAGAGGGCAGACAGTAGAGATTTACGTCTTTAACTGGCTCCAGAACTCTGTACCTTCCACCCGGACCCCCAGAGAAACTCCCACAATTCACCTGCACCCACTATCAGCCCTCACTCCAACTCCCATAATTCACCTGCACCCACTATCAGCCCTCACTCCAAGTCCCTTTAATTCACCTGCACTCACTATCAGCCCTCACTCCAACTCCCATAATTCACCTGCACCCACTATCAGCTCTTACTCCAACTCCCATAATTCACCTGCACCCACTATCAGCCCTCACTACAACTCCCATTATTCACCTGCACCCACTATCAGACCCTCACTACAACTCCCATTATTCACCTGCACCCACTATCAGACCTCACTACAACTCCCATAATTCACCTGCACCCACTATCAGCCCTCACTACAACTCCCATTATTCACCTGCACCCACTATCAGACCTCACTACAACTCCCATTATTCACCTGCACCCACTATCAGACCTCACTACAACTCCCTTTAATTCACCTGCACCCACTATCAGCCCTCACTACAACTCCCATTATTCACCTGCACCCACTATCAGACCCTCACTACAACTCCCATTATTCACCTGCACCCACTATCAGACCTCACTACAACTCCCATAATTCACCTGCACCCACTATCAGCCCTCACTCCAACTCCCATAATTCACCTGCACCCACTATCAGCCTTCACTACAACTCCCTTTAATTCACCTGCACCCACTATCAGCCATCACTCCAACTCCCATAATTCACCTGCACCCACTATCAGCCATGTATCTGGTGCAGCAGTGTTCAGGCTCTTGATTGGCTGCGTTGGGTTCATGGGTAAATCTGTTTAAATTCGCTGCAACTCCCCAAGCCAGAGTCGAGGGTGGCCGTCAGTCTTCTTGATGTGCTAATTGATGCTAGGATGATGCTGAGATGATGCTGAGATGATGCTGAGATAATAGTGAGAGGATGCTGGAATATGAAGGAGGCGATTGCTGCCCTGCTGACTGATGCCGTCTTCATATAGACATCAAAGGCTCGGGGTGTGTTCTGCTTGTTTAGTAGTGCTGTAGGCTTCTGCTGAGTGGAACTGTGTTATCTGCTTTCACACTACAACGTCTAATCCGTCAACCTAAAGCTGCGTGACAGGATGTAGAGAGGCGGGCGGACTTCCTTCGAGGAAAAGTGTGTGTGTGTGTGTGAGAGAGAGAGTCTGTGTGTGTGTGTGTACTTTTTGGAGTTCCTGACTGTCTTTATGTGTCTAAATGTGTTTTTCGTTATATATGTCCAAATATTTGAGGACAACACTGCTAACTAAAACTGTGTATTTCTGTTTTACTGCAGGCAAATCTGATTTGTTTTTCAAAGCAGATTTCTTAACATGACTCTCCGTCTGTTTGTAAGTGATCAGAGTGGATTTGCATGTCTGGAAACACATTCCTCCACAAGCGTATCTGTATGGGTTGCTGTGGCATCTGCTTGGGTTACTGTGGCATCTTTTGTCTTGCCGTGGTCTCTGCTTGGGTTGCTGTGGTATCTGCTTGGGTTGCTGTGCTATCTGCTTGGGTTGCCGTGGCATCTGCTTGGGTTACTGTGGCATCTGTTGGGTTCCTGTGGCATCTGCGTGAGTTGCCGTAGTGTCTGCATGGGTTGCTGTGGCATCTGCTTGGGTGGCTGAGGTATCTGTATGGGTTGCTGTGGTATGTGAGTGGGTTGCTGTGGTATCTGTGTGTTGCTGTGGTATCTGCTTGGGTTGCTGTGGCATCTGCTTGGGTTGCAGTGGTCTCTGCATGAGTTGCCGTAATATCTGCATGAGTTGCAGTGGTATGTGTATGGGTTGCTCTGATACTTGTGTGGGTTGCTGTGGTATCTGCTTGGGTTGCTGTGGTATCTGTGTGGGTTGATGTGGTATCTGTATAGGTTGCTGTAGTATCTGTGTAGGTTGCTGTGGTATCTGCATGGGTTACTGTGGTATCTGTGTGGGTTGCTATGGTATCTGGATGGGTTGCTGTGGCATCAGCTTGGGTTGCTATGGTATCTGTGTGGGGATGGTGCCTGATGACATCACTTAAATATTTTGGGGGGGTTCTCCTCCCACAAACAGCTCAGAGAAACCGCTCTCACTCCATAACAAACCCACAACTCAGAATACAATATAAATATCAGCAGTATATTAAAAAAACTGTATATATTTTCTTGGTTTATTTGGAGTAGTGTCAAATATTGAACATTATAAAAAATCTATTAAGATTTTTTTTTGCTGTGAAGTTTTATAGTCTTTATCAAAACATGGTAAAATTAATGCAAATAATAAATCTCTGTATATATTTACAGGTCAAATAAAGACATATTAAAGTAGTCTAGGATCTCTCGAAAAGAACAATATCTAATGTGTGTCTCTTATGAATACGTTGTAATATTTAGGAGAATCAAGGTAGTTTCTTATCATCTCCCAAAAATTCCTCCAGTGTGTGAGAGAGAGCATGTGAGTGTCAGTGTGTGTGTGTGTGTGTGTGTTTGTGAAGGAGATGTGAGAGTCTACACTGTGTTATAATGAGCAGCACCACCACTGAGCTGCTCAGCACCTGACTGAAACATTGATCAGAGAGAGAGAGAGAGAGAGAGAGAGAGAGGAGATAGTGAGGGAGGGGAGATGTGAGTGGAATAAGTGAGGAGAAAAGCAGAACACCGACAAAAAACAGCCCTGAGACAAAACCAGAGGAGAACATATGAACTGTGTGAGAACAGCACAAGAACAGTGCGAGAACAAGGCAACAACAGTGCAGAAACAACAGGAGAACAGCATGAGAACAGCATCAAAACTGTGGGAGAACAGCACAAGACCAGCAGGAGCACAACACAAGAGCAGTGGGAGAACAGTGTGAGAACAACACGAGAACAGCACAAGAACAGTAGGAGAACAGTGCGAGAACAGCAGTAGAACAGTGAGTTCTACAGCACAACAATGCAAGAACAGCATAAGAACAACACAAGAGCAGTGGGAGAACAGTGGGAGAACAACACAAGAACAGTAGGAGAACAGTGCGAGAACAGCATTAGAACAGTGCGAAAACAGTGAGTGAACAGTGTGAGAACAGCAGTAGAACAGTGCGAGAACAGTAAGTGAACAGTGTGAGAACAGCAGTAGAACAGTGGGTTGTACAGCGCAACAACAACACAAGAACAGCGAGATAGCAGTGGGGGAACAACACAAGAACAGCATGAGAACAGGAGAACAGTGAGTGAAGAGTGGAGAACAGCAGTAGAACAGTGCGAGAACAATAAGTGAACAGTGGAGAACAGAAGTAGAACAGTGGATTCTACAATGCAATGACAATGCTAGAACCGTGTAAGAACAACGCAAAAACAGTGGGATAACAGCGCAAGAACAGCGGGAGAACAACACAAGAATGGTGGAAGAACAGTGCGAGAACAGCAGTAGAACAGTGGGTTCTACAGTGCAACAACAGTGCAAGAACACGAGAACAGCGTAAGAACAGCGCAACAGCAATTGGGATAACAGTGCAAGATCAGTGGGAGAACAGTGGGAGTACAACACAAGAACAGCAGGAGAAAAGCGTGAGAATAGTGGAAAACCAGCACAAGAACAGTGCAAGAAAAGTAGAAGAACAGCAAGAGAACAGTGCTAGAACAGCGAACTAGTAATAACGTACTGTATCAGCCAAGCAAAGTTTCAGTATCTAAGGTTTGTTTCTTCGTTTTTATTATGTTTCACATATGTCATATTATACTGTCTTCACCACATCTCTAACGTATGCCGCAGTGGTTGATGGGTATTCTGTGACCTCTATGGTACACGTGTGTTTAGGGTGGTACACTGTGCACTATGTAGTGAGTAAGGCTTGGATTTGGACGCAGCCAGTTTGTACCTCTTGTCAGCAGGTGGAGTTTCTTGACCCGCCGGATTCTCCTGCAGGTCTGGCAGGTTGGCGAAGTCGTCCTGTTCAGCCAATCCGATCGCCAGAGACAGAACCACCATCTTCCCCTCCCTGCAGGACACACACACACACACAGAATCAGCTGTCTATAGACAGAGTGCTGTTTATGAGGAGAATCTGAACAGTGGAGGAATGAAGCTGAAGTGGTAAAAATATAAAGTAGGTCACGTTAGAAGACACAGAATTATCCCGGGTAAACATGGGAGACTCAATGTGACGTGATGCTCTCTCTCTCTCTCTCTCTCTCTCTCTTTTTCTCTCTCTTATTTCTTCATCTCTCTCTCATTTTCATTTTCTTTCTCTCCCTCTCTCTCATTCTCACTTTCACTCTCTCTCTCTTTTTCCCTCTCTCTCTAGCTTTATCTTTCCCAATTTCTCCCCCTCTCTCTCACTTTCTCATTTTTCCCTCTCTTGTCTCCCTTTTCTCTCTCCCTCTCTCTTTCTTTCACTCTAACACACACACACACACACACACCCTGGCAGTGTCCTGAAGCTGCTCATGCCTCAGCGTTAGATCTGCCTCCAGCAGAGTTAGTGACTCACTCTTTCCTGCCTCTCTCCTGCCCTCTTTTCTGTCCCGCTGTCTCCCTCTCTCCTGCCTGCTGTCTCTCTTTTTCAGCCTATTGTCTCTCTCTCTCCAGCCTGCTGTCTCTTTCTTCAGCCTGCTGTCTCTCGTTTCAGCCTGCTGTCTCTCTCGCCTTCTCCTGCCAGCTGTCTCTCTCTTCTTACTGCTGTCTCTCTCTCCAGCCTGCTGTCTCTTTTTTCAGCCTGCTGTCTCTCTCTCCTTAACGCTGTCTCTCTCTCTCCTGCCTACTGTCTTTCTCTCTTGCCTGCTGTCTCTCTCTCCAGCCTGCTGTCTTTTTTTTCAGCCTGCTGTCTCTCTCTCCTTACCGCTGTCTCTCTCCTGCCTGCTGTCTCTCTCTTCTTACTGCTGTCTCTCTCCAGCCTGCTGTCTCTTTTTTCAGCCTATTGTCTCTATCTCTCCTTACTGCTGTCTCTCTCTCCAGCCTGCGGCCTCTTTTTTCAGCCTACTGTCTCTTTCTCCTTACCCTGTCTCTCTCCTGCCTGCTGTCTCTCTTTTCAGCCTATTGTCTCTCTCACTAGCCTGCTGTCTTTCTCTCCTTACCGCTGTCTCTTTCTTCAGCCTGCTGTCTCTCTTTTCAGCCTATTGTCTCTCTCTCCTGCCTGCTGTCTCTCTTTTCAGCCTATTGTCTCTCTCTCCTGCCTGCTGTCTCTTTCTTCAGCCGGCTGTCTTTCTCTCTCCTTACCTATGTCTCCAAATTCTATTAGAGTTGGCTTTATTGGCATGACTATTTCACAAACAATGTTGCCAAATCACAAAAACTTTAAAACCAAACATAATGTGAAACATTTATCAATGAAAACATTACCAGAAACTCACAGTGACCGCACACTCTCTCTCTCTCTCTTTCTCTCTCACACAGCGACCGCACACTCTCTCCTCTCTCTCTCTCTCTCTCTCTCTCTCTCAGTGACCACACACTCTCTCCTCTCTCTGTCTCTCACAGTAACCACACACTCTCTTCTCTCTTTCTCTCTCTCACAGCGACCGCACACTCTCTCCTCTCTCTTTCACACAGTGACCACACACTCTCTCCTCTCTCTCTCTCACAGCGACCGCACACTCTCTTCTCTCTCCTCTCTCTCACAGTGACCACACACTCTCTTCTCTCTTTCTTTCTCTCACAGCAACCGCACTCTCTCTCTCTCTGTCTCTCACACACACAGTAACCGCACACACTCTCTCTCTCACAGAGAGCACTCTCTCTCTAGAGCTAGCTATTGTGACCCAAAAAACAATAGAACAACAGAACCTAAAGTACTAACTTCTAACTTCTATCTTCTAGGGGTTAGCTGCCCCAGTTTTGGCTTCATTAGGTCAGCCTACATCTCTCCTACTGCTCTCATTACGAGGAATTTACAGAAGAAGAAGATCCTGTGATCTGCTCCTCCTCTCAGTCTCTCTTCAGATATCCTCGCTCTGCTCTCTCTCCACATCTTTCTTATCATTATTTCTATTGTTGTTTCTCTCCAGGCTCATACATCTCTCCAGAAGAGCCGCGACGCCGTTAGTTCAAAAGCTTTTACTCCAGAGTGTAGCATCGGGACGCTTGAATGCGGCTCTCTCGGCACAATGGCCGAAATCACTCGGCTTCCTCCGCGGGGGCAGGAGTTTAATTGCCTGTCAGACAATCATGAGTTCTGGAGCCAGATTCTCTCCCGTTCAGGTGGATCTGCTCAGAGGAAGCTTATTACCAGTGGTTCAGAAGCTAGCTAGTGCCCGCCGAGTTAAACAGGAAGATAAGACAGATCATATTTATCGGCCGGAGCGTTAACACTGTGGACTCAAAGCTGATTAATTCAGGGGAACGAAATTACTGAGGGACTTTCAGCCTGATCTGAAGTGTGGTTCTGTCTTTGAAGGTTTTGCAATGTAAATCTTACGCTAATGTAGCTGAACTTCTCTACACTTCTCTACCTCCAAGTTTTACAAAAGCTCTCTTTAATGTAGTATGTGACTTTACAGTTGCAAGGATTACTTGAATTACTTGGATTTCTGCATAAATTGGTCATTAAACAACAATAGACAAAAACAGTCTGCTTAAACTAATACCACACACACACACACACAAAAATACATGTTTGCATGGTTTTATTAAACACAACATGTTACCATTGCATCACAGTGCGGGGTGGAAAAAAGTATGTGAACCTTTGGATTTAATAACTGGTTGACCCTCCTTTGGCAGCAAAAACCTCAACCAGACGTTTCATGCAAACATATCATTTTTTGTGTGGTATTAGTTTAAGCAGACTGTGTTTGTCTATTGTTGTGACTTAATTGTTAATAAACAATTAATGCAGAAATCCAAGTTATTCTAAAGGGTTCACATACGGTTTTCTTGCAATTGTATATATGCACCATGTGGACAAAAGTATAGTGGATGAGTTTAGAGCATTTCCCCTTTGTTCTGGTTTGTTTTCACACATGGACAAAAGTCCATGAACCACATGCTCAATCAATATTTCTTCTGAAATCTAGGATGCTAAGATCTGATTGTAATCAGTGACAAGATCAGCATAAGTGTGGTCATCCCCAACTGCATAAGTACTGGATGGAGCTCCATCATCATTCCGGAGAACACAGTTCCACCCCTCCAGAGCTCAATACTGGGGGCTTTATACCCCTCTAGCCCATGCCTGGCATTAGGCATGGAGCCAATCAGTGTATGTTTATCTACTTCAAAAAAGTCCTATTCTATAGGCAATACTTAATTGCAGCTACTTGACAAGCTGTGTGTGTGAATTTGCACATCATAGTCAACAACAGGTACAGCTTAAAAGAGCAGGGAAACTAAAGGAGTTTGTATTTTTGGTGCGGTTCATTTGGCCAGGTGTGAACACAGTAATCAAGGTCAGTGTTATGTTTATTCATTTATTTTTATGACTTGAAGATACATTTGAAAATAGAAAATTGGGTATAAAACTTTATTACTATGTTTTCATTCAGTATAGTGAAGAAGAAATATGTTTTTATTATTTTTTTCACAAACAGAATTTTAAGAAAAATAAAAAGTTGAATTTTCAGTCGATTTTTAGATTTGTCCATTTTTGTGTCTTGTAACACAAATCTGGTGGCATAGTCCAACTTGCAAAATGCAAAAATTGAAAAATCAGAAAATAAAGAAAAGATTATTTTTTTTAATTTTCCTGAAATTCTGATTGTGAGGGGCAGAGCTGAAAAAAAATTATTTCTTGTACACTGCACTACAATAAAAAACTGAAATAATGAGTTTTTTATCTAAAATTTGCTATTTTTGCATTAAGCCTAAAACGGTCAGAAAGTGTCATTAATATTCATTACACCGACCAATCAAGCTCTGCTTTGAACCTAAACTCCTTTTCAACCTCCTCCTGCGAGAGGAGGTGGTCTCAGTTTGATCCCAAACCAACTCCAGAGCAGTTCTGTTAGTGGGGAAAACGTGATCTGACCTTAGTCTGACCTGATTATCAAATATAATCCTCATGTTTGCGCTTAACAGCTGTTCAGGTGCAGTTTAACTTGATTTATTACCTAGATAATAACTAACACATCTCTGCTGCTGTTCCATGCTAAACTTCACTGAAATATGCACTAGTCTGAAACACAGGACCTTCTTCTTGTGTTTAGTTTATTAACCCCACTTCCACACAGCTCTGACCAATAAGAGGGAACAACATGATTATATGGTTTGTTCTGACACATTTGCACACTTGTGTTTTTCCTTGTGTGAAATAAAAAACAAACTAAACCAAGAGAGGGGGGCGGTTGAAGGCAACAAATCGTTAACCAAGTCATACCGATCTCCCATGATCCACCCGCCCCCATGCTTAACAGTTGGAGCAGTGTTCTTTTAAACATTCAGTTCTTCTCTCCTCCCTCTTCCTTCGCATTGTGGATACATTTTCTATTTAAAATGCATCAAAATGTTACTCTGACTCTTCTATGTTCTCTCTCACTCTCTTTTTTTCTCTCTCTTTCAGTCGGTTGTGGGAGTAATGATGCTGAAGACAGGGGATCACTGCTGAGTTGATCTGCTTGCAGCACACACACACACACACACACACATACATGTGCGCGCACACACACACACACACACACACACACACACACACACACACACACACACACACACACCATGATTGATATTGATGAATGACCTTGGCAGACCTGTACACACATTTTAAAGGGGCTGTGTGTGTCAGAGACCTCTGTTCATCACTCCTTCTCTTTTTTTCTCCTTCCCTTTCTCTCTCTGCCTCGCTGGTTTGATGAGCCTCGGCTCGATTGATTTACTCAAACGTATCGAATATTTGATTTGTCGTTCGGACCGAACTCGAAGGTACAATAAATGATTTTAATTAAAGCAGAGAGGTGAGACTGACGGACCCTGAGCAGAAAATCGGACCACCTGTGGCACCAAGAGGGAAAGGGGAAATCTTTAACCCTGTGTCCAGATCAGTTTGTTGTTCTGCTGTAAATGGGAGCGGTTGCAGGTAAATGTCTGGACTGACAGAAGCAGCACGGTAATCATTGCTTAGATTCCCAAATTTCTCCAGAACTAAAGCCACCCGACAGTGCTACACTGAGCTAGCGGGTTATCCCATGTAGCTTGTTTTAACACAGTAAATGGGTAGACTACAATTTAAAATATTTGACTCTGAACAGTGAAAGAGCTAGCCCTAGCCGGGGTTAGCAGCAGGCTACAATCTGATGCTACAATCTGTGTGAACGGCGAAAGAGCTAGGGCTTAGCGTTGTTTGCAGCTAATGCTAATGCTGCTCCAGCAGTGCAGCAGACAGCAGCCCAATAATACCCACCTCTAAACAGCAAAAGAGCTAGCACTTAGCTGCAAATGCTGCACCAGTGTTTGCATTAGGCTACAGTCCCATAATATTCACTTCTGTATGTCTGAAATTGAAAAAAATAAATTAACACCAAGAGGTTCAACTCACAAATTTTACCAAACTTGGCAACCTCCTCTTTATTATTTTAAAGTCTTGAGAGCCTCTTATCAATCATATTGTGTGCCTAGCACACTCATTGTTACCTTTAGATTCATTCTTCTTCTTCTTCTTATTTTTTTAAATATTATATTATTTTCTATTCACATTTGTATGTTTTACATTGTATTTCATTGTTTAGCCAAAAAACACTACATATCTCCTCTCCTTTTTTGTATTCGCATTAGACCAACATGGGTGGGTGGGGTTGGGGGGGAGGGGGTTGTAGAAAATGTGAAAATGTTGATTAGGGGAAAATGGATGTTAAAACTGTTTTTTTATTACTTGTACTGTAACTTACTATAATGGCCAATAAAAACATATATATATATATATATATATATATATATATATATATATATATATATATATATATATATATATATATATATATATAAAACTTCTGTACAGCAAAAGAGCTAGCACTTAGCATTGTTAGCTGCTAATGCTAATACTGCTCCTGCCTCGGTCCTTGAGAACTAAACTGAACTAAACTCCTGTATAATGCTGCACCTTAGCGGAGTGGCTTTACTGCTCCTTAATACCTGACTGGTAAAAATTAAAAATACAAAATAGTGCGAAAATTATGGTACGCAGAGGGTTAACCAATGGATAAAGACAAACATCAGACAAATCATGATTTAATGAGAGGGTGGAAAAGAAGATTGCAGAAAGACTGTATATGATAGGTAAGAAAACTGTCTGGGGATATTATGGGGTGTATTATGGCTTTATTAAGGGTACAGATGTTTTAGCTTTTATCTAGAGAGCATAATATACACTAATGCTAATAAAATCAGGAAAAAAGGATTCTCTTCCTTCCTTTTTACAGAGAGAACAGCCGGCAGGAGACAGCAGCAGTTTTTATCATTGAGGTGGAGGAGGATGATGATAAAGAGTCAGAGGGTGAAAGCGGAGGACCGTGAGCTCCACACAGGTGTGTGAATGTAAACAAACACAGGACAGTCATACTCGTTTAGAGGACGCAGAGCGAGGCGCTAACGGGTAAAGGCTATGCAAATCAGCTGAGCGGAGTTTAGAGCAGGTGTCTGTGTGTACTATATGCTGGTCACAGTGTGAACATGGGGATATACATATTCATGAGGTACAGGAGGATAACAGGAGAGACAGGCAGAGGACACTACAGCCTCAGACTAAACAGGTAGAGTAAAAATATGAATAAAATCACAGAGCTGATAAACTGTACTGTATTAAGAAATGTGCTGTAAGAGAAGAGCAGCAGCCAGTCAGCAGGATCAGTGTCCGGTCAAAAAGTTTCACTGATCTGCTTCTGTGGATCCAGATCTGTGTTGTATCTACTAGAGTCACTAACATATAAAATAACCCAATCTCAGCATGCAGTTCTGTCTCAGGCAGTGCATAAACGTGTTCAAAGAAGAAATAATACAGTTTACATACGGTACTGTGCAAACGTTTTAGGCAGCTAAGCCAATTACACTAATCCATTTACAGGGGTTGGACAATGAAACTGAAACACCTGGTTTTAGACCACTATAATTTATTGTGGTGACGGACAGTTCTGGTGGAAACAGGAGAGTTGAGGTGCACACTGAATTCTGCCGTGATTTGATCAGCCGTGGTTTTATGTTTTTTGGATACAATCCGGGTTAGCACCCGAACATCCCTTTCAGACAGCTTCCTCTTACAGCGTCCACAGTTAATCCTGTTGGATGAGGTTCGTCCTTCTTGGTGGCATCCTGACATTACCCTGGATACCGTGGCTCTTGATACATCACAAAGACTTGCTGTCTTGGTCACAGATGCTCCAGCAAGACGTGCACCAACAATTTGTCCTCTTTTGAACTCTGGTATGTCACTCATAATGTTGTGTGCATTGCAATATTTTGAGCAAAACTGTGCTCTTACCCTGCTAATTAACCCTTCACACTCCCTTCACAGCTCTTACTGGTGCAATGTGCAATTAATGAAGATCCAATTTGGCCATGAAACCTTCCACACTAAAATGACAGGTGTTTCAGTTTCATTGTCCAACCCCTGTAAAAAAAAGCACCACATATGATTTAAACAGATGCAAATAAACATAAATGCAGTAAAATATAACAAGGACTTCTAATTTTTAACTAAGTATGTTACATGAGCCGAGCTGAATAACAAAGTGTAGTTCCAGATTTCTCCTGGATGCTCCTCAGCCAGCATGTGTATACGTTCAGTTCCGTCAGCAGCTCACCTGATTTACCAAATGTACCAACTTACCAAACCAGGTGTTGATTAATATGATGAGAACTAGAAATAACTCTATTAAACTCAGATGAGGAGGAGAGATTAGGAGATGTTTTAAGGAAAACAGGGCTGTAAAAGCTCTGCTTTTTGTAAAAGTGCTGATTGTATTTATTGTAATGCTGGTGTTTTACTGAGCTAATAAAAACTTACTGCGCAAAAAATAAGCATTTTCTTTGCTAAAAATTCCCACAGGCACCTAAAACATTTGCACAATACTGTAAGTGTTGCGCTGTGGCGCAAATAACAGCCAAGCCAGAGCCAGGTTATGAAGAAGAACCTTATATCGGAAAATGACTGTAAACTGATAGAGGGAGCCCATGAATGAGTCCAAAATTGATGTGGGTAAATGGAGCTAAACAGTAATATCCACATGGATAGCTATTATTTGAATTTTGGAACATAGAATGACATATTTTGCTAAAAAAGCAAAGAAAACATACCTATATATAGGTTTGGTAACACTTTACTTGGATGGTCCATTTTATGGCCTTGTTGATGCTTAACTGACATTCAACTAACACTAAATTGAATGTCCATTAAATTTAACTTAACCCTATGTTGAATGTAAATGATTCAAAATAGAACCTAACCGTACACCTAACCCTAACCTTAACCCTTAATCAACCCTAAAATCGAACTCTACACCTAACCCTTACCATAACCTTAACCTAAACCTAAAACCTAACCTTAAACCCAATCCTATAATAATAAGATAAGCATTAGGGTTAGAGTTGAATGTAGGGTTATATTCACTAGAGAATCATTTACTTTCACCTTTTAGTTCATTTGCATTTAATAGACATGTAGTTGAATGTTAGTTGAATGTCAGTTGAGCATCAAAGAGGCCATCAAATGGACCATCCAAGTAAAGTGTTACCATAGGTTTTAGGCAGTAAAGAAGCTGCATTCCTGCAACTGTGAGCTGACTGCTTGGTCTGAGAGAAATTGGATGGTCTTGCCACCATTGTCTTTGCCATAGTGTTGGGAAACAGAAACTGGGACTACTACAGACTGGAAATGTATTTAGTCCCCAGTGATTAATCGAGTGATCTGACGTCTCATGGTGACACTTCAATTCCACTGACGACAGTTGGTTACTCCTAGTAATAATATGAGGAGCACTAACAGCTCAGTGATATGTGCAGGACGTTCTGCTGACATATGTGTTGCTGCCTCTCATGGCAGGACTCTCAACGTGCATTTTTCAGCAGGATAATGCTCATCCACACACAGCAACAGTTTTCCAGGAATTAGAAAGATTGCAGCATTCCTTGTCCTGCCTGGATTCTACAGACCATGTGTAAATGTGTGGCAGGATGCCATACGGAACCTGTACACTTCCAAACTCAACCATCTCAATCTCATCTTATATCCAACATAGAGGCACCAACAGAGTCTACACTAGAGCCTCCTTTCAGTCACAGAAAAGTTTTACCCAATAAACTTATTGAAAAACTCTAATATATCATCATTACATTCACACAGATAAAGATTCACTTTGTTGCAACTATCAAACATCAACCCACACAGTCCTGAATAAGCTAACTGCTGCCCAGTAGTTTTCTGTTATAATTCAACAAAAACCTTTTATCTCCAAAATGGCACATTTATAAGAGAAATAAATAAACCTTTTTAAATTTCAATGGAATATTTTAGAGAATATCAGAGGATTTGCACTGTTACAACAATCCTGACTTTGTGAATAACAACATTCAGATTTACTATATGCCATGAAAATAAAACATGTGCAAAATGGAGATACAAGGATTTTGCAGGAGAGTGAAAACAGGTGAACTGTACTCACAGGAAGGATTTGACGTCCATCCCTCTGGTGCGGATCTGCCCCATCATGTGATCCCAGCTGCCCGGGTTGGAGCGCGACCGGCCTCCTCCTCCCGTCCTGTAGCGGGACGCCCCCGCCCCAGCCGGGCTGCCACTGCCACGCACCCCCCGCGGGCCCCCCCGGTGGCCCCCACCCCCAGGTCCTGTGTGCAACTGGCCCAGGCTCTGGGAGGTGACTGGGGGATCGTTGGGCCCTGGCGGGGGCTGGTGGGTTAGGGGCTGCTGGAGGCTCTGCTGCCTGACCAGGGGCCTGGGGCGAGCGGCAGAGGACGGGATGTGCTCCAGGGTGGAGGTGGTGGACAGGGACGGGTCCCCAAAACTGGGACCCCGTGCACAGAGCACAGGGGCCGAGTTATGGGGAACACAAAACAACGAGAGAGAGAGAGAGAGAGAGAGAGAGAGAGAGAAAGAGAGAGACAGAGAGCAATGGACAACAGGATAGACAACAAGGGAATAAAAAGTAAAATAAACATGTAGAAAAAGGGAAAGGGAAATAACCAAAGAAAAAAAACAAAAAGTAAAAATGAAACAGAAAGAAAAAAGTAAACAGGAATAAAAGGAAGGAGGAAAGGCAATCATGAAGGAAAATATATAAAGAAAGAAAAATCAAGAGGAAAACGAATAAAGGAAGGGATAAGGTGATAGTGATACACATTTTATAGACGTGAGCAGAGGCCAGACGTGAGAGTGCAGACATTTCGACACATTCCAGCATGAGGGACAGAGAGGACGTGATGGAGTGATGAAGGAAAAAGAGAGAGAGAGCACAGTTAGACAGCAGCTACGGTCTGAATCCTAACTAACCCAGCGCTCCATCTCTTCCTCCACCTTAATTCTCCATATTTATTCCTCCGCCGTCTCCCGTTCCTTAATTCCTCCCATTCCTGCCCTTCTGACCTTTTCCCTCTATCACTCTCTCTCTCTCTCTCTCTCTCTCTCTCTCTCTCTCTCACCTGTCCCCTCTGACTCTCGGCCCGTTCTCCATCCCCAATACCTCAATTCAATTATCCGTTTTCTGTCCTGCTCTTCCTCTCCCCCCACAGTGTCGTGTCTGATTAGTGTGAGGCGGTGTTGAGCTGCTCAGTCTGATGCTAATGTTCTGCTGGAGGATTTAGCGGCCGAGACGCCGGAACGCCGAGACGCCGGAACGCCGAGATGCCGCGCTGCACTCCGATCTGAATTAACTCAAATTCCAGCTGTTCTTCTCCCACAATGCTCAGCAAACGCAGCTTTCTCTGATCGGAAATACAATATCAGTCAAAAGTTTGGACACAAAATATTTTGGATAATTTCTATTGGTTCAATTCTCACAGAACTGTATCATGAAATTGACTGATTTTGATCTGTAGACTACGGTAGACTCTGCTCTATACTTTGCTCTATAGTCTGCTTTAAACACTGCTCTACACTCTGTTCTATACTCTGTTCTATACTCTACTCTATACTCTGCTTTAAACACTGCTCTACACTCTGCTCTATACTCTGTTCTATACTCTACTCTATACTCTGCTCTATACTCTGTTCTATACTCTACTCTATACTCTGCTCTATATTCTGCTTTAAACACTGCTCTATACTCTGTTCTATACTCTACTCTATACTCTGCTCTATATTCTGCTTTAAACACTGCTCTATACTCTGCTCTATACTCTACTCTATAAACTGCTCTATAGTCCACTCTGTACACTGCTCTTTACACTGTTTTATACACTGACCTATGCACTGTTCTATACACTGTTTTATACACTGCTCTATACTTTGCTCTATACACTGCTCTATACTCTGCTCTATACTCTGCTTTAAACACTGCTTATACTCTGCTCTATACTCTGCTTTAAACACTGCTTATACTCTGCTCTATACTCTGCTCTATACTCTGCTTTAAACACTGCTTATACTCTGCTCTATACTCTGCTCTATACTCTGCTTTAAACACTGCTTATACTCTGCTCTATACTCTGCTTTAAACACTGCTTATACTCTGCTCTATACACTGAACAATACTATCCTCTGCCCTATAATCAGCTCTTAACACTGCTCTATACACTGCACAATACTATACTCTGCTTTAAACACTGCTCTTAACACTGCTCTATACACTGCTCTATACTATACTCTGCTCTATACACTGTTATATGCACTGGTCTAAACACTGCTCTATACTCTGCTCTATACACTGTCATATGCACTATACACTGCTCTATACTCTGTTCTATACTCTACTCTATAAACTGCTCTATAGTCCACTCTGTACAGTGCTTTATACATTGTTTTATACACTGCTCTATACTTTGCTCTATACACTGCTCTATACTATACTCTGCTCTATACACTGCTCTATACACAAACCGCATCTCTGTTCAGTGGTATCCAGTTGCCATATTATTTTAGTAATTTTTGCCATAATATTCTAGTAATGAATGTACAAAACAGGAAAGACCTATAAAATAGCATATCTATAATATACTGTAATAATCAGGTGTGTCCAAACTTTTGAGCAGTGCAGTGTAGATCGAGGCACTTGGGAAGGTTCAGTAAGATGACGGTAGAGGATGGGAGTTAAAGCGGATGAAGAGATGAGTTACTGTGATTAACTGGAATATTAAGATGGTGTCTGGAGAGTTAGTTCAGGGTGAGTACTGAACTCTTACAGCATCAATAAACACCAACAAAAACCACAACTACATCAGATACACCACTCACTGTACTGCACACACACACACACACACACACACACATTCACATATATGAGATACAGATATGTACATTATGTTGCTCCTTGTACTGATCAGTCTGAATTAAACATGAACTTAAAACTGCCCCTAAGTCCTGTTCTCTCCTCCAGTCCTGTACAATACACATTTATATCTTGGCAGTGGGGGCGGGGCTGTGGGTGGGGGTTAAAGAAATGAAAAGAAATGTATGGATAGTAACAAATAAATAAAGAAATGGGGCTTATTTGCAGCAAAATACTCGTATAAATGAATCTACTGAATATCTGATCAGCATAGACACAATGTATTAAAAAGCCCTGAGGTCCAATTAACTGCAGCTTCTTCTCATCCCTTAGAATTAAATGTGCTTCTGTTTAAGATGGCCATATGTAAATGAGCTCTGTTGTGAATGGCTACCATCTGTACTTTGTCTAGTTTTGTCTGTAAGCTGTTGTAGCATACAGCTCTGCAAAAAAAATAAGAGACCACTAAAAAAGGATGAGTTTCTTTAATTTTACCAAATTGAAAACCTCTGGAATATAATCAAGAGGAAGATGGATGATCACAAGCTATCAAACCAAACTGAACTGCGTGAAGGAGTGGCATGAAGTTACCCAAAAGCAGTGTGTAAGACTGGTGGAGGAGAACATGCCAAGATGCATGAAAACTGTGATTAAAAACCAGGGTTATTCCACCAAATATTGATTTCTGAACTTTGTACTCAATAATTTCCTTTGCATTATTTGAGGTATAAAATCTCTGCATCTTTTTGTTATTTTAGCCATTTTTCTCATTTTCTGCAAATAAATACTCTAAATGACAAAATTTGTATTTAAAATTTGGGACAAATGTTTTTTTTTCTTGGTTTATAGAATAAAAAAAACAATAGCAAATAAATATAAATAGCAAAATCAGAGAAACTAATTCAAAAACGTAAGTAGTCTCTTAATTTTTTCCAGAGCTGTATATCTAATAGACATTCCATATAGAATTTCACCTGCAACCAGGTAAATCAGCCTCACCACACACACTGCAGAGCTGGAGCTGATTTAATTTTATTATTAAATAAAACTTTCAGTGTGTTATCAGTTATCTATTATTCTGCACTTTTCTGAGGAGTTTTTTTTTCTACTGAACCACAGAACTCATACAGACCTTCTGTTTTCACTACTCAAGGCTCAAATCTGACACTGGATCAATGCTCTCCCACCCGGCACTGCTTCTCTCGTTCCTAAATATTTGATCAGTTCTGCAGTGAGGCTTCAGCAACCCTGAAACGTCGAAATTCTACCTCTTCCAGTCTGAATTAGGAACATGTTTACCAGTTATCCCAAAAATCTGCAACAACCTTAACTCTTATACTACCGCAAGGAGAACCACTGGGGAACGACTGATGGATCAGGAGTAAGAAAAAATAAAAAAACTCTGTAAAAATGCTGTTCCGCCCCCAAACAAAAACAGACCAATTAGAGTCAGGAGCTCTGGAGGAGTGAAGGGGAATCTGAGGGGTTCATTTGATCACATCATCCAGCCGGTATGAATTCACACACTCACATGTTCAGCATGTTATCAAATGTATCAAATCAATAGCAAAGTATAAATATTTGATATGATGAACATTCAAATTTAAATAAAAGAAAACGTGCTACATTTCAGGTGTCTTGGTAGATCGTGCAAGTGATTTTTAACCCCTTGTGTTCCATCATTTCACTTGCTAATGTTCTTTATGTAAGATATTCTCAATTTCTCAGTTTTTTATTATTATTGTAAAATAAAGCTATTCATTTACTTGAAGCAATATAACAAGCAAACGCACACTTTTATAAATCCATTCAGAAAGAAAATCTGTATCTAGAATCTGTATCTAAATAGATAATTTAGTATTTAATATAAATAATTCACTATATGCTGTGAAACTTTTAATATACACTTTTAATGATTCTGTAGCTACTACAAATTATTCAATAACTCCTCAAAGGAATATTTACTCTTACTATGAAAGAATGCAGTAGTGTAGTGTAATATATAAATGATTTAATATCCACTATGGATTTAGTGTTTACTAAATCATTACTAAAACCACTATATCCTTTATGTGTCAACTATTAATGAATTATTTATCATCTACTAGTTATTTAAAAATGTAGTGACTACTACAATGTGTTCAGTATCTACAATAAATTATTCTGTAGCCAGTATGAATTATTATATATAGGGATTGGACAATGAAACTGAAACACCTGGTTTTAGAATACAATAATTTATTGTGGTGACGGACAGTTCTGGTGGAAACAGGAGAGTTGAGGTGCACATTGAATTATGTGGTTTTATGTTTTTTGGATACAATCCGGGTTAGCACCCGAACATCCCTTTCAGACAGCTTCCTCTTACAGCATCCACAGTTAATCCTGTTGGATGTGGTTGGTCCTTCTTGGTGGTATGCTGACATTACCCTGGATACCGTGGCTCTTGATAAATCACAAAGACTTGCTGTCTTGGTCACAGATGCAACAGCAAGACGTGCACCAACAATTTGTCCTTTTTTGTATGTCACATGTCATATTGTTGTGTGCATTGCAATATTTTGAGTAAAACTGTGCTCTTACCCTGCTAATTGAACCTCTGCTCTTACTGGTGCAATGTGCAATTAATGAAGATTGGCCACCAGGCTGCTCCAATTTAGCCATGAAACCTCCCACACTAAAATGACAGGTGTTTCAGTTTCACTGTCCAACCCCTGTATATGTACTATTAATATATTATTTAGCATGTACTATAAATGATCCATACAGTGAATTTAAAGTGTGGAAAGGGTTAATAGGTGTGTGTGAATAACAGTCAGCTGTATTTCTCCATGAGGAGAGATTAATGTGTGTAATATTGACGGCCTCGGTCTCGGTGCGTTCATGCACGGCTACTCGTCCTTGTGAAAGTAACCTTCAGTGTAAATGACCCTCGTCCCAGTGCAGAACCCCATAAACCACTCCACACACCCCCCCAACCCCCCGTCGCTCGGCTCTGACTGCCGCTGCCACTCACTTGCTGGGCCTCAGGTTGCCGGAGTGTAAGTGGCCCTGGACGGTATGCCATTTCCCCGCCTTGCTGCTGCCTGCCCCTATGCTCCTGGCGCTGTCACTGCGACTCGGACCGCACCCTGCCCCGCCACCCGCCTCCCCCTTCTCCAGCGTCCCACTGGAGTGCGCCGAGAGGGGGGGCACGGACAGACAGACGGACAGAACAACAGGAGACAACAGGTAAAGAGAAGCGTCTGAGATAAGAGGCATAAGGGCACACAATCTGCAAACTGTAGATGTAAATGTAAATTTCCTGCAAAACACATTTAAGGTGGCAGTCTGTATTATACTGTTTCTAAACTGAAAGCAGAAGCATTTCTGATTGGAGAAGAATATGGATAAAATATTGCGTTTAATGGTACCAGTGTGCTGGAACCTGCTAATCCTATTAATTTATTCATTGTAAAAACTGGGGTGTCGGGGCGTTTTTCGTGGGGGTTCTTCTGACCACGTCACGAGTCTTTACAGAGGATACGGCTCAGTTTTACTGAACACGAGTGGCTGGTGGAGCAATGGAGACTTCAGAAGGGGAAACTCAGAGTTCAGTAGGTCATTCACTCATAGTAAAAACAAAGAAACGAAGGAATGAAGTTTCTGACTGAGCGCTCTTTCTCTCTCTCTCTGATGAAACATAACCTGGAATCGGATTCATCCGCTCTGAAAGAAGTCCGCATCACACCCGCCCAGTTTAAAATGATTCTTCCACATGCTTGGTGCAATTACCCATTCTCACCTGAGAGGGCCCTAAATCTCAAAACTTAGGGACATCAGCTTTAAATATTGAGAGCTCTAAAGAGATCCTCTACAAATTCAAAGATTGGTATGGATGTCTGACGAGTGACTGTTGTCAGGATTTTAATCAGTCACCTGTTTGTTTTATTCAATTCAATTCAAGTTTTCTGCCGCTTTATAGAAACACACCAGATATTTAACTGAATAAACCTCAGTTCCAGACCACAACACCCATTGGCATAGATATATTCCTGAACTCCATCGCTATTTTAACATTATGGAAGAAAGGTGTAGGATAGCAATGAGCAGTGTTGGGAAGTAACGGATTACATGTAACGGCGTTACGTAATCAGATTACAAATTATGAGTAACTGTAATCCGTTACAGTTACTGCTTCAATAAATGGTAATCAGATTACAGTTACTCTGCTAAAATTAAAGGATTACATTGCGGTACTTTCCTATTTTTTTGCTCTTCCAACACTGACAAAACGCAAATAACATTTTGCGGTGAATCGCTCTGATATGACAGGGAACTGTCTGTCCCTTCTCCCATCTCGCTGCACACACACACACACAGGGAGGAGGGGCAGACAGCGGCTCCGCACACACAACGAGACGAAATTAATTGACATTTTGATCAACGAATAAAAACGAGACGAAAATGTTTGGCAGGGACGAAATCCAATCAGAACTGATTTAGTTCTGTGAAAGGTAGTGACCAGTTAGGAAGAGATCCAATCACTGCTACTTTAGCGAAGGTGGAGAGGCGGGACAAGCGGGGTACTCATCCAATCAGTACCTGTTTTTCCTGCAGTAGCGCTGCGCGCTCAGTTACAAACCCGGGAATTAACCTGTCGATACTTACGGAGCTCGACTGGAAGTTAACTCGACAGTGTTCAGCAAGGAGAGAGAGAGAGGGGCGATATATTTCTCCTTTGACGTCGCAAAAAACAAGATAACGTGTAAACCGTGTGGAGCGACTCCATCTCCGGTAAAAACACCACTAATCTTTCAGCTTCTGCAGAGCAGAGTCCCACAGATCTCCATGCAGAGATCCGCGTTTTAATACTGATGTTATTTCATGAGCTGATGGGGTGTTTAACTCGGCAGTGCACTAAAACACAGAACTGATACAGAACTCACTCATTAAGATCAGATCATCTGTTTAGTCTCACAGTGGGAAAGATATAGCTAGTGTTAAAGCAGGAACAGGTCAGAAAGAAACTCAATAATATATCCAAAATAAAACAATAAAATAAGTCAATCTCTGAACCCAAAAGTCTGTGTAAAGTTCCTTACAGCACTGTCTCATCAGTTTCTCACTTTAACTCATGAAGTCTCTCAGTACATCCTGAGAGCATCTCTACAGGACAGTGTGTGAATGTGTGTTCATTTATAGACTGTAGCTCCAGTAGGTGTGCTGGGTTAGTGCTGGAGATAAAACTAGATCATTTAAAAGCTGTTTTTGCATCTACAGCTCTGTTTAAACTATAATTTAACTATTCAGTTGTTTTATGACCTGATTTCTAGAGCAAAATTTTAAATGTAAAATATATATAGTCACACACCTATAATAATAATAATAATAATAATAATAATAATAATATACATTAAATCATATATAAATATATTTCACTTTCAAACATTAACAATATTACTCAATTGGTTATTAAACGTTTCATTTCGTATACGTGTATAGTTAATAATTCAAGGGAACTGATGAAAAAAGCATTTACATTTACACCCTTTACATTTTAGTCGACTAAATTTACTGTAATTTTAGTAGACTATATTCTTATGACATTAAGTTGACTAAAACTAAGTCGACTAAATTACTGAATTGTGACTAAAACTAAATGCTATTTTCGTCACAAAACTATGACTAAGACTAAATCAAAATTTGTTGTCAAAATTAACACTGGTGGCAAACCTGCAAGTAGATAGCTTACAGTTGTTGTTACATTGTTTGGTTTTAAATTGTTTTATCATCAATTTATAGAAGTGTTTCATAAAATTGTTTGATGAAATGGTTTCATAAGTATTTTTATAGAGTGATTGAAAAGGCTGTTTTATTTGTTTATCTATTTGTTAACTGGAAAGAAAAATAAAAGGATAATATGCAATATGTGGTTGCTACATTCATTCAGGCTTAAAAAAATGACAATATTGTAAGTAATCCAAAGTAATCAGATTACGTTACTCACTTGAAGTATTGTAACTGATTACGTTACAAATTACATTTTGAGTGATGTAATCAGTAATCTGTAAGGGATTACATTTTAAAAGTAACCTTCCCAACACTGGCAATGAGCATCAAACGTGCCTTGCGCTGGGTGTAAGATAGTGCCCCATGAGTTAAACATATAAACCCACATGTGTATTATTCAATGCTGAGGGCCCTATTGTACACCCTGCACAAGGAGTGCCGCAATGCTTGTTGCTATCTTACACCCCGTCAACAGTCTATTTTCACATCTTGCACCCATGTTGTTAAAATAGCGTCAGAGTTTATTTTTGCACCCTCAGAATACCCGAGACACACCGACACGCCCTAAATCCAGCGTGATCCGATAATTTTCTGATTTATATCCAAAATTCCCACTAGTAATTATGACTTCCAAAGCAGAACCTCGTATTTTCCATAATTCTGATAGAACATGAATGCAGCAGAGTAGGTATTGTAATACAGACTAATGTGGAGCTACTGCATCTCATTAGGGTTAAATGGGATTTTGCCAGTGTTCTGTAAGCATTATCTCATCCTCACTAAAGCATCTGTGGGCGGGGCCTGGATGGACCAATAACCTGAATAAGCAAGTCTAATATACACTTTCACACCCAGGCTGAACTGGATTACCAGTTGTTCCAGCAGTTTGATTAGTTATATTTTTAGCCTGGCACTGTGGATTTCAGCGTTATCCACAGTTTCACTCAACGACCAATAAAAACCAAGACTGCGCTCCCGTCCAGCAGAACCGGGGCCAATGAAGGCCAAGCCCAGACATCAGACAGACAACACTCATCATCCACAGACAAACAGGGGCAACAGACCCATCACCAACCATTCAAGCAGCAGTGCCAAAAGGCCATGACCCAGACTGCACCACCCAGACAGTAACATCAGGGGATCTTCAGCAGCGGAGGAGGAGGAGGACACACTGTGTTGGGCGGGGTTTACCTCACCATGTCTCACTCTGTCTGTTACCTGTTTGTTACTCTACTCTGTGTAAGACTGGACAGGTTTCTTATTTATCCTGTAGTGTTTAAATATAGCTGTTATTCTACAGTACAGTTAAAAGTTTGGGTACCCCTGTTTAAGTGACGTGTAAAATATAATTTATGCAGTGCTTCTAAATCCTAGTACTGAACGCACTGAATTATGGGAGTTGGAGTGAGGGCTGATAGAGGGTGCAGGTGAATTATGGGAATTGTAGTGAGGGCTGATAGTGGGTACAGGTGAATTATGGGAGTTGTAGTGAGGGCTGATAGTGGGTTCAGGTGAATTATGGGAGTTGTAGTGAGGGCTTTTAGTGGGTGCAGGTGAATTATGGGAGTTGGAGTGAGGGCTGATAGTGGGTGCAGGTGAATTATGGGAGTTGGAGTGAGGGCTGACAGTGGGAGTAGGTGAATTATGGGAGTTGGAGTGAGGGCTGATAGCGGGTGCAGGTGAATTATGGGAGTTGTAGTGAGGGCTGATTGTGGGTACAGGTGAATTATGGGGGTGAGTTGTAGTGAGGGCTGATAGTGGGTGCAGGTGAATTATGGGAGCTGGAGTGAGGGCTGACAGTGGGAGTAGGTGAATTATGGGAGTTGGAGTGAGGGCTGATAGCGGGTGCAGGTGAATTATGGGAGTTGTAGTGAGGGCTGATAGTGGGTGCAGGTGAATTATGGGGGTGAGTTGTAGTGAGGGCTGATAGTGGGTACAGGTGAATTATGGGAGTTGGAGTGAGGGCTGATAGTGAGTGCAGATGGATGGGATGTTCCATTTCCATTTCAAGTAATGTTTTATGTATTTAATATTCCTCCATCCACAGTGTAATGTATGTACCGGAAATACACTATAGAAACTAATATTACCACCTACAGTGAACAGTGCAGTGGGCAGAGCCTGGCTAGATTTGTCTATGTGAACAGTGACTAGCGACTAGTGACTAGAAATCACATCCACATACAGTGCAGGAGACCCCGCCCACATATTCCAGAGATCGGTGCAGCGTTCTTTAGATAACATGGGACATGATAACTATATTTAAGGGTAAATGATAAGGGATCCCCCAGGGCTGGGATTAGGAAACACTGATCTACAGCAAACTTGACTTTGATATTTGTGCTTATTGTGTTCATTTATACAATTTAACATATTGGGATAAAAATTAAACAAAAACTGTAAAATAATCTTTGGATATGCCATATTTTATCTTAGTTTTTTTTTTTGTCAATATGTAAAATTCTGTAAATAAACAGTAATTGTCTATTTAAACGTACAGAAATATATCTTTGTGAAATATCTCCTCACATATATTCAATCTGAAAATCAAAGGTGCCTAAACTTTTGCATGTGAATAGTGACACCGAAATGCTGCTCCTCATTAAACTCATGAGGTTTAAAAGAAAAAATAAATGTAAAAAAGTTAAACTGACACATAACTAAAATCAGTAAAGTCTCCAAGAATGGAACTATTAAAGCAAAACACAATATATTTCTACAGCATGGTTAAAAATGTGAACTATGGGCTTAATTTCTTAAATTAAAATAATTATGTCACATGTCAAATATAATTGGGGAACACAGCCAATCAAAGCACACAGAGAACATAAAGGGTGATCAGGAACAAAAAACACCAAGAAGAGTTCCCAGAACACATAGAACACCAACAACAACACAGTTAACAGTCAACCCTTCAGTAGCGGGAGCATGGACAGCAGTCTTGGGACAGATCCATGAAATTTTGCCAAGAAATTTAGAGAGTGGAAATTTCTCCTGTCTGCTTTAACCTGATAGGTCAAACGGCAGAGCTCTGAGGGTTGTCCGTCTCCATGGTGCTGCTCATGGGGCTGTAGGTGTGAGTTAGCGGTTAGTGGTGTAGGCGAGAGGTTAGCAGGTCTGGCAGGGCTGTAGTGAACGTGGGGACAGAAGTGAGCCAGACGAGGCTGAATCTGTGATTGGAGTACAATGGGTCAAATTCTCCTGTAGTCCATTTTTAGTAAGCCTGAAGTTTTGCACCAGAGCTGCAAACCTAACAAGTATTGGAAACTTATTAGCGACAATTAGCATGGTGCTAACTGCAGGCCTGAATCATCACACACTCTCTAATCAACATAATCTTTTATAGATCTGTTTATGTGGGTTTCAGAGGGTCCATGATGCTCTGTTGCGTATATTTAGCTGTACTGTAACCATGCTAACTGCTTCAGATACTTGGTATGGGGAAATGTGATGCTGTTAAACGTACAATAGTGCAGAAATTTGGACTAAAAATTAGAAAAAAAGGATCAAAGAGAAACATACTGTAATAATGCACTTTATAATCCGGTGCGCCTCAAAGTCCATAAAATACTGTTTAATGCACAAGAAACTACATTTAGGTAAATGTTTAATTGGGGTGCTGTTCACAGTCAAGAAGTAAATCTGACTAATTCAATAGAAGTATAACAGATTTGTCCCACTCAGGTTGCCGTCCACCCCCAGCAATGCCCACGGCTCGTGTTGGGCCCAGATGTTGGAGGGAATCAGGGTTCTAATTAAAGCACTGCTGATGGAACAGGGCGGGCAGCTCCAGCCTCCGTGTGCCAGAGTTGTGCATCTATTACGGCCTTTCAATTAGCCGCTGATTTATCTGGGGAGCGTGGCAACAGAGGCCGCTCTCCTTCCCAGATAATGACTTCAATTAAGCAATTAAAACCTGAGGCGGGGGGACTGTAGCTAAACCCCCCCCATCTCAACCGGTCCAGCGTCCTGTCTCCCAGAGGACAGTGGGGGTGGGGGTGGGATTGCGGGTCCTCTGAGGTCAGTTTGGGGCAGAGTGTGACTGGAATCTTAATGCATCACCTGAGCGCTTAGACCTGATCCCCATTCAGCTGGATTAAATTTACTGGAGGATTGTGACATTTAAACAATTAAAAAAAGTGAAGTACATGATATTTATGTATATATTTATATTTTAATCCACTATAAATCTGGAATATCTGTACATTTATAAACATACACTTCCAATTCATACCAGATTACAGTCCCTCCATGGATATGACTCTTAGATTGACTGTATAAACTATAAACACGGGGTGCTGAGTGGTCCAGTGGTCTAAAGCGCTGCCACTATGAGCGGCAGGTCGCAGGTTCGAACGCCCGCTCATGCAGCTTTGCCATCAAGCTGCCGGCGCTCAGAGGAAGCACAATTAGCCCTGCTCCCTCCAGGTGGGTAGATGGCGCTCTCTCCACATATTACTAAAGGGTGATGTCCATACTGTGATGCTACTCGGAAATGCTACATCAGCAGCAGCTCGAATAAAAAAGTGGTACATGACTTTACATGTATCGGAGGAGGCATGTGCTAGTCTTCACCCTCCTGGTGTGTTGGGGCATCACTAGTGGAAGGGGGAGTCCTAATCAGTGGGTTGGGTAATTAGCTATGTAAATTGGGGAGAAAACTGGAAGAAATTAGAAATAAAATTATAAATATATAGCAGATTCATACTGGATTAAAATCACTCAGACTGTAATAACTACACAAGATTCACAATGTATTTCAATACTCCACTATAATTACCTAAAGATACTACAACAAGCAAACACCCTTACTACTTCTGATTCATACTGGAATCAATCACTCAACAATACAGCTAATTATTTAAATTAGACTGTAACGCAACAGACACTGCAGATTCATACTGGATTTAAATGTAATTCTAGAACTTCTACAGTAATACATAACTACAGTTTCAATATCTTTATAATCATAATGCTGTATAGTTAGAATCAGCTTTGTTTTGTGTGTGTGTGTGTGTGTGCTCCTGTACAGCCCTGCACAGACTGAGGGAAGCTCTTACCAGGCTGGAGTGAAACTCACTTGGGCGTAAGGCGAGGGTCTCCGTACGGGGCGTAAGGCGACATGTTCAGCAGGAACTCTTTGGGCGGGTAGGAGCTCCACCGCTGCTGAACGTTACTGCTGTCATTATTATTCCAAAAATCCCTGTCTAGATCACTGCGACCAGAGAGAGAGAGACAGGTCAGAGCCACACACAACAACCAGAGAGAGAGAGACAGGTCAGAGCAACACACAACAACCAGAGAGAGAGAGACAGGTCAGAGCAACACACAACAACCAGAGAGAGAGAGAGAGAGAGAGACAGACAGGTTAGAGCAACACACAACAACCAGAGAGAGAGAGACAGGTCAGAGCAACACACAAAAACCAGAGAGAGAGAGAGAGAGAGAGAGAGACAGACAGGTCAGAGCAGTGCACAACAACCAGAGAGAGAGAGAGAGAGACAGGTCAGAGCAAAACACAACAACCAGAAAGAGAGAGAGAGAGAGAGAGAGACAGACAGGTCAGAGCAATGCACAACAACCAGAGAGAGAGAGAGAGAGAGAGAGAGACAGACAGGTCAGAGCAACACACAACAACGAGAGAGAGAGAGAGAGAGAGAGAGAGAGAGAGAGAGAGACAGACAGGTCAGAGCAACACACAACAACCAGAGAGAGAGAGAGAGAGAGAGAGAGAGAGAGAGAGAGAGACAGACAGACAGATCAGAGCAATGCACAACAACCAGAGAGAGAGAGAGACAGGTCAGAGCAAAACACAACAACCAGAAAGAGAGAGACAGGTCAGAGCAACGTACAACAACCAGAGAGAGAGAGAGAGAGAGAGAGAGAGAGAGAGATTAGAGCAACACACAACAAGAGAGAGAAAGTGTGTAAGAGAGAGAGAGAGAGAGAGAGAGAGAGACAGACATAGAGAAATATGTAAAAAGAAAATGTAATAAATATTATATAGAGCATCCTTATCACACTCTTATAATAATTAGTATTACATAACTGGAGTGGGATGAAGCAGATCTGTATTGTGTGATTTTACAGTATAGAAATCAGGATCCATCTGCCGATGGATGAGCTCCTGTCTCTCCCGCACTCAACTCTGCCTGTGATCTGCAGCCTCCGGACTACATTGCCAAGGATGCACCACACAGCGACATTACACCCATTACAGATCACACGACTCAGCACATGATACTTCCAGGAAGTAGATCACCTGAGTACTAGCCACATGGTTTAGCCCTATAAAATGTGGCTCACATGCCATGCAGATACCAAATCAATCAACTCAGATACCACAGCAACCCGCACAGATGCCACAGCATGCAATGCAGATGTCACATCAATCCAATCAGATATCACAGCAAGCCAAGTAGATACCACAGCAACCCATGCAGACACCAGAGCAACACATACAGGTACTGCAGCTACTCATACAGATACCACAGCAACCCACACAGATACCACATCAATGCAATCAGATACCAGAGAGAGCCAAGTAAATACCACAGCAACCCATACAGATACCACATCAATCCAATCAGATACCAGAGAGAGACAAGTAGACACCACAGCAACCCATACAGATACTGCAGCTACTCATACAGATACCACATCAAGCCATGCAGATACCATATCAACCCAATCAGATACCACAGCAAGCCAAGTAGATACCATGGCCACCCATGCAGACACCACAGCAACCCATACAGATACTGCAGCTATTCATAAAGATACCACAACAAGCCAAGCAGTTACCACAGCAATCCTTGCAGATATCACAGAAACCCATTCATATACCACAGCAACCCATGCAGATACCACAGCAACCCATACAGATACCACACTAGCCCAATCAGATACCACATCAACCCATACAGATACCACAACAAGCCAAGCAGTTACCACAGCAACCCCTGCAGATATCACAGAAACCCATACAGATACCACATTAGCCCAATCAGATACCACAATAAGCCTAGCAGATACCGCATCAACCCAATCAGATACCACAGCAGGCCAAGCAGATACCACATCAACACAATTAGATACCACATCAAGCCAAGCAGATACCACAGCAACCCCTGCAGATATCACAGAAACCCGTACAGATACCACATCAACCCATACAGATACCACGACAACCCCTGCAGATATCAAAGAAACATACAGATACCACAGCACCAGTCATCCCAACAGATCTGATCTAAGAAAGAAATCAGTTTTACCTACAGTCTGAACACAGTGTTACTAATAGCAAAGACTTATCTTAAAAATATTAACTTTGACAAAGAAGCTCAACCACATTAAACCATTAAACTTGTAATAGGACTGGATTTTGGAGTATTTCTGACGGTCTATTAATCATAAAAGGTTAATATAATGCACAGAGTAGGTGGAGTGCTTAAATAATGAGATAAAGAGATAAAGTGGAGATGCAGGCAGAGATATGTAACCCCTGCATCTTTATCTCCATCTCTGTATCGCCATCTGTATCTCTGATATAAAGATCTCTGTTTCTCCAACAAACCCACAGAATCCACTCCTACTCACATCAGCTTTACATACAGTTCAGATCTCCACACTCCACCAACATTATATTCAAAATCACTATACACACACACACACTGCCACACACTGCAACACACATGCAGTGGAATCCCGGGGTAAACACACTCAGGCACTTGCACAGGCTACGCTACAGACAATGCCTTGACTCAATGAAGAAGTATAAATTGGCCTTAATGATGCCTCCACTGATGAAGGTAGAGTGAAATTCTATGACTAAGCTGTTAATACTGACCTCTTCCAATATCCTAACATAGTTATAAAATGGTACCATATTTTTCACTGCATATATTTCACTGGATATTTCAGATTTTTAGAATATGGGGCCCTCCTGCCTATAGTTGCAATTTGCACTTTGGTGGTGTTTTTTGTAAATATTTTGCAAATGTGTGCAGTATGTACAACATATGTAAACAGTATTTGCACTGTCAAAAATATCAGGTTGATACTGAAGTGTGGGTGAACTTAAACAACAGGAGAGAGTAAACATACTAGAATCGTTATAAGGGCCAAGGCAACATCAGAGGGCAGAGAAAGCTAACAAGGGAAGGGAAAAAGCATTGTATGAGGATAGAACGTCAATACTAAGTGGGAAGTAAGTGAAGTGAGAGGTTATATATAGTGTGTGTAACAGGTGAAATCAATATTCAGGTGATTGGCCTCAGGGTAGTGCCGTATTAGGTGTCATGTGATTGAGAATTGAAGTGATGTCTGTATGTGGTGCATCCTGGGTACTGTAGTCAGGAGACTGGAGATCACAGGTAGATCTGAGTGTGGGAGAGAAGTAGCTCCTTCTGTGCCAGGTGTGACACTTCCTACAGTTCCTGTTCCTACTTAATTGAATATTAAAACATTTTTGATTATTAAAATGACCACATCCACGCCTACTCGGAATTTTGAACCCCCCTTCCCCCCATTCGGCTTCCCTGCTCTGGTCCTGAGGGTTCGGTTCCTAGAAGGTCCAGCCGGTGCCGACCCGACCGCTGGGCTGCAGGCAGGAGGCCCTCGCTGCCCTTGAGTGGCCGCTGTTGATTAGCCGCACGGCCACAAGTGCTGTTCTGAAAACTGGGCCCATCTGGAGCGGCTGTAGCTGCGCCTAATTAGAGCCGAGGCTGATGAATATTCTAGCAGCGCTGAGTGGGAGAAGCTGGAGCTCCAGGACGGTGGACCGCAGGATCTCGCTTCAGTCCACTGCTCTTATCAGCCAGAGTCTGGTCTTCAGGAACACACGTGGGTTAGCATGTGAGGCTATGCTCATCTCTCACAGCTGCGAATTCGGTTTTATTATATAATTCACTATTATCTGTATTATTATGATATTATATTATTAGGATATAATCCTACATTTTTACAGATATGTGACTTAAAGCTTCATCATAAATTTGCCACTCACAGATGTGTAATACTGGATAATACTGGTTTCTCAATAAACAAATGAAAACGTATAAAATGAATATTCATCCTATCCACTTAGAGACAAATCAGGTTAATATATGCAGAAATATGCACAATTCTGAAAGCATATATCTTTAAAGCAATAATGTATAGATCTAAGATGTAGACATTAAAGGAAAACTCTGATGTAAAATTGACTTTTGGTGTAGTAAAATATGATAAAAATTACTTACCTTTGGTGAATATGTCCGTTTACAAATGCTTGGACTCTTGGAGTATATAATATATATATATATATATATATATATATATATACATATATATATATATATATATATATATATATATATATATATATATATATATATATACATATATATATATATATATATATATATATATATATATATATATATATATATATATATATATATATGTATATATATATATGAGTTGGACAATGAAACTGAAACACCTAGTTTTAGAGCACAATAACTTATTGTGGTGACGGACAGTTCTGGTGGAAACAGGAGAGTTGAGGTGCACATTGAATTCTGCCGTGATTTGATCAGCCGTGGTTTTATGTTTTTTGGATACAATCCGGGTTAGCACCCAAACATCCCTTTCAGACAGCTTCCTCTTACAGCGTCCACAGTTAATCCTGTTGGATGTGGTTGGTGCTTCTTGGTGGTGTGCTGACATTACCCTGGATACTGTGGCTCTTGATACATCACAAAGACTTGCTGTCTTGGTCACAGATGCGCCAACAAGACGTGCACCAACAATTTGTCCTCTTTTGAACTCTGGTATGTCATCCATAATGTTGTGTGCATTGCAATATTTTGAGCAAAACTGTGCTCTTACCCTGCTAACTGAACCTTCACACTCTGCTGTTACTGGTGCAATGTGCAATTAATGAAGATTGGCCACCAGGCTGCTCCAATTTAGCCAAGAATCCTCCCACACTAAAGTGACAGGTGTTTCACTTTCATTGTCCAATCCCCGTATATATATATATATATATATATATATATATATATATATATATATATATATAAACAGTGTTTTTAATAAGCTTCTTGTGCACTTTTTAAGTTATTAATGCCTCGTTTTAAATGTCAGGATTCTAGCAAGGAGGTGTGGAGATACTTTGAGCTGGATAACGGTGGAAAAAGTGATTTATCGGGGGAAAATTATGCCCCATGGTTCCCAGTCTGAAGGGTGTTTGGACAAACTGTTAAAAATTTTGGATCTCAAAACGCTGTGGGAGAATGGAGGTGTGCTATTCATCAAAGGTAAGTGCTTTTTATCATGTTTTACTACACCAAAAGTCCATTTTACACAGGAGTTCTCCTTTAACTGGCTCTATTTTTTTTCCCAAATTTTTTCTCACATTTAATCGTGTTCCCACCCATTAGCTAGACCACCCTAGGCCTGGAAGAACATTCTTAGCTCTCAGTTCTAGCTAATGTTCTAAAAGCACCTACTTGACAGCTTTATTCTCTCCTCGACCTCGGACTGATACCGAGTCAGGAGAACCCGCAGAGTCCACGCCCGGCTTATTCCTCTTACCCTGCAGAGAGAGAGAGAGAAAGAGAGAAATATAGAGAGAGAGATTTTTATTATTGAAGATACAGTGAAAAAGAGAGGAACCATATTGATAACTTGAAACTGGTTAAAGCTCTGATATTCCTTCATTTAACTCCATATACAGTCCAGTCAAACAGTGTGTGTATTGAGTCTGTGTGTATTGAGTATGTGTGTGTGTGTGTGTGTGTGTGTGTGTGTGTGTTGAGTGTGCGACACTGAAAAGAAAACACAATGGCGAGAACGATAAACAGTGTCTCTGCTCAGCAAACCAGCCGAACAAATACCAACATGACAAAAGGTCAAATACAGTATGCAAACACACACACACACACACACGCACACACACACACACACACTGAGACACTGAGAGAACAGGACTGCCTTGCAGGGCCTTCAGTTTAAGGAAACACACGGTTTTAAAATGTCAGCTGATTCCTTACATAATGCAGTTTAAATCTGCAGCACACTTCACCATCACAGAGTGGCAGCTGCCACTTTTATAAAAGCTCTGCTACCTGAGTTCCCAACCCAGTTCAACCTAACTCAACGAGCTGTGTACCTGTTAAAGAACCACTATGTAACTAAATTTCAGTAGTAAATGATAAAATGATCAGGATGTATCATCTTTTATATTTTAGGAAACATGTTGGCATGCTGATATTAAGGAAACATGTTGAGTGAAAGCACTGGCAGCTCTTGTCAGCAGGGCTTCAGCAGTACGTTCCTATTTTAAATGGGCAGGCCGTCCCGGGTTTTGTGTTTGTTTTGTCCTCTGACTCCTCCTGCTGCTCGTTCCCCAACACTAACTCCACCCACCGAGGTTGCCAGCCGTAACACTACACTACAGTGATCTGTGCTGCAGCAAAGCAGCTTAGCTAGCAGAGCTGTTTCAGTTAAACCTCAGCTGCTACACAGCTTAAAAAAAAAGCCTCAGCATCGTAGAGCTCGCTCGGTCCGGCACACCGCGGAGCTTTAGCTCTGCCTTGTGTAACATACAGTCAATATAACGCTAGATACAGGTTTTAGAAGAGTTTAGAGTTGCTGTATTTCTCCTCTCGCTTGTACTCTTAAGATCTCCGCCTCTCCTACTAGTCTTAACGTTGAGTAGATTCAGCCTCCTGAATTTGGCAACCCAAATACATTTCGTGGCTGGGGAACGGTGGGCGGAGAAGACTACTCTCTGTGGTGTTTTGAAATTAGACTGCTGTAGCCATTTCACACACTCGCTCTCAGGTCTTACATAATGCACCTTTAACCTGTTAACTGAGTCATTCAGGGCCCTATTGTATACCCTGTGCAAGACACGTCGCAATGCTGTTTGCTACCTTACACCTTGTCATCAGTCTGTTTTCATTAAACAGTGTGTACAATACACAGTTCAGGATTTTTACACAAAGGATCAGTAAAGAAGGGCAAGCAGGATTCAGAGTCCGTGAATAAACAATCATACACGAGAGACAAACGTAGTCAAGGAAAGTCGCTTTGCAATTAGAGATGGGTGATCCTGGACATATTTTGTTATCGATCCGGGGCCAGTATTGCCAATATCGATACCGATACTTCTTAATACTTAAGCTTCATAGATCCAAAAGGCCTAGGATAGAATTTTGCCAATCACTGTACATGACAACAAAATACTTTATCACAATCAACATGTTGTTTGTTTAAAAACAATGGAACAGTAAGTTAAGAAAACAATCAATTCTGCCATGTGAGTTGGCATGTGGACATGGCCAAGACGATCTGCTGCAGTTCAAACCGAGCATCAGAATGGGGAAGAAAGGTGATTTTAAACCATCTCTAGAGATTACAGAGAATGGTCCAATAAAATATCCAGTGAGCTGGATACAGTTCTATGGGTGTAAATGCCTTGTTGATACCAGAGGTCAGAGGAGAACAGCCAGACTGGTTCCAGCTGATAGAACAGCAACAGTAACTCAAATAACAACTCATTACAACCGAGGTCTGCAGAAGACAGAATTTGGCATCAACAACATGAAACATGGACCCATCCTGCCTTGTATCAATGGTTCAGGCTGGTGGTGGTGGTGCCATGTCCATCCCTTTATGACCACAGTGTACCTGTATCTTCTGATGGCTACTTCCAGCAGGATAATGCTCCATGTCATAAAGCACTAGAGAATAATCTCAAACTGGTTTCTTGAACACAACAATGAGTTCACTGTACTGTACTGGAATGGCCTCCACAGTCACCAGATCTCAATCCAACAATAGAGCAGCTTTGGGAAGTGATGGAATGGGAAATTTGCATCATGGATGTGCAGCAGACAAATCTGCAGCAACTGCATGATGCTCTCATGTCAACATGGACCAGACTCTCTGAGGAATGATGTTTCCAGTGCCTTGTTGAATCTATGCCACTAAGGATTAAGGCAGCTCTGAAAGCAAAATGGGTTAAACCCAGTACTAGTAAGGTGTACCTAATAAAGTGGCCGGTGAATATGCCTGTCCATGCTTTTCACAATCAGTACAGGGGACTGAAACATCTGCACAGTGATATACATAAAGGTAAACGGCGTCCGCTCCTGGCCCAGACTGTCCCCTCCTCTGCTGATTGGCCGGGCGGTCTGAAAGCATTCCGGAAGGTGGAGGATTCATTAGAGAGTGCTCAGAAAGCTATCAGCTGCCAGGAACCACGCAAAAGATGATAAACGATCCAAACAGGGAAGAGAAACGAGCGCAGTTCTGGCTTCCATCCAGCAGCAGGAGCAGCAGCAGCTTCCAGCATCTAAATGTGTCTCCTACCAACTCACTGATCCGTCAATCACACACACACACACACACACAACACAGAATCACTCAGAACACAGCACCTTATGCTCCCCTTACTGGCCGCTTTAATGGAAACCCCATCCTTGTGCTTCCACTTATTGTACACTTAATCTAAAACACCTTCAGTATTAAGCCAAAGGTAGTACGGCCGTCCAGACCCGTTGCAACAAGGCAAGCAAACCAAATCAATTGCCTAGAGTCTGAGCTGACCTGGCGCCTGCAGACATTGACTAGTTATGAACTGAATGCAATGACAAACTGTGTGATTCCCCTTTAAATTATGTGACAGTTAATTCAGGAAAAGTCCAACGACACTATAATCAGAATCCCCCTCAAGAGAGTCCCTCCCACTAGTTGCTGACAGTAGCCAGCCAGGTTCATCATTCCATTCTAAGCAGAGTTATCCATCAAGAAGCTATAAAAGAAAGAAATGACAGGAAGAGGAAGCAAAGAAACAACAAGACAAGTGATAATATTAGTAATAATAAGTGATATTTTAGACAGGATATAATTGTAATTTAGCAGAAGATAGACTGGAAATACAATATATGGGTGATGTTCAAGTTAGTTACAGTGGATACCCCTTGAACTTTTTTCATATTTTGTCACCTTCCGACCACACATTTAAATGTATTTTATTGAGATTTTAAATGATAGTAGCACACAACTGTAAAGTAAAATAAAAATGCAAGCAATGATACATGGTTTTCAAATTTAGAATCACAAAAAAATCTAAAAAATTTGTGACATGCGAAAGTATTCAGCTCCCCCCATATCAATACTTTGTAGAGCCTCCTTTTGCTGCATTTACAGCTGCAAGTCTTTTAAAATTTGTCTTCCCCAGCTTTGTGCTTCTAGATACTTCTAGATTTTTGCCCCATTATTCTTTACAAAACAGCTCAAGCTCAGCCAGGTTGGATGGAGAGCGTCTGTGAACAGCAATTTTCCCGTCTTGCCACAGAAACTCAATAGGATTTGGGTCAGGACTGTGACTGGGCTATTCTAACACATGAATATTCTTTGATCTAAACCATTCCACTGTAGCTCTGTAATGCTGTATGTTTAGGGTCATTGTCTTGCCGGAAGGTGAATCTCCTTCCCAGTCTCAAGTCTTTTTCAGACTCCATCAGGTTTTCTTCCAGAATTGTCCTGTATTTATCTCCACCCATCTTCTTATGAACTCAGACCAGCTTCCCAATTCTGTCCCTGCTGAAAAAAACATCCATACAACGTGATGCTGCCACCATCATGTTTCACAGTAGGGATGGTGTGTTCAGGGTGATGAGCAATGTTACTATTCTGCGCTGTATTTATCTCCATCCATCTTCCCATCAATTCTGATCAGCTTCCCTGTCCCTGCTGAAGAAAAGAATTCCCACAGCATGATGCTGCCACCACCATGTCTCACAGTAGGAATTGGTGTGTTCAGGGTGATAAGCAGTGTTACTTTTCCGCTTTGCGCTTTTGCAAATAGGCTCAGAAGTTCAACTTTGGTCTTATCTGACCACAGAATCTTCTTCCACGCTTACTGTTTTCCTACATGGCTTGTGGCAAAGTGCACTGGCCACTTTATTAGAAACAACTCCCTTCTATATCTACTCACTGTCCACTTTAATAGAAATCTCAACAAAATTCTTCCAGTAAATGGTTACTTTATAAGAAAATTATCTTCTTTATCTACTTAGTGGCCACTTTATTAGAAACCCCTACACTGACTCTGGTTAACTGAATAAAATATGTATTTATATTGAAGTATGCATGAAACCACACACACACACACACACACACTTCAGAGCTTTCAGAGAGTAAAGCTGGGCTGGATGCGTGTCGCTATCAGTGCATCTTATCTATGATTAAACAAGATCATAAAATCTTCAGCAGTCAGAGAGGAAATGCTCAGAGAGAGAAAGAGAGGACGAGAGGAGAGAGAGAGAGGGGGGGATGGAGAGAGATAAAGAGGGAGATGGAGGGAGAGAGAGAGGGCAAGCACAGCGGGAGTGCGAGAGCGCAGAGGAGTCTGGGAAAGAGAGGGAGAATAATTTGGAAGGGCGCGTGTAGGAGGGAAAGAGACGAGAAAACAACAGGGTGAGTGGGTTTCAAACAGAATTCACAAATTATGCAAGAGAGACAGAGAGAGAGGCAGAATTAACACGTCAGAAACAGAGAGAGAGAAAGAGAAAGGTAGAGAAAGAGAGGGAGAACGAGAGAGAGAGAGAGAGAAAGCACAGACGCCGTCTCTGGTGGGGGCAATGAAACCCTGCTGTCCCGTGACGGGTCAGGTTCTGTCTTGTTCCAAACGATCCCCATCCTCTCGACCCCTCCTCCTTCACATCCCCCCACCCACAGAGTGTCCACTGTACTAAACCCCTAATCAGAAAATTTTATCTACTTCCTCTATTTGATTTATTAATGTACTTTATTGCAAAACAAACATTCGTGAAAGAATGGGTCACTCAGAAGGAAATCATAGTGTTCATTTGTTTCCCAGATTCCTCCCAGTTCAGTAGGGAAGTGGGTGGGGCTTCTGGACATGGTGAATATAAGGCTTGTGTTGTGTACAGTAGTAAAGTTGTAAGTGGTATTAGTGAATATAATAACTCTGTATTGTAGTAGAGGAGTGGGCGGAGCTTCTTCTGGACATGGTGAACATAAGGCTTGTGTTGTGTACAGTAGTAAAGTTGTAAGTGGTATTAGTGAATATAGTAACTCTGTATTGTAGAGAAGTGGGCGGAGCTTCTGGACATGGACTAACTAACAGGCAGCTGGATTAGTGGCTCCAGTCCAGATGTTTTGTACTGTACTTGTTGCTGTTAGCATTAAGTACTCTAAAAGACATTAGTAAGATGCTAACTACTTTAACGTCTGTTAGCTGCACAACATTTCTCCCAAATTCCAAACAAAAATATTGTCAATTAGAGCATATATTTGCAGCAAATATAGGCTGAAATAACAAAAAAATATGCAGAGCTTTCAGTCCTCAAATAATGCAAAAAAAAAAAGTTCATATTCATAAAGTTTTAAGAAATTAGAAATCAATATTTGGTGGAATAATCCTAGTTTGTAATCACAGTTTTCGTGCATCTTGGCATGTTTTCCTCCATCAGTCTTACACACTGCTTTTGGATAACTTTATGCTTTTACTCCTGGTGTAAAAATTCAAGCAGTTCAGCTTAGTTTGATGGCTTGTAATCATCCATCTTCCTCTTGATTGTAATCTAATCAATTTCAATTTGGTAAAATCAAAGAAACTCATCAGTTTTAAGTGGTCTCTTTTTTTTTGAGCTGTAGATTCAAATACAATGAAAATATGATTTTTCGCTAACAGACTAACATGTTGGCATGCAATGACTAGACCTAGAGTCCTTACTGGAAGACTGGTTAGCTGTGCTGGCAGCTATCTCCTCTAAAAACGGAGCTTCTCTTATTCGTGTTCTTATTATGAAATGTGTACAATTATTTTTGGGACCCATCTCTTGCTCTCAGTGATGTATAATCACAACACAAATGCATTCACGGCTGTTACATAATGTTACTTAAGTAGATTAGTTGTGACTCACTGAGCGAATTCAATTATCTTTTTTAAGCCATTTGAGGTGATTCTTCAGTAAGTCACTTTTACCCAGCGAGACGTTGTTCTGTTCCCTGTAGACTATCGTTCAGCAGTGCAGACTGAGTGTTCTCTGCTGGGTTTCCCACAGCACACGTCATTTCCTTCCCCCTCATGAACGAGGTACGACCAACAACACCAGACAGAGAGAGAGTTATTTTAGCCTAAACTCCTCTTTACGCCGTCAGGGAATATCCGCACTGACGTGGTGTGTCATGGCGTGGGGTGTTTTATGAAGAAACGCATGAATCATTAGGGTTCTGCTGCACAGACTACAAAACACACACACACACACAAATACACGCACGCACACATGCATCCACACGTGCATGAACATGCACAAACACACACAAGTAAACACTTAGAAAACACACTAATTCTCTGTGTCTGTTACTAAATGTTAAGAGTTAAAGTAAGGTGTTGTTGCCAGTGCTGGCCTCTAGGTGGCAATAGATGTGCTAGGCCTAGCTATTGTTCTAATTTCTTCTGCGGCTCACCCACAGTGTTGCCAACTAAGCAGCTTTGTCGCTATATTTAGCAACGTTTCAGACCCTCTAGTGACTTTTATTTAAAAAAAAAAGCGACTAGTGACAAATCTTGCAACTTTTTATTGTGTTATTGGAGACTTTTGGAGATGAACACACATGCTCTTCAGTTACTGTCCTGGGCCAGTTCAAGGATAAAGCTCCGCCTTTCAGGAGAAACAGCCAATCAGCTTGCTGGTTTCACTGATTTTGTGAAATTCAGTTCTTGGAGTGATCTCATTGGTTGTTTTGTAATGAAGTATGCTTTAAAAACTGGGATGATATTAACTCTTATCTTTTAAACCTGATGAAGGCCTGAGGGCCAATACATGGTCAGCTAATTATAATATTTCTGTACTTCCTGATTAATTTATTCCATCAAAGCACAACACAGATCCCAACAAGGGAGCCATTGAAGGAAAAAGGTTACATTAATACATCAGACAAACCAAGTCTCCCTGAAGCTGCGGGAGTTCAGAACGAGTGCCCCAAACGTGCACACAGGCGACAGACTTTTTTTCTCTAATCGCGTGTGGGAAGGAGAGAGAGAAAACAGAGAGGGTTCTGATTGGCCTGTCCTCTGCAAAGAGTCTGTGAGACAGCCAATCAGTTTTTAGTGTGGGCGGGCAATGTTTTTCCCCCTCCCGGACGGGAATTGTTCAGCGAGTGAGAGAAAGCAGATCATGGCGGAGGCAGGGAAAGCAGAGGCAGGGCCTTCCAAAAATAAAAAATATATAACTCAATTCACCTCTGGATACTCTAAATTTAAAAATGTCTGAATACATTAATAATAGTTTCCTTAGCTAGCTGTATATAGCAACTATTTATAAAAATGGGCTGCGTCCAGAAACTCTAAAAGTTGCTCCTTTTTTTCTATGATCCTCCTCCCCTCCTCCGTGACCCGGAAACTGATTTAATGACGCCATCTTGCCGCCTGTCCAAAAACTGTAGGAGACAAAAGAACCCCACTAAACCCTCTTGCGGAGAATACACCAGAGTATCCTTCCTACTGAGGAAATGTTTTAAAGATTTTGGAGGTGACATCACAATGGCCACGCCCATAGTGCCTGAGCTTGCATTTTTTGTTACATTAATTATTTATTAATGCATCTTTTTTTATTATTGTGTATGTGTAAATAATACAACTTCATAAAAAAACAGTAGTTTAGAGTATACTGCTTCCTAAAAGAAGCTATTCCTGTCAGAATCAGGAAATAAAGATTAAATGTGTGTTTTATATTAATTTAGCTTTTCCCACTGATCTTCATGTCTTCCCCAATAATCATCATGTTCTGCTGGATTTGTAAAATCAGGCCAGGCCCCAGTGCGCTGCGATTTCTGAGCTAATATAGAAGAACTGCTTACACTCAGGGATTCCGCACTATATTACCGAGCGCAGAAAAGAAAGGCAGGAATAAAGGAATGAACAGTAATATATAGCGAGAGGTAATCCCTCTCTGTAATAAGAGTAAGCTGCTAGGTGCCTGCAGGGTGTGGATACGGACCAGAGCCCATTACTGAGTGTAATTAAAGCCTAGGCGCATTTAAGCCACCCCACAGTCCACCCTTCTGTTCCTCTCCTCTGCAGACCCTCGCTCTCATGAGCCACCATTTCCCCGTTTGCTTCATTAATGTTCATTAATTAAAAGTGGGCATTCATGGCAAAAACAAAGCCAGACCTGTTGCTGCCATTACCATAACATAAATAAGTTAGCATTTATAAGCAGCCAAAGCTAATTAATCTGAGTAACGGATGAATCATTACACCCAAAAAGAGGCTAATTCAATTATTCTAAATTGAAGTGATTAATTCCATTTGTGGGTTATATTTATTAACTGCCTATTAATCACAGCTTTGCTCTTCCTCACTCACCTCCTCCTGTCTATTTATACATCAGCCATTCAGCCCAATTACTGCTCTTTTAGATTCAGCCTGGAATAACACGCTCTCTACTCTCACAGCGCTCAGACTGACTGACTGATTGAAAACACATTATTTTAATTGAACTCTGGCATTAGAATTGGAATCGGGGACATTAAAAAATAATATACTCACCATCTACACTATTACAAACCTCTGCCTTCCACTGACTGGCCACTTTATTAGAAACCCCTGCTGTGTTTGATCAATGTTGATTGACATCACTCACCAGTCTGCGCTGGCACCATCCGCAGACCCCACACAGCGCCACCAGCCACACCACGCACACCGTCAGACTGACCGACACCAGGAACACACTGAGCGACAGCGAACCTGCAGATAGAGAAAGAGAGAGAGAGAGAGAGAGAGAGAGAGAGATGCAGTGAAAGAGTCCTCCATTCCATCAAACCCAAACTCTCCAAGATTGACATTCCAATTAGAATTTAGCTCCAGATATTTGACAGTATAATCCTGCCCACTGCGCTGTACGCTAGTGAAGTACGGGGTCCACTCAGTCACCATGACTACACCAGATGGGACAAGCATCCCACTGAAGCCCTGCATGCAGAATTCTGCAGAATGATTTTACACATCCATGCAGGGCTGAATTATGCTGATACCCTTTAATAATCTATACACTCTAAAAAACAGAGGTGTGATATAAGTACTGTTTTGTACTCAAAGGTACACTCTTTATAATTGTACTCTGGAAGGTATAATATTGGTCTTCACAGGGTCAGATGTGTTCCCTCTAAAATACAAAGTCATTCCTATCAGCAGTAAGTACAGATTTGTACCATTTAACCAGCCAAAAAGTACATTCAGTATTCTGTATCACTGTACTAATAAACAATCTATATTATAAGCGCCCATTTTTTTATTTGAAAGCCAGACAATTTTGGATCATCATGTTCTTGACGCATATTCAGTTGATGAAAATGTTTATAATCTTTATAATCTTTTACTGGCACAAAAAACATGGGTACAAAAAAAGGACTTTCACTGAAAGGTACTTTTTTGTACCGAAATATAAGGTACAGCCCCACGGACAAGCTTTATACTCTTTTAAGTACAAATCTGTACTTACTTTTCTTAGTGTCTATAGATAAAAGTACAACCAAGTCTCCAATCCCAAGAACTGAACCCTGAAAAGAAAGAGTCCCTTGCGTCAGCTGACCCCCAACACCTCGACCCTCTGACCAGCACTGCTTTCCAATCACCAATCAGAATCAAGAAAATTATTAAACATCACAAAAATACTTACCTGAAACATCAGACATCCCAAATTCTTTCCCTAAACAAACTGATCTGCTCTCCGAGACAGTGAGTGAACCGCACTCTTACACACACACACACACTCTTACACACACACACACACACACACACACATACACACACACACACACACACATACACACACACACACTTACACACACACACACATACACACACACACTCTTAAACACAGACACACACAGACACTCTTACACACACACACATACACACACACACACACACACACACACTTACATACTCTTACACACACACACACACACTCTTACACACACACATACTCGTACAAACAAACACTCTCTTTCCCCCCCTAATTGCATATTACTGCTTAATTACAGAGAGAGTTACAAAGAGGGAGAGAAAGGGACAGTTATAGAGGGAGAGAAAGACAGTTACAGAGAGAGAAAGAGAGGGAGACAGTTACAGAGAGAGAGAGAGAGTTAAAAGAGATCGAAAGAGAGAGTTACAAAGAAAGAGAGAGACAGTTACAGAGGGAGAGAGAGAGTTAAAGAGAAAGAGAGAGACACAGAGAGACAGTTACAGAGAGAGAGATAGAGAGAGGCAGTTACAAAAAGAGAGAGAGACGGTTACAGAGAGAGAAAGAAAGATAGTTACAAAGAAAGAGAGAGAGGCAGTTACAAAGGGAGAGAGAGACGGTTACAGAGAGAGAAAGAAAGAGAGCTACAAAGAAAGAGAGAGAGACAGTTACAGAGGGAGAGATAGAGTTACAGAGAGAGAAAGAAAGAGAGTTACAAAGAAAGAGAGAGACAGTTACAGAGGGAGAGATACAGTTACAGAGAGAGAAAGAGAGAGAGACAGTTACAAAAAGAGAGAGAGACGGTTACAGAGAGAGAAAGAAAGATAGTTACAAAGAAAGAGAGAGAGGCAGTTACAAAGGGAGAGAGAGACGGTTACAGAGAGAGAAAGAAAGAGAGCTACAAAGAAAGAGAGAGAGACAGTTACAGAGGGAGAGATAGAGTTACAGAGAGAGAAAGAAAGAGAGTTACAAAGAAAGAGAGAGACAGTTACAGAGGGAGAGATACAGTTACAGAGAGAGAAAGAGAGAGAGACAGTTACACAGAGAGAGATAGTTATAGAGAGAAAGAGAGACAGTTACAAAGAAAGAGAGAGAGAGACAGTTACAAAGAAAGAGAGAGACAGTTACAGAGGGAGAGAGAGAGTTAAAGAGAAAGAGAGAGACACAGAGAGACAGTTACAGAGAGAGAGAGTTACAAAGAAAGAAAGAGACAGTTACAGAGAGAGAGATAGAGAGAGGCAGTTACAAAAAGAGAGAGAGACGGTTACAGAGAGAGAAAGAAAGAGAGTTACAAAGAAAGAGAGAGAGAGAGAAAGAGAGACAGTTACAAAGAAAGAGAGAGAGGCAGTTACAAAGGGAGAGAGAGACGGTTACAGAGAGAGAAAGAAAGAGAGTTACAAAGAAAGAGAGAGAGGCAGTTACAAAGGGAGAGAGAGACGGTTACAGAGAGAGAAAGAAAGAGAGTTACAAAGAAAGAGAGAGAGGCAGTTACAAAGGGAGAGAGAGACGGTTACAGAGAGAGAAAGAAAGAGAGTTACAAAGAAAGAGAGAGAGACAGTTACAGAGGGAGAGATAGAGTTACAGCGAGAGAAAAAGAGAGAGACAGTTACACAGAGAGAGATAGTTATAGAGAGAAAGAGAGACAGTTACAAAGAAAGAGAGAGAGTTGCAGTTACAGTGAGATAAAGAGAGACAATTACAGAGAAAGAGAGAGGGAAAGAGAAAGAGACAATTACAGAGAAAAAGAGAGATAGACAGTTACAAAGAGAGAGAGACAGTTACTGAGGGAGAGAGAGACAGTTACAGAGAGAAGAAGAGAGACAGTTGTAGAGAGAGATTGCATGTTACTGCTTAATTACAGAGAAAGATCGAGGGAGAGTTACAAAGAAAGAGAGAGACAGTTACAGAGAGAGAAATACAGTTACACAGAGAGAGTTACAGAGATAGAAAGAGAGAGAGACAGTAAAAAGGGAGAGAGAGACAGTTACAAAGAATGAGAGAGACAGTTACAGAGGGAGAGACATTTACAGGGGGAGAGAGACAGTTACAGACAGAGAAAGGGAGACAGTTACAGAGAGAGAGAGAGAGAGAGAGAAAGACAGTTACAAAGAGAGAAAGAGGTGAGAGAGACAGTTACACCCAAGATCAAGTCTACTGTAATGTAAGTAAAAAGCACATTAAGAGCCATAAAAACAGTGTAAAGTTTCAAAAAGGGGATGTAACCTAAAACAGTGCATGGAACGTAAAACAGCATTTCTGTGTATCTGCTCTGTTCTCCAGCCTCTCTTTCACACAGGTCCCGCACAGACTCTTACCAGACACCAAACTGAGGTCCATGTCCGGTTCCTCTGTACTGTCCAGGAGCACTCCCTGACAGTCCTGATAGTCCGGAGTAATGATGGCCTTGGAGGAGGGGGTCATATCAACCTGATCATCAGGTGTTCCAAACACAAGGAAATGATTGGAGGCTTTATCTCTCTGTGACGGATTTACTGTAGAAGGACTCAGACTGAAGACTGAGAGCATCAGTTCTATCCTTCAGGAGTCGGCGCTCCATCAATCATATGACAAACTTTATGCTGCATTAAAAAAAGATCACCTTGTTAAATATTTTAGAAGTTACTTCTGTTTGTATTTACAGCAGGTCCTTCAGTAAGGGTCTCTACTGTATATCCACTCATACACACATGACTACACCGCTGTATACACCCCAACACTCACAGCGAGAAAGAGTGTGTGTGTGTGTGTTTGTGCACTGAGCGTGCACAGTGGGTGGTAGAATGTATCAGAATGAGTGATGTGTGTGAGTGTGTTTGTGTGTGTGTGTGTGTGTGTGTGTGTGTGTTCTGCAAGTTCTTTTCTCTCATAAAAGCCGTGTTTTTTTAATCAGGTCTAAAGTTTCGGATTTGAGGGGGCTGAACTTGGATAAATCTAAAAAAAGCGCATTAATCAGTCCGGAAGAAAAGAGAGGATAAAACAAAGAGTGGGAGAGAAAGAGAGACAAACATGAAAAGAGCAGTCGTGCTTCCTCGAGAGAGAGGAGGAGGAGGAACGGGAGCAGGCGAATTGAGAATATCTCTAAAAAAACACACCTAATGGAGAGAAAGAGTGTGTGAGAGAGAGAGAGAGAGAGAGAGAGAGAGAGAGAGAGAGACTGAAGAGTTGGAGGCTCAGTAATGTGTCTTTTCTTTCCTCATTCATCATCTCCAGCCCACAGAAACTCCACTCCATGGAGAGGAAGCGAGAGCACGCGAGAGAGGAAGTGAGAGGACAGCAGTGGCAGAGCGCAGCAGCTCACCGCTAAACTCTACTGACGTATTGATCTGGGTAAATTAGCACAGCGATTAACAGTCAGCAGTGTGGAGTAACACAGTTAGAAGCAGTTTCACGGGTCAGACTGATGGCAATCAGCTTCTGCTGCTTAGCACAGAGACCCTGTACACCAAACTGATTTACAATCGCGCAGAACACTTAGAAAAGCCTAATTTGTGCGATACCTGTACAGCAACCCATTACAGCTACAGTGTAAACATACGTAGTGTCACACCTTAGCCTGTGTCTGTCCAGTGTCTTTCCTTTTTTGGTTCCTTCCTGCTCCTGTCCTCTGTTCTCTTGTTTTGTTTACCTGTCATGTTTCCCAGCCATGTGCTGCTGTGTTTTGGTCCTGTCTCCGCCTTAGCCCCGCCTTGTCATCTGTAACCCCTCCTGTCTCATTTGTAACTCCGCCCACTTCATTACCTCCACAGGTGTCCCTAGTGTGTGCCTGTGTATAAATACCCCATGTGCTCCTTTGTTGTTTGTCGTGCTTTTTGTTTGACCTTATGCTGTTACTCTGTTTAGATTGTGTTTATATGTTTTGTTTAGCCTCAGACCTGCTGTGTTTTTTTGTCTTCAGTTTTTTAAGGTTTGCTTTATGTAGTTTATTTCTTTATTTGTTATTTTGGCTTGTTTGTTTCAGTTTTTTAGTTCATCTTCTGATTCATAGTGTTTTGTTTTAGATACATTTTTGTTATATTATTCCATAGTGTTTTGTTCTTTTTTGGTTTCTTAATGTCTAATAAAAGTGGCTTGCCTTTGCATCTGGCCTCCTCCTCCATGTTAAACATAGATTACAGTGGTCCTTAAATTTAGATTTATAAACACGATTAATAATTGACTCTTACTGACTTTTTCTTTACATTATTAGTAAGTAATAAAAAATATTTGATCCAATAACTTTGTTTTCTGATCTGTTTTTGAATTTCTTTAGATCACGGCATAATGTGTTGCTTTTTGAGATCATTTATCTGCTTTAAGACAGGTTCTATTTACGTGATTTCTTGATTCTACAGGTCTGACAGTAATCAGGCCTGATTGTGACTAATAGTGAAATTAAACTCAGCTTTCCAAAAAAAAAAAAAAATGTTATTCACAATATTAGTTAATCACAGTTAATTTATGGAGGGGGATGACTTTTTTACACACAGGCCCAGGATTGTTTGGAGATATTTGTTCCCTTAATAATTAAAATCATAATTTAAAAAGTGCTTTTTGTATTAACTCATGTTATATTTGTCTGATATTAAAGTTTATTTGATAATCTAAAAAAACGTATGTATGAAAAAAGGCAAATACAAAAGAAATCTGTAAGGGGGCAAATACTTTTTCACAGCACTGTAGTGTATTTGCCTAAAAGCTAGATTGCATCAAATCTCCACCTTATTAGGCTGCCTATTTTAATGTATATTTTCTCTGTAGTTGTAGTTAGTTCCTACAGTTCTAACTGAACTAATTATGTAAGAAAGTATTTAAAATAATTTTAAATACATTTCAAAAAGCATTTAAGCATAATCATTTGGATTCAGCAGGTGTGCAAACTTTTTGCTGTGAGTAGAGTCAAGTTTAAGTTCCAACTATCGAGTAAACTTGTTTCCAGTACATTCATTGTATATTACTCCCCTTGACAACCTGGAAAAACATCCTATAATTTTGTTTTAGCTTTTCTTCCTGGTTTTAGTAACATGGAGAAGTTTTGTGCATTTTGGCTTCTGTTTAAATAGTTTAAACTATTTAAAAAGTTGTTTGGTTTGGTATTTGTATGGACATACAGTTCTTATTAACTAAGTACTGTATAAGTAACTTGCCTCCCCAAGATTTCCGGTGGTACAATCAGGCCACCCCTATAAATAAATCTGGGGGATCCACTGTGTCTACAACTACAGCTAACAGAGATTACAGTACTCTGTACTCCGGCTCACTTTAAGCCGAGTACAGCACCTTCTACTGGTCAGTCTGCTCACGCTCAGACGTTCCCTGGGGGCGTCATTTGCCCCGGTTGTACAGGTGAAATATATTTCATTCTGATGTGGCGGTACTGCCAAATGAAATTCAGTAATTGCCCCCTCTTCGCTATGAGCTAATTGCTGCGCTTCAGAAACGCAGTAACCGATACACAATTAATAGCGCACCTCTAAGTCAGACGTGCTAATGTGAATGCAGATTAGCGGAGCCTCCAGAGAGGTGGCGTTATAATTGCAAATATCCGTCTTTTTCCCGGCGCCGTGTCGCTAAATAATGGCCGCTGGATGTCTTCACTTCATCCCTTTTGTTGGGCTGTCAGCTACGTGCCAGCGCTACACAGAGACAACAGCTCTCTTTCACTCCGCCGCCTTTTCTGCAGCACAGCGCTTTCCATCATTCCCTCCTGACTGTGCTCACGGCCCCATTCACCACATTCACCCACTACAACCGCACCTCACCTCCCCACGCGTGCTGAAAACAGCTGATCTCTCACACATTTCTCTCACTACCACACAATAAACACACCTTCACTAGAGCTCAGATCAGGCCCAATAATCCAGCCTGACCTGACCCCAGACCAGGCATGTTCTGTATAAGCCAGAACCAGCCCAGAAACAGCATTAAAAATGCAGAGTTGGAGTGAGGGTTGATAGTGGGTGAAGGTGAATTATGGGAGTTGTAGTAAGGGGCTGATAGTGGGTGCAGGTCAAGTGAATTATGGGAGTTGTAGTGAGGTCTGACAGTGGGTGCAGGTGAATTATGGGAGTTGTAGTAAGGGGCTGATAGTGGGTGCAGGTCAAGTGAATTATGGGAGTTGTAGTGAGGTCTGATAGTGGGTTCAGGTGAATTATGGGAGTTGTAGTGAGGGTCTGATAGTGGGTGCAGGTCAAGTGAATTATGGGAGTTGTAGTGAGGTCTGATAGTGGGTGCAGGTGAATTTTGGGAGTTGTAGTGAGGACTGGTAGTGGGTGCAGGTGAATTATGGGAGTTGTAGTGAGGGTCTGATAGTGGGTGCAGGTCAAGTGAATTATGGGAGTTGGAGTGAGGGCTGATAGTGGGTGCAGATCAGGTGAATTATGGGAGTTGTAGTGAGGTCTGATAGTGGGTGCAGGTCAGGTGAATTAAGGGAGTTGTAGTGAGGGCTGATAGTGGGTGCAGGTGAACTATGGGAGTGGAGCGAGGTCTGGTAATGGGTGCAGGTGAATTATGGGAGTTGGAGTTTGGGCTGAGAGTGGACACTGGTGTTCTGTAAGAAATAGATTTAATTGAATAGAAATAGATCATTGCTTCTTGATTGCTTTTAAACCATTTCTGTGTGTTTTATTGTAATGTATGCTTGGGTCATTGTCCTGCTGGAAGACCCATGTCCTCTGCAGTGTTCTGACATCAGGGCCCTCAGTCTTTTTTTTATGCCATGCACACAGTCATTTTATGCAATGCCAGAAGAACCAACATTTCTTAACATCTACCATGTTCGACCATATTGTTCTTTTCTTTGAAGGCCTTATTTCCTTTTCTGCAAGTGATGTAATTACTACAGCTTCCTCAGGTAAGCCCAGGCTTTTTGTGGCTTAATGTCAGCAGTAAAGGCCTTGTGGCTTGATAAATATTATTCATTATAATCTGTTCTTAATAACACTGAATCACTTAATCACCTTATTTAGCAAAGCTGTTCTATTTTTCTTTATTTGTCTTAGTAAAATCCATACTGTACCAAAACAAAAAATCTTTCCAAGTTTTCACTCCTGTCCTGCTTTCCTCCAGAGGAGCTTTAAAGGCCTCAGAAAAGAACATTTTCACAGGCTGGCTGTGCAGGCTAGCCTGGGCCAGTTCTAGTGATCTATTTCAGGCCTCCCTGAGTCCTGTGTAAATATATACAGTATGGGTTTTAGTGCATCTGCAGCGAGACTCCAGCTTTATCTGCTCTGGAACAGAACTCGTAAGCTGTTCAGAGTCAAATCATCTGTATATTTTATGAGCTCAACACTAGATGTCAGCAGGCCGTCCTGAGAGTTCAGAAGAACAATAACAACTGTGGAGGATGAGAGTCTGCCCTGAGGGAAGCCTCTCTGCACCGTCTGGAATAAGAATGGCACTGTCTCTGAGTGACCGTGAGCTGGGGAAGCAGATGATGTCCAATATGCCACAGTTTCTCAGGATGCACAGAAGATGACCACAGTCAGCATGTGTGTGTGTGTGTGTGTGTGTGTGTATTTGTGTATTTGTGTGTGTGTGTGTGTGTGGATAAAGCCAAACAAGTGTAGAAAGTCTGTCAATATCAGTCAAATCACACTCCTCACATACAACAGTAACATGTAAAATAAATAAGTCAGCATATTTTAACATAATATCTACAGGGGTTGGACAATGAAACTGAAACACCTGCCATTTTAGTGTGGGAGGTTTCATGGCTAAGTTGGAGCAGTCTGGTGGCCAATCTTCATTAATTGCACATTGCACCAGTAAGAGCAGAGTGTGAAGGTTTAATTAGCAGGGTAAGAGCACAGTTCTGCTCAAAATATTGCAATGCACACAACATTATGGGTGAAATACCAGAGTTCAAAAGAGGACAAATTGTTGGTGCATGTCTTGCTGGCGCATCTGTGACCAAGACAGCAAGTCTTTGTGATGTATCAGGAGCCACGGTATCCAGGGTAACGTCAGCATACCACCAAGAAGGACCAACCACATCCAACAGGATTAACTGTGGACGCTGTAAGAGGAAGCTGTCTGAAAGGGATGTTCGGGTGCTAACCCGGATTGTATCCAAAAAACATAAAACCACGGCTGCCCAAATCACAGCAGAATTCAATGTGCACCTCAAGTCCCCTGTTTCCGCCAGAACTGTCCCTCACCACAATAAATTATTGTGGTCTAAAACCAGCTGTTTCAGTTTCATTGTCCAACCCCTGTACCTGCTGTATCTAAAGCATACAGTCAATAATCATGACCAAAATTTTACTATGTTTTTCTACAGTTAGAAGAAGAAAAAAACGCAGACTGGCATTTAGCCATGTAGAATCAGAAAAGGTTGTGGCCGTTTCATAACAGATAGCCTACAGCCCCGCCCATTCATGCTGGAATTAGGAGTGTCAGTTTATGGTATGTTTAAAGTCTTTATGTGTGCGTCACTCAGCGGCCATCTTGGAAATATGGCCAGACACATATATTCCCTCATGCAAGACCAGCATCCTATCTGATTAAATGGGGAGAGACCAAAAGACTCTAAATTAAAGTTCTAATTACTGTTTGAACATCATATTTTACAACAGGCGCCATGATTATCATTACAAGAAATCCCATTTACGTATATAATGGCCTTAATAAGTCTCCTTAATAATAAAGCCTCTAATATGATACATACCAGCCAATCAGAATAGAGTTTATATTTCTGTATTAGCCATACAATAACTTATACCAGAGAGGAAATTAAAACCAGTATGCATACCTCTAGATGCACTGCAGAGCACTGTGTAGAACAGCACCTCCAAAGAAGCACACTAGTATAGTTAGCCAGTTAGCATAACAAGCTAACACACTGGAGTGACTGTAGTTCAGCTTTGTGGAGCCAAATGTTTGTCTCACTGTGTCCTGCTTAGAGAAACATAAGAACAGCACTTTATCTGAGGAGCTCCTGCTGCAGTTTCTTGCAATATGAGTGCTTTAATCCGACTAAAATAGAAAAGTAACAGCAAACAGCAATTATTCTCTCAGAAAGAGAGGAATGGAATTGCATAATGATCCACAGCTCGGAAAAAACTCCTCTCATCCCCCAGACGAGCTCAGAATCGGAACTGAGTGCTGACTCATTTATTTAGCAGAAGTGATAAAACTCCATAAAACTCTGGATATGAGATGCAAAAAAGCTTCAAGGGCAGTAACTATAGCCCTTTTAAATATATTAATACTGTAGCTTAAGAGATCATTTAATGCACAATACATTTAATTTATTAACTGGAAAAAGAAGGAAATTGTAGCTGATTTTAATACTGTAATGCCTCTAATGGCTTCATTGAACATGTGTCTAACTTGTGCAATAGAATTTTTGAGAAATATATTTTTTTACTTTTTAATCAATGAGTATTTTAGGTCCATTTATGATGTTTATGGAACTATTTAAAAAAATAAAGTTGTTGCTGTATCTTTTTTTAAGGTTTTTCTGCTAATGAAGTCTGATTTCTGCATATATTGTGTTATTTTTTGGGACAAAGTAAACCCAAAAGTAATCAAAGCCCTAATATAAAATCTTACTGTTTTATATTATACAGCCTCTGATTTAGCTATTTACAGGTATATGTTTGAGTAAAATGAACATTGTTGTTTTATTCTATAAACTACAGACAAGATGTCTACCAAATTCCAAAATAGAAATATTGCGAGTTACAGACCTCAAATAATGCAAAGAAAACAAGTTCATGTTCATAAAATTTTAGGAGTTCAGAAATCAATATTTGGTGGAATAACCCTGGTTTTTAATCACAGTTTTCAAGCATTTTAGCATGTTCTTCTCCACCAGTCTTACACTTTTGCTTTTTATTAGAATTTTAAGTGATTTAAGTGACTTAAACATCACTGTGAAGTAAAATGAAAATGATTCATGGTTTTCTAAATTTTAAGTGTGATGTGCAAAAAAAAAAAAAAAAAACATACTTCTCATTGCTCAGGAGCAAGCAGTTGGAGAAATTTCATTATGATGTTTAATCTAAATGTTACCCTTATTTTACCCTATTTTTTACCAGTAGTTTACTATTGTTATATTGTTATGAATATATCATAAATAATATAAATTATAGCATAATTACAATTAACACATTAGTTTATAATAATATTTACATAATAATACATATAATAATATATGATACTAAAACATATATACATATAATATGTATAATAATACTACAATAATATAATATAATAATAATAATAAAATATCTATAACAGTATTATAATATTAATAATATATTAAAATAACAATAATTAGAGCTAATTTAGCAAATTCACTCAATGTCCTTATAATCTAAATGTTACTATTGGTGCATGACGTCCACTATAGTGGACAGTTACATTTTGACACAGAATCAAAAAACTACATTACCAATTTTGATTAAACTTTCATAAGTGTTCCTTACTTAATTCTTAATACAATAATACAAAATATATATATATATATACGTGCATATTTCTTGCAGATTAAAAAGATTTGACAGATATTCCAGAGGTCATATTGTCATTTTTACTGTTGGTCGCCATCTTGGATTTCTGATGCAATATCTCAATTTTTTTTTAGAATATTGATTAAGACATTTATATTTTACACAATAAAGAGTGGGTTTGAAGACAGCACTCTGGTGGTTTGGAGTATATATTGCAAATCTTTAGTTTTTTAAATGCGTTTAAATATGCGTCCACTGTAGTGGACACTATGCATGAAACGCAGGGTTAGGTTATGAAAACATATCCCAAGCTTTGAGCATTTCAAGGAGCACTGTTTAATCAATCCATCATCCAATAATGGAAAAAAGTCATCTACACTGCAACTTAACAAGACATGGCCATGGTCCTCCCAAACTGACAGATAGAGCAAGGAGAGCACTGTTCAGAGAAGCAACCAAATCTGAACCAAGCAACCAAGATGGTTCAGATTTTCAGACCAATAACAGGAAGTTGAGCTAGGCTATCGTCGCCAATAGAATAAGAAAAAGAAGCTGCGTTGTGCCAAAACCCGGCCTCCATTCATGTGCACACATTTACAGCCATACCTAGAAGCTCAGGAACCTCATGAATGTAGGATCTGGGCGCTGATTTAAGGCTGGCAGACTTACCCTCTGCTCTTCACAAAGCCACGCCCAGTCTCCCATACTGCTGCTATACTGCTGCTTTGTGTTGTATAATAGCAGCCAGGCTTTCTGTAGGCCTTCATATACCTTATCATTACAGCTCAGCGCTTGGCATTTGTGCTGGAGAGCGCGTGGCCGGCTGCTCTCTGGCTCTCGCAGACCAGGGAATATTTTTCCACCGAGTGGAAAATTATTAATCTTTCAGACAGGTATTACGCAGGTGTGTGTGCAGGGCGAGTTCGGCACACACACCGGGTCCGGATGCCATCTTCACCAGCTGCTTGTCTCACTCCCCTCATGGCTGTTATTCAAACATGAGCAGAGAAAGTGAATGGAAATGAGAGGAAAATGAGAGAATCAGCTTTTGTTTTCAATTGCACCTGCTTCCGACCGCCAGACGCTTCCAGCATCCTCTCACACCCGCCGTAATGTTTTCATTAGCTCTCTCCCCTCATTCCACCTACAGACGCTCCCAAACAAGCTGCCTCCAGGCCTCGGCTCTGATATCCACTGACTGTATTAGATTTTACTGTGAAAAAAACACATCACTGCATCTTAAATGCAGGAAACATTTATCATATTCCTCATTATGAGAAACTATTAGGCGTGGAAAATATATTATAACATCAGGAAACCTATTTTAAGATTTAAGATCTTCTTATATCAGGTTATCCTGTGATTAAGATCAAAAATCAACTGTCAGCACATGGAGCACATAACATACATTTCCCTTCAAAGTCATTTTTTTAAACAGTTGCCAGCAATCCGTCCAGGCACTAAGGCAGCAAAGCAGCCCCAAACCATGATGCCCCCTCCACCATGTTTCACAGTTGGGATGAGGTTTTGATAATGTTGTGCTGTGCCTTTTTTCTCCACACATAGCACTGTGTGTTCCTTCCAAACAACTCAATTTTGTTTTCATCTGTCCACAGTATATTTATCCAGTGCTGCTGTGGAACATCCAGGTGCTCTTTTGCAAACATGCAGCAATGTTTTTTTTTTTTTGGACAGCAGTGGCTTCCTCTGTGGTGTCCTCCCATGAACTCCATTCTTATTTTATCTTATTTTCCTTATTGTAGATTTGTCAACAAAAATGTAAGCATGTGCCAGAGATTTCTGTAAGTCTTTAGATGACACTCTAGGATTCTTCCTCACCTCATTGATCATTCTGCTCTGTGCTCTTGCAGTCATCTTTACAGGAAGAGTAGCAACAGTGCTGAACTTTCTCCATTTGTAGACCGTCTGTCTTACCGTGGACACATGAACATCAAGGCTTTTAGAAATACTTTTGTAACCCTTTCCAGCTTCATGCAACAGACAACAATTGTTAAATGTAGGTCTTCTGAGAGCTCTTTTGTGCAAAGCATGATTCTAATCAAGCAATAGAATTGCCATGTAGCATCACAGCGCTCGAAGGAAAACGCAGCGACTCCGTTTCGATACATCAGCTCACAGGCGATTTGTGTTGATTGACATCACCCTAGCAGTGATGTGGGGAGAGAGCGCCATCTACCCACCCAGAGAGAGCAAGGCCAATTGTGTTCTCTCAGGGCTTTGGCCGCTGATGGCAAGCTGCATGAACAGGATTCGAAACAGCGATCTTCCGATCATAGTGGCACCGCTGGACCACTCAGCACCCCCTTCTTCCAAACTCTGATAATACTGATCACTATACATTTACATGTAAAGTGTTTAGTAGATGCCCATATCCACAGTGAAAGTGCTTCATTGTTTACTTCAAAATATCCAGAGTTAGTTTGTAGAGACTACAATCTTAATGTAATCTTAATGTTCAGTGATGTTTAAACACAGAGGAGAATAAAATCGTTAGTTTGGGAGTTCTTTGAAAATATGAATCTTAAGTCTGTGTTTAAGGAATGCCTCTTAGCCAATCGACATGCAGGGTCAGACCTACTATCAGTAGAATAAATGAACCTATTACTAGATAACTACACAACAGGTAATTCCTAATTTTGATTAGATTAATCAGAACAACAAAACATATGTGTGTTAGTGATTCTTTGTGTTTAGATCAATTATTAATGATTAATATTTAATGTTATTTGATTTCTGGCGGTTAAGTGAATTCTGTGACTCAGAGGCTAACATGCACAGCCCCGCCGTCTCTCAGGCACTGGGTCACGGCAGCGCGTGACAAATGGGTCTATGTCATCTCTCATTGGCCATTTTTCAGCTGCTGCCAAGAAGGCTCTGACAGGGTTATGACAAATCAGTGACAAGATTATTTGTAGGTCAGCTCTAGAAAGAAGACATAGAGAGTGGATCTTCACTCAGGTTCTCTCAGCCGTCGCTCAGCAGCAGAGCAGAGCTCCAGCTTCAAAGTACAGCTGATAAAATAAAGCACGTAGTAAACCGGAGATAAATACACCTACTCAATAAATGTGGTGGTACAGTTATAGTTGTTACATACAACCATCATTTACACATGGGTTCACCTAACCTTTAAAACCTGGATAACTGACTAAACTCTTCACCAGCTGGGCTCCCAGAATGACCCACTTGACGAAGCTGGTTGTCAGTAAACTGGAGTTCAGTTCCAAAACATGGAGATCAGGTAAACTGTATATTCTAAATTCCCCTAAAAAAAAAAATAATAATAATTGTCCTGGTGGTGTTAGTGTGTGTGTGTGTGTGTGTGTGTGTGTGAATGTGAATGTGAAATACTTTGAATACTTTTGCACACCACACTTTTTTCAGTTTTTTAATTGCAAAAAAAAGTTTTGAATCATCCATAAATTTCCACTTTGTGTTGGTCTTTTACATTCAATTTCAATTAAATGTATTTACGTTTGTGGTTGTAATGTGACAAAATATGGAAGTTCAAGGAGTATGAGAACTTTTACAAGCCATTGTATTTTTTATATGCTGTGTTCGATATGCTGTGACCGATCTCATTTTTTAATGCTACTCTGCAAAACAGAGCGTACTAAATTTAAACTGTAGAACAGACAGTTTTCGGAGCTGCAACCTGCCTCATCCCACATCGCTACTAAAGCATTAGCATGCCGCTGACCAGCCATTTCCCTCATGGCTAATGCAGCATAAGGTCTTGGCTCCTGCACTCCCACAACATTGCTGACACAGCATTATGATACCTTCAATTCGGATCATCCAATAATGCTACTGCGGCACTAGCATGCTGGAGGTCAGGCTAGACCAACATTGCTAATGTGGTGTTCACATTGCCCAGCTAACCAACAGGCAGATAGATCCCTGATAGCGGATTTCCACCAGAAGAGCTCTGGTTCTTGAACCACTTCAGTTCGGGCTTGTAAGATCCATGGTGTGTTTAGTGAACTAGCCTACTTTTTCACCAGTTTTAGTGGAACTGTCAAAATGTTTCATCATACGTCAACCTAATGTTATTCGGTTCCTGCTGCGAACGAGCGCTTCTGGTTCCAGAACCTACTTTTGCTGATGGAAACATGGCAAACGGTTCAAAATTAGGGTAACAAACCAGAATGGTGTTGGTTCCAAGTCCATGGAAAAGCACTAACAGACTGTAACCCTCTTATTCAACACTTCCCTAGCCCCAAGTATGGTGAACTAACCGTGATGAGAAACCTGGGCTGAACCAAGTCCGCTAACATATATTTAGGGATTTGTCAGCGGATTTTGGACAAATAAGTTTTAACTTGTTTAACAGCCCATTTAGATAACCAACAGTGAGCGAGAAAAAACCCTGGCATATCAAAACCAGCTCAGCTGTACAAACAATTACAATAACAAGAACAAATGATTACCACTGATTACATAAGGATTCCAGAAATCCAGGGCATCTGCTGGTAAACATTAGCATCCCTGGAATACAACCAAGAAAATAGCACTAGCTCACACTGGAAGGCATTCAGAACATCAATTAGACCTTTTGGTTGATTTCCTTCCTCCAAAAGTGAAATCCAATCTTCTGGGCTCCAGTATCTAAATCCTGCAGGGCTTCTTCATCAAGTCTTCTTGATTGCTTTGCAGGTAATTGGTGAGGAAATCATTTTAGTAAATTAATATTTGTTGCGAAATACTGATTTAATTTTTCGGCTCTTACAAATAGCTCTGTGTTTAGAGATTATGATGATAATGTATTTAGTACATTCTGGGAACCAAAGGCACAAATGGTGGTGAAAACTGTGCTCTCTCTGAGTCCGGCTGCTGATGGAGAAGCAGCATGACCTACTGTACTCTCTCTCACTCTTCGGCTGCTGATGGAGACGCAGCATGAACTACTGTACTCTCTCTCAGACTTCGGCTGCTGATGGAGAAGCAGCATGACCTACTGTACTGTACTCTCTCGGACTCCGGCTGCTGATGGAGAAACAGCATGACCTACTGTACTCTCTCTCACTCTTCGGCTGCTGACGGAGAAGCAGCATGACCTACTGTACTGTACTCTCTCTCAGACTCCGGCTGCTGATGGAGAAACAGCATGACCTACTGTACTCTCTCTGACTCCGGCTGCTGATGGAGGAACAGCATGACCTACTGTACTCTGTCTCTCTCTCTCTCACACACACACACACACACACACAAAATAAGCAAAACTGCACACACCAGCTGTTTTAAGGTGTGGAGTTCTGTTCAGTTCATAATGGTACCAGAGGGTGTTTTCATGATACTTGCTCTCTGTACTCTAGAACACCCACATAGATCATAACACATAACATAACCTGTACACAATAACAACAACAACAATCACCACCAGAGTACAGTAACTGTATAAACCAGTGACTGTAGAACACATCAGGCATTAATGTGATGACTCAACTTTGGCTTTATATAAGAAAATACTTTATAACCCCTTTTAACATAATGTATTTCCTATATTGAATCACATATTAAAGATTTATATTAAAGACATTAAAGTGAAGCAATATAATAACATGTCATTAGAGACAGTTCAGTTTCATTAATCAGCTTCTCCTCATCCATCATCCACATGGGCGTTTCCTGTAAGAAAGACATGAGGCTGTACGGAGCCAGTATATTGCACGTGACACGTTTCTTTTAAAATATTGGAATTGTCACATTTTTTGTCATATATGATATTTTATCTTTCTTTCTGTTTTTAAGGTAATAATGAAAAAAGACAAACTTGATTCTATGTAGATTATTTTTGTTTTCTAAATACAAATTCTAAATAAAAATCTAGTTTAATATACTCATAGCCAATTACTTAAATGTGTATTGCTTGCAAATTTGTGACTCGATCCTACCTCAGAAATAAATGGACACAAGACACATTTCTGTTCTATATAAAATGTGTTCTATAAAAAGAGTCAGAACAGGCAAAACAAGATCCTCCTGTGCAGCTTAAAGGAAACTGAGATTTTTTAATTATACACAGTTTTTCCAGTAAGTGAAATGTTACATTACATTATATTTCCAAAATTTCCAAAATCTATCTATCTATCTATCTATCTATCTATCTATCTATCTATCTATCTATCTATCTATCTATCTATCTATCTAAAACTTTCACATGCTAATCTGTTCCACTAACCAATGCAGACACGCAGCCCACCCACTACTTCACTCCCGGGGAAGATGGGATTCACTAGTCCAGGTTCTAACCTCAAAGCTGCTGAGATCTGTAGCATCTTCACACTTCCTGCAGCTTCCTGTCAGCAACTTCCTCCAACCTGACATCACGAGACTGGGAGCTGTGGGTGTGATGCTCTGGAAGTGGGACGCTTAAAACTATCGTCTCTTGAAGCTGCTGGGTATGAATCAGAGTTTTAAATGAACGTCTCACGCCGGCTATTTCTGCTCAGCCTCTCTGACTCACTCCCTGCATATCACTGAACATTATTCACATATTTATAGCTCAACAGAAACTATTTCCCAAGCTTTTATCCGTCCTCCTCCCCCCACAAACTTCTAATGTAACTTCTTCTGAGCTCCACACTGTAAACCTGATTCATCTCAGCCGAGAGACAACACCAATGATTTACTGTATCTTTACATTTACAAAATAGCAAAGTTTAAGGAAAAAGATCACAAAACCAACATTAATTAAGTCCAGGGGCGTCGCCTGGCCTGAGCTTCCAGGGCTTTAGCCCCGAATAATTTTCCAGTAGCCCCGAATCGTTTTGCTCAGCTCAGCTGTATTATTAATGAGGAGACAGGCCGCTGTCCGCTGTGTGAATAGAACATCTCTTAACGCCAATCATGGAGCCAGTTCATGGATAAAGTTCCGCCTTTCAGGAGAAACAGCCAATCAGCTTGCTGGTTTGCAGAGCGCAGTGGGCTAGTAGGGAAGCCCCTGGTCTTATATATATATATATATATATATATATATATATATATATATATCCTCTTGAGACCCTGTGTCCTCATAGCGGGACATTACATTTAAGGTTTACTGTACCATGATACTTTTTTCGGCACATTTTTTTAAACCTTGACCCTTTGACCTCATAAAAAGAGACTGCCCGTATCCTCTAGTGTCCAATGACAACATTACACTTAACTGAATAAAAGAGGGAAGGAATCCCAGACAAAAGTTTTTGCGGCCAGGCCTGACAGAAACGTGGGTCAGATAATAATCTCATTCAATTTTCTGTTTGAAAATAGTTTATTTAGTTACTGTAAGAAGTTAAAATTTAGTCTTTGGACTGTTAATGGGTCCTTTTGATCCTAAATGGCAAGAATATTTTTAAACGATAAAATAAAGTACTGTCCCCATATGTGGACATATGTGTGTTTTTTGAAAAAAAGAAAAGACTTCCTGTAATCACAAATTTAAGAGAAATTAAAAGTCAAAAAGTCTGGGTCTCAGGAGGATATAAGTAACTGGGCTAAGCCCTGGATCTGTACATACCCAAGCAATGTGTTATGTGTTGTGAAATTGCATCACCTGATATTTGTCAGAACTGGTAGACCAAAATTTAACGAAGGATTTAGTCCCACTGCAGATTTCCTAATGAGATACACAAACTTTTCCTGAGTTTAACATCAAATGTTTCGATGTTAAATAGCAGCACACACACTGATAGAATGAACAGAAAAAAGTGATGTTCTTCAAATCAACTTGACTGATCATTATTTACTTGTAAATAAAATTTTCTACATTAACCCAGTTTCAGCCTTACATAGATGGATACTTTGCTTCCAAAGAATTTTTATGCCAAATTTACTGTATAGATGTAAAATAATTGTTTGTGTCAATCAACAAAAAAAATTCAGATTAATGGTGATAATATTCTGTGAATAACTGTGATTAATCACATTTGTTCGTTTTTGAAAGTTAGTGGATATTTGAATATAAATAAATGAATGAATGTAAGAAATGTAAATTGCAATTATATTTATATTAATGTTGTCGATTAAAATACTAGTATATACTTGTATGTTTGAGGTGATATAAAACCAACGTGGGGTGCTAGAATAAAGAATGCATGATAAATTGATAGAGGAAACTTTCTTTTTACTTTATTGCAAACATCTCTTGGTTGTAAGGATTTTTGAATTATAACTTAATTTGCGTATAATTTGAGTATAAAAATCTTAGGAAGTGTTTGGTACTGCACACATGCTTACAATGGGGGGATGACCATTTAAATGTTCTGGGGGAAATATGTAGCAGCCAGTATTCAGTAATGTGTACACTGTACCTTTAAGAACCCTTTATGCTAAGTGTGCCAGCACTGCACTGAGAGTGTAGAGAACCAGAGTTGTGCTGAGCTGAACCACAGAGGTCACTGGACTAAAGTTTAAAATGTGCTTTGGTGCTGCATAAGTTAACCCTTAGAACCCTACTGAAGGATTTTCCGTCCAAAATCGCACCTTGTGTTCTCAGCTTAATTACTCAGGAATCACTTCACACATTAACATAATCCATATATGGTTAGAAAGGGCGGAACTTACTCTTTTTAAAAAAATACCAATATTATTTACCTTCAGTGCTTCAAACATATTTATATGATGTTTCAAACCAAATAATATCAGTTAATGACTCAAAAGATTTCACAGAAAAAGGGTGAAACTACCTGCTTTACTCAAACTAAAGCTAGGTTTGGTGTGCGCACTACTTTATTAGTTTTTATTTTACTTGCACATTTTTACTAAGCAGTTATTTTGCACTAAACATTTTTATTTATTTAGACTAAAAAGATTTCATTTTTGTATATAGTTTTCTTTGTGTGTGCTGATTAAAATACTGAAAAGTATAGGCTGCTCTGAGTGTCAGATTTTTAGTATTCTAGAGGTGTGATTATTGATTATCAAGAAAAATAAGTCTGCCTGATGCTGATTCTCCATGTATTTTGTCAACGTAATAAGCCATGTAATGAACTATCATCAATATTCTTATGCTTTCATCTCATAAACACTCTAGTCTAACCATTTTTTAAAAATATATCTTAGGTGTATATATTTAAAGTCTATACATTCAAAAATAAGTAAAAAAAACAGGCGCTTGGTAAAATTTTGACCAAAACATGGTCAGTTTCAGGAAGATGTAACAATTCTGTTTCTTTTTAACATTTTAAATGATTAAATTTTTGAGCAGCCGCATGTCTTCTGGAGTAAAAGAGATCAGGGCATGTGACTGTCTGATATAATTACTGTGTTATAAGACCTGAAAGAGAATAAATAAGCAAGTAGAATACCACTAGAGTGACTCCAATTGTCCTATCTGATCCATGTGCTTCATGTTTCACCTGCCCCAAAACTCACTATCTGGGTCGGAGATGGGCATGTTGGGCAGGGGAGGGGTAGATTATGGCGGAATTTGGAGTAAAACTTGGTGGTGTAATTAACTGTGTAACGCTTTAACTCTGACAGCCCTAAATATAATGCATTCATGTGGAAATTATGTGAATCAGGTCAATTTATCTCAAACTAGCAGTTTTCAGAGTTGCACACTTACAGCACCAACACTATCAGCACTGACAGGGATGACAGACAAACATCAGGACGTATTAGCACTCCTCTGATCCACCCTCACCTGCTGAAATTCATCCAGGTGAGACGCGGTTCTGAGATCTCATCCGAGGGAAAAACGACACAAATTTGGAGCCTGTTCACATGAAACAGAGGGTGGAGAAATATAATCAAACCCCGCATTTCGAGGGTCCTAATATCAGTTCCCCAGCACAGCTGAACGGAACAGTGTGTTTGCTATTTCCCCGAAGAACAAATAGAGCTGCAAATTGCTTTCCAGGCTACAAGTAAACAACTGGCAGAGCGAAATCTTAACGACAAAGCCCAACCGCTTCCCTTACACCTCCGGAGAATGTAACCGCAATCAAGCCATCCACTGGAAACTCGACAGCAGGAGAGGCTGGAAACCTGAGGGGGGGCTCGTCCGGGATCACGCCAACCGATAGCCCCCCTACAGAGCGCACTTATTAAAACCTCACTTCCTGTTTAATGACTTATGACTCGTAGTTTCATTGAAACAGGTGGAGGAACTGTGGGAAAGTACAGCTTATAAACTTTCACCCCATCCCACGTTATCATTGTGTACCTGTGTCTTTTTTCAAAGAAAGTAAGGTTATTCTGTTTAGTAGGTTATTCTGTATTTAGGTTTCTAAAAGTACAAAAATGGATTTTACAATATATATTTATGTATATATATACAACAAATCACAGTATGCTAAAATGTAGCATACTTGTGCTATTGTAACTGAGGACATTATGTAAAAAATTTAGATACTTTTACTCTGAAAGAAAGGGATGTAGTTACTCCATGGAGTTGGGTGTAGCAGCAGGAGGATTATTGATTTGGGTGTAATGTGACAGTGGATTGTTACAGATGTAATGTTGTGATAGAAATGGGTAAAGCATAGATAGGATGTGGGTGCAGTGTAAACATAGATGTGAATTGGTCTAGTGTAACCACAGACATAACATTCTGAGACTGTTACATAAACTTGGAAATATGTGTTGGGTAACAATAGCAATGAGTGTTGTGTAACCATGTAATAGGTTATTGTTTAACAGTGGGTTTAGTCTAACCCCAGAGGTGCTTTTGGCATGATTATTAATATGGGTGTACAATGGAAATGGGTGTTTTAGAATAAACAAACTTGCCACCAATTTTTACCTCAACTCTTGCCGTAATCTGGCTGCCTCCGCCCAACAACACAATTTAACAACAAAAAGACAGAGGAGAATTCCCCCAGTGTGCGGTGTCCAGTTGAAATACTCTAAAACTCTAAACAAAAGAAAGGAGTTTGGTCCAGCGGTCTCCGTGATACACTCTGGTTCTCCATGCTCTCAGCGTAGCTTTACTTACTGTAAGAGGCTTTTAAGAGGCTATATGAGCCCCGCTATACACATACACATATACATACATGCACAAACACACACACACAAATTAAATGAATGGACCAAAAATCAGACAAAATCAGCACACATGTTCATGTCTCAGTTTAGTCATCAAAACATACAAATAGATAGATATACTTTTCTTTTTCTTTCTTTCTTTTTATTTATTTTTTTTATTTTATTTTAATTTATTTACTTTTTTTCTTTCTACCCCTATCAGTCTTACTTTAAAACTTGTTTTCTATTCCTTTTTTTCCCCCTGTTATCTCATCTTCCCCCAATCATCCCCTTTTCTTCATCCCCCAGCACCCTGCCGCAAATCCCTGTAGTTGTAATCCCCCTTAACTATACTCACAAAAAAAAAAAAAAAAAAAACACACAACAAAAACAGAAACTAATAACTGTTGTAATGTGTACATAATCAAATAAATAAACAATAAATCCACCACTTATCCGAAGTCGGGTCGCGGGGTTAGCAGTAAACTGTGTATATATATATATATATACTGTATATATATATATAACTGAGTGTAAGACAAATATTGATCATGGGTGTAGTGTAAATGGCAATGAATGTAAATAAATAAACATAATTACATAATGATGGTCGAATTTTTATCTTTTAGAAAAACTTGTACAGTTTGATCAAAATGTTACTTTTTTCTAAATGTTACTTTATTGAAATATAAACAGATGTGCTGAGTAATGCATTCCATTTACTTAAGTAATGTTTTAAACAAATTGTATTGTTTTTTTTTATTAAAAATTGTTTCATAAGACTTTTCTGTGCATGTCAAAAATGTAATTTTTCTTAACTTTCTTATATATTTAACTCTGTTCCTCCTGTTACATTTGTAAGCATTTTTTAATTAAAAGCACATATCCTGTTGCTTAATTCATACAAAAGCTAAGTCTACTTACTGGTGACTTACAAGGATATTCCTATTACAGAGGTGGGCCAATATAGTGTTAGGAGTCTTGCCCAAGGACTCCTATTGGTGTAGAGCAGTTTTGCCATCCAGATTGGGAATTGAACCCCAGTCTCCCACATGCTGTGCTAGCTCACAGGCATGCAGTGGTGTTATCCACTGCGCCACACCAACCACCACAGTTGAGTACATATTATTGTGAAGTAACAGTACTCTAGTTTGGTTTTTGGCTTTTCTACCCACCTCTAAATATAAAGTAAGCCTGTTTATAATTAATAATGGAACGCTGTAGAGAACTGGAGTGAGCTGCGCTTTGAGAGTTAAGATCCGTTCTGAACGAGAGATTTTACACCACAAGCCGTGAAGCCGCTGAAGCTGTTCCGGGTCTCGAGCGGCCCACTTTACAGCAGAACCAGCGCCGGGCCTGGGCTCGTCTAACAACCCAAACATGCCCTTCATGTTCCTCCACAGCACGGCGAGAGGCTTATTTAGGCTAGCTGAAGCTCTGCTCAAATCCCCATAGGACTGAGTGTCTGGTGTCAGCCGGCTGCAAGCGTCATCATCACGCCGGCTATATGAGGAACACCAGTCCTCCACCGGCGGAGGGGAGGAGAAGTGGAGCAACTGGGTGGAAGGATTTATTTTTTGCCTCATCAACTTTTTTTTTTGTTGAATAGAAAATACAAAGTGTACTGCAGCCGGCTATTTCTAATCTATTTATTTATTTATTATTTTATTTCTCCACACTGATTCATCCTGACAGGTTGTTGGGAACATGGTGCCTTTGTATTAACATCCTGCCCAGAAATCTCAGCCTCTGCAGCAAAAATCTAATTTAGCTCCGTGTCTGGGTCTGACTGCTGAGAAACGAGCTTCAGTTATAATATATTATAATATCTCTGAGTAATTAAGATTGTGCAGAGTGTGTGATTGACTCGGTATTGAGTGAGGTTATCTACCGTCTCGGATTGATAATGTCGTAAACACCCACAGTAATCAAGATCTGTTTCAGACTGAACAAAGTGCAGCGGCACATACAATTTATTTACTTAAATCATTCATCACATATGTATTAATCCAGAAGGAATTACCATCTTAAAAAATGTGTTTGATTGTACAGATGAATCTCTGTGTTCATCCACCTGTCACTTCTTTGGTCCACTCCAGTGGTGGTTCTAGGGGGTCAACTGGGGCCAGTGCCCCTCCCACAACATGCTTGGACCCCCTACAGCCTCCTAAATTAGGCGTGTACCTCCTCACTTCAGCACACTAATGTAAATAATAATTTTCCAGTCAGACTTTTATACTTCTGCATGAAACTGACGCCATAGTCAGACGCAGACTTGCCGTCTTCGCAGAGAAACACAGAGTCGCGGACGCACAGACGCAAAAATATAAACGCTCACAGCTGCATAGGGCGCTCACACAGGATACACTGGAGACAACACAGGCAGAAGGGCACTAGAAACTCACGGCAGAAATATAAAAGAGCCTTTAGGTGGTGGACATCAGTAAAACTTGAATATAAAACTGTATATGATCTGTTTCACTCTCAGGTAGAGCTGCATGCTGTGAGCAGATTCTGCACTAAAGCTCGGCTCCTCTAAAACCGTTGTAAAAGAAAAGTGCATTTAAGTATATTTTTTAAAAGTGTTCTAAATTGGCCTGTCACAATCGTCATATTTTCGACTTATCGTACAATATATTGACACAGCCTCAATAAATTTGACAATTTTTTTTTTTCAGTTTTATATGACTAAGAAACTACCGGGGTGGGACAGTGAAACTGAAACACCTGTCATTTTAGTGTGGGATTTTAGGTTTCATGGCTAAATTGGAGCAGTCTGGTGGTCAATCTTCATTAATTGCACATTATTGCACCAATATAAGCAGAGTGTGAAGGTTCAATTAGCAGGGTAAGAGCACAGTCTTGCTCAAAATATTGCAATGCACACAACATTATGGGTGACATACCAGAGTTCAAAAGAGGACAAATTATTGGTGCACATCTTGCCGGCGCATCTGTGACCAAGACAGCAAGTCTTTGTGATGCATCAAGAGCCATGGTATCCAGGGCAATGTCAGCATACCACCAAGAAGGACCAACCACATCCAACAGGATTAACTGTGGACGCTGTAAGAGGAAGCTGTCTGAAAGGGATGTTCGGGTGCTAACCCAGATTGTATCCAAAAAACATAAAACCACGGCTGATCAAATCATGGCAGATTTCAATGTGTACCTCAACTCTCCTGTTTCCACCAGAACTGTCCGTCGGGACAATTAATTAGTGTGGTCTAAAACCAGGTGTTTCAGTTTCATTGTCCAACCCCTGTATATAGGTCATAATAATGCATATGTATAATTGACTTATTGTATTCTATAAAGAATTGAACACAGTCATTGTAGTCATTTACTGTCTAGGTTGTATTCAGTGATAAGATTACACTAAAGTGAACATTAATGGCCAAAATGTGGACTTTGTTTAAAAACATTGGTTAAATTCTATTTATTTTATTATGCTATTGACTTATTACTTTAGAGGCATAAAACTTTCGTCTTAACATGACAATAATATAATTTATCACAATTATATCTCATACACAAAAATAGTTATCATGACAGGCCTAATACTTAACAAGGAAAAGTACATACATTTTGCATTAAAATGAATACGTACTTAAATACATACTACATGTATTTTTTTTTGTGCTTTTTTTATAAATCTTCTGCGAACTTAAGTAGACTATGTGTTAACTATGTGTTTTTAAACATAATTTTTAATAATCAAAATCTGTTTGTTTGAAATATTAGAAAATAACCTGTAAGAATCCTGCTGACAAGAAAACATACAACCCATAAAAGACAGCTGATATTAAAGACATTTAATATAAAACTGGAAAAAAGGGTTAAATAACATTTTAAGACACTGAAATGTAAAATGTGGTATTTCTTATGTGTTTGTATTACAAATATAGAATTAAGAATATGCAGATTGTAAATTGTGTAATTGATTACAATTGTATAAATAAATATATATATATTTTTTATTTTTTATGTTGTAAAACACTAAAAATTTAAAAGTATTCAACCCCTCGAACATAAGCACTGGCCCTGAGGCTCTCTAGGGAATTGTGTGTGTGTGTGACTGAAAGGGTTAATGTGCTTGTTCTCTGTATTGCTGAGGTCAGGGTGTGAAGTGTAACGCTGTACTCAGAGCAGCTCTGGAGGAAATGTTTACTAACACTCTGATCAGCACTCGCCCTCATAAGACCAGATGGGCCCCTCGTTGAGGCCCCCTGTGGACATGACAAGTATAGCCTCCATCATCTAGCACAGAGGGAGACTCAATCACACACACACACACACACACACACACACACACACACACACACACACACACACACACGAACACACACAAACAAACCATGTCATATTTATATACAAACTTTATATAAACTTTATATACTGTGGACAGATGAAACCAAAATTGAGTTGTTTGGAAGAAACACACAGTGCTATGTGTGGAGAAAAAAAGCCACAGCACACCATCATCAAAACCTCATCCCAACTGTGAAACATGGTGGAGGGAGCATCATGGTTTGGGGCTGCTTTGCTGCCTCAGGGTCTGGACAGATTGACGTCATCAACAGAAAAATTAATTCCAGAGTTAACCAAGACATTTTGCGGGAAAACTTAAGACCATCTGTCCACCAACTGAAGCTCAACAGAGGATGGATGATGCAACAGAGCAATGACCCAAAACATAGAAGTAAATCAACAACCAAACGACTTTAACAGTAGAAAGAACGGCCAATTGAGATGCTGTGGCATCATGACCTCAAGAGAGTGATTCACACCAGATAACCCAAGAATATTATAGCTGAACTGAAACAGTTTAGTGAAGAGGAATGATCCAAAATTCCTCCTGACTGTTCTGCAGGTCTGATCTGCAGCTACAGGAAACGATTGGTTGAGGTTTTTGCTGCCAAAGGATGGTCAACCAGTTATTAAATCCAAAGGTTCACATACTTTTCCACCCCTCACTGTGGATGTTAACATGTTGTGTTCAATAAAAACATGCAAACATATAATTTTTGTGTGGTTTTAGTTTAAGCAGACTGTGTTTGTCTATTGTTGTGACTTAGATGAAGAACTGAACACATTTAATGTGTGTACAACTGCACTACCTCCATTCTCCATCTCCATTACACACACACACGAAGACTGTACATTTACACTGTATATTCTATTTCTTATTTGATTGTATTTATATGTATCTTTATATTTTATATTTTATCTTTTTTAACTTTGTGTATTGTGTAACCTGCTGCTGGATGCCAAGAATTTCCCCCCGGGGATCAATAAAGTATCTATCTCTCTATCTATCTATCTATCTATCTATCTATCTATCTATCTATCTATCTATCTATCTATCTATCTATCTATCTATCTATCTATCTATCTATCTATCTATCTATCTATCTAATGATCAATTTAAGCAGAAATCCAAATAATCCCAAAGGGTTTACATACTTTTTCTTGCAACTTTCTTTTCTCCTTCCTAGCGGGTGAAATTCATGCTCTATAGGGTTTAAGTGTGGAAATTGAGTCCATCTGTTATCAAACCCCAGAACCTACTAATCTAACCAGCACAGCGCCATTTCTTACCTGTTCAACATTTGTTTTTAAGTACACCAGTAATGACTTTTTTTTCGTATGGCTCATATTTGTGCAATGGCTCTGATTGATTTTCCATCTTCTCTTAACTTCACAGTTGGTTGTTTTTCACTTCTGCCTCTAATTGCAATCAAATTTTCACAGCAGTGTTCTGATCTAATACAAACTCCTCCCTGGACAGTAGAGACAGTTATTTCAACAAAAGCAGGAAAAACTTTTATGACAAACTTTTGATGTCCCAATACTTTTGTCCATGTAGTGTAACAAATATACAGTATAATGTGTCTCAGTTTGCAGGATTTGAGCTCATTTTCTCTCCATAAATTCCAGGGTTCTTCCTCAAAATCCCAAACAATAAAGATATTAAACCTGCCTCTGAGTGTTTCATCTGATTTACAGCTTCATCATCCTGTTGACTGATACACGCCTGAGGGTTCACCTTTTACTCACACCCACACACACACACACATACATGTACAAATACATATATAAACATCATCTGCAAAATATACAACTACACATGTATATGCATACATATCTACACACACACACACACACACACACACACACACACACACACACACACACACACACACAAACATATACACACACACAAACCATTTCTATTTCTCTTATTTCTACTCTTCTCCTTCCCCATTTCAAATAGAATCAAATAGCATTAACCCAAAATCCAATTATACCGAAATCCAAAATCGGCTCAATCTCAATTTGGGAGACATATCCTCTCCGTCAGACTGGAGCGGCTGATCCTGTTACAGCCGGCTGCTCTGCGGCTCATTCACAAACCTGTTTACTGCGCCTTATCCCGTCTGTCTTACACCACTGGCTGAAAAGTGCCATAATGCAGGTGATCAAAGACATGCCTGCCAACCGGGGCTTCACCACCATCACCACCGAGACCGAGGCTCTCCAGCCTTTCAGATTCACCAGCTTCAGCTTTAGGAGACTATGAGCACGGGAACTGCAACCAGGCCTCTACTGAAGCTCCCAGATGAGTGAAGGTGCCATAAAATGAGTTATTTATACCCATGATCATAAAGCCCTGTGAATCTCAGAATCATAAAAACAGATATCGGACACAAACCATACCACTTTTTGTGGCTGCAAACATTTACTGCAGGTGTATTTCACTGGTTTTCAAAATGTGGAGCCTAAAGCTGGGAAACAACATAGTAAGTTGTATTGTGAGTAAAGCCAGTGTGTCAAGGTCTAGAGGTAAAGTTCCATCTACAATTAAACCAGTTTAATCAGTTTAATCAATGCCTGCAGATGTTTAACCTGATGTAAGAGTATGCAAATGAAGCTGCAACTACTTCAGCCTGTAACTGAGTAAACTAGTTACATTAGAAGTTGGTTTGAGTAAAATGCCATTTGTTTGGAGACAGCAGGATGATGATGCTTTCCAAAACATCATTATTTTCTGCAGAATTTAGACCTATTTAAAAAAACAAAAAAAAAAAAACGTGGCATTATATGTTGAGATGTAGAATATAAATTCAGTGTAAAAAGAGCATAAAACATTATTTTTTCTTTTTTATTTTTCCCATTTTTTCCTAATTTCATCTAGACAAATTAATTCCCACACATTCAGCTGCAACTTTACTGTATATCCCTCGTCACAGGTGATGCCACAACACAAGGAGGGTGCAAACTAGCACATCAGTCACCGCCTCTTTTTTGAACTGCTGCTGATGCAGCATTGCCGAGTAGCATCACCCACCATCTACCCACCCAGAGAGAGCAAGGCCAATTGTGCTCTCTCAGGGCTCCAGCAGCTGAGGCAAGCCGCATGATCTGGATTTAAACCAGCAATCTACCAATCACAATGGCAGCACTATAGACCGCTGGACCACTCGGTAATATTACTAATATTGTTATATTATTATAATTCTAATGATTAAATCATTCATTTTCAAACCCTATCTCTGATCTCATTCTGACTGCTCTTATACCTGATACTGAAGGTACTGAAGTTAGAAACCAGGATAATACCAGGTGTGAACAGGGTCTAACAGACACTGATGTGGATCTACACTCCTCACCTCTCCGCACCTTCTACACCTTTCCTCTCCCTGTTCCAGCAAAGCTGCCAGACAGAAAGGGGTTTGAAACAGACCAGAACACAACCAGAATACACAGAAGAAAAGAGAGAGAGAACGAGAGAGGATGAGTGATATTAGGGTCAGGGGGATGAGAGGAGTGTGAGATGATGTTGATGGCTTGGAGCAGAGAGAGACAGATCAGCGCTTCCTCAACAGAATGCAGAACGAGGGACAGAAGGATGTAAAGAATCACAGACAGAGGGAGAGAGAGAGAGAGGGATGAAATGGAGGGGTTTAGGCTGGACTTGTGCCCACAGCAATCACTGGTACAGAATGTTAAAATGATGCTAGCCAGTGATGAGATTCATTTCTCTGTGCGTGTGTGTGTGTGTATGTGTGTGTGTGTGTGTGTGTGTGAGAGAGAGAGAGTGCATGTGTGTGTGTTTCTTTAATGTTTTTCTTCAATAATAAATGATTTCTTTCTGGATCTTATAATTAAAGCTCATATAAAGAGCTGGAAAATGAATGTCGCTACATGCTATGCTAACCCTGCTACATACTGGTCTCGGACATTAAATATTTAATAGAAATTCACCAGAATATCCCTAGTTAAGAGTTTTTAGCATAAGTATAGTGCAGTACAAGAGTAGCTAGTATTGTTTTATAGTAGGAGCTAAAGTTTAATAGTTGGCTTATTTTCATGTACCGTCAGTTCCTTTGCACTTTTCCCATTTTTCTTAAATAAAAAAAAATCATTCAAAATCTGAAGGATTTTGGCTTTTTTTTTGTTTTTATTTTTAAATAGATACATTTGTCTTACAACTACTCCGTTCTTTTAGCACAATACCACTTAAAACAATAGCATACTTTGGTAACACTTTCTATGAATGTCATCTTTATTAGACTCTATAACTACATTCATAATATATTTTAATGCATTTGTAGTATATTGAGCTGTGATGTCATGTAGATGCATGAAATAAGTCTTCGCTGATACTGTTCTTTGTATACAAGAAAATTTGGTAACACTTTCTATGAATGTCATCTCTATAAGACTCTATAAACATACTCATAACACATTATAATGCATTCATAAGGCATTATAAACGTGGCTGTACATATTTATAAAAATGTATAATTCATCATAGCCATGTTTATTATGCATTATGACCTGTGATTATAATGCATTAATAGCTGTGTTTATAACATGTTATACATCAATACCATGAAACTCAGTCCCAGCTTGCAGACTGTATTATGACTAAAAAAGCTTCCAACTTATATACACACCCTAAATAATCCTATAAATATATTTTTAACCACTGATAAATTATTCTTGCCTTGAACATAATTATAGTCAATTATAATGTATTATAACAGGTCTTTGTGCGCTCTAAGTAAAGTGCCAGACTTTTATTGTGGGACCACAATATTAACGATATATATACACTATTTTTACATATATATTATAAGCACAGCTTATAACATATTTTGATCACAAATCATAATGCTTTATAAACTATGGCTATAATGGGTTATGCATTTTTATAAATATTTATAGCCATGTTTATAATGCCTTATGATTGCATTATAATATGTTATGAATGTGGTTATAGAGTCTAATAGAGATGACATTCATAGAAAGTGTAACCGAAAATTTATTATAGGACAATGGTGAATATCCCATGTGTTTACAACTGTGTATGCTCAAATATACGTCACATACATAAGGCATTATAAACATGGCTATAAATATTTATAAAAATGCATAACCCACTAACGACATGTTTATTAAGCATTATGACTTGTGATCATAATACATTATAAGCTATGCTTATGATATACATGTTAAAATAGTATATATCTATCTTTAATAATTGAGTCCCACAATGAAAGTCTGTCACTTTACATAGAGCTTTAGAGCACACAAAGACCTGTTATAATACATTATAATTGACTATAACAAATGTTATGTTCAAGACAAGTATAATTTATGAGTGGTTAAAAATATATTTATAGGATTACTGAGGGTGTGTTTATGAGTTGGAAGCTTTTTTAGTCATGATACAGATGGTCTGCAAGCTGGGACTGAGTTTCTTGGTATTGACGTATAACATTTTATAAACACATCTATTAATGCATTATAATCACAGTTCATGATGCATAATAAACATGGCTATGAGGAATTATAGAGTTTTTTTAAATTTGTATAGCCATGTTTATAATGCCTTATAAATGCATTAGAATGTGTTATAAGTATGTTTATAGAGTCTTATAGAGATGACATTCATAGAAAGTGTTACCCAGTAAGTGTTCATGCAGTTAGAGGGAAGGCATCGCTGTGGATCTTGATAATGCTTTATGTGGGTGAACTCAACACCTATTAAGCTTTATGAAACAGGTCTGACCAATAATGTTAAGAACAGCAAATACGAATATATATGCGTTATATCGCTTTGTGCTATAAAGCTTTATACTGTGGTGTTATAACGTTTTATGTTTGAGGTTATAAACATTTATGTATAGTTATAAAGGCTTATGTCGAATGTTATAAAGCATTATGATTGGTTTATGAAGCTTTATGAATGCACTTATAATGCTTTATAGATACGTGATACGTGACTAAAAACATGAAAAAGTGGATTTTAGCTTAAGGTAAAATAAAAATAAAAAATGAATAAATCTACAAATGTTTTATTTATTGTGGGTCGTTATGTTTGATGTTATGAACAGGTGACCGTGAGGTGTTAGAGGTTGAGAACCCGTGATCTAGAACATGGGCAGAGTGTAACTGACTGCAGGTTTAGTGCTGCTCTGGGTGAGTGTGTGGGGGTGTGTTCAGGCTGGGCTATTTTATGACTTCATTATGGGCAGCGTGTTAACCCTGCCCCAAAGTGATGGGCACTGTGTGTGAGTGTGTGTCAAGTGTGTGTAAAATGTTTGTGCATGTGTCTGAGAGCACGTTGATAGACTACTGAATTGAGCTGCTGTGACAGCAGAGTCCATTAAAAAGAGCTAGAAACACACACGCATGCGTGCAAGCACAAACAAGCACAGATGGGTCGGCCAACCGACTCTGACTGTGTGTGTGTGTGTGTGTGTGTGTGTGTTCATGACCTCTACCTGTCTATCTCTAATCCTCAGGTGAGTCGTTGCTCTGATCAGTCCGCACAAGTTTAACCCACTGAGACGGATAAACGTACGACAGACTGACTCAACTAGTATTGTGGCCCATGGAAGCTAAAGAACTCTGCACTGACCTGTGGGATATGTGGGTGGGGTCTCCTATATTGAATGAGGAAGTGGTTTCTGCAAGAGCAGGTAGTCTCTGATCACAAGAGCAATTCTAATCAGACGTTTCTGGCCACCATCATTACCCCGCACTGCACTGTCCACTGTGGGTGGTAATATTAGCTTCTTCTTACACAACTTCAGATATGTAACATCCCATTCATCTGCACCCACTATCATACCTCACAACAACTCCCATAATTCACCTGCATCCACTCTCAGCTGTCACCACCACAGCATCGCGGCGCCACACTTTACAAATGTAAACACAGACACTGCCACAGCGAGTCTTTCTTCTGTTTGCGAGAGCTCTGTCAGCTCGCTAGCACGCTAGCTGCTTCGGTTGTACAGCGGAGTCGGGAGTGTTGTCATTTATCCAAGTTCCAGTGAAAATAAGTAGCAGTTTACTTCCTGTGTTATTTGCTGTCCTCAAGCAGATACAAATGATCCCTTCTATTGTCCAATAATCGTACATTTGCCAAGAGGATTGATGATATAGCTAGGCGAGATGGGCTCTATAGCTCCTTGCTTAAACCCTTCTGTTTCCTCGCATGGTGTTAACGTGAGTTCGGTGTTAATGAGGGCCAACGGTAGTCCAAGTTCTTCTAGGGTCTCTGTTGTGTACTTATATTTCCACGTAGGCAGAAAGGGCGAACGTGTAAAACATTCGGACAAAAACCTTTTAGACAAACATAACATTGCATAGTTGGGAGAGCGAGAGTTATCTGCATCTGCACGTGCCCCAGACCTCAGCCCTCACTACAACTCCCATAATTCACCTGCACCCTCTATCAGCCCTCACTACAACTCACACCCATAATTCACCTGCACCCTCTATCAGACCTCACTGCAACTCCCTTTAATTCACCTGCACCCACTATCAGCCCTCACTACAACTCCCATAATTCACCTGCACTCACTATCAATCCTCACTACAACTCCCACAATTCACCTGCACCCACTATCAGCACTCACTCCAACTCCCATAATTCACCTTCACCCACTATTAGACCTCACTCCAACTCCCATAAAACACCTGCACCCACTATCAGCCCTCACTACAACTCCCATAATTCACCTGCACCCTCTATCAGCCCTCACTACAACTCCCATAAAACACCTGCACCCACTATCAGCCTTCACTACAACTCCCATAATTCACCTGCACCCACTATCAGCCTTCACTACAACTCCCATAATTCACCTGCACCCACTATCAGACCTCACTCAAATTCCCATAATTCACCAGCACCCACTATCAGACCTCACTACAATTCCCATAATTCACCTGCACCCACTATCAGCCCTCATTCCAACTCCCATAATTCACCTGCACCCACTATCAACCCTTACTACAACTCCCATAATTCACCTGCACCCTCTATCAGCCTTCACTCCAACTCCCATAATTCACCTGCACCCTCTATCAGCCCTCATTCCAACTCCCATAATTCACCTTCACCCACTATTAGACCTCACTCCAACTCCCATAAAACACCTGCACCCACTATCAGCCCTCACTACAACTCCCATAATTCACCTGCACCCACTATCAGACCTCACTCCAACTCCCATAATTCACCTGCACCCACTATCAACCCTTACTCCAACTCCCATAATTCACCTGGCCTTACCATAAGGACACTGACTACTGTTTTGTGTGACAGGGACATAATAATACATATTATATTATATTAATATAATATGATATAATATAGAATGATTTTAAATGACAAAACCTAATATGATAAATCCCCCTGAACCCCATTAAACCCCCTACCATATCCCTGTTTGTGTAACAGTGCTTTAAACAAGCAGCTTTGTTTTCTCTGGGCAGCATCAGGACAGTGGATGAGATGTTTCCTTCTGTAATTGTGAACAGATGCAGAAGGTCATTTTCTCTAGTTATGTAAAGGTAACGTTCAAAACAAACATTTAGATGCACGTGACTCCCTGTGCACTACACCTCACAACTATTATTCTAACTATTTATTAAAAAAACACACTAAGTCGTTTATTGTGAACAGCGATAAGGCCGGGGGTAATCACCTTCCTTAAATAATGCAGCGACAAAATAGCCTCCAAAACGCCCGAGAACCCAGATATGCAATGCTATGCAAAACAATAGACAACAGAGCTAGTGTAGCGTGACTAACAGCATGGACAAATAGCCTATGTCTGCATCAAAGCTCAGAGAGAGGGCAGTAGCACATCCTAATTTCCATTAGTTTACACAGCTGAATGCAGGCTCTAATGGAGCAGGCTGAATTAGCACACGCCGCCGTTTCACCGCACCGAGGATAAACACTCGCACGCCAAGCCAACGGGACTGTCCCTGAATAATAACGCTGTGATTAGAATACCACCACCGCCTTCACTGCTGAACAAAAGCAGGAAAATCGGGAGGCGCTTCAGTGGGAGCGTGGCTTTCAGGTCACCGGCTCTGTGGATAATGCATTAACCTGAACTCTCCTCTTATTCTGTGCTGTTTTATTCTTTCTTTTGAGGTCCACTTATGTCGTTTGTGTGATTTTGTGCACATAATTCGTTTTTACACAACCAACACTTTCACTGACCAACCTCTTTATATCCCTAACAATTAAACAGGCTGATCCTGTGCCTTTATTTAAAGTCAAAGTCAAGAGGCTTTTTTTGTCAGTCCATCTAAGTACAAGTACACAGTGCAATGAAATTATGGAATAACATTCCTCCAGAACCAAAACAGTGCAACATGTAACAGCAATACAATATAGACAACAAAAAGCAACATACAACACATAGTGCAACATAAAGCTGAAAACACTGCAATAAATACAATAAATACAGCAGACATGAGACAGTTTAATAGACAGTGCAGAAAGTAATATCTACAGTAGATCATACATAATCACAGCAGTGTCTAAAGTATAGAGTATATAGTGCTTATTGGAATATATTCATTTATACTCCATTTATGTATTAAAACAAATACATTCATTCATTGTTCATTAAATTGTGGAAAAGTCACTGCCTACATACATATATGCATTCTTTACATTGGTGTGGATGCAAAGCAGTGTGTCCACTAGAGAAAAAATCAGAGTAAAACATTTCTGACAACAACAAACATGGACATACTTATTACAAAAAAGTAAAAAAAAAAAAAGCAGTTAAACTGGGTGCAACAAGTTACATATAGCAGTGGTCAGGTTTCAGAGCTTTCAGACAATGTGCAAAAACGTTTCTAATTCCAAAGATACTTTTAGTTCTGCCTCTGAGTCTGAGCAGCCTATATGGACTCTGTTTAGCTCCTTGGCAAAATCTGCCAAATATGCCTCTGATTCAGGAATTCTATAACTACACAATACTAGGGGTGTGACAAGACACTAATATCATGAGACGAGACAAAATACTGGGTTCACGAGAACGAGACAAGACGAGATTTTAAAATAAAAATTTAAAGAAAAATTTTAATGAAAAATGGCTGGAAAACTAGAATTTTATTTGACAAAATCATATAACGCAAACTTAACAGACTGGTTTCTCTCACACATTGATTTTATAAGAAATAGAAATAAGAATAAGAATAAAAAATAAAAATAAAACTTTTCTAGGTCTTTATAGAGCAAACAATAAGTGCAAACCATAACCATCATATTAAGACTAGGGTTTGTGTTTTTCTCTCCTAAATTTCTAGTAATCTAACTATGCATAACCACAACCAGTCATATTAAGACTATGCTTGAAGTGCAAACAGAAACAGAACATTTATTTTAATACAGTACAGAGCTAAAGGATTAGTACAACTGCTTATGAAATAGTCACGTGTACCATTTACTTACAGTATTTAATAGGGCTGTGAATCTTTGGGACAGTAAGAACACTGTCGCGCAGAGCTTTTTAACTGTACCGCGGAGCTCACATACTGTTTTTTTTCCCTGCGAGACAGGTTTAAGCTTGACGAGAAATATCGTCACGTTTTAATCTCGTGAGATCTCGTGCCACAAGATATTGTCACACCCCTACACAATACTATTTAAGACTCGATTTAAACTAGTGGTCTCTGTTAGCTTAAGGTAAAGCTGTTAGTTATAGCTGGGTCAGAAGGTATCACCACAAAGACGTTTCTCATGAGTGTTGTACAGAGCTGTATAGAGTCAGTGTACCCCAGGTGAAAAGTTTGTAATGCTGGATTTGGAAGTCACATGTTATATTATTCATTCCCATAGTACTGTATTGGCAAAGCAAAGCTAAGCAATCTAAGGAAAGGCCTACTACAGCATTTCCATGTCTAAGACTTAAATCTCCGGGTTGAGCAGACTGTAGCCTGAGCCCTGATATCCACCACTCCAACATTTCCCATGTCTAATAAATCCTGTAATGAATTTTTACAGAAGGATAAAGAAATGCAACCTGACCCGCCGTCCGCCACCAAATCAATACCGGTAGGTTCAAATTTCAGGCGTTAGCCGCTAGCCCTCCGCTAAGCTAATCTAATACTGTGCTGTAATACAAGGCTTTGCCATCTGCAGAAGAAAATCTGAAAAACAAGAGAACTGTGGGAGTGAAGTTTTTGCTAAATGAACTAAAGCAGAACAATAATGCTTTCAGCCAATGTTCTGCAGTTTCTTTGGCTGTGACCAAAACCTTAAACTATTTGATCTCATTGGCTATTGAACACCACAGCGTAGGTTTTTCACTTGTGTTTGCTGGTTTTGCTGGTCTACCAGTATGAACAACCTGACCAAGATAGTCAACCACTAGCCCAAACTGGTAGATCATCATGACCAAAGTGGTAGACCAATATGATCAAACTGATTGACCAATATAACCAACTGGTCTACACTACTCCAATAATAAAACCAAACTTTACCACCAGTTTGGTCACGCTGGTCATAATGACAGACCAGTTAAATTAAACCATACAGTGTACTGGACTAGAGCCAGCAGAGCTAACAGAATGTCCATAAACATTAAAGTAAACATAATGAGGCCAGATAATTCGATACTGGCAAAGCACAGAGGTTCTGTTGGTTCTGTTGACGTGTAGTATGCTGTTGAGCTTCAGATCTTCTCAGCTCAAAACTGTAAAAAGTTATAAAAACAAACTTAGATTTTATAGAACTCTGCTATGTTCAGGAACCCTGGATCCATTATCCCCCCCCCCCCCAAAAAAAAACACTGCTCTGAAATGTTCCTATTCAATATAGAATGTAACTTTTGGTTTCTATCATATATTTCTGTACGCTGGTCACTGCCGAGGTCGTAAACAGCTGTGAACTGTCTACTCATCTGTTGTGTATGGAAGTAAAACAGTGTCACCAGACTTTGAAATTTAAAAGCACTTGAATTTTTAGCACTGAATTATTTTACATTGAATTATTGCATGTGATTTTTTTTGCCTCTGAATTAAACACTTTAATTTTTCAGTATATCATTTTCACTTATTTTATTTTAATGTAAAAAAAAATCAAAAGTAAAAATTCAAGTTTAAAAATTTCAATTAAAATAAATTCAGGTTGCTCAAATTCGACCTGTCAAATTCGACTGCTAAAATACAACGCTCAAAATTCGCTGTAAACATCCGGGACACACAGGATGAGCAATCGATTCAGTCTTCAATCGAGCCAACAACCAGCCAATCACATCACGCTCCGAAGATCACGTGACAGGTAGTGCCTCACGGCTCAGAGCCGCTCAACGCGAGTCACAGCCCCCTCCGCTGCTGCTCTCGAGAAGGTGAGTGTAAAACAGCTGAAAACAGGGCATTTACCTCACCACTGTGGCCATGTAATATCACTTAAACGGTGTAGAAATCCTCACTTTAACCAGGGTTTGCTCTGTGGTTCGTAAACATATTAAATTAAGATAGATATCCAGATATACCTTGTTAAACTAACTAACTAAATAAAGCTCCTCTGTTCATTTCAGAAAGAGCTTCAAACACGAACACTAGATCAATTATTTATAAATACAGCCAGAATCTGAGATAGTAACTTAGTTAGCTAAATTATAGCTACCTATCTTGCTAGTTAGCTGTGGGACTGTGCGATTATAGACAAGATACTACCTAGTTAGCGGTTTGTTTAGCAATACCTTATTTACGCTGCAAAGTATGTTGCTTAGTGTAATGGCCACTGTCTAAATAAATATATTGAGCTATATTACACTTACTCTACCCCTCTCAGGCTGGTCCTCTCATTAAATAAAGGAGATTTATTAGAATTGCTTTTTGTCTCTTTACTAACTAATTTAACAGAGATAATTTAAGATATGACCATTATTTATTTTATGATATTAATTGTAATGTTTATATTTAATATATATTTTATACATTTGTTAACAATTCAAATCAGGCTTTTACTGAGGATATCAACAGTAAATAATAGTCCTAAAATGCTTGTGTAATTAAAATACAGCATGATTAGTCCTGTTTACTAGTGCATCTCAACAGTGAAAAATATATATTTGTGTTTAATATCGTTCAGTAAACGGTCACCTTATGTTTAAAGCGACACATTTAACTTTTTTTAATTTAAGTTTAAACTACATATTCTAGTAAACTGGGTTAAGGTTAGGACAGTAATTCTGGTTTAATGAACTTTTAGCCAGGTAAAAATGATTTGGAATATGTCACTTTACATGTAGTGTAATGTATACTTTCTGTTAAATTATGATATTCTCATGATCTTCAGATTTTCTGAGATGCATTAGTAATTGGTTTGTGCCAAAACCAATGCAATAATAATTGCAAAATTGTTTTATATAAATATAAATGAAGTAAATACTGAATCCAAACAACACCAAGTTTAACACAGTCATATTTCTTGTCTTCATTTTCTTAAACAGGATATTTTCTCGCAGAAAAAGAAAGGATAATAAAAGGTAGGTAATGTTCTTAAAATGTTTAATTATATCCATGTATCAAATGCAGTAATTTTTCAAGTTTCTTTTGTATTCCACAGGTTTCCTTTCTCCAAACTTTTAAAGAACAAATAAAGAAATCCAATTTCATGCAGTCTGTGCTGTGTTTATTTGATTTATTTACATGTGCCATGTTCTGTTTTTCTTTAGTTGTTTACATGTGTTCTGTATTTTTTTTTTGTATGTTTTAGGCAGCCTCCCTATATTCTGGCACATCATATCATGTTCATCTTGTTTGTATAAACAATAAAAGCTGTTGCAAATAATGTGGTTCCTATACATAATCCAAATAATTCTGCATAAAATCTTCAAGTGGTGACTTCAGAATATGGACAGATCTTTGTATTCTTTGACTTCGTTCTTTTCGTGGTGAACTCTCCACAGCTGCAAGCTGAAACTTCTCCATCTTCAACCTTAAATAAAAACATCAGATTCACTTTTAGCGACAGCATTTACAAAATGTGATAATTATTATTAACATAAAACATTTAATAAATATTACTAATAATACTCTCTCATGGGTTGCAATATTTGATTCTCATTTATTAACATGACCTAAATATAAATAAAAATGTATAAAAGACATCACTAATAAATATTGCACTGATTACAAATTAGATAATGCCCACACATACATCTAGACCTAGTTACCAGCCTGAGAGGTATATAGTAACTGTAATAAATCTCCTTTATTTAATGAGAGGACCAGCCTGAGAGGGGTACAGTAAGTGTAATATAGCTCAATATATTTATTTAGACAGTGGCCATTACACTAAGCAACATACTTTGCACCAAAGTGTCAATAAGGTATTGCTAAACAAACAGCTAACTAGGTAGTATCTTGTCTATAATCACACAGTCCCACAGCTAACTAGCAAGATAGGTAGCTATAATTTAGCTAACTAAGTTACTATCTCAGATTCTACAGTAGTAATTATCTTCCACACAGTCTGGCTGTATTTATAAATAATTGATCTAGTGTTCGTGCTTGAAGCTCTTTCTGAAATGAACAGAGGAGCTTTATTTATTTATTTAGTTAGTTTAACAAGGTATACCTGGATATCTATCTTAATTTAATATGTTTACAAACCACAGAGCAAACCGTGGTTAAAGTGAGGATTTCTACACCGTTTAAGTGATATTACATGGCCACAGTGGTGAGGTAAATGCCCTGTTTTCAGCTGTTTTAAACTCACCTTCTCGAGAGGAGCAGCGGAGGGGGCTGTGACTCGCGTTGAGCGGCTCTGAGCCGTGAGGCGCTACCTGTCACGTGATCTTCGGAGCGTGATGTGATGGGCTGGTTGTTGGCTCGATTGAAGACTGAATCGATTGCTCATCCTGTGTGTCCCGGATGTTTACAGCGAATTTTGAGCGTTGTATTTTAGCATTTAGTCGAATTTGTGAAAATGATATACTGAAAAATTAAAGTGTTTAATTCAGAGGCAAAAAAAATCACATGCAATAATTCAATGTAAAATAATTCAGTGCTAAAAATTCAAGTGCTTTTAAATTTCAAAGTCTGGTGACACTGTTTTACTTCCATAGTTGTGACTGAGATCAGTTCACGTTACCAGGTTACAACAACAAACATAATCCAGATAACTTACTGTTCAGGAGAAAAACAGGCAGTTCACCAAGTTCGCCATGTTTTTCTTTCTAATTTAGCAGGGACCTGTAAAGCTAAGCTAGGTTAAGAAAACAAAACTGTAATTTAAAAAAAAAATAAAACATTTATTTTAAACTCAAACAAGTCAAACGCTTGATGTGGATCTAGGCAGATTTTTCTCCTGAAAACTGTTTATTATAAGATTTTAAGATTTTCAACAAGGCTGGGTGCAGCAGCATTGGCAGCTAACTGCTAGCCGCCTGACAGCACTACACTGAGCAACTCTGAATGTTCCGGTAAGGCAGGGCGATATTACATTACATTTACATTGCATTACATTACATTTGTCAGACGTTTTGTCCAAAGCGACTTGCAATAATCATGTAATAGAAGTTCAAGGTAAAAAAAAAACATTTTTGATAGGGCCTAAAGGAGGTCCAAGGGAAATAGTGGGATAGAGGAGGAAGAAGGAAATGAAGTTAGTAGTTAGTTTGTTAGAGGTGTTACGAGAGAGATAATACTCACTTCTGAACAGTGAAAGAGCTAGCGCATAGCACAGTTAGCGGCTAATGTCAATACTGCTCCAGCAGTGCTAGCCGAGGTTATCAGCAGACTACAGGCCGATAATACTCACCTCTGTACGGCAAAAGAGCTTTTAGCGCTTTACTGCTCCTTACAACCTGACTGGTAGAATTCATAAATAAGGTGCACTGGATTATAAGGCGCACAGAAAATTAATGGATTTTAAGTGCGCCTTATAGTGCGAAAAATAGGGTATACAGATTACTGTGACATACCACACAGGTTAAATAAGAACATACTAACCTAATCTCTACAAAATGAGTTACAGGGTGCTTCCTTTCCTTAACATCTGGTGATCCTTATCATGTTATGAGTTCCTACAGAAAATATCATCCTTAACGATCCTTTAAAATGTTATTTGTAGGAAGAGCCTTTCACCTAAAAGCATTTTGAGTGTAGAAGACTCAACCTCTCAAAACCTTTAAATGAACACTGATTCAATGCCAGGATGCCTTTTAGGTATTGTTAAATAAACATTGTTTTAAAGTTGTTTTAAGGTTGTTTTTCCATCAACAAACTAAAAAAAAAAAGATATAATTCAGCCTAAAAATGAATGTTTATTCAAATGTTCTTTGCTATCAGACTCCTGCCTAATTCACCAACGTAAACAGTGAATAATGATCCAGTCTCCTGACTGGCTGCGCAAAGTGTCCCTTTTATGTGTTTGTTTACAGGCGGTGAGGAAGAAGCGCTGGTGATGAGACGCTGCTAAATTTAGCATTGAGGCTCTTTAAAGCTGAGCCTCGATATCAGAGGTCAGTGCAGGAAAAGCAGTACTGCTACTGGTGGAGAATAGAATAGAATAGACAGGGTTGCCAGGTCCAACAAAAATATCCAGCCCAAAGTCTGTCTAAAACGCGCCCTTCAGAAGCTAAAACTAGCCCAACTTTTAAGGTTGTCACAGATGTTTGAACCAAACAGGATAAAAATGGAAACAGAATTACTAGAACTACTTTTAAGTGCACTAAACTTTGTCACGCTTGACAGATGGGCACCTCCTGATTTTGCCAGCTCGTGACTTTCCTGAGGGCAACGACTTTGATAAAGCAAAAACAAAAACAAAACACACCAGCCAATCAAAATCTTTTATTGTCTCTGATGTAATCAGATTCTTCAGGAAAGCAGATAAAAAGTCAGTTTTAATAGAGACTTTTTAAGTCAGTTTCAATAAAGAAGTAGGTAAACAACAGAAAGAGTCATAAACACTAACCAAACAGAGAGTCCACACCAGGAGACCACCCCCCCCCCCCCATAAGCAGGTGGAGGAATGGAGAGAAGAAGTAATATCAATTGGGTAAACAGAACAGCTGTTCTGTTTTAGATAGGATGTTGACTACTGCTGAACTGAGCCAATCACAATGCTCGCTTTCAACTCTCATTAATACTGCCCAGCCAATTACAGCTGTTTTAAGCAGCCATCCTATAAACTGTGTTAATTGTGGATGTATTAACTACTATTCATTCCAAAGAAAATACAACATTTCAATTTTTTTAAAAAATATTTGCCAACCAGATAAAAGTGGAAGCATTGTGTTATTTATTTCTTTTATTTATCTTGTTTTCATTTGTTTATATGTGTCGGGATTTTTTTATGGTTTTGTTATTTCTTCACATTGTATTACAAGATTTATTAAATAAATGAATTAGCAAATAATTAATTAATAAACACGTGTGCATGGGTTCCTTGTGGGCGTCCCCACACTTGGCTTGGGCGCTGACTGTTGATTGATGTCAGGGTTTAAATCAGTCACTGGCGCATCATTATTTCCCATGTCAAGCTAGAAACATGCCAGATATTTACCTAAACATGCCTCATTTCCAGACCACCACGTCCATCAGCGTGGGTTTATTCCCAAACTCTGACAATGTCAACAGCGCAGGTGCAAGGTCTGAAAATAGACTGTTGACAGGGTGTAGGATAGCAACGAGCATTGCACTGAACCTTGCGCAGGGTGCACGATAGGGCCCTGGGTCTTTCTTTGGGTAGTGGTGAGAGATGAATGACAGCTAGAGATGCCAATATGGTGCACCTAAAGACATTTTGCCCAGATGATAGACTTTAAGAATGAGTTGGTTGAAGAGCGAAACACTGCCCCAAAAAACTGCTGGTGTGATTAATTATCTGGGGAGCATCTCATACGACAGTCAGTCACCCCTAGTAGTGATACAAGGAACAATAACAGCTCAGTTATTTGTGCACAAGTACAGATGAATTTTTTTCAGCAGGATAATGCTCATCCTCACACAGCAAGGGTTTCCCAGTAATGAGGAATGTCTCCAACAGGTTGCATCACCTCCTTGTCCTGCCTGGTCTCCAGATTTATCACCAATGCAGCATTTATGTAAGCAGCTGGGACGCAGCTTCAGCTTCAACTTATGAGTGTAGAGCTACAGGATCTACAGGCCCAGCTGTAGCAACATCTGTGGGTAAATGTTCTGAAGGATGTCATATAGAACCTCTATACCTCCATGACCAACCATCTCAATCTAATTTATATTCAGGATAGAGGAACCAGCAGGGTCTAAACCAGAGCCCTTTTTTAGTTACAGAACATTTTTTTGCAATCTTTTCACTCTAATACTGTAATTACTCTAATATATCGTCATTACACTGACACAGATGAATATTCACTACACTACAACTATTCTACATATACCTACCTAACTTCTTTGTGTATTATTTTTGGTCAATAACTATAAAACGCTTCGTATTTAGAACGTGATATCATAAACGCTTCTGTAAGTGTAGTGTGTAAGTGTCCCAATACTTTTCTCCATAGACAGTATGTCCACTGGCCATGAGCACAGCTGGGATGATGTCTCAGTGCTGATGTAATCCATTAATCAGACACAATGCTGTCTCAACGCTTCAACAGAATGCTTTCGCTGACCAGAGAGCGTCCCTGAGGGCCAAAGTCACTTTGCACTGAGCTGCACTTTACCACTGCTGACATTATGACACATATCTAAAGATAAGACACGTCTAGTGATTTTTATTATTGTAGAACCCTGGAAACCCACACTATCACTGTGCTTTCACAGTTAAGAGTTCTGTGAATGGAACTTTGGTGTCAAAGGCATAGGAGTGGGTTGGACATGGGGGGAAGGGGGGGGGGGGGTACATCTGCTAAAATGAATCAAAGCCCACCCTATAGTGACCTAAAACAACATTTGCGGAATTACAGTTAATCACAAAAAATGTGAAATTTATATCTGAATTATATACATATGACAAATTCACATAAGGCAAAAAAAACATATCATTTATTACCTATTTTTAATATTACAACAGATTTGGGCATTATTATTATGTATTAGCATGGTGTCCTTTTAATAAAAGAATGTAACTTTATGTTTCATAGAGATTTTTGGCAGCAATTAATATAAATGTTGGATAACCCGAACCCTTCTGGTCTGTTAGAAGAACGAAACATTATCCAAATGTCATTTTTATTGCAGTATATTGTCATTGTAGAGATTCATTGCTCTCATTACTGACCTCACGTGTTTTAGAGCATTATACAGGATGTGCTTATAAGTTGGCAGCTTTATTAGTCATAATGCATAATTCTGCAAGCTGGGACTGAGTTTCTTGGTAATAATGTATAATGATATAAACTCAGCTAAAGATGCATTATGATTACAATTCATAATGCATAATAAACATGGATGGGATATGAATGCATTATTATCTGTTATGAGTTAGTTTATAGAGTCTTATAGAGATGACATTTATAGAAAGTGTTAACGAAAAAGCTTTACCACAAAGTGTCTCAGAGAGTCAAGTTTGAACAGGTTTATAATAAAGGCAAATTGCCATTGCCATTAATAATTGAATCAATTACACATTACCTGTATTTCCGTAAGTGTACTTACATTTCACAGGTTCGTGTTTGTAACTGGGGGCAGCTGAGGACATCACCAATCACCATCATCACCAATAATGTGATGAAACCAAATCAGTTTACGACAGGATTCTCACTCAGCCGCGGCGTGGCGTTACGAAACTCCAGCATCGCTCATTTTCACCGCGGGCAGAATTAGCGTGACAGAATTAAAAGTCTGAAATTCAGCAGAGCTAGCGGCTGCAGTGCTCTGAAGGTCAGCTCTGATCTGTTCATCTGTTTTGTTTTCTTCCTTTCTGCCTCATCTCTCTCTCTACATTCCCCCGTCCATCAGACCTGCCCCACATCTCGCTCACTTCTCCGGCTTTAGCGTATTAGTTAGCTTCGTGCTAAGCGCTAATTTCGTGCGCGTGTGAGCCAGGCAGACGTGATCCGGTGCGACGTGCGGCGCCGTCGGCCAGCGTGAACACAGTGTGGACGCGCTCACATGCCCTGCAGAACACTGGCATTTTAATTCCCTGCTGAATCACTGCTGACTAATCACACATTAAAGGTAAGAGCCACTCTGGGATTAGAGCCCGTGTACCTTCGGCTAACAGCGCGGAGACACTCGGAACATTTTCTAAACACGCTTTCACAAAAGTGACATTTTACTCAGCGGGTTGGGTAAGTAAACACTAAATAAACACCAGCAGCTTTAGCAGGACATCACCTTTCATTTGTTTACCAGAGTTTTTGTTTTTTAAGCTTTAAAGCAAAGTTCCTGAAAGTGCAGCAGCACTCTAGCATTCTGAGCTCACGTGAACCTGAACATGGCAATCACATGATCTACACAGAGAGAGATCATTCTGATGTTCTGATGTAAGAGTCGTTGGCCACATGTTTACTGACAGTACAAGTCCAAGGATGGACATGTTACACAATGGTTGCAAAGATTTTAACCCTCATGTTATGTTACTGGTCAAATTGACCCGTCTTGAAGTCTAAAGATCTAGAAAAAATAGTTAAAAATAGTTTTTTTTTCAGTATAAAAACGTCTTCTGCTTGCCTTAATTAGTTTAATCAACATATAGTTTAGTTTAGAAGATTTATTCCTTTCATTATAAACAAAATACATTTTTACAGAAGAAAAAAAATATACAAATCACAAATAAAATGAAAGGCAGCAGAAAGAAGAAAAAAATCTTATAATATCTGCCCCTTTTATCCCAAAAATAATTAAGAACAATAGTAAATTTCCCAAAAAAAATAAATAAATAAATAAAAAATAATCTCACATATAATCTCACAAAAACCACCCCCTGCAAAAACTAAACTAAAACAAAATGGCAATGTTATTTTCCACTGTTAGGTAAAACTAATGTTTTATATGTTGGTCTTTTAAAAGTAATAAATTAGGAAAACATAAAAAAAAAACTGGAACATTGGTATTTATTTTATATAAAATGAGTAAATTGTCCTAATTGAACCATTACCTGTTGGAGGTAAGGAACACTATTGCACTAAATGTGAATTATATTGATAATCATTAGCAATGAGTTAGAGTTAGTAATGAAATATTCATACTGCTTGTTAGGATTTTTTTCAGATATCTTTTGGATAATTAAACATACAATGCTGGTTCTGACAAATCAACATAATAGGAGGGTTAAAGCATCCAGACCAAAGCTCATCAAATTGTTGTGGCATTGAAAGCTATAACATCTGAATAGAACCAATAAAAAAGCTACTGTGGCACAAGTTTAGAAATGGTGCCACTTAAGCTTTACAGATTTCAAATAAAAACCTCATGTTCACCATGTCCATAAGTGATGCCAATGTCTCCAGGCTTGAAGGCATCTGGGACTGACCATCACAGCTTTTTATATTTTTATTCTGTGTGCTTCAAACTGAAGATAAAAAGCACTGTCTAAAAAAGTCTAAAAGCCAGGATCTGTATGATATAGAGTTTATTGCATGTTCCACTCAATGACACCAATAAGCCAAAGCATTAAGATCATTTAAAGGACTGAGAACTGGGAAAAGGGTCAGATCTCATACTGGAGTTTGGGATCATTTGGCATGATTGTTCGGAAACCCCTTTTCAGTTTTATTGCACAGCTGACAAGCATCATAATATTGGAGAATCACTAAAGCATCAGCAGTTGTTTGCTTGCTTACAGACTCAATACTGCCAGAAGGAAGTAACTATCTTAAGAGATCCATCAGTCTATTGCTGTATTAAGAAAGAAAGGCTTTTGTACCATGCTGTTAACCATACCCTTTAAAGAGTAGCCCAAACTGGCTCTAACAGGAAAGAAAGAGGAGTGGGAGGCCCCGATGCACAATTGTGCAAAAAAAAAGAAAATCTTTGAGTGTGCAATTTGTGAAAAAGAGGCCCCTACAGGTTGCGAACTGAACAGTGATAAGATGCTACCAATGCTTTATGGCATCTGTAAAGCATGGTGGAGGCAGAGTTATGGTATGGGGATGATTTTAAGTTGGGAAATTAGGAGATTTATATAGAATGAGATGAAAAAAGGCTACACCATGCTGTATACTGTGGGTCTACAACAGGGTAATGACCCCAAACACAATATATAACAGCAATATTTAATAAATACGGAGTCAGCAGAGCTCTGACTGGAGTGGAGTGGCAGCACAGTTTCTGGATATGAACTCTATTGTGCTGTGTGGGAGGGGCTTGACCGTAAGGTATGAATGAGGAATGGAGGAAGACTGCATTAAGCCATGTTGTGGGAGGAGCTCCAGACTGTAACTGCTGCAAAAGGGGAGCAAGTTCACAGTCATCATTATTATTAAAATCTAAATATTTAATTCTGACAGTGTCCGCAAGTCCTGTTCATAACATTTAGTTTATAAAACCTGATTTTTATTGTATATGGAGTGATACAATACAGGAATGAGTCTGAGTCCAAATATAAAATATTTTTCAAAATATTCAGGACGTGTTTTAGGGATTTTATCCAAGACTTTTGGCTTTGATACCATTCTACCTGTCTCAGACCAGAGTATATATTATTTAGTATATTAGATATTCATTTAAAAGCATGCACTGTTCTTTTTAAGGACAGATAACAGGCTGATTGTTACAGTCTGTTCGCAGCTTTAGTGAGATCAGTGTCAGAATCACAGAATTTCACAACAAACTGGATTTATGTTGCCTAAAGTAAAAATACTGATTTAAGCATAAATACTGATTATTATTTAATAGTCTATTATAAGATTGTCATGTGAATAAAAGAAAACTCTGGTCACACTCAATCACATAACTTCTTGTTTATTTGCTATATTTTTAATCTCTTGTGTTTCCATTGAAAACAAGAACAGTTCACAGTGATCTTACAATTTTGCACGCTAGTGCTGGTGGCAGGAAAAGTGATCAGGTGACATGATGAAGACCTTTAGCAGGAGCCAAATACCTTTAGCAATGGCCGTAATGAGCAGGGTTATGGGTTATGGGGTGCGGGGTGTTCCTGGTCAGCTGTGGTTGAGCACTCAGAGCTTATCAGTGTGTGAGGCGGTGAAGGTTATTCAGCCGGTAGTAACAAACAAGAGGGCCGCTGTGTCACATGTCTCAGAAATGTTTAATAATGTATATGAAAGTGCCAAACCCACAACACAGGGTGCAATGTTCCCGGCTGCTTTACTGCAGGTCAGTGGGAGCGCCCATGCTGACTGCTATATACTCTACCATCAACTGAGCCTACACTGGGCTCACCAGAGCCGTGTCACCTGGTCCGATGAATCCAGCATTAGGGCAGATTACAGTAAACACAGGTAATGGATCAGTTTATACCAGGATTTGCATAACAAACCCCATAGCATTATCCCTCCTCCACCAAACTTGTTATAGGAAGGTAACATTCTCCAGACTGTCAGATATCTAAGTATGATTCTTCACTTCATAGAACTTTTACTCAAAAGTATTTATTTTTATTAAAATATATTCCCATATATATTATAATAGAAGACCTAAAACTGTATAAGCTGTACAGTACAGGCCAAAAACTTGGACACACCTTCTCATTCAATGCATTTTCTTTATTTTCATGACTATTTACATCAGGGGTGTCCAAACTACGGCCCGCGGGCCGCTCGAAAAAAGGAAATGGGCCGCAAATGGCCCGCGGGCCGTAGTTTGGACACCCCTATTTTAGAAATAGAATGAAAGTTGGCCCGCTGTTAAGCAGGTTTTTATAATGTGAGATTCAAAGCTTGAACGCTAGGTGTCAGAAACGGGCCAAAGAGTCTAAAAGTGGAGAGAGTGCGCATTTCTAGCGCAGAAAAACGGGCCAAAGAGTCTAAAAGCGGAGAGAGTGCGCATTTGTAGCGCAGGAAAACGGGGTAAATGAGTCTAAAAGAGGAGAGGATGCGCATTTCTAGCGCAAAAAAACGGGCAAAATAGTCTAAAAGCGGAGAGAGTGCGCATTTCTAGCGCAGAAAAACGGGGCAAAAGTGTCTAAAAGCGGAGAGGGTACGCAGTTATAGCACAGAAAAACGGGCCAAAGAGTCTAAAAGTTGCCGTAATTAAGGAGTTTAATATTAAGAGACATCATGAAATTAAACATCAATTTGAAAAATCTTAGTTTACACAACACTGTCAAAGATAGATAAATATAGTAAGTCAAGTAAAATGGTGTGTAAATGAAAGTAATCAGAAAAAAGTATTATTTAAAGTGGTATATTTCATTATTTGTTTTATTATAGAGTCTGTGGCCTGTGACTTCAAATATATTTCTCCTTCTGGCCCCCAACAAAAAAAGTTTGGACACCCCTGATTTACATGGTACCACTTTAAAATAAGACTACCTTTATAAAGTGTTTATAAATGGTTTACAATTAGTTTATTAATGGTTACTAAGTAGGTTGTAAATGCCTTAAAAATCATTAATAATCAGCTATAACACATACGTAGAAAGGGCAACAATATAGATGGCTGTGGGTTCACTATTTGGCAAACAACAGGTCATTGTTGCCCTTTCTACCTTTGTGTTATAACTGATTATTAATGACTTTTAAGGCATTTACAACCTAATTAGTAACCATTAATAAACTAACCGTAAAGTAAACCATTATAAACCCTTTATAAAGGTAGTCTTATTTTAAAGTGGTACCATTTACATTGTAGATTCTTACTGAAGGCATCAAATCTATGAATGAACAATGTACTTAACAATAAATGCCCTGTCCTCCACAGTCACCAGACCTGAACCCAATCCAGATGGTTTAGGGTGAGATGACCACAGAGTGAAGAAGGCAAAGGGGCAACAAGTGCTAAACACCTCCGGGAACTCCTTCCTTCAAGACGGTTGGAAAACCATTTCAGGTGGCCACCTCTTGAAGCTCAAGGAGAGAATGATGCCAAAGTGGCGAGTGTGTAAAGCAGTAATCAGAGTAAGGGATGGCTATTTTAAAGAAACTAGAATATAAAATATAAAATAAAATATAAAAAATATATATTCTTTTTCAGTTATTTCACCTTGTTTTTGTTAAGTACAAAACTCCACGTGTTCATTCATAGTTCCGATGCCTTCAGTGAGAATCTACATGTAAGATGTAAATAGTCATGAAAATAAAGAAAACGCATTGAAAAAGAGAAGGTGTGTCCAAACTTTTGGCCTGTACTGTATGTGTAAGGTGCTAGAATTGACCGAGCAAAGAGGCAAGTAACATCTACAATCAATGCAGAAGACCCCACCCACATATCCCACATCTCAGTGCAGCAGAGTTGCCAGGTTTGTGGTTTTCCCACCAAAAAATTCAGCAAAAAAAAAAAGGTGGGTTTTTCCTTGGATGTCACGTGAACACAGTGGACAAACATGTACACGTCAACACCAAAATCAATCTTCCAAGATTTATTACAATAAGAACCAGGAGAACATAACAACATAAAGGACAGCATAAAAAGGAGAGTGGATGAGAAAGAAAGCCAGTGAGAGAGAGAGAGAGAGAGAGAGAGAGAGAGAGAGAGAGAGAGAGAGAAAGATCACAATGTAACCAGAAATCACAAGACGAAAAAAAAATGTTAAAGATGAGAGAAGAGAGTTCAGGAGGGGCAAAAACAGAATAGAGTAAGTAGAGTAAAGTCAGTTCATGTTTTGGATAATTATGTTTTTATTAAATGTTCTTGACAGGAATATAAAACTGTACAAAAAGAACTTATAAAACACTATTGTTACAATATTATTAATGACTGTAAGATAAACAGAAATACTAATAATAATCCTTATAAACAAATTACTAAGTCATACACTCATAGTTGTTTTGCCATTTGCTTCAAACGTGTGACAGACATATATATTTTGGGCTTGTTTAAGCTTCTGAAGGGCGGGTTTTAGACTGACTTTGGGCTGGATATTTTTGTTGGACCTGGCAACCCTTCATTGTAGCACTCTGTAGCTTCTGCTGGACAGGAGACATGTTAAAAAACATGTGACACAATACTGATCTTGTGTTTTTTTGATATTTTGAACATTAGCATGCATTTACCTTTTTACATTACAAAAGATTACAAAAAGATGCTGCCTAGATCCTCATAAATGAATAATTTATTATGACAGGGACGATTCAAAAGAATAATGAGGTGAACAGGGAAGGTCAAATAATAATGCCTTCGTTTCTATTGGAAGGGCACTCATATAAGGGCACTCTTGCTCTAGAGGGCACATCATTATAATTTGTTGCAAGAAAGGTTACCCTAAACCATGAGAACAGAAGGGAGGCGGTTGTCTCCCCTGCCCCCCAGTATTATAGACAAAAATTAACAGATGTAATCAGAGTTCACGAGTCTGTATAGTTTCATAAAAACATTCAGAACAGATGATAAAATACCTCCTCTTATATTTGAGATCTAGAAACACATAAGAGGAATATAAGAGAAATATAAGAGGTATTTACGCCACACAGGATCACGGGAATCTGGGTTAAAAAGCAATTTCACCCAATACAGTGTCGCCATTCAGGCATCAAAACACAGCCACAAGGTCGCACAGTAACGCTGGCAGGGCTGGTGGAGTGTAATACTGTAAAATGAAAGGACCGGTTCCTATGTGACCCAGCGGCGAATGAACCAATCACGATCCAGAACATCCAGCACATCATTCTGAATCAGAGCTCTGACCTGTAACTGTGAGGTCATCTGCTTTACAAAGCATGTAATATTCTCCATCTGAGCACGACTGCAGAGTAAACACACATCCATCAATACCCAGCACGAGGGAGGTGTTTCTAATAAAGTGGCCACAGGCCGGTCAACAGGAAAATAGCAGCCAGAGTAAAGGTAGGTTTGTGTGTAGTCTTTCAAAGCAAAGATGGGTTTATATGTGTGTGTGTGTGTGTGTGTGTGTGTGAGAGTCTAGGGAGTCCTATCTGTCATCATGTGATTTGAGAGTCCATATAAAGTCACCTGGGAGGTTTTTCAATAATTCAAAACTTACTATTCATAAATGAAGAAAACCAGCCGCTGGCCATCGCCATGTTCCCCCACATACACACACACACACACCCACACACACACATAAAGCATGGGATGTGGATGAAAATGAGCGCATGGTAATAATAATTACATTCTATTGGTTTTTTTTTCTTGTGTTTCTTGATCACCTCTCTCGCTCTCTTCATAATTAAACAGTGTATTCCAGTGTGCAGCGAACTGAGAGCCAGAATACTCCCAACAAAATAATGGGGTATGTTTTTCTTCTGTGTGTGTGTGTGTGTTCAGGGCTGGGCTGTACTCATCTCTCTCTACATAAATTTATTACACACCTCAAAAGATGCCACGAGAATGACTGAAAAGAAAAGAAAAGAGGAGGAGAGAAGAGAAGACAAAAAAGAAGTGAATAGAAAATACCAGAGGAAAAAATATTGTATTACTCAAAACAATTTAATTTCTTAGAAGACATATTTGTGATTTTTACTTAGATTTAGTTTAGACATCAGGGGCCTCATGTATTAAGACTTGCGTGGTCTTTCTACAAAATTTTTCCGTACGCTCAGACCTGAAAAGTTCCGTACGCATAAAAAAAATCCTGATTTATCAAACCGTGTGTAGGCAGGATCCCACGTACTTTGTCTTAGTACATCGCAATCAACATGAAATTAAGCGCAAGTGCACGAAAACATCACACCTGCCATGTCTCCTCCCTCAATTACGCAGAGCATAATATTATTATTATTATTATTATTATTATAATAATTGTCACGTCCTGGCCTTGTCTCATGTCTCTGTGTTTTCCCCATGTGACCTTTGCCCCTCTGTGTCTCCTGTCTCAGTAGTTTGCCACCACGTGTCTCATTTGTAGCTCCGCCCCTTTCCCAGGTGTTTCCACTTCTAGTATGTTTCCTGTTCATATAAATAGATCCCCTGTGCCACTTTGTCTTCGTCGGTCTTTGCACTAACCTCTGTTGTTTTGTCTCTCTGTGTTGCTCCGTGTTTACCTCAGTTAATCTCATGTGTATGTTTCTAGTTTCTTGTTTATTTCCACGTTTCCCAGTCCTCTGCATAGTGTTTAGTTTCTAGTCCATTCCCTGTATATATCCCTGCCATGTTTAGTTTTGTAATTATTCAGTCCCTCGTTTGTTTCTTTGTTAATTTACTCCCGGTTTTGTTTGTTAGTTATTATCTATCTAGTTTGTTTAGTTTGTGTTCTCTAGTTTCTCTCGTTTGTTTTGGTTTACTTTATTATTCTGTTCTTTGTTATTTGTTTATCTTTGTTATTTATTTATATATATATATATATTTATTAAATTATTTATTTTGCCCTACCTGCACTTGCGTCCGTCTCCTCGTCTCCCTGCCTTGGTCACTCATGACAATAATAATATGCTAGAGTATAATATGCAAGTCAAGAAAGTGTCGCAAGGCGTGTAGTGTAATAATTAATATTTACCCATGTTTCTATTTAAATGCTTTAAATGAGTTGCTTACCAAGAGTCCAGCCATCATGCACTCAGTTTGTAATCTTATCCTCTTATGCTCTTGGAAATCTGAAACGGCTTATAAGCCAGTCGTCATAATGGGCCACAAAAACAAAATGGTCACAAAAAATGCGCTCTCGACAAATTTGGCCATTAGCAATATTTTTCAATAATGCCAACGCTGCCAGCGCAACATTTTATTCATGTTTATATAATCTAGGCTAAGTGGAAACACATTGAACGATTATTTCAGTATGGCAATAAAATTGTCTAATTACTTTATTTTTACTACAATGTGTGCGTAAAGGATATTTTAATAGTTGTAATTTCAATGCATTGCCTCTAAGTGTCACCAAATGACAAAAACACAACACATACGTACAAAAAAACATGCGTACGCCCAAAATGAAATTGCCGTGGGGAAACGCACTTTCTCACATTCAAGTCACATTTAGTATATCTGAACGTGAGCGTGAAATATGGTGTACGCAATGTTTTTGTGCGTACGCACCTTTAGTACATGAGGCCCCAGGTCTGTCACAGAAGTTTCTCCTAAAATTGTTTGGGAGACATAAAATTAGACAAAAACTAGGCAAGAGATACTTCTGTAGTCTGTAGAGTCTAAACTGGATGCAATAAGCACACCTTGCGCAGCTCAAACGTGCACAAGGCATGTACTAACTGAACTCTAATTATTCATATTCTACCAGTGCAGTGCTTTGTACATCTCAGGTATAGACGGATGACTATTGACATTTGTCAGGGTTTAAATCGGTCAGTGGAGCAACTGTGTTTTCTGTCGCCAAGAAAGACACACGCCAGAAATGTATCTAAACTGACCTCACTTCCAGACCACCACACCCATCAGTGTATATTTATTCCTAAACTCAAGGCGCAAGGCATGAAAACAGACTGTTTACAGCAAAGACTGTGTATAGCTGGACAGAGCATCGTCTCTCAAAAGTGAAGCCACCACAGGTCGGGCGCCCCCTGCTATTCGGTTTCAGAAAGCTGTGTAACCCCACCCATTCCCATAGGTTTCAATGGCAAAACAGACAACATTCAATCATGTTTTTTTCTAATATACTGTTATTTTACCTCCTTTATTTAAATGCAGTAGCTAGTGTAACCTCTGCTTATATTGTCAATGTTTTATATCCCCACAGAATTCGTTTTTTAGAAGGTTCTTCAGCTCTATTCAAAAAAGGTGTGGTTATTGTAAAAGGGCTGGTTATGGGCGGGACCAATAACAGAACGTCAGCTCCGCTCCGCTCTGCAGCCTGTGACCGCCAGGCAGCCCTCAGGGGCGGGGTTATTTAAATGAGTCTCAACACAGTCTTTCTCCCTCCTCTGGTCTCTACTGCACAGACTCGGGTGTCAGGATCGCCAACATGGTGGAAGATTTTGGCTTCATTTTCATTGAATGAATGGGAACGGAGACACGGCGTCCATCTTTTTTACAGTCTCTGGTTTACAGGGTGGAAGATAGCAAACAGCATTGTACCTGATATTATTGTTTTCTGGGTGAAACTACAGAGATATTAAGTAGATATATTTTTTGATTTTGCATTCCTCTTGGAAGAGAAGAGGAAAGACTAGAAAAGGTAAAAATAGAAGAGAATAAGAGAACAAGACTAGAGAAGAAAAGAGAAGATAAAATAAGAGAAGAGAACATGACTAGAAAAGAGATGAGGGCAAGAACAGAGAAGAGATAAGAAGACAAAAAGAGGACAAGGCTAGAGAAGAGAAAAGAAGAGGGCAAAAAAACAGAGAACAGAAAAGAAGACAATAGGAAAGAAGAGAAGAGTGGAGGAAAGGACAGAAAAGAGGAGGAGAGTAGAGAGGAGAGAAGAAGAGTAGAGAGGACAAGAGAAGGGAAAAGAGGAGAGGAAAAGAGAGAAGAGAGTAAGAGAGTAGAGGAGAAGAGTAGAAAAGAGAAAGAAAAGTGGAAAAGAGTAGAGTGGGAGAGTGGAGAGGAGACAATGAGAGATCAGTAGATGGGAGGAGGAGTAGAAGATGAGAGGATGAGCAGTAAAGACTGAACTCAGTTTGGAGAAAGTCTCAATTCTCTTCGTCAACATCTTCTATTCTCTTTCATCTCAGAGAATTTTTGAAGATGAAGCAGTTACTGAGACGCCCCCGGCTACACTGTCTGCATGTGTGTGTGTGTGTGTGTGTGTGTGTGTGTGTATGCGTGTTGCAACTAGGCTGTAACTTTGGGTTGAACCATTCCTGTGTGTATTTAATAAAGTGGGATTAATCGTGGAAAAGACAACAGCTGCTGGTTAAGTGTGGGAATGAGAGGAGCTGTCAGCAGGGAGGGTGGTATATATAACCCATGCACATTGTTTAAAAAATACTCAGCAAGTACAATCATTTACAATAGGTAAATTCTACCTACACTACTTATATGATAACAGTAAAAACTGCAAAAATATGTGGTAACATATATTTAAAAACTATCGGTCCCCTGTGCACTTGTTGTGGAGTGCAGCTGCTGTTTTGAAGGTAAGATTAGTTAACATGTTTTTGTGTATGAGCTTAAAAGTTGATGTATGTAAGTATTAGTTCTATATTAAGATCTGTACTCAGTGTTCTAGAATATAACGAGGATTTTACCCTTCTGGCACAGACCGGCTCTCGTAGCAGGCTAATTATTAACACATGTAGCCAGTGCTAACGCCTCTGTGCAAGCAAAGTTAGCTAACCCTAGCTACACTCGCTAGCTAAGTAGTTATTTCTATTCAGCCTTAATAATAAAATATAGTGCTAGTTAAAAAGTGTGCAGGTTCATGATAAAAGGGTTGGTTATTTCAAACAAGCTACTTATCTCACTACACATTGTTTTTAAGGAAAAAATGTACATGGGCATGGTTTGCATATAGCTAACGCTTATTAACTAAAGCTAATTAGCTAACTAGCTAGCGCTTTCACTGTTAAACATGATTTCAGGCTCTTAACTCAATGTTTGATTCAAGGTGAGTTTAAATTGTCGATTATAAAACACCTTGGCTACAGGAAGGTTTTTGGAGCATGTTTTAGTGAGTATAACAGGATTAATGTCGCTGGTATAACTTTAGCTAAGTAAGTAAGTGAAGTTTGCAGAGGCTGTGTGGCTGTGGTTCTCACTCCCTTAAATTTTTCAGTAAATTTAACTCTCTCTAAATAAGTAGAGGTTAGCTAATCATATTAAAATATAATATATAATATTTAAGTAAAAATATGAATTAGATAAAGCAGTAACAATCACATTAATGTTATTTCGTTTTTTTTTAAGTAAATAGTATTGAGGAATGTTGGATAAATTTAACCATATTTCTTTTAGTGTATCACAACTGATACATCTAGATCATATTTACTCAACATATGGGGTGAAATCTACCCCAACAAACTGAGTGTAAATTGTTACCTCACATTTACTGAGTAGATTATATAGTTTTTTGTTTGTTTGTTTGTTTTTTTACAGTGAAAGCTCATCAGAGTGTGACTGTTTGTGTGTGTGTGTGTGGTCCATGTTTTGATGCCATATCTCCCAGTACTAACTGCAAACCTGATTTTACACAGCATTGCCTAAATCAGAATTCAGCAAGATATTCACTCAATAACACAGTATTTTATGACCAATAAAACTTGCAATGCTGGTTTATCCTCAACAATTTACACAAAATGATATCAAACGTGTTTCATGTAGAGGAAATGACTGTTACACCCATGTTTATTGTGTTTTTTGCTTTCCATGGTCCTTTCAGTTCCTGTCTTGTGTTCTTGCTACCCTGGTCTGCTTGTGTTTTTTAGGCTGCCTTCAAGTTGTGTCAGAAATATCATATTTATGAGACGAGAGCACATAACTGCCACCACAAACTTGTATTTACCAGTGGGAAAATTGTTTTTTTAGATAAGCCCAGAGTTTTCCATTTGGGGGCGTGTCAGTAACAAGAGGTATTAGCGGCTGCCAGCATGAATCCTGCCCCTACAGTACACTATAAAAACCTTGAGCTTGTTAGCAATAGTTTTAAGCTGCACTGGTTGTTGTTTAGTTTAATTTTAAGGCCAACTTGAGGGCACAAATGTTATTAAAGTATAGCAACAAAGCTAATTAGAAGGACCCAAAAAGTGTTGCCTCGTGGCCATATATTGATTTTATGCGCTGATATTTTTAAACAGTTTTTTCACAACCTGCTTCACCAAAATTGACCAAAAGTATAAACAAAAGGATTTTTCTAATGGCGTCCATTTCCACCCAACCAAAAAACACTTGAGCACATGTCAAGTCATAATAATGACCTCCAACCTCGTAACTAGAAATTTCGGGGAAAGACATAAAGGTAGCTCTAGCCTTGTTCTCTGTAGCACATGAATCTGTTATTTCTCCCTTGTCTTTCTCTCCGCCCCTAGCCCCGCCTTCTCATTTGTAACCCTATGCCCTCATTATCTTCTCCAGGTGTTTCTTGTCTCTGTGTATATACCCCATGATTTCTTTGTTCTTTATTGTATTTTTCAATCTTGTTCAAATTATCATCCACCCCAGTGACACCTTGTGGTCAGTCAAACATTTTACTTGTTCAGTTTCAATTTCAAAATGATCCTGTGACCTGCATTCAGCTCTGAAAGTTTGATATCCCTAGTATTTTGTTTAATTAATTTTTTGTTAGTATATAGTTTTGTCTGTCTAGTCTTAGTTTTGTCTGTTTTCTACTGTTAAAGAGTTTTTTTTTCTATATGGCTACCAATAAATCCGCTTTGCACTTGCATCCAGCCTCTGGCTCTAGAGCATTACAGTGACATCACTGAGAACAGGTCACATTTTTATAAAAAGCAACAAAGCTGTTGGTGTCAGCAATGGTGTCAGACATTAAATATATTTTTATAACTGAAATATTTATTAGACCTAATTATTTCATGTAAGGAGTTATTTTATACATACAGTACTGTGTAGAAGGTTTAGGCACCTGGACGTATAATTTAAAAACATTTATTTAAGCAAAAAGCGTGTTTTTACTTGTAAAATTGCCATTTTATATTAGAAATGATGCATTTAAAAAATTTAATAATAACAAGAATAAGAATTTCTTACTTTGGAGAAAGTAGTCAATATCATATGAACTGGTTTAAAGAAAAAAGGTTCTAAATTGCAGATGTTTCCATAATTCCTCCATGTAAAACACAGAAAAAAAAACACTACTTGATGTATGAACTTACTTTTCTCTATAAGGTAATTGTGTTTATTCTAATATTAGTGCTAATATATATATATATATATATATATATTGTATAAAATATGCCAAAACTAGGAAAGGAAAATAATAACCATGTTTATTCAATAAAGTTTTTTTGTAAAAATAATGAAAGGTTTAGGTGGGAGACAAGAAACGTACCTGCAATTCTAGAATAACGTGTGTGTGTGTGTGTGTGTGTGTTCGGTGTGTGTATAAGTATTTTTTCCCCAGTTGTCTCAGCGTGTTTTAACTTGTCTGAGAATAGATGTCTCACCATCTGCTCCGGCTGATGTTTTCTTGTCTCTGTTTTCTCTGTTGTTTGTCGGTGTGTTATTCTCACTCAGCTGTCTGTTACACCTCCATCAGGTCGTACACACCTGTGTACAAACCTGTCAGCTTTACACTTATTAACACCAGCGGTGAACTCTTGTAGCCGTAACTCCTGTATTACCTGGATTTTTCAAGCTGATCAACAATTCACTGTTCATTATTACTATTATTAACACTGGCTAGTAACTTTACACATGCAGAGATCTCTCACTCCTGCAAAAAACTTCAGCAGCACTGCTGCATCTGATCCACTCACATCAGCTCAACACACACTAACACCTCATACACCACCACCATGCTAATCAGTGCTAATCACTGCTGTATCTGATCCACTCACTGTACCACCAGCTCAACACACACTAACACCTCATACACCACCACCATGCTAATCACTGCTAATCACTGCAGTATCTGATCCACTTACTGTACCACCAGCTCAACACACACTAACACCTCATACACCACCACCATGCTAATCACTGCTAATCACTGCAGTATCTGATCCACTTACTGTACCACCAGCTCAACACACACTAACACCTCATACACCACCACCATGCTAATCACTGCTAATCACTGCTGTATCTGATCCACTCACTGTACCACCAGCTTAACACTCACTAACACCTCATACACCACCACCATGCTAATCACTGCTAATCACTGCTGTATCTGATCCACTCACTGTACCACCAGCTTAACACTCACTAACACCTCATACACCACCACCATGCTAATCACTGCTGTATCTGATCCACTCACTGTACCAGCTCAACACACACTAACACCTCATACACCACCACCATGCTAATCACTGCTAATCACTGCTGTATCTGATCCACTCACTGTACCATCAGCACAACACTCACTAACACCTCATACACCACCACCATGCTAATCAGTGCTAATCACTGCTGTATCTGATCCACTCACTGTACCACCAGCTCAACACACACTAACACCTCATACACCACCACCATGCTAATCACTGCTAATCACTGCAGTATCTGATCCACTTACTGTACCATCAGCTCAACACATACCAACACCTCGTACACCACCACCATGCTAATCACTGCTGTATCAGATCCACTCACTGTACCATCAGCTCAACACACACTAACACCTCATACACCACCACCATGCTAATCAGTGCTAATCACTGCTGTATCTGATCCACTCACTGTACCACCAGCACAACTCACACTAACACCTCATACACCACCACCATGCTAATCAGTGCTAATCACTGCTGTATCTGATCCACTCACTGTACCATCCAGTTAACACACACTAACACCTCATACACCACCACCATGCTAATCAGTGCTAATCACTGCTGTATCTGATCCACTCACTGTACCATCAGCTCAACACATACCAACACCTCGTACACCACCACCATGCTAATCACTGCTAATCACTGCTGTATCTGATCCACTCACTGTACCACCAGCTTAACACACACTAACACCTCATACACCACCACCATGCTAATCAGTGCTAATCACTGCTGTATCTGATCCACTCACTGTACCATCAGCTCAACACTCACTAACACCTCATACACCACCACCATGCTAATCAGTGCTAATCACTGCTGTATCTGATCCACTCACTGTACCACCAGCACAACTCACACTAACACCTCATACACCACCACCATGCTAATCAGTGCTAATCACTGCTGTATCTGATCCACTCACTGTACCATCAGCTTAACACACACTAACACCTCATACACCACCACCATGCTACTCAGTGCTAATCACTGCAGTGCTGAGAATAACTACCCACCACACAAATAATAATAGCTGATCTGTGGTGATTTTGTCTACTGTGGGATCCTGAGTATTGAAGAACAGGGTGAAATGAGGATTATATAGATGGACAGTGGGTGTAGAAATGAAGATGAATGATTCTTAAACATTGTTCTTCCAGTACCTGCACTGATCACACAGCCTCACAGCAAGATGGAACCGACAACAAATTTTACTGTGGGGAGCAATAAAGTGTTTGTCTTGAAATGCTGTGTTCTTTATTTTCCACCATGCATAAATAACCACCCTCTAAATAACTCAATTTTAGTTTCATCAGTCCACAGAACCTTATTCCAAAATAAAGCTGGTTTGTCTAAATGCGCATACCTCAAATGACTCTGTTTGTGGCGTGTGCTCAGAAAAGGCTTCTTCTGCATTTCTCTCCAATACAGCCTCTCCTTGTGTAAAGTGCGCTGAATAGTGAATAGCTGAACGATGCACAGTGACTCCATCTGCAGCAAGATGATGTTGTAGATCTTTGGAACTCTGGAGGTCTGTGGGTCTGTTGGTTGACTATGACTGTTCTCTCCATTCTTCTCCTCTGATTATCTGTGATTTTTCTTGTTCTGCCACTTCAGGTCTTACAGTTTTTCTCAATTGGTTTGGCTCATTTCTTGAAACTGAGATGACATTCCTATAACTAAAAGGTAAATTGGCCAAACAGACTTACAGTTCTTCACAACACTTCAGATAACCAGCAAAATGTCATATGTCTCCCAAAATGTTCATTCTTGCTTCAAAATGAAGTCTTTCTCCCATATCAATAGTCAGTACCATAAAAATGGCATAGATCCTTCTCAATTGCTTTGGCACATTTTCATTAATTTTGTCCATCTGTCAAAATAAACTGGACGGTGCAGCAAAACTACATGGATCCTCATCACTGCTCATATCGCTCCAAAAACAGTTTACCCACGTGTCAAAACTGATTTCCTTTCTCACACAAATCATCAGTGCCCCCAAAATGCATTGTCCCTTTGGCATTGTGTAAGTACTGCAAGTCAAAATGCTTAGATGTTTTGTCTTTATGGCAGAGGTCTAGCTAAATAAATACAATGTTCACACCACACACACTGCACTCATTCTGCTGAGGAAATTGTAACTATTTTTATTTACAAGTACATTTTTACACATTACTGTAGGTAGAAAGAAAAGAAAATACTAAGGAAAATGTATCAAATATACTATGTATACAAATTACAAAAACCTGCAAAAACAAAACAAAATACATTACAGTAGGTAAAAAATAGTCAAGCATCACAAATGCAATACAGTAACATTCTGACTACTCTGTGTCACTCCCCTCTCTCCATCACCTTCCTGGCCATCCATCCGCTGCAGTCTGTTTGGCCATAAATTCTCATCAACATTGCATCTGATATGTTCTTTAGCAATGCACTGTGGGAAGAATGCCTGAGCCATCCTCTACACTGATCGCCACAGGACTATATAATCATTATATCATCACAGGACTAGCATCAAAGAACTAGCACCAGGCCAAGATGTATACAGTGGATAGAAAAAGTCTACACACCCCTGTTCAAATGGTAGGTTTTTGTGATGTAAAAAAAATTACAATAAGACAAATAATTTCTACCTATAATGTGACCTATAACCTGTACAATGCAATTGAAAAACAAACAGAAATCTTTCAGGGAGGTGAAGTAAAAATAAACAACTGAGATATTGAGGTTGCATAAGTGTGCACACCCTTTTATAACTAGGGGTGTTGCTGTGTTCAAATTTAACCAATAACCTTCGAACTCACTTTAAATTGGAGTCAGCACACACCTGTCAACAATTAAAGTGCCTCTGATCAACTCCAAATAAAGTTTAACTGTTCTAGTAGGCTTGTCCTGATATTTTTGTAGCCACATCTTTCAGCACAAGCCATGGTCCACAAAGAGATGCCAGAGCATCAGAGGTATCTCATTATTCATAGATATCAGTCAAGTGAAGGCTACAAAAGTCATTAAATATACCATGGAACACTTTGAAGACTGTCATCATCAAGTGGAGAAAACATGGCACAACAAGACATTACCAAGAACAAGACATTTGACAAAAATTTATGATAAGACAAGAAGAAAATTGGTCAAGGAGGCTGCCAAGAGGCCGACAGCAGCACTGAAGGAGCTGCAAGAATTTCTGGCAAGTACTGGCTGTGTAGTACATGTGACAACAATCTGCCGACTTCTTCATATGTCTGTGCAAAACAAACATCCAGAAAACATCTAAGCTCTACTTAATTTTCCAAAAATTCATCTGATATCTACCAAACGCATGTGGGAAAATGTGTTATGGTTTAATGAAACCAAGGTTAAACGTTTTGGACATAATTCCAAAAGGTATATTAGGCGCAAAAGCAACACTGCTCGTCACCAAAAGAACAGCATACCTACAGTGAAGCATGGTGGTGGCAGCATCATACTTTGGGGCTGTTTTTCTTCAGCTGGAACTGGGGCTTTATTCAGGGTGGACGGAATTTTGAACAGTTCCAAATACCAGTCTGTATTGGCAAAAACCTTCGGCCTCTGGTAGAAAACTGAAGATGAAAAGGAACTTCATCTTTCAGCACAACAATGACACAAAGGACACATCTAAATCAACAAAAGAATGGCTTCAGCGGTATAAGATTAAGGCTTTGGAATGGCCCAGCCTGAATCCAGACCTGAATCCCATTGAACATCTGTGGGGTAATCTGAAGAGGGCTGGGCACAGAAGATGCCCTCACATTTTGTCAGATTTTGAGCAGTTATGCAAAGAAGAGTGGGCAAATTTTGCCACATCAAGATGTGTCACGCTGATCATGTGTCACTGTGTCACGGTTCCTACCCAAAAAGACTGAGTGCTGTAATAAATGCAAAAGATGTTGCAACAAAGTATTAGTTATATGTATTTAACCAGGTGATTTTAAGTTTTTTGTTTTATATTTTTTCGCTGTAAAGATTTATGTTTGTTTTTCAATTGCATTGTACAGGTTATAGGTCACATTAAATGTGAAAAAAGTTATGAAATTATTTGTCTTGCTTTAATTTTTTTACAACACAAAAACCTGGCATTTGAACAGGGGTGTGTAGACTTTTTATATCCACTGTATATAGAGCAATGCCAGCATTCAAAATAATAGACAACAAACTGATGGATTGGTCACCAGTAATGTGGGACACTCATTTTCGTCAAAACCTGCTTTCACCTGTTACCTACTCACCTGATTGTAATGAATTTATGAAATGTTCCAAAATATGTGTTCTGTATTGTATTACAATTTCTTTATTCATTTTGAGAATTGAGCAGACTATTCTGCAGATGATGACTTATATGATGAAATTGTGCTGACATGTTTTGAAGAGAACAACCATTACACTGAGAACTAACCAATTAAGATAGATCAACAAGATGCATTCTTTTGGAAAATGTACTAAATGTAGGATGATTGTGTTAAGTGTAGGCTACTTGTACAAAACCATTTGCAAAGATGTACTAAGTGCTTGAGACATGTACAAAGCATTTGAAATGTGATGAAAGCAATGAGAAATGCCATTCTGTTATGAGAAACTGCAAGTTAGTTTGGGAATTTGTCCATGTTATTTTGAGAATGTCATCTCAGTTTCAAGAAATGAGCCAAACCAATGGAGAAAAACTGTAACTAGAACTGTGTCTGTGGTTCTTCTATTTCCTCACTTTGTTCCTCACAGTGGAAACTGACAGCTGAAATCTCTGAGTTTGGAGCTTTTTGTATCCTTTCTCTAAATCATGATGTTGAACAATCTCTGTTTTCAGGTGATTTAAAAGTTGTGTTTTGAGGTTGCCATGTTGTCACTCTTCAGAGAAGATGCAAAAAGGAGAAAAACTTGCATTTGGCCACTTTAACACTTTCTTATAGTTACATTCACCTGTGTATGTAAATCCCATGCATGTATGATCCAAGATGGCGGCGCGTGCACACGCTGCGGCTTCTCTCCCCCCCGAGGAAACAGCGTTTTCGTGTTTTTTGTCTCGTAAGTCGCAGTGTTTTTGTACGTCTTTGTCGTGCGTTCACGTCCTGAAATGCACCTACAGCCGTGAGTTTCTGCTTGGAGTCGGCAGAAACTAACTTTTGGAGTTAAACCGCGGACTCCGAGAAGAACTGCGAGTCTGCGGCGTGCTCCGGACACCCGCACCCCCACTGCTGCAGCTCGCCCACAATGGAAGCGCCACAGGCGGCAGGCGAGAAGGCAGAAACGGGGTAAGCGCTCAACAACAGCGTCCCGGTCCACGCCGTTCAGCTGGAGCGGCTAACATGCTATCGGGCGGACCGCGCGCTAGCTGACGGAGGTAAGAGCCGCGGCGGCGGGCTCTGTGTTTACATCAGCGATGCTTGGTGTCGGAACGTAGTTGTGGTCTGTAAACACTGCTCACCGGTAGTGGAACTGATGATTATCAAATGCCGTCCGTTCTATCTACCGAGAGATTTCTCTGCCGTGCTGATCGCTGCTGTTTACATCCCTCCGACCTCCAACAACAGCGTGAGGAGTGAAGCACTGAATGAACTGTACCAGTACATCAGTGAACAGCAGACAGCGCACCCAGATGCTTTTCTCATTCTGGCTGGATATTTCAACCATGCAGACCCAAAGCGTGTGTTTTCTGGACTTTTTAAACACATAGACTTTCCAACCAGGGGAAACAACATATTGGACCAGGTCTTTACTACACACAGAGGAGCCTACCAAGCCTCCCCCCTCCCCCACCTGGGAGCCTCTGATCCCCTCACCATTATGCTAATGCCAGCTTACAGACCACTGGTTAAAGTCACCAAACCAGTTCTTAAGCAGGTACGAGTATGGCCAGAGGGTTCCTCAGAGGCACTTCAGGACTGTTTCAGCACAACAGACTGGAATATGTTCAGAGAGGCTGCCACCCACAACAACTCCACAGACATTCAGGAGTACACAGAAACTGTCTCTCAAGTGCACTGATGATGTAACCGACCTCAAGACCGTCACTGTTCGAGCGAATCAGAAACCATGGCTGACAGGAGAGGTCCACAAGCTCCTGAAGGCTAGAAATGCAGCCTTCAGAACAGGTGACCAGGCAGGCCTGAGGTCAGCCAGGGCCAACCTGTCCCGCGGGATCAGGAAAGCTAAGAGGCTGTACTCAAAGAAGATTTCCCAACACTTCAGTGACAGCAGAGACACACAGAACCTGTGGCAGGGTATCCAGTCTATCACAGGCTATAAACCACATCCACAGACCTGCGACAGCGACACATCTCTGCTGAACGACCTGAATGGGTTCTTCGCAAGGTTCGAGACACTCAACAACACACCCGCCCAGAAATCCATCCTTCCTCCTGGTGACCAGGTGCTGACGCTGTCCCCAGACAGTGTGAGGAGAGCATTCAGCAGGATCAATGCTCGGAAAGCTCCTGGGCCTGACAACATTCCTGGCCGTGTGCTGAGAGACTGTGCCTGGGAACTCGCAGAGGTTTATACTGACATTTATAACACCTCTCTGAGTCAGGCGGTGGTTCCCACATGCTTCAAAGCCACCACTATCATCCCTGTCCCAAAGAAGGCATCGCCATCCTGTTTCAATGACTATCGTCCAGTTGCACTCACCCCCATCCTCATGAAGTGCTTCGAACGACTAGTCATGCATCACATCAAGTCTTTGCTCCCCCCCTCCCTGGACCCCTACCAGTTTGCTTATCGTTCAAATCGCTCGACCGATGATGCCATCTCCACTGTTCTCCACTCAGCCCTCACACACCTAGACAAGAAGAACACCTACGTCAGAATGCTGTTTGTTGACTTCAGCTCAACATTCAACACAATCGTCCCCCAACAGCTCATACACAAACTGGACAGTCTAGGGCTGAGCACTTCACTGTGCAACTGGCTGTTAGACTTCCTGACTGGAAGACCACAGGCAGTGCGGGTTGGCAGCAGCACATCCAGCATCACCACACTGAACACAGGGGCTCCCCAAGGATGTGTGCTGAGCCCCCTTCTGTTCACTCTGCTGACCCACGATTGCACACCAGCACACACCTCCAACCTCTTCGTCAAGTTTGCGGATGACACGACGGTGGTGGGTCTCATCAGCAACAACGATGAGTCACACTACAGGATCGAGGTGAGCCGCCTGGCCTCCTGGTGCAAACACAACAATCTCTCTCTGAACACAGAGAAGACCAAGGAGATTGTTGTGGACTTCAGGAGAACTCACACACTGCACAGCCCTCTGTTTATCAACGGAACTGCTGTGGAGAGGGTGAGCAGCACCAAGTTCCTGGGTGTGCACGTCACAGAGGACCTCTCCTGGAGCACCAACTCAGCGTCACTGGCCAGGAAGGCAAATCAGCGTCTCTACTTTCTCCGCAAGCTGAGAAGAGCTGGAGCCCCCACCCCCATCATGACCATCTTCTACAGAGGGGCCATCGAGAGCATACTGACCAGCTGTTTCACCGTGTGGTACGGGGCCTGCACAGCATCCTGCCGCAGGACCCTCCAGCGCATCATGAGAGCAGCTGAGAAGATTGTTGGCACCTCTCTCCCCTCCCTTCAGGACTTGTACAGCTCCCGCCTCACACGGAAAGCCCTCCGTCTGGCAGGAGATCCCTCTCACCCACTACACAGCTTCTTCAGCCTGCTGCCATCAGGGAGGAGACTGCGGAGTCTCGGGGCGAGGACCAGCAGACTGCGAGACAGCCCCATCCATCAGGCTGTGAGGATGCTGAACTCTCTTCCTGCTCTACACCCCATCCCAATCCTGCCCCCAGCACACACTCACTCAGCATCCTGACCCCCCCACTAATAAAGTACTGAGACTCTGCACTACAATGCACAAAGTACTGGTCCCTTCCAAACGGACTTGCACTACACAACACCTGCACTACTGATATACTTGCACTGTCAATACGCACTTTAATTCCACTTAATTAAACTGTGAACTTTAAGGACTTACGCACCCATTCACTTTACCAGCCTTAAGCTATATACCATATACCGTATTTGCACTACTGTTATTTACTATTTTTACTGTCATTCCATCTCATTCACCATCAATATTGCACTATTGTCTTACGTATGTTTATTGTGTCTTGCTGTATTGAACATATAGTGTCTCCCACTCTTTTATATTATAATTATATATCTATTTTACTTATTTACTTATATTTATATATCTATTCCTCCCCCACACCACTGCACCTTGTTTTTGTCTCATGTATGTCTATTTGTGTCCCTGCTGTATTGTACACATAGTGTCTCCCATTCTCCTTTATTATATCTATTATCTGTACTTGCTGTAAAATTGGGAAGGAGAGTAACGTAATTTCAATTCTCTGTATGTCCTGTACATATGCAGTATTGACAATAAAACTGGGAATAAAAATACTTGACTTGACTTGACTAAATTCTAAAAACTTAATTTTACTTCTTAAATATCACTGTGTTCATCTTCTATATGATATATTTAACTAAAATTGCTGATCTGAACAACCAACTGTAATGACTTACCTCAGGGATGCCCAAAATGTTTAATACCACAGTAACTATATAACTGTATCTGTATATAACTGATGAAAGGAGCCAGAATTCACAGAATTGAGCATCTGAATGATTTGTAATATATCTTTCAAAAAAAAAGGCCTATGAGCTATATGCCTGCACCGGAGCCATTACCAGCTTTTCACTCTCATTCCTCCCTCACAGACTGTCTCTCACATTGGTCCTCTCCAATGCTCCTCTCAGCTCTCAGACTCTTTTATTCTCCTTCATTTTACTCTCACCTTCCTTCCTCCTCCTCTCCCTCGTTCTCCGTGCTCCTGGACCTCAGATCCAGCGCTGAGCCAATGGATGCAGTGAGTGATGTCTGAATGAGAATTTGAGTCAGCAGGGAGTGGCAAAAGTGTTCAGCCAGAAATCCCAGCTTTCACACCAGTAATGATGACTTCATCTTCTATTTTCTACCATTTCTCTCTCTCTCCGTTCTGCATCTCCCAGGCTGGGATTACTGCGTGTAGCTAAGCGCTTTAGTGGCTGTACTCGCTATAGACCTAAACAGAGAAGCTGGCCCTGACAAAGGCTTACAACAACTCTCCACTTGCTGCATCTGAATCATGCAGTCTAATAGAAAACAGCAGTGCATAGACCTGAATCTCACTACCAATAGAAATCTCAAAGTTAATGATGATGATACTAATAAAGTTCTATTCTAATCTAAAACCCTTAGTTTAGATCTTCTATCTAGTCTGAAGTGCAGTCTTTAGTACAGTATTTAGCATAGTCTTTAGTACTGTCTTTAGTGTAGTCTTTAGCGTAGTCTTTAGTACAGACTTTAGCATAGTCTTTAGATCACTCTTTAGCATAGTCTTTAGTGAAATCTTTAGTTCAGTCTACAGCACAGTATTTAGTGTAGTTTTTAGCGCAGTCTGTAGTGCAGTTGTTAGTGTAGTCTTTAGTGCATTCTTTAGCACAGTCTTTAGTGTAGTCTTTAGTACAGTCTCTAGTATAGTCTTTAGTGTAGTCTTTAGTGTAGTCTTTAGTGTAGTCTTTAGTGTAGTCTCTAGTATAGTCTTTAGGGCAGTCTAGAGCAGTGTTTAGTGTAGTCTTTGTACAGTCTGTTATCAGTTTTGTACGGTCTGTGTACAATCTGTGTTCAGTTTGTTCAGTCTGTTTACAGTCTGTGTTTAGTCTGTGTACAGTCTGTGATCAGTTTGTGTAGAATCTGTTCAGTCTGTGATCAATTTGTGTAGAATCTGTTCAGTCTGTGTTTAGTCTGTTCAGTCAGTGTACAGTCCATGTTCAGTGTGTGTAGTCTGTAATCAGTCTTTGTACAGTCTGTGATCAGTCTTTTTACAGTCTGTAATCAGTCTTTGTACAGTCTGTGATCAGTCTTTTTACAGTCTGTAATCAGTCTTTGTACAGTCTGTGATCAGTCTGTGATCAGTCTTAGTACAGTCTGATCCGTCTTTGTACAGTCTGTAATCAGTCTTTGTACAATCTGTGATCAGTCTTTGTACAGTCTGTGATCAGTCTTTGTACAGTCTGTAATCAGTCTTTGTACAGTCTGTATTCAGTCTTTGTACAATCTGTGATCAGTCTTTGTACAGTCTGTGATCAGTCTTTTTACAGTCTGTAATCAGTCTTTGTACAGTCTGTGATCAGTCTTTTTACAGTCTGTAATCAGTCTTTGTACAGTCTGTGATCAGTCTGTGATCAGTCTTAGTACAGTCTGATCCGTCTTTGTACAGTCTGTATTCAGTCTTTGTACAATCTGTGATCAGTCTTTGTACAGTCTGTGATCAGTCTTTGTACAGTCTGTAATCAGTCTTTGTACAGTCTGTATTCAGTCTTTGTACAATCTGTGATCAGTCTTTGTACAGTCTGTGATCAGTCTTTGTACAGTCTGATCCATCTCTGTACAGTCTGTGATCAGTTTTTGTACAGTCTGTGATCAGTTTTTGTACAGTCTGTGTTCAGTCTTTGTACAGTCTGATCCATCTCTGTACAGTCTGTGATCAGTTTTTGTACAGTCTGTGATCAGTTTTTGTACAGTCTGTGTTCAGTCTTTGTACAGTCTGATCCATCTCTGTACAGTCTGTGATCAGTTTTTGTACAGTCTGTGATCAGTTTTTGTACAGTCTGTGTTCAGTCTTTGTACAGTCTGATCCATCTCTGTACAGTCTGTGATCAGTCTTAGTAGTTTCAGTTGGTCTCAGCAGTAAACAGACTAAAGAGAACTGAGTTCTGGTTCTGTAATTTGATGGAAATGTAAATGGATTAGAAATTAAATACATAAACTTCATGTTTACTTTTATTATACTGGGGGAAAATAAACTCTGCTTGTAGTTCTTTAGGCTGTAATATAAACTGAATAAAGGCGGTCTGAGATGTTTGTTCTGGGAGAAAGGGGTGGGTCTAGTGATGAGTTGCCGAGACTGACTCCTCCTCTGGTCTCTACTGAGCAGACTCTGGTTGCAAATTTGACATAGATGACAGTTTGTGGCTTCATTTCTACAGAAAATAGGGGAATGCAATGCTTTTCTACAGTCATTGGTTGTGACATCCAAACATTATAAAGGCCAACAGAATGAAAATGGCTTTCTGTCATAAATAAATGCATGACTACTCTCTCTCTCTCTCTCTCTCTCTCCCTCTTCTCTTGCTTTTTCCTAAACTCACACTCCATATTTCTTTCTCTCCTTTATCTGTCTCTTGCATTTTCTTTCTCTGTTTTCTGTCCTAATTTCGCTCTTTTCATGTTTCTCTCGTTCTTCTCTCCCCACAACCCTTAAAAAGCTCTTGTTTCAGCGCACAGAGAATACGCCTTTGGCTTTAAGCTCTCTCTCTCTTTCTCTCTGTCTCTCTCATATTAATACTCTGTTTTCTCTTTGTTCTTCTCATTTTGGTTTAGTCCTGTTTTTTCTCTGACCTTGTTCCAGAGCTCCTATACATTATATATTCCTCCATGCTCAGTGTCTCCTCGTCTTCTCCACTCTCCAACCTTTTCATCACTTATTCACTCGGCTGCTGCATGTCTATTCACACTATATATTACTCTGGAGTAAAGCGCAGTGAGAAGAGAGAGTGAAAGGAAAACAGTAAATTACAGTACGTCACCAATAACGATAAAGATATTAGCTTTTTAATAGGTATTGTAAATGCATGGAAGATCATTTATCACAATTAAACTGCTGTAATAAAACTTAGCAACATTTATATTTGGCTGTTTGACTTTATAATTTTTTTACCTGAAGTTTATTCATTCTAGCGCTACACAATATATCGCTTCAGCATTGTCTTAGTAATGTGGACAACTGTTATTCAAAAGGAGAATTCACACTTTTTTTCCATGACATTCTATGACAAAGGTAACTTATCTGCCCAAATTTAATTATTTAACTCCAATATCAGATGCACAGAATGCTTTATTAATATCATGACATGCTGTGGTGTTGATTTCTGTATATTTGATGCAATTTTTAATTTTGCACTATATATTGCAGAAAACACTGCAGTTTTATTTTTTAATTTTGTGCCCCCTTTACAACTTTTTTGACAGTTACTTTTAGAAGTAACTTGTAAAAGATTTCACAAAGGTTTCACACGCCCTCAAAAAAAAAAAAAAAAAATATATATATATATATATATATATATATATATATATATATACACATGGCTGGGTGTACCTATGTATTATTTAGACTGGTAAACTTGATTTTTTGCACTAAATGGGATTATAAGGTGCACTATCAACAAACATATATTTTCTGGTCTATTTTCATACATAAGGTGCACTGGATTATAAGGTGCATTATGTGACACTAGTAAGGAACAGGGGTGTTGCCATGTTTTCCTTAAATTCAGCAGGTCTCTCAGCTGGATTACTTAGCTTAAAGCTAAGCTAAATTGAGTAAACAAAAAAACATTTTCTTTAAAGTCAAACGTCAAAAAAGTGCTGGATGTTAATCTACACAGATTTCTCTCCTGAACACTGTTTATTTGGTGAAGTGTAAAGAGTAAAGTGCTTCTGTTTATTTACAATAAGGTTATTTTTGGTTTGCCAAAAAAAAATGAGTGGGTTGGGTAATTGGCCGTGTAAATTGGGGAGAAAAATGGGAAAAATTATAAATAAAATTATAAAAAAAAAAAAAAAAAAATTAATAGCTTGTCTTGAGGATACATATACTATGCTGTGGCCAGTCAGCTCTCCAGATGATCGCTGCTTGTAAATGTGTGGGATGCTATTGAACACACTGGAAAAATAACTTTTTTCTTTTATTCAAATTTTATAAATATGATAGTGTGTTTTATACTATGACAGTTTTTTTCTAAAATTTGATTATAGTTTTTCCAGTTGCTAACAAACTAAAATAAAATGTGTAGCACCGTGATTTAAACTGACACACACGGATATAAGCTCTTTTCAAGTCTCCAACACTGTAAATACATTTTTTGCATTACACACAACCATCTTCCTCATGTTTTCATAATAAAACACTGCATTTACAAAATCACACAACATCAGCTAATCGGTCAATATACAGTGGTGTGAAAAAGTGTTATGCCCCTACAGGTGTCATAGTGTACCAGAATTCAGACAAACACAGACATATATTTTAGACATATAGACATATATACGGTATTTAATAGACAGAGGGGCAGCACAGAGAGTGGTCAAACAAAGCAGGGTCAATACTGATAAACTGGGGCAAACAGGGCAAAACAAACCGTAGTGAAGTGAACAGTCCAGAGCAATAAAAGAGGGCAGGCAAAAATCAGAGTCGGGGTACACGGAAAAATAGTAATACACAGAAAAACAAACCAGAGATCAAAGGAACGCGTTGTAAAGTAGGACGAACCAAACAATACTCAACAAGGAAGCAGAGTTCTAAACCGGCTTTTATACCTGGCCAAACAGGTGTTAGTAATTAGGCGAATTACTTCCTGGAAGTGTCACATGACCGCCAGAGTCTCTGAGTGGTGTGTTCTGGGTATTGTAGTCTTGTTGTGCTGAATCGCAGATAGAGCTGAGTTGACAGCGCCAGGCTTGACAGTAGGATTTCTTATTTCTTCCATGTTAAATGTTTCAGATTATCAAACAATTTAAAATATTAGTCAAAGACAACACAAGTAAACACTAATTACAGTTTCTAAATGAAGGTTTTTTTAATATTAAGGGAGAACAACCCTACATGGCCCTGTGTGAAAAAGTGTTTGCCCCACACTTAACTGTGGTTTATCTAGCCACACCCAGGCCTGATTACTGCCACACCTGTTCTCAATCCACAAATCACCTAAACAGAACCTGCCTGAGAAAGAGAAGTACACCAAGATATACTCAAAAGCTACACATCAAACCAATATCTGAAAAAATAGAGATGAAACAGAGGAAGAGAGAGAGAGAGAGGGAAAGAGAGAAGAGGACCCTAGTGAGGACAGGGAGAAGCAGATTGTATGCGAGTGTGCAAAAACACACGCGTGTCTCAGCGAGTCAGTGTGACTGAACTAAAGCAGAGGTGGTTATGTAACAACACACACACACACACACAAACTAACACACACACTCACAAATTCTGTGGATGTGAGTTTGTGTGAGTGTGTGTATATATTTTATATGTGTGTGTATATGTATATGTATGTGTGTGTGCCTGTGTGTGTATATGTGTATGTGTATGCATATATGTGTGTGTGTGTGTGTGTGTGTGTGTGTGTGTGTGTGTGTGTGTGTGTGTGTGTGTGTGTGTGTGTGTATTTGTGTGTGTGCTGAATTCTGGATAATGTTGTAATATAAACGTTTAATTGTAAGAGATTTTTGTGAATACGAGGACCTATTGAGATGTTGCGTACCTACTATTTTATTATATTTAAGTATTTTAATGCAGGATGTAAAAATCTGCCTTTTAGGTTAGTGATTATTAATCAAAGATATCCAGCCCAGCTAAGGCTAATACAAGAGGGTATACAGGAATGTAAGTGTCAAAATTAAGTATTACTGTTTGTATTAAATAAACTACGATTTGACGAATTTACGACCCATTTATTACCTGACTTTATTAAAGCAGAGCCAGGAGTTCCCTTTAAAATACAAGCATACATATACAAATATACAAAACATATATTTGTGGGTCTAAATAGCATCTTTTACCTTCATGCCTGCTTTGAATTCACAGTAATTGCTGAGTATTTCTGTCCATTTTAGTTGACGAGTCACTAACTGATGCATCCTCGGTTTTGGCTGTGGAGCTAGAAAATATCCAGGAACTGAGTACTTGAGTGCTAGAAAGGTAAGTTGGCCAGTGCAAGATAACATCAGGTGAGAACACAAAATGAGAAACAACACTATGAGCCCTACCTTGCAAGGCACATTGCGATGCTCATTGCTATCTTACACACCGGCAACAGTCTACTTTCACACCTTCTGTCTGCATTGATTAAATAGCAATGGTGCTTGTGACTATATTTACACGATGATGGTCTTGAATGTGTGTTCAGGTAAATTTCAGGAAGATTGCTATCTTGGCAACGGAAAGCACAGGTGCTTCACTGATTGATTTGAACCCTGACAACAGTCACCCATCAGACATCCATTACTATCTTAGCTACTGTAAGAATTACAGCACTTACCTCACTTCACTTAATGGCATGGTTATCATAAGGAAATTAAAAACCAGGGTGTCTGTCCCCAAATGTGTGGAGGAAACTCTCCCCAAATGTGTGGAGGAGAAACAATTTGGCATAATTAACATACAATAAGGCAAACCAGGAAGGGCTTCAAAGGTTCTCTCTGCGAAGAAGTGTATTCAAAAACCATCACACGCACAGGAATCTGGTCTAGACATGAAGGCGTCAGAATTCAATCAAGAGTCAGCTGCTCTCCTCTCAGTAATACATATTTGGTACCACGTCCTTAACAGGAGGAGCTTAGATAGAAAGGGGTATTTTTCAAATGTATATATGTTGTGTTCTTTTAGCTGCTGGTTGTTCAGTCCAGCTCTGCTTATCCTGAGTTACATCCATGTATCTCCCAACTGTTTCTTGTAATAAAGACTGACCATTTTTCATCAAGTTCGAAGAGACGTCCTTTTTTTCTTACACTACACAGGTGCGCTGCAAGCTCAGCATGTGTACACCCCTGCCCGTTACACACACACAACTTTTACATCAACAAATAAATAGAATACTATATAAAATAACATTGCTGTTTCCTTAAATGAGCTGCTGGTGCTCCTTCACAGCCTGAGCGAGCAGGTCAGGTCTTTGCTGAGAAGTGTTGGACATGTCCAGGTAACTGCGCCGTTATAATAGCAATCTGCCAAAGTCAGAGCTCACCAGGTTCTTAAAGAGAATGGCGAGTGACACGCTGTTTGGTTTATTGCAAGGTACGCCCAAAACAAACCCATAATTAATTAAGAGAATAAATACTAGCCTGTTGCAGATTTCGAGCTGCACAAGGCGTCCTTTTTGCCTCCTTATGATACTAAAAACACACACTGACGTGCCCTAAATCAAACTGTGCCGTGCATGGTTGGCGGCTCGTCTATAGATCACTAAAAAAGGGCCCAAAGATTTCTAGCTGTTTGGCAAAAATGAAATAGCAGCTGAAATTCAACAATTTTCAATAATATTTAGCATTGTTAACCTTAAAATAAATTATACTGGATTACTTAACGCCTGCTGCATGACGGCAAAAGGCGGGTTTGTCGCTTACAGGGTCACGCAGGATAAGGGTTAAACAGATCGTGTAAAGGCCCCAGACTCCGCCCACTCTGCATATGAAGTCCTCCAGGGAGGGTCTCCAGCGGCCTGGAGCGGCGTGCGCTTAAACAGCGGGTCCACGCCAAGCAACGCAACGCAACGCAGCCTGCAGTCACAGTTCAGCAGGAGGCGCCGGCCGCAGGGCGCCGCTCTGAACTGGGCATGTGTTCTGGGGCTGTGGGTTTAATGGGCGGCGGAGATAAGGGGAAATGCTCCTAGCTCTGCATATGCCACTGCAGAAAAGAACAGCTTCGGTTCTTCGCTCTGAGCGGCGCCGCCCCCCTGAGACCACCCTGACCAACCGCGTCCAGTAATCGTGTTTGACAGCAGGGGTCGGAGGTTGCGTCTCTCTGGTGATGCCTTCAGGCAGTGCTTTATGTGCAGATTGGAGCGCAGCACTACATACACACACACTGATCAGCCATAACATTAAAACCACCTGTCTAAGACCTATATAAAATCTGGTCCATGGAGACAAAATCTCCACAAGACCTGAAGGTGTCCCGTGATATCTAGCAACCAGGATATTACAGCATATCCTGAAATGTGTGAGGTGGGTGGGCCCTCCTTGACCCTAGACACTAGTGCATTGATAGGTACTGACCTGCCTGATGTTTTCTGACCCAGAGCCTTATCAAAGTCTTATCTCAGACTCTTACACTTTAATATTCTCCTAGTTTGATTTTAACACTTACGGCACTTTCTGTGTGCAGTTTTTATTACAACGTTAAAATCACCTGCTCAAACTCATTCTGTATATCGTCGCAGCCCAATAAAAAAAACACTTATATCCAAAACAGCAACTTTACAGGAGAGAGTGAAAACCTTGTGAACTTTCAATGAAAGTCAATGTAAAAAAAGCCTTATTCAGGTCATTTTGAAGACTTTCTATTAGTCCGTTCATCATGAAATTTTGGCACAGTGTAAGGGACAGTTTGTCTGTTCAAATTACGTAGTAAACTAAAAATCAACAAAAATGGAGATAAGTGTTTTTCATGGGACAGCAACGATATACTGTTTTATTCCAGATATAACGGAACACACACCTACCAAAAAGTTCCACTTTTGTCTCGTCAATCCAAAAAATATTTACCCAAATATTTACTGGCAACATCAAGATATTTTTTTTTGGCAAATGTAAGATGGGCCGTTTTGTTCTTTTGGTCAGCAGTGTTCTTTGCTTTAGAACTATTCAATGGAGACCATTTTTAACCAGTCTCTTTCTTATTATTGAATCATTAACACTGACATTAACTGAGGCAAGTGAGATCTGCAGTTCTTTAAATGTTTTTCTGCGTTGTTTCGTGACCTCCTGGATGAGTTGGTCATGCCCTTTTGGAGTAATTTTGGCTGGTTGGCCACTCCTGAGAAGGTTCACCAATGTTCCAAGTTTTCTCCATTAGTGAATAATAGCTCCCACTGTGGTTTGCTAGAGTCACAAAGCCATAAAAATTACTTTTCGAGTCTGACGGATGATCAATGACTTTGTTTCCTCATCTGTTCTTGAATTTCTTCAGATCACAGCATGTGTTTCTTTTAGAATCTTTTATCTGCTTCATGTTGTCAGACAGGTTCTATGTCATTGATTTCTTCATTCTACAGGTCTGGCAATAATGAGACCTGGTTGTGGTTAGTAGTGAAATTTAACTCAGTTTTTCAAAAAGTGTGATAAATGATTGGTTTGGATTGGTTTGGATTGTTATTTTTCCCTCAATAAATAAAATCATCGTTTAGAAAAGTGCTTTTTATATTAACTCAGCTTTAGTTTGTCTGATTTTAAAGTGTGTTTGATAATATAATCTGAAAAATGTCAAATTTTTTGCAGTTTTCTGTTTTTTGACATAAAGTGAATCTGGATTAATAGAAGAATAGAAATGCATCAACATCAAAATTTATTTTACATTGACCAGAATCACTTCTAAAAACATTTTGCAGATAGACACATTTATATTTTATGTTTTAAGTTTGGAATAAAATAATTATAAAAAAATAATTCTGTACCCAACTGAAGCTGAGACAGTATAATAATATTGCTATGTAATACTAATAGAGTAGCAGTATGAAGTGGAGAGTGGGGGTTAAGCGGTAGGTGTGTGTGAGTGATAGCGCAGTGTAACGAGTAACGTGGGTGTAATGATTTCACTCGTTCGACAGTGAAACTGTTGTTTCCGAGCGTGTTTTGTTTTCTGTGGCTGTAAATGGACTGAACTCTGCACCTCTCCCCACACGGCTGCTGGAGGATAAAAATACATCCATTTCAGACAGCTATTACACTCCTGACTAATCGCAGCGCTCTCTCTCTCTCTCTCTCAGCGCGGGCCGCACGCTCCTTTGCTCTCATCCGTCAGAAAAACACTTATATCTTAGTCATTTAGCGAACGTTTGGTCTTTTCTCCGAGCGCAGCGTTAAAGAGCCCTTTGACCACACGGATACTGCCATTAATATAAAATTAAACTCACACTTTACAAACTGCTGCAGTCGGAGGAGCAGAAACAAAACCCACAAGGTCAATTTACGTCTACTCCCCTCGTCTCACGCTCAGTCTGGATTCTCAGACGCTCTTTGATCTGTACAGTCGTCTGATCTTTACTGTCTCAGAATCTAAATCGAAATCAGCTTCAAAGGCTAAAAATAAGCATAGACTGTATAGAAACTGAATTTATAACTATAGGATTACCGGCCTGTCAGAACATATAATCATGTGATCTAGTCATCCTTATAAAATGATACGACTCGCCACCTTCACCCCATATCTAATTCATCCACACAATATGTTTAACAGATTGTGACACCCTTTTACCCAACATTTCTACCAAAATCAAATGAATATCCAGCTATCCAAAAAACGTATGAGAAAATAGCAACATATTAAAAAGGTTCAAGGAAAGCTAGCCTGTAACGTTACAGAAATAATGTGCCTGGAACATTCTGAAGATGTGTTTGGCATAATAATGGTTTCCATCCAGTGTTATTAGAATGTTTCTAATATAACGTTCCCAGCTAGATGAACGTTTTGGAAATGTTAAAACTAACATTCCCAAGACTAAAACTAACTTTACCAGAATATTTAAAAACGTTAAATAAAAACGTTCTAAGAACATCCAGAAAACCTGACAGATGACTGTTTTAAATGTCAGTCCGGACACTGTAAGTCTGCCTGCTCTGGACTCCTCTGTGTATATATACCCCTCTGTTTGCTCTACTCATTGCTGAGTATTGAATCTAGTTTAGTAGCTCTTCTAAAACACATTTTATTTTGTACTTTTGCCTTTTTGATACTGACCCATTTTTGTTTTTGCCTTGCCCAGTTTATTGTTTGTTTAGTTAACAACCTATTTCTGTATATTTTAGTACTCTCCTGCCTCTTCCCTTTGTTGTTTTGGATTCCCAGGGTATGACCCTGGCTTGCTTCACTACTCTCTCTGGTATGTTGTTTATACTCGCTGCCCTATTATTATTATTATTGACCTTGCCTGTCCCTTCTTACTATTGTAAGCTTAACCCCTTTGTTAATAAACTTTATGCCGTGTGTCTGGACAGCGTGACACTAAGAATGTTAATTGTAACTGTCAGAAAACATTATACTAACCACAAATTGTTAGCTGGGCTAATAAAGGGCCACTAATTAGAGCAATTAATTACAGGAATTTTATGTAACAGTTTAATATGAGCTGACTTGTGTCTGTGCTCGGTCTTGACTCGATTAACCTCTTTTTACATCTTTGGATTTTTTTTTTATGTTTTACCTTACCTGCATACAAACTGGAATTTCTTTTTATGGTTCATATGAAATTGAAGTTCAGAGAGTTTTCCAGATTTTACCTTGACCTCTTCATTCCCATGAACTGCCTACTGCCCTATAAAAAGGCTAATTTGGGGCAGTGCACCTCTTGGCGAGAGATCACTGCTAGACATGCCTCTTCAACAACCTTCAATATTGTAGTGTTGACAGGGGGCACATGAGTGAACTGAGAGGCACAGTATGGACATTTTAACAAATTGCAGCCATCAGCCAACCATCAGAGAATTTGTTTGTATTTGTTTGTTGAGGAGGAGAAGGACTTTAATGGCAGGACATCCAACTGGCATTTTTCAGCAGGATAATTCTCACCCACACACAGCAAGGGTTTTTCAGGAACATCTTCACCAGATTGCAGCACTTGTTTGCCTCCAGATTTCTCACCAATCCTACATTTATAGGAGCAGCTTGTACAGTTTTCCCTAAACTTATAATTTCTCTCTAATATTTTAATCACTCTCATATATCATTATTACATTCACACAGATACAGATTTATTGCATTAAAGCAACTACTTTTTCATGTTTTTTTTCTGTGAAATAATGTATCTGTTTGTGATGTGCAACCTTTTGAAGATTTATGTTATTAACTTATTTTATTAACTAACAAATCTATACAGCAATTTTTGAACTTGTGACATGATATATGTTCTTCTAAGGTCAGATTCCTGCAACAGCTTGAGTGTGAAGCAGGAGATCACATGTTTTAAGACAGCATTATTATTCTACTGCAATCTTAAGCGAGGTGCTCTGAGGAGAGCGGCATCTGTAAGACAGTCACTCATCACTTTTCACAGAGTCGCTCCCGGCTGGATGTTCTGGGACCGGTGGGCTTGCTCTCGACCCAGTGATGACCCCTGGAACTCTGTTCTTTCTGAAAATAGCCCACATCCAGCACCAAACTAATCTCTGAATAGAAATATTACAGAATATCTCGTTCTTTATCCAAATTGGTCAACAAAAAAAGAAAGAAACTAAGATGTTCCCTTTTGTCTTGTCCTTATCTGGAGCCGCAAGGTCTGGACAGAGACAACAGGAGCGCAATATGAAGGTCAGTGATTGGCTGTCCTCCAAAACGCAGTTCTTCTCTAAACCCCCAACACACAAACATACACACACATCACCATCACCGCTGCCTGACCTTCTCTGTGTCTTCAACTTATCTCCATATCCCAGCAACATCAAAGCATTCCAAATGACACTCGCCATTCCATCAGTGCCTGGAGCCAAATACCTAATTGGTCAGATATGAGCAGTAATTAAAAATTGAAATGTATTTATACAGTTTTATGCTAAAGGGTTGTCATTGTGAAGTAATGAAGTTTCGCAACTTTCTGCATTTGTTTTTTTTTAAGTAAATTTAATTTTAGATACATTTAAGTAACTTCAACTTGGTTTCAATACTTAAATGTTACATAGAGTAAATAATTGAAATGAAGTTCAGTCAATCCTTTCTTTAAGTAAACTTTACTTCATTTATTTTTGCTGAATCAATCCTTTCTTTTAAGTAACCTTTACTTAATTTCTGCATACAATATTACATAATTTCATTACTCAATGTATATAATATTACTCAAGTAATTTATGATACATAAGTAATATAATACAGGAAATTGACAAATCCTGCACCTAACAGCTGGGGTTATGCATAGGGCTCAGCCAGGATCTACTACTCACTCAACTAACAACAATAGCAAAACCACCACAATCTGATACTGGCTCGACAAGAATCCAGAAGCACAGCCTAACACTATGTTCATGGTCCATTGCCTCAACTGCCAAGTAACAGACCTACCAAAAAATAACCTATGAACACATAGAATCCCTCCTTAATCTAAGCTCACTTCCTTTAACTATGGCAACAACACACTTACCTAAGCACAATCGCACACAATAAATCACATTATAAGTTGCGTGAGCAGAACACAGCAACCACTACCATCCGATACTGGCTCGACAAGAATCCAGAAGCATAGCGAACTATGTTCATGGTCCGTGCCTCAACTGCCAAGTACTCAGACGTCTACAAAAACTCATGAGACAAATTATTACAAGAGCAGGACCACACCAATCCCCTTCATCCAAACTTTAACACAAACTTCAGTGCAAGCTCTTCTCAGGGGTCATCAGGCAGGCACCTTCCTTCGTCAGTGTTTCGCTTAATTAGCAAATATGCACAAATATGCATATTTTGGTCATGCATATTTAAGCAAAAATGCATATCACATTTTTTTGCAAGATTTTGAGGATTTCATGGTATTTTTATTTTTATTATTATTATTTATTTATAGTTTTTTTTTTCATGACTGAGCTTTTATATAGGGTTGTGACTTACTGTACTGTTAAGAGTACATATACTATCAAACATTAAGGCTTTAAATTAAGGCTCTGATTACTATTGTGTTTACTTTGTCCCACACAATTACACAATATATGAAAGACTTTATAAGCAGAAAATCAGCTGAAGAATTTAAACAATAAATCTTAAAAAGAGATACACCACCAACTTTAACACAGCTTCCTTTACAGTTCCATAAACACTATAAATGAACCTATAATACTCAAATTAGTATTCACAATATATTTTTTTCAAAAGCTTTATTTATATCAATTTACAGTGTGTTTTTACTGAAGCCATCGATGACATTACAGTATTTAGGCAGCTGTTTTTCAGTTTATCATAATTCCCCTAGTTCACCAGAACAAATACATTCATTCCAGTGTGCATTAATATTATCCTTCACTCTACAGTATTCATATATTTTAAAGGGCTATAGTTACTCATATTAAAAGGAACAGCAGCAGAAGCTCCAGCAGTTCTGTTCTCATGTTTCTCCAGGCAGGGCAGCCTGAGACTGAGCTCAGCTGCCGTACTGTGCTTCTTCTACAATTCTAAAGAGTGCTCCGCAGCGCCTCTAGCGGTATGGCGGTAATAGAAAAACGCATACTGGTTCTTAATTCCCCACCGGTTCTTAATCGCCATCTAACACTTGTGGACACACATGAAAAAAATGCACAGCAAGAGTCTGTCCAAACACATCTTAGAACTACAGGCCTTCTGCAAGTGTAAATTCAGGAGTAACAGAATTACAGAATGACTGGAAATACAAGATTCCACTGTGATCAGGGATTTGAGACAAATAGTGTGAGCAAATAGTGTCTCTAAAAGGTCTGAAATTCCTGAATCAATTTAGAGTATTTAACATTTAAAGGCCTTTACAAAGCCTAGATTACGGAGTCAGACTCTCGTGTGCTAATCAGTCCCAGCGTCCACGCAGCGCAGCGGAGGGAATTAACAGCAGGAATGCTAATAGAGGTTGGAATGCGAACTGCTTCAGAGCAGCACAAACAAAAACAGTAATGAGATCAGCGGCTTTGCTTTGTCTTCAGCTGCTATTTTTATCTGCTGCAGAAGTGCTCCTGGCTGCTGTGTTTCAAACAACAATGTGTTGACCACCAGATTCAGTACTGTGGATGCGTCTGGATAAATGAGTTGTACAGTGCATTCTCGAGACAGTCGCACACTAGACGTGCCACACAGCGACGTGTAGCCCTCGGAGGTTCACCACCAAGGAGGGGAACAAACTGCCGCCAGCGCTGCAAAGCAATGTGCACCAGTGCTCAAGGTCTCCTTAGCATTATTCCTTTTATTATTACATTAAATTAAAACCACACCTACGTCACAATAATTGATCATATGGCATTTGACTTGTATGTATGTAAAATGTAAGAAATTCAATAATAATATAAAAAAAAAACTTCACGTGAAGTATACTGGTACTGTACAGCTTATTAACGAACGGCACGTCCAACTACCAAAAACGTGCATGTTGTGCCAGATAAAAAGAAGCTGATCCAATAATCCAGCGGGCTAAGCGCTGCCACTATAATCAGAAGATTGCTGATTCGAATCCCAGTCATGTAGCTTGCCATCAGCTGCCAGAGCCCTGAGAGATCCCAATTGGTTCTGCTCTCTGTGGGTGGGTAGATGGCGCTCTTTCCCCTCAGCACTCCTAGATGATGCAGATTAGCATAAGCCGATTAGTCGCTGCGCTTTCCTTCGAGCAGTAGCAGTTCGAAAAGTGGCGGTGGCTGACTTCACATGTGTCAGAGAACGCATGTGCTTGTCTTCACCCTCCTGGTGTTGGGGCATCACTAGTGATGGGGGAGTCCTAATAAATGGGTTGGGTAATTGGCGTCAAAAATTGGGCATACAATGGGATAAAAAATTGAAATAAAATGCTAAAAAAACGGTAATCAACAAATCAACTGAACTGGCACATAATATTCTCCACACAAACGGCTTCGTCTTTAATATAAACACATCGTGCGATATCGTGCTCCACATGGCGAAAACCTTAAAGTGAGTCGAAGCACAAGATGATTGTTTCTAATAAAGTGTACAGAAAGTGCACTGTCAGTCAGATGAACTTGTGCCACATAACTCAATTCCACTGATTAGCTTTCAGCAACAAATCCAGCATCACTAAATCTGGTTTTGTTCTGGTAGCGTTAAATCCCTGATGATCAGCATGAGCTTCCAGCACCAGTCCCATTAAAACTCAAAAGGCTAAAGCTGCTTACTGTCACCAAGCTAATAAAAACTCAACCACTGCAGCCAACAGCATCTCTTTCTCTCTCTCTCTCTTACTGTCTCTCTCTCTCTCCCTCTCTCTTTCACACTTAAATTTCAATTCAAATAGCTATTTATTGGCATAAATTGTAAATAACATCTGTTGCCAAAGCAAACAATTTAACAAATACAAAAATAAGAATCAGATTATGACAAAAATGAAAGATAATAAATAAATTACACTATTTGAAAAAAGAGCAATGCATTAATTTACATATAATTTATTTAATAATGTATATAGTGATATATGCAGGGTGGTTTAGTGATGTGCGAGGCTTTGGTTTCTCAGGGTGTAGCAGCTGTGTACATATTAAGTATTCTCTATTTAATGATCTGTAACATTCTAATTTATGAATGTAGGAGATTTAATGGAGCCAATGTTTAATATAATCTGATTGCTGTGTTTTGTGGATGATTTGGAGGTGTGTGTGAGGGTGTGTGTGAGGGTGTAGCAGGTGTTGGTGTGAAGGTGGTGGTGTTTTGAGAGGATCTGTGTGTGTGCAGGTATTGAGGTATGGGTCTGGGTGGAATTGGGACGGGTAAGAGTGGAATTTTAAAGCTCTGTTTAACACGGATACAAGAAGAGGAAACTGGCCCAGCTCTTCGTATCCCATGATGTGTCCTTAATAAATTATAGGTCCCTATACTTCACTACAATATAAAAGTATGGGTTTAATAACTGAATTAAATCATTTTTTAGACAGATTTGCATTGGTAGATTATGTCTATGTGTTTAGTGACCTTTTGATGGTGAAATATGTTCGTCTTGCTTTTCTACCAGAGTATCCGTAGACTTATGTTGTCCTTCTGATGTAAATTTATTTATTTATTTTTCTAAATAATTATTTTCATTTATATTTCACTGATCTGTGTGTGTTTTACTCTCGCTTCTGTATAAATGCACTGTGTCTTTCAGCAGCGCTGTTTAGTTGGTTAGCGTTAGGCTAACAGCTAAACATTTGCGGATGTTGTTGTTAGTAATGGTGAAGCCAGCTTGAAGTTCTTTAAATGAACTTTTGCTGTTTATTTATTATTATAGTTGATAATAAACTCTCTTTTTCTCACTTTTTCTCAAAGATGTTATGTTGTTTCCTCTATCATAATATCATGTGGATAAATCATAAATCAAGTTTTCCAATGTGAAAATACAATAAAAGTTTGCTTCAGTTTAGGAGCTTATGTTTTTGCTGCCATTTAAACGAGTCTCCACGACAACTCTCTCACACACACTCTCTCACACTCTCTCTGACTCTTCTCCAGTCTCTCTCTCTCTCGCTCTCTCTCTCTCTCTTACACACACTTGGATGTTGGGCAGAAAGGTCAGGGTGTGGATCAGAGTGGGCTGGTCCTTGCTTTGCTGATTGGCTTTGAGGTTCCTTCGTTCCTCCCTCAGGTTGTTGAGAGTCTGGTCTCTAAGGTGTATCTCCTCTCTAACTGGAGTGAGCTCTCCTCTCAGAGACTCTCTCTCTCTTGCTGAAGCTCCTGCATCTCTCTTCTGAGCTCTAGCAGGGAGTTCTCGAACAGTTTTAGCTGATGGGAAAGATCAATGGATGGTTATGGTGATTTTTTTCTCCCGTTTAACTGAAATCTGCTATGAGAGTTCTGGATTTTACATTCAGTGTTTTTAGGGAGAGGAGTGTTCCTGTAGTTGCATCAGCCATGGCTCACACTCTGTAGCTAGCTAGCTAGCCAGATTAGCACAAGAGCTAACTTGTAAAAAAGCTTTAATTTCTTTACCTCAGTGGTTCTTAATATGTTGATTGAATGAATATTTTCTTTTGAATTTGGTCTTTTGTTCTTTTTCTATTGAATTTCTCATCTATTCAGTAGCTGCAGCTGCTTGTCCGTTTAAGCTAAGTGTAGCTTTTGCTTGTTTTCTTCTGTTAATGGCCCAGCCATTTGTATCCCATAATAAATGATAGGTCCCTATACTTCCCTGCCATATACAAGTATGGGTTTAATAACTGAATTAAATATTTTGCATTGATTTGCATTGGTAGATTATGTCTACATGTTTGTATGTGCGTCTTGCTTTTTTCTACCAGTGCATCCGTACTCTTATTGTATCTGCCAGATGCAGTGATTAACAGACTGAGGTCATAGTATTCCATATTATGCTGTAAGTGTTTTCCTTCTGATATAAATTGATTTTTTCAAAATTATTATTTTTTATTAATATTTCACTGATCTGTGTGTTTTACTCTCGCTTCTGTGTATAATTCACTGTGTGTTAGCACCTCTGTTTAGACAGTTAGCTTTAGGCTAACAGCTAAACGGTTACAAATTTTATTGTAATTTGTCTCTCTCACACTGTCTCTATCTATTCTCCAGTCTCTCTCTCACTCTCTCTCTCTCTCTGTCTCTCTCTCTCTCCCTCTCTCTCTCACTCTCTCACACACTTGGATGTTGGGCAGAAAGGATCAGAGTGGGCAGGTCCTTGCTTTGCTGATTGGCTCTGAGGTTCCTTCGTTCCTCCCTCAGGTTGTTGAGAGTCTGGTCTCTAAGGTGTATCTCCTCTCTAACTGGAGTGAGCTCTCCTCTCAGAAACTCTCTCTCTCTCTTGCTGAAGCTCTTGTACCTCTCTTCTGAACTCTGGCAGGGAGTTCTCAAACAGCTTTAGCTGGTGTTTTAGGTGCTGGTAACGATCACTGGATGGCGGGTTATGGTGATTTTGTCTCCTGTTTGGCTGGAATCTGCTGTGAGAGTTTTTGAGTTTTCCTTCAGTATTTAATGTTTAAGGCTTTTCTATCCTATGAGGTTTTTTTATAGCTCTGTAGGGAAGCTAATTGTTAGGGGGAGGAGCGTTCCCGTAGTTGCATCAGCCATGGCTCAAACTCTGTAGCTAGCTAGCTAGATTAGCACTTGTTGCTTTTTCTCTGAATGTTGAAGTCTTTTGTTCTTTTTCGGGTTAAATTCTTCTCTGTTTAGTAGCTGCGGCTGCTTGTCTGTTAGCTGATTTAAGCTATTTAAGTGTAGCTTTTACTTGTTTTCGCCTGTTAATGGCCCAGCTCTTTGTATCCTGTGATGTGTGTCCCTGGTAAATTATAGGTCCCTATCTATCACTATTATATAAAAATATGGGGTTAATATTTTTAGACTAATTTGTATTGGTAGATTAAATGTATTTAGTGACCTTTTGATGGTGAAATGGTGATTAATAGGATGAGGTAATTGTGTTCCATATTATGCTGTAGTGTGGCCCTTCTGATGTAAATTGAAATTTTTATTTTTTTGTAATACAGCCTTTTTTCAGCTCTGCAGGGAAGCTAATTGTTAGGGGGAGGAGTGTTTCTGTAGTTGCATCAGCCGTGGCTCACACTCTGTAGCTAGCTAGTTAGATTAGCACAGAAGCTAACTTGTAAAAAAGCTGCGATTCCTTCAATTATACTGTTGAGTTTGAGGTGTTTACCTCAGTTGGTTCTTAATAATGTTGTTTGAATAAAGATTTTCTTTTTGTTTTCTAATTTTAAAGTCTTTTGTTCTTTTTCGGGTGAATTTCTCCTCTGAGGCTGCTTGTCTGTCAGCTGATTTAAGCTAAATGTAGCTTTTAGCTTCTACCGAGAGGTAAAGACAATTACCGGATAGTGAGGCAGTCCAATGGTCATACACAGGGCAGGCAGTATCAGAGGTGATCCAAACAGAAATGATAGACAGTCCAGGTAATACACGAAAATTCACAGAGTAGGCAAAGCAAAAATCAGAGTCGAGAGAACAAAAAGCAAGCTCATACACGAGAAAATAATCACAGAGAATAACGCTTTGTAAAGTGGGCGAACCAGGCAATACGCGGCGTGTGTGTGTGTGAGCAGACCCTAAATACTACAGGTAATCTGTATTCAGGACTTCCTGGCCGGGGCAGGTGAGGTGTCACGTGATCAGCAGCGTGTGTGATGTCAGTGTGTGGTGCATTCTGGATGTTGTAGTTGTTTGACTGAGAACCTCCGTTGGAGCTAAGTGTGGAAGGACAGGGAGCGCCTACAACACCAGACGTGACAATCACAAGTTTTCCATAAGTGTTCTTTGGTTTATCTTATTTTTAAAACCCTTTAATTAGGAAGTTGTAAAAGAGCTGAAGGGAAACATGTTCTCTCTCTCTCTGTCTCTCTCTTTCTTGCTCTTATCTTTTTCTCTGTCAGTCTTGGAGTTTTTTTTTTATTCTAAATCTGTCTCTCACCTGCTGTCTTTCACTGCTTCTTGTCTCCTCACTTTTTGCTGTTTAAAGAGGAAGTGTATACGGGGAAAGTGACTGACGAGCTTTGTTGGAATATTCATGTGGGACTGGCATGTCCTGCTAAGCGTCAGTGAGGAGAGTTAAAGTTGTCAGCGTGTTGTGTTTAGTGTTTTTATCAGCTGTCTTGTTAAAAAAATGAGACTTACTTCTTTCATGCTAATAGATTAATAAATAAATAAGCCTCTTTTTCTTTTTCACTCGCATTTTCTCTCTCTCTCTCACTCAGTCTCACTCTCTCCTTTCAGTTGCAGTGATTGTTTACTGTCTGTACTTTATGTTTTATTAAATACCCATTTACAGCAGTATGAAGAAGTTTGGTCTCCCCTGATAATTTTCATGATTTTCTTTTATAAATCATGGGTTGTTCGGATTAGCAATTTCAGTTATATATATTATATAGCACACAGACACAGTGAAGTAGTGCTGGGCGATATGGGAAAAATCATGTGTCATGATGTGGAATTTTTTATATCACGATAACATATATATATGTTTCAACTAAAAACAGATGAGGTAGATGCAGTAGCTAAATTTCTCAAAAGAACAATGCATCTCCATTGTTCAGCTCTCTGGGTTTAATAACGTAAAGCATGTCGCAAACCGGCGTGTCCGCGCATGTCCGTCAAATAACGTAAAGCAGCGTCATGTCGCAAAACCACATTATGAAGCTTTTTTCCGCGAAGATTACTTTATTATCACTTATATAAACCGAGTTTAAAACGTTTCATCGTTGCCTACTTTATATATTTGCATAAATAATTGATGAAATTACTGTAGAAACGATAGGGACGATCAAAGGTAATAACCACACGATAGATACTTTTCTATCGTCCCCACGATATTTATCATCATATCGCACAGCACAACACTGAAGTGAAATGAAGTTTATAGGATTTACAGAAAGTGTGCAATAATTCTTTGTGTGTAAATTTGGGCACTGTTTTATTGATTTGAGTATCTTTAGCACTAATTATTGACCCTTGACCTACATACACAGGTGAATCCAGTTTCCAAGTTTGAAAGGACAGACTGTATAGGAGAGTAATGGTATGCTTGAGGCATGCTAAGGCACATTTGGACAAGTCAGCTTAATTTTGGAATGAGGTGCTGTGGAATGATGAGGCTAAAAGTGCTGCGCTGTTAAGATACGAACACGCCTCTTAAAGAAAATCACAACTGGCACACTGGTTTATTACGAGCTACACCCAAAAAACACACTCGTGATTAATTAAGAGAATTAGTTCATGCCTTTTGCACATGTTAAGCTGAAAAAAAAAATACTTTTTGCACCCTTATGAGAGAAAGACACACTGACACGCCCTAAATCAAGCTGCTTGAGGCACAATTGTCTGGTGTACTATAGATCACTAAAATAGGGCCCATGGTGTTCCATAACATAACAGCTAGACATGGCCGAAAGTGCAGTGACATCCTTGTGAAAATGAATCAGTCAGTTGTATTATTTTGCATATGTTGCTCTATAGAAGTCCAGTAGAACAGACCACTGGTGTTTGGATATTTAATATCACATAGTGTGTTAATGTGTTACAATGCAAATCTGAGACATTAAATTGGGACAAATTTAGATTAGCTATAAAACACTCTGAAAGGATTGATACAATTTGTTGTAATAAACAAATTACTAACAAGTCCTTAGCTAACTGTTGTTTAAATATTTTGAAATATTGTATAATTATCTGAATGTTTAACTGGAACTTGGGTGTGATGCTATTCCCAGCTCCTAGCGATTGTAAGGTTGGACGCAGTCAATTTTTCTTCACAGAAATGTTTCAGCATCTAGTGTAAAGCCTTCCCAGAAGAGTAGAAGCTGTTACTGATAGACTGATTCCCTGTTAATGCCCCTGATTTCTTAGGATGCGCTGTAAGAGCAGGTGTACACGCTTTGTGCTGTCAAAGTGCGGCTTTCTTTTCTCCCTCTACGATTTCCTTTTTCAGGCCAAACTCGGCGGCCTGTTGCTGTCTCCTGAGCTATGATACCTCTGCAAAAATCGATACAGAGCCGACTGTACCATTATATCCAGATAATAATTGCACACTTTCTCTGATAATGCATTATTCCAGGCTTCTACGGGCGAGTAAAACATTTAAGCTTATTGTGCCCCAGTGCTAACTTGCTCAATTAAGCTCCAGCATGCTAAAATGAAAAACGCGTGAGCCGGAAAGCGCTTACAGGAGCTGCATTCCTCATCCAAGGCCAGCTATAGCTTGTGTGAGTCATTTACAACACATACTTAACCACATATTTCTGTGTCTGTATGATCGTCTGAGGATATCTTTCTTTATAAACACCACAGGTCTCTGTAAACTCCTACTAATACTTAACAAAGAAATACCTTGCTATATTTGTGCATGTCCCTCTCGTGGCACCAAACTCAAAACCGACCCAACTACCATATACACTCCTTTTATTTGAGCTAAATGGCTGTTCAGGCTCAGTTTAACCAGATATATTAGCCAGATAATAACCACAACTAGCAACTAATGCATCTTCTGCTGCTACTTGCTAAGCTAAAGTAGCTATGACAGGTCGAGGCATAGACTCCAAAAGACATCTGAAGGTGTCCTGTGTTGTCTGGGAGTAAGATGTTAGCAGAAGATCCTGCTCCTGAAGTTGTGGTTAAACCTCCATGGCTTTTTTTCCACTGCAGGCCCAACCTGTTACTAAGGCCACGTCCAACATTAGTACCCACCTCAACCAGTTGTGCTACTGCACCATTAGCACACCAGCTACCGGGCTCACACAACATTCATAGCATGGTGCTATTAGCATGGCCCAGCTAACCAATAGCTAAGTCCCACTGGCCCAGCTAACCAATAGCTAAGTCCCACTGATTAGGTCTATAATCTCAAATACAGCTTATCAACTAACCATGCTGAGGAAATCAGCCAAGCACAACCATTCTGTGCCAAACCAGTGTTCAGCCCTGCAGTGGAAAAGTGGCCCATGAATCTCACCAATGAATCTTGGGTTCCCACAATCCAAAAGTGTCCTTATTTGGAGCAATGTTCATTGCACTTCTTGTTAGAAAAACATTTTTTACATCTAGTGCCTGCTAGGGATTCCCTTTCTTACAATGACCAAGAAAATTATATAATGTGTCTCAATAAGTGCCCATCTATGTGTACTCTTCTACCCTTCATTGGATCATTTAAAAAAAGGTGCTGTTATAAAGTGCATTATGTGCCACCCCTACTAGACCGTGTCCCAAAGGTGCCCTCTCCAGCAGAGAGTATGCAGTGCAGTATATGGTTTTCTTACAGGTGAAAAAACATGATGAAGTGCCGGCTACAGACCCCTCTAAGTGCCACCAGTGGATTAAATGTGATGTGCTGCCTTCACAATAATGGCATAACATTTTAAAAACTCATTATCAATCATAAACTTGCATCAGTTCCATCCATTTACTTTTTCAGTTTAAAGTGACACCCCCTCTGAATGTACATGTTTTATTCTTTCACCTCTGCTCTTCAAACAGCCTGAGACTGGTACTGGAGATGTACTGACCTTTAAACCATTTCAAGGGCTGCATTCACACCTAGCACTGACAGGCATGCCGGGTGAACTGATCACAAATTATTGCCAAAACACATTCACTCAAATATCTCACATCATTTCCGCTGGACCAGTTAAGGCAAAGAGTATTCAGCCCAAATCCAGATGAGCAGCTACTTTGGCTCCAGCAATGAGTATCACCATCAACATTAGCCTGTTATTGTAGCATGCTCTGCTCTCCTGTGCATAGGGTGGATGCATGTGGTATTGTGGTTATTACATATATTGGTGCAGGGGAATTATGGGAGTTGTAGTGAGGGTCTGATAGGGGGTGCAGGTGAATTATGGGAGTTGGAGTGAGGGCTGATAGTGGGTGCAGGTGAATTATGGGAGTTGGAGTGAGGTCTGATAGTGGGTGCAGGTGAATTATGGGAGTTGAAGTGAGGGCTGATAGTGGGTGCAGGTGAATTATGGGAGTTGGAGTGAGGTCTGATAGTGGGTACCTAAGAGTCTCAGATGTCCAAATGTCAAAGCTACTCAGATCTGTCACATTACATTCAATGCAGGAGCCCACATATCCAAAAGACATTCTTTAGCTTCCATGGGACAGGGCAAAAATCATGGGACACAATACTAGATCCTGTAACCATGTGGCATGTCAATGTTGTCTTAATAAGCTTACATGGTAATTTAAGTTATAAGGAGTGTTTCAGCTAGTACTGCTGCTTTAATTCTTTTTTTTCTTTTTCTTTACTTTTTCTGCATCTTAGAGCAAGCAATCAGAAAATAGCTCATTTTCATTTACCAGTCTTACATGCACAGTACCAAACAATGTGGTTAAGTATGGTCATATAAAATTAATTATAGAAGTATGTCAAAATGGAAAAAAAATAAAATGTAAAATCTGTTCACTACAGTCACAAATACATCAACCAGACATAAGAGCCAGGTTAAAGGTCCCTGAGCATGATGCTTATAGAATTATATATATATATATATATATATTTATATGTGTTGTGTGTGTGTGTGTGTGTGTGTGTGTGTGTGTGTGTAGAGAAAGAGAGACATATATAGATCACCTCATTTCAATATTGACGTTGGTACGACCTTGTTGACCTCTGTGTATCAACAACATCAAACGTCAAGTGGCCACTTGCAGGCCAGAGAAGGATGGAGCAGATTTTTCAATAAGAGCGCACTCGTCCTTGACAGAACACACAATATCCAGTACAAGTCATTTCCTTGGTGATATGCATGCTCAATTTACTTCAATCTACCAGAATAAAAACACAATAAGAAAGATATAATATTGACATAACCAAGAAATCAGTGTCACTGCACTGCTAAGAATAATGACCCACCCCACAAATAATAATATCTGCTCTCTGGTGGTTTTCTCTCCTGTGGGGTCCTGGGTATTGAAGAACAGGGTGAAAGGAGGAGAATAATAAATTATGCAAAGAAACAGATACAGGACTACAATCTATAATTATATAAAATTAACTAAAAATGTCCTGTAGGATCACTGCAGCTGAAAAAAGGGACAATGAGAGTAGAAACAGAGAGGTGATCATAATATAACGCATCTAGCATTAAAAAGGCTGTCCAAAGGGGGCGCTGAGTGGTCCAGCGATCTAAAGCGGGAGTGGGAGATCGCAGGTTAGAACCCCCGCTCATGCAGCTTTGCCATCAAGCTTCCGGCGCTCTTGGCCTCCCTCTGGGTGGGTAGCTGGCGCTCTCTCCCCACATCACTAAAGGGTGATGTCTGCAGCACAGGGCATCTGTGAGCTGATGTATCGGAAACCGAGCCGCTGCGCTTTCCTCTGAGCACGCTGTGATGCTGCTCGGCAATGTTGCATCAGCAACAACAGCTCGAAAAGAAGCTGTAGAAGCATGTGTTAGTCTTCACCCTCCTGGTGTGTTGGAGCATTACTAGTGATAAGGGGGAATCCTAATGAGGGGGTTGGGTAAGTGGCTGTGCAAAATTGGGGAGAAAACAGGAAATTAGAAAAAAAAAAGGATTTCCAACCAGTGGAGTTTAAAAGTCATGTTATAAAAGCTGAATTTACGTCAGTTTTCTCTCGATGTAGAGCAGGGGTCACCCCACAGGTACCGCAGGTAGCCCGCAAGGACCTTATGAGTAGCCTGCAGGCCTGTTCTAAAAATAGTTTTTTGTTGCTATTCTTTTTTTAATCACAGTTGCATTGGTGTAAACTTGAAAATTACAATATAAAAAATAACTTTTTAAAATGTTCCAAATTAGATTAGAGGCAGCCCATGGTTATATATTATTATCCAATATACTATAATATGTAATATCATATTGAAATATAATATAAAATGTAAGTACTTGCAGAGATTTATAAAAATAGTGTTGCATGTTGATATATGTGTCTTCACATAGATGAATATCATTAATTATTAATGATAACATATGGTTAAAGGTAAATTGAGAAAATTTGTAATTTCACGAGCGAGTATCAAACTGGTAGCACTCCAGGTTCAAAAAGGTTGGTGACCCCTGATGTAGAGTGTATATATTGTTAAATTATTAAGTTATATATTGTCTCAATGCATCCAGTCCACTGAAGTGTATAGCACTGGTTATCTGATTCTAGTGGCTCCTGTCAAGTGGTGGATATTTGGCAGCAAGTGAAAAGTCAGTTTTTGACTGAAAAATTAACAATCTGTCTGAGATACTTTGAGAGGGTCTAAACTGTGCTGGGTCAGGAGTATCAGTCAGATCTTGGCGGGTGTTCCCAGTATGCAGTTGTCAATACCTGCCAGAAGCAAAGGTGGGCACTCGAGTTAGTGATTCGAGTTTAAGGCAAATGTATGTCAAACACATAGAGTTCAAAATTCATAAAGAATCTGAAACACAGCCCGGATAAATCTGCTTAGTTTACACTAGCCATTTAGCATAATTACAGCTCTATAAACACATAAGTAAACATATCTGTTTACCCCACGCTAACCCTGACCTGACATGCACTGTATGTCCAAAAGCAGGAGGGTCATTTCAACTAAATGCCATACATCAGCCAATGGCCACTGCATCTTTAGTGATGAATCCAGGTTCTGTTTTGGACCGAGGACAGTCAGGCTTGAGTATATAGGCCTTGTAGTGAAGCTTCAATCCTGCCTATGCTGTGGAGCGATACACTGCTCCAATAAACTGCTGGTGTGATGATCTAGGGAGCATCTCACACGACAGTGTCCCCTAGTAGTGGTATGAGGAACACTAACAGCTCAGCGATACGTGCAGAACATCCTACAGACATACTGGCACTTCTCAGGAGGTGATGCTCACCCACACACAAGGATTTCCCAGGAATGTCTCCACCTGATTGCAACCTTTCCTTAAATTAATTGCTCAATATATATAATCCATACATGTAAAGAAAAGCATAAAATCTCGGCTGTATTTTTTTTTTTGTCGCATACACCAAACTGAAGAGTGTTTCAGCTCAGACTAAAACTTTTTTTTACAATTTAACAATTTGCGTAGCTGACAATCTAAACAAAGGCAATTTACATATATCAGTCTTAAAGATAAAGAAACAGAGATGTTGGTACTAGGCCTGTCAAGGAAGCATTTTTTGTGGACGATATATTATCCCAGAAATTATTGCGATAAACAATATTATTGTCATTTCAAACCCTTTTAAATTCCACTGACAAAATGATAATAGTATACCATAACAAAGCAATTATACTCTTTTAAATACAACATTTTAAATAATTAATAATTCTATTATTAATTAATTATAGTTTGGAAAATATATATATTTTCTTAACCTACTGCAGTCACTGCACACTGCGTGTATGGAGTCACAGCAGTTATTGAAGCATTGGTCATTGCATGACTTATATGAGTACAAATGAACACAATAGACAATAGAATAATAGATATTGCGATTACCAAATGTTATTGAGGTCATGTCTTTTTATTTTATGATCAAGTCAATAATCTAATAATTTAATTATTGTGACAGGCCCAGTTGGTACATGTTGTAAAGAGACCCCAGACTTCTGATAACAGGCAAATCTGGATGAACTGGAGCTCAGCAGGAGTCACCAAGGGCTGTTCTGTATCAACAGGAGGGTTTGAGGGTTTGGGGGAAAAGATCACAACGTGTGTGTGAGTGTGTGTGTGTGTGTGTGTGTGTGGCACTGGCATGTGCGAGGCAACCAGACAGGTCGCAGAGCCGCATCAGACTCCTGATCAACCAATCAGAACGCAACATCCAAAACGTGGAGCTGTGTAGCAACATGTGAACTAAAAGTAAAGGGGTACACACACACACACACACACACACACAGCCTGCATCAACAAACTCACACTAAACCCTCAGCATGTGTATCCTTATGTTCAGCTGTTCCCCTCCTCTTTTCTTTCTCTCTTGATCCTTCATATCCACCCTCTCTTCACTTTCCTGCTTTCTCTCTGTCATTCCCCCCTCTGCTTCTCTCTCTCTCTCTCTCTCTCTCTCTCTCCTCATTCCTCATTTCTCTTCCTTCTTTCTTACCTACTCTCTTATTATTTTCTTATTTTTTGTTTCTCTCCACCAAACCAATTCCTCTTGCTCTCTCTGTCTCTCTCACCTTTTTCCTTAACTCTCTTTCTCTCTGTCTCTCTCTCTCTCGCTCTCTTTCTCTTACACACATCCCTAAATTCCCTCCTATATTTCCTTCCCACTCTCTCCCTTTTTCTTATTTTTTCTCTCTATCCCACATTTATTCTCTCTCTCTCTCTCTCTCTCTCTCTCCCATCCCTGAACCTCCCTCTCTCTGTATGCACAGTGTATGTGTGCATGGATTGTGTGTCCGTGTCCATGTGTGTGTGTGTGTGTGTGTGTACATGGTGTGAGTGTGTATGTGTGTGCGTGCGCGCGTGTGCGCTCTTCACCGTCTGATGTTCCAAACACCGCGCGCAACAGGAGGCACACACACATACACACACACACGGAGAGCCTGGCATTTACACACGCGCAGGTTGGCACCAGGACGGGCACAAATGGGGACGGGCAAACACGGCGCGCGCACGAGCAACACATTGACTGCCTGGTCGTGCCCTCGCGCTTCACTCTCTCACGTGCATCTCACGTCTGACAAACGCGCGCGCATGTATATGTATCAGTATGTGTCTTCTGACAGCGCGTGTGCGCGCGTGTGTACGGTTATGTGCGCGCACGCGCGCGGCTAGTGTGTGTGGTGACCTTGTGCGCGCGTGGTCGATACAGCTTCCCCTTCAAATGAGCGAGCAACACAACAAGTGTTCTCCAGGCTCGCGACCGAGAGTGTGGGCGCGCGAGATAGGAATAAAAAGACGAATGCACAATGTTTGTGTTTTTGTGTGTATGAGTGTGTGTGCACGCTCGTGCAAGCAATTCATCATCATCATCATCATCATCATCACCATCATCATAATCAGGATCGATCATCCTAATCAAGCGTGCACGCGCGTGCCAGCCACAGCTCAACCCGTGCACGAGGGCGGTATCTGCCTTTCTCCGGGGTAATTGGGAGGTAATTAAGGGGAGGGGCAGAAAGAAAAGAAGCGCGAGACCCTCACCTTTACTGTCCTCGTCCTCCCGGTTCAGGTGCATGGCTGCGTCCTGCGCGCGCGACGCGGGTTAATTGTCCTTCTGTATCCGCGCGCTGAGAACAAAGTCAACAATTAAATTCCCGTCCTTTCCGGTGGAGAGCGAGCACGGGCGCGCGCTCACAGCGTGCCTCACTGTCAGGTAGTCAGCTGCTATCTCTCTCTCTTCTTCTCCTTCTCTCCCTCTCTCTCTCACTCCCTCTCTCTTTCGCCCTTCCTCCCTCTCTCTCACTCCCTCACTCTCCCTTCTTCCCTCTCTCTCTCACTCCCTCTCTGCCTTCCTCTCTCTCTCTCTCTCTCTCTCTCTCTCTCACTACCTCTCTCTGTCTCTCTCTCTCTCTGTCACTCACTCTCTCAATCTCTCTCTTTCCCTCTCTCTTTCACGCACTCTATCTCTCTCCCTCTATTTCTCTTACTCTATCTCTCTCCCCTTCTCTCTCTCCATCTCTCTCTCTCTCTCTCTCTCTCTCTCTCTCTTTCTCTCTCAGTGATAGGCCCACTGGAGGTGTCATGGAAAGATTGGGGATGATTTGGCATGAACTTGTTTTTTTTTTTCATTAAATCCAAAATTAAAGTTGTATCTCTCATCAGTGCTTGATTTCATGCCACTTATGTGCTTTAACTGCAACGCTATTTTCATTTTCTTCTAAAATTCAATTTCCAATTTCCAACAAAACAGTCATTCAGGGGGTTGATAGCAGATTTGTGTGAAGGGTGGCGTAAAGATGTAACTGTCTCTACTGTCCAGAGAGCATCTACTTCTAGAGCAAACTTTAAAAGAGTGTTAGTGAGTTCAGGCTGTAGGATAATTACCTCCAGCTCATCCCCCACTCATACCATGCTCCACCGCCAAATACTGGGGGCTTCATACCCCTCTATACCATTACTGATATTTAGCATGGAGCTTCATACTTCTCTGATTCAAAGAGTCCTTTTGTGTTGGCAGTACTTCTCTACAGGGACGAGACAAGCTGTGTGTGTGAATTTGCACATCTGTGTCATCAATGGGCGGAAATTAAAGGAGCTGAACTCTTATTCAGTAGACAGGGTGTCCACTAATATTTGGACATACAGTCTAAATTGGTGTAACTGAGTGGCAATTGAAAGCCAGTTTCCAGCCAGGGCACATCTGTACTCAATTGGCTGCAGTTTTAATAAAGCTGCAGATTCTCTCTCTCTCTCTCTTTCTCTCTCTCTCTCTCTTTCTCACTCTGTGTGTGTGTGTGTGATGAGTGTGAGCGTGTCGGCCATGGCTAAAATCATTAAGGGAAGTCAATTAGCCTAACAGTTAGGTAAATGACACCATTCCCATACCATCTCTCATGTGGAGCACATCTGGAGCCCACATGCTCTCTAGCCACTTTATCAGGAAACCCTTCTTTTATATCGTATCCTATACCCATGCATGGTTTGTGTTACCTGTCTTTCAGGGTGTTTGCCTTGTTTGGTTCACAGCGTTTAACTGTTCATTGTAAAAGCAAGTGTAAAATGGTGCTTGGAACCAACAAAACTTGGTCAGACCAAAAGAGGTGGTCTCTAGTGGTCCATGGTCCGGTTTGTTTTCAGTGTGAAAACACTTTTTTGATTGGTTCAGACTTTCAGACCAATTAAAGGAAGATAAGTCAGGCGATTTACCCCCAATAAAAGAAAAAATAAATTATGTTGCGCCAGAATCCATCTTCTCTTGGAGATGTGCAGGTCCATCACACAGCAGGTTGGCTACAACAGATTACAGTGCCGGTGATTCTGTATCTACTGTACCTGTAGATTAACCCTTATTTATAAACAGAAATACAAGGAATCTACACAAATGGGAGCCAATAATGGTGAGAATATTCTACACACTAGTTAGAAGTATAGGGAGATTCTGCCCACTTAAATGATGATGATGACATGATGTAGTGTATTTTTTTTATAGCACTCAGTCATTAAACTGCAGCGTGAAACAAAAACTAACTGGACTAAATGTACTGAATAAATTGTTACACACACATGAGGTTTGGTTCAGACTCTGGTCTGGACTTTCAGGTGTGAAAGTGCCCTCACACCTTCAATAGACCTTTAACAGCCATTCTTGTTTGGTTGTTTTTGGTTTGTGGTCCCCCTTTTCAATCAATCAATCAATTTATATCACGATATATTCCTTAATTTCGATCGATACAATATTATTTCGATATCGATATAAATACTTTGAAAGCCTCTGCTAAGAATCCCTGCAATGGAAATCTGTACACTACTGTCTAAAATTTTAATTGAAGTCTTAAAAGCCTCTTCTCACAAAAACTATATAATACTTTAGAAATAAAAAATGGTCAGAATAAATCAATGCTCACTTTTATTTGCATGTAGCAAAATAAAAACATGACATCTCTGTCAAACAGAAACCTATAACCTATATACATATTACCAATATAAATAACTTTAAATTACAACAGAGGCAGAGCTTCTTATTCTTTTGTAAACATATTTAACAGATCAAAACAAAAGTGCTTCAACCAGAATAAAGAATGCAAGAAGCCTTCAAATATATAAAAGAAACATGATATTCCCATCAAATAAACAAACCTATAGGCTTTAACAACTATAAATAACTTACAACATAACTAACATAACAGAGCGGAGCACAGCCGAGCCTAGCCTAGCCTAGCCTAGCCTAGCCTATCTGGCTACGTGCCTGTATGATTACGTCATCACGCACTGGTGTAGCCTAAAAAACTAAAAAAACGCTAAAAAAACGCTAAAAAACGTCTGTCTGTGAAATAATACATACCGATATGCCACAAAAAAGATATCACCGTTATTGAAACATTTCTTATCGCTATAAATACCGATATCAAAATATTGTCCAGGCCTACAATCAATCAATCAATCAATTAATCAATCAACCTTTATTTAAACTCAGAGTATATTGAGGGTGGCCCTCATTTACAATGTTGCCGAGCAATGACATAGGGAAGGGATTGACAAAAAAAAGTAAAATAAAGTTTTTAAAGTAAAAAAAAATAAAAATAAAAAACAGCATTTTAATAATATATATATAAGATAATTATTTTTAAAATACAATAATTTAAAAAATATTATTAAGATATAAAACAAATAAGGTAAGAATAAGAATTTAAGAGTAGGAATCATAAAATCATAGGTAAAAAAATATCAAAGGTAATAAAACCAATAGAAATGCAACTAGAGATGATTAAATAAAACTAAACACATAAAAGAGTAAATATAAATAAACAATAACTAAAAACAACAAAAGAAAAGAAAGAAACAAAAAAACAGCTAAAAACTAAAATCAGCTAAAACAGTGGCAGACTTTCTGAGGGTGGCTAGAGACTAGGAGTGTAAAATAATTGAGTGACACCAGCGAGCTGAGCTTGACTTAGAAGTGACACCAGTCTACCCAGTGCACTCAATCCAGTGCCGCACATCGTACCACATCAGTGCTACAGTGAAAACAGTCCACCACCCAAATATCAAAAACACCTGCTCAGCAAAGGTCAGGATCTAGTGACTAGTGATGGATAAACTGTATACGTACTTTATGCATTAGATAAAGGTAGGTTTTAAAAATCTGGGAAGAAAAAATACTGAATACGGGCAAAATTATTGGGACATCTAACTATTTATTCCAAAACCAAGAGTATTATAAGTGTTTATTCTGCTTTGTTGGAGTAACTGTCTGTAGAAACTGTCCAAGAAATACGTTCTGCAATATTTTGGAGAGATTGCTGTCAGAATTTGATTGAATTTAGCAACGAAAGGTTTAGTGAGATCAGGATGTTGGATGATCAACACCCCAACTTATCTCTTTGATGGAGCTCCATCAGTCAGTTTAACCATCTAACCCACATCTGACATTAGGCATGTTGCCAATAGGGTCATCAAAACCTTTATCTGCTCCAGAGAGTCCTATTCTACTGATATGACTTTTCTACAGAGAATACATACACAGGCTACTGTGTGTGAGATATTGTATCATTTCTGTATGTCTGTCTGTTTCAGACCAACTCTGGGAGCCCCCTGGTGGACATGCATGTGAGCTGCATGCAAGAATGTGTCAACTCATTTGAGATGCATGGCATGTCATCAATGTCAGCTCATGGAGGAGTGAGGAAGACAACAAGTGTACACAGTAAAACAGTCAGCACCGGATGTACTCTGTCATTTATTTGCTTTATTTGATGTTAAGGGTTATTTAAACCAAACCTTCTTTGGAGGTCCATCAGCAGGAACTCAGCTGGTATAAAGACCTCCTGAAAAGCTCTGATTAGTGGGATCACACTGGGCTGATTATTGCTGGAACTGAACTTGAAGAAGGTGAATCTGTAGGAGAATTCCTTATAGAAGGTCCTTATAAAACAGTTTTATTCTGCTGAGACATCCTAAGATTTTACATTTTATGGCAACGAGGTGTAGGTAATTCTTTTTTTTTTTGTTTGCAGATATTATGTCTCTCTTGTTTATTTTTTTACATAAAATGAGTCTTTGTATGATCTTGTAATATTTTAGAAATGTACAGTAATTTACACCTTTTTAAATCCCAACTTTTATTTAGTGTGCTCTGTACTGAATATCATTTTTACCCAGTTTTTTTAACTAAGGAAGCTTACATCGGTTGCCAGGTAGAGGACGATAAACCATCCCTGACCGTGTGCAACACAAGTTTTAAAGTGGTGGATGACGACAAGTCAAATTCAATTACAAGTCCATTAGTTGATGTGTACATTAACAATGTTTTTTTTATTGGTTGCACATTATAAACCTGCTCTTTTTTATATATATTTATTTTGTATTTTGTATAACTATTAGCTAGCTTGCTACACTGCTGGTGTAAGTTATCACAAGAAAAGCCTAAAGTTTTAAAATGACACACTCTGGAGTTATAGTTACTATTTTACACATCTTGGTAGCACACTGCTCAGTTTAACTGATAACGTTCACCTGTCTTGTAGTCCTTCTGGGTTTCAAGTGCCTCCACCTATCAAACACATTGCCAGTGTATTTACACACATTTCTCTTGTTTCTGCTCGCAGAGCTTTTCAGAAAGAGACAGAGGCTGCAGTACACTGTGATAACCTGCTAATGTGTTCCATATCTGGCAACTCGGAGTATGCCAATAGGGCTGTAAGACGGGTGGGGCATTGGGCCGAGTCACACAGATTTCCCCTCAACAAATCAAAGAACAACTTAACCAATGAAGGTCTGCTGTCGAGAGACCAAGAAAATGTTTAAAATGATCATTTTTTCTTAATATCTGATCAATATTAGTGCTTGGACAAGATATTGAAATGGTAATATATCAGATCATTTTTTATTGTAATACATTATTGATACTTGGTGTCAAATATGGATATTTTATTAAAACATAGGTGCTCTACATTTCCTAAGCCCGCCCCCATTAGACGTACTAAAGATAATGTTGTATTACTCCACATGGTGGCGCTATAATCTAATGAATAGGGTAAATCTGCAGCGAAGAACATTGGTTGTTAAATTGTGTGAAACTGACACCAATCCATAATTACTGATATTCGATTATTTAGGAGTATTTTATTCTCTTCAGTAACACAGATGCTGTGAAGCAAAGAATTATCTTGATATATATTTCACAGAGTTTCACAGAATCACAGTATTGTGATTTGTGGGCAATGTATTTGTGATATTAGCGTCTGGTATGCCCCAAGATTCACACCCACAGACAATATCATACATACTGCTCCTTTAATATAACTTACTCTCTGTAAACAAACAGCAAAACACACATAAATAAACAGCATGATAAATGTTCATTGATTTTATCTTAAGTGAGGGCATCAAGGAAAAGACCGGTTGTTTGTGTGTGTGTGTGTGTGTGTATGTGTGTGTGTGTGTGTGTGTGTGTGTGTGTGAGAGATATGCTTTAACCTTGAGTTAGAGTGGCCAGACGCCTCAGTGAGATCAGACGCGGAGATATGATGGGCTCTCTCGTCTCACACTGTCTGTCTGAAACTCCCATTGAAAGCTGGATTCTGTATATCCGCTTCCTGTAACACCATCTCTAATCCATACAGCCACATGTAAACCCCTGTTCAAATACTAGTTTTTTTGTGTATAAATAAGTAAGACATAAATAACGGTATAAATATGTCTGTTTTGCATATTTCAGATACCACTTACAAACATGAAAAGATTCTGCATAAGTTCTACCTAGAGACTCAAATGCATGTCATTCATGTCTTAACCAATCACTGGCTTCCCCCTATTTTTAGAAGACCCTCCCCGTCCGAGGGTCTGGATGTTAAATGATGTTTTTTATAATATAGGCTTATATATCTCAATTTACATACATTTTGTCTATTTTTTTCCAGTGTATTTTTTTCCAGTGTAAAGATAAAGCAGATATGTCACATATTACATATGAACTTACAATATGCAGAGATAAAGATATAACAAAAATGTAAAGAAATTAAGGTGGAATAGTGAAATATACACTAATTTACACAATACAGAAATTTAACAAAAAAGAATGATAAAGAACTGAAGAGGTGGTGTTAGAATTGAAGAGGAGTGTGGGGTATACTTAAGCTATTTCCACACAGCAGGGAAAATTCCAAATCGGATTTTCTCACCAAACGCGATATTTATTTTTGGCTGTCCACAGTTTTTAATGAGACCCATATCTGACACTGGAGTGAAGAGTACAGCAGTGATTCAGGTGAAGTTTCGCTTTAACCCTGATCAGAATCTCTGAATTCCTTCTGCCTTACTGTAACTACAGCTCATTATTCTGCCACGAACACACAGCCCACACGCTGCAGCCTCGTCCTGTAGCCGCATTCAGACATTTTATTAGGAACACTGAGCGGTGGTGTGAAAAAGTGTTTGCCCCCTTCCTGATTTCCTGATGTTTTTCACACTTAAATGTTTCGGAACATCAAACCAAATTAAATATTAGTCAGAGAAACACAGGTAAACACAAAATGCTATTTTTAAATGAAGGGAGAATTAAGGGAGAAAAAAATCCAAACCTACATGACCCTGTGTGAAAAAGTGATTGCCCCTAAACCTAATAGATTCAGCCACATTGGAGCTTTTTCGAGCATGAACGGCCTTTTCAGGGTCATGCCACAGCATCTCAATCAGATTCAGGTCAGGACTTTGACTAGGCCACACCAAAGTCTTCATTGTGTTTTTCTTCAGCCATTCAGAGGTGAACTTGCTGGTGTGTTTTGGATCATTGTCCTGCTGCAGAACCCAAGTTCGTTTCAGCTTGAGGTCACAAACTGATAGTCGGACATTCTCCTTCAGGATCTTTTGGTAGACAGCAGAATTCATAGTTCCATTTATCACAGCCTTCCAGGCCCTGACGCAGGAAAACAGCCCCAGACCATCACACTACCACCACCATGTTTTACTGTTGATATAATGTTCTTTTTCTGGAATGCAGTGTTTCTTTTACGCCAGATGTACTGGGACACACACCTTCCAAAGGGTTCAACTTTTGTCTCATCGGTCCACAGAATGTTTTCCTAAAAGTCTTGGGGATCATCAGGATGTGTTCTGAAAAAATTGAGACAAGCTGTAATGTTCTTTTTGCTCAGCAGTGGTTTTAGTCTACATTTGCTGTCTTGTTGGTATTGCAAACAGTGCTATAATAAAAATTTGGCTTCGCCATGAATCACTGGAAAACAACTGTCAAACCAGTTTTGGTAAACTCCAAAATCTTTAGCTAAATGCTTTTGAAAATGGTTTGAAATGGTGTACTGAACAATTGTTTGAACATTTATCGTCTCAGCCTGGCATCGTTCCATCGTTCATCTCTGATTTCAGACTTCCCAGGTAAAAGGAAAGCAGCATTATTGCCAAGTTTGTTCTGTAAGCCCGTAACTCATAAATAGCACCATGTTAACATTTCAGCTCCAAACAGGAGCTTTAAAACAAGCAGTCACGACCTCGACTCATCAAGGTTATTCTGTTAAACAAGAGCCGATGAACTGTGAGTCACTCCTGAGACGAGGAGCTTCTGTAACGTATCGATCCGTCTATACGTTCCTCTAAGCGAAGGCAGAAACCCGCCGCCCCAGTTCTGCCGTCTCTGTGCTGCATATTCATCAGGCCGCCTCTCTATGAACTGCAGTCAACAGGCAGCGGCTTTCATCTGCGCTCTGTTTTCACGGCTGATCAAGCGCCAGCGTCTGAGCGATTCCACCACATTCATCGCTTCACCAACACACACACCACACACCAGCAAATCATGACTGACTTCTCTCTTTTTCTCACAGCCTCTTAAAAAGAGGAGAGTTTGATAAAACATTAAAGAAACACGACTGATTACTGACTCTAGCTGCAGTCATGTTTGGAATGTGATATGTGCTTCTTTAGTTTACATGGAGATGCTTGGCCTACATTACATCAACCTGCTAATCAAAAGCTCTTAATTTCCATTTGTTTAGCTGGAATTAGAAGCATGTAACATTCAAATGTTTTGGTGTCAGAGAGACATAAAAAATGTGGACCATTCATTCACACCTGCTTTTAAAGAAAACACCTTTGTTGGACCACCTTTAGCTTTGACTGCAGCACTCATTCGCTGTGGCATTATTTTGATAAACGTCTGCAATGTCAAAAGATTTATTTCAATCCAGTGTTGCATTCATTTTTCACCAAGATCTTGCAGCAGCATTGATGATGGTAGAGTCTGACCAACCACTGCACAAAGCAGCACTTCTCCATTCAGCACATCCCAGAGATTCTCAATGAGGTTAAGGTCTGGACTCTGTGGTGAACTCTCTCTCAATCCATGTGTGAAAATGATGGTCTCATGCTCCCTGAATCACTCTTTCACAATTCCAGCCCCATAAATCCTGACATTGTTAACCTGGAATATGGCCGTGATCATCAGGGAAGAAAAAATTGATGATCCATTGATGGGATAACCTGGTCTATATTCAGTATATTCAGGTAGTCAGCTGACCTCATTCTTTCAGCACATACTGTTGCTGAACCTAAACCTGCAGACCAACTGCAGCATCAACCAACCCCACATCATTTACTTACTTAAAAATCCAGATGGAGAATTTTTTGTGGCCAGGCAGTGTAGTTCCCTGTTGGAATCTCTATCCTGGATAAGATAAGATGAGATTGAGACAGTTGGTCATGGAGGTGTACAGGTTCTGTATGGCATCCTGCTGCTGCACATTTACTCCTGTAGATCCTGCTCTACACTCGTAGGTTGCTAAAGCTGCGTCCCAGCTACTCCAATAAATGCTGGATTTGTTTTTGTATAGATTTCTGTGTATTTTGTGTCAAAAATGTTTATATTTGTAAGGAAATACAGTGTCCAGTGATCTCCTGGAGATATTGTGGAGGTATATATTATTAACAAATGTTAATTCATTAATTAATTTATTATTTATTAATTGTTAATCCATTAGTTTGATTTGTTCTTTAAATGACCCTAGATAATACTTGTATTGGCTTATACTACTGTATATTAAATAAATGATCATTCTTTCGACACAAAACTCAACATCCTAAACCATAATAGTCTAAAATAAGTTCTGGCAAAAGTACAACCAGATAATAACATAATTACCCTAAACAGATCAGTCTCAGGAGATGAGTGAGGGATGACGGACTGTGAAGCTGATGCTTATTGGGGTCTTCTGTGTTATTAAGTGTGAGCAGGGTCGCTCTCCTGATGCTGTCTGATATCAGACAGCCCAACGCAGATTGAAAGCCGCAGGGTTTTAGAGCAGCGCCGATGTGTGGGGAAGGGTGGAGGTCTATAGGTGGAGTGGAGTGGAGGGAGGAGGGGTTTAGTGTTGATGTGTGGGTGACAGACGTGTGGATTGGACATATACGGAAATACGGAATAAATTGTGTCCCATATTGGTTCAATACGGGATGCAACATTTAGTTGCCAAATAAAGGATGATTCCGTATTTTACCGGACGGGTGGCAACCCTACTCCACACCCATCAGTATAAATATATTCATAAACTCCATCACTGTTTTAAAGGTGCAGATGGAAGGCGTGAAAATAGACTGTTGGTGAGGTGTAAGATAGCAATGAGCATCATGATGCGTATTGTGCAGGGTGTAAGATAAGGCCCATAGTGTCTAATCAGATCACACATGCAGTGATTTACTTTTCTGCCTCTCACAAAACTGCATGCAGAGTTTTGCAGCAATCATGTGTAGGATATTTTTGTTTCTTAATACGTGAATATTAACTAAGAAATATATATTACTAGGAGTGTGACGAGATCTCGTGGCACGATATTCCTCGTCAAGCTTAAACCTGTCTTGCGGGAAAAAACAGGTTAGCGTGGATTTTTTAAGAGGGATCTGGCAACACAGTAGCGATAGCAGCGTGGCTGAGCAGTGAGAGCAGCTCTCAGCAGAAGAGGAAAATTCGGGCATTTGCATAGAAGATTCTGCTACTTTTAAGTTGTATGTCTGGCTGCATTTTTGCTCCAGTGGAAACAATAAACGGTAACAGAGTGACCAATAAGACACAAACCATATGTAAATGGTTTTCAAGCCATTTTTCATTTTTGACGTTTTCTTTAAAATGTTATTTTTAAATCTTGTCTCGTCTCGTTCTCGTGGACCCAGTATCGTGTCTCGTCTCGTCTTGTGATATTAGTGTCTCGTCACACCCCTATATATTACTGTAATTTATTTAAATACAGAATACAGTGCAGTACTGTTTATTAGTTTATTAATGGTAACTTTGATGCTGAATCTTTTACTCTTTTACTTTCATGTTTTAGGATTCATTTGATAAGAGTTTCTCTGGACGTAGAGAACACAGACATGCGTTTATGACCTAAATGTGTACAGACTCAGTCCTTCATTCTGGGCATGATGCAGCTCTTTCCTTCTCTTTCTGAACAACAAAGCCACACATGAAGTGCCTCGCGTAGAACAGCCTGGTTCTTCCTCTCTGCCTCCATTTCAAAGCAGCGTCTCTGGCAGGAGATGAAAGATTGGCCTCATTATAAGCAGAAGAGAGAATAGTAAAATCACAGGAGAAAGCAAATAGTGGACGGCCATTCCCTGGGGTGGCTGGAACACACAAGCCCATTTGTATTAGTCCAGTAGGTGCACGTGGACGTTTTGATGTTTGTGAGATATCTGGGGGAGATGAGGGTATCAGGTATATTTTGTAGTGTTTTCATTTGCATGAAAAGGCAACAAACAAAACAACAAAAGAGCCCTGATGCCAGTGATTTAGCATTAGCTAGAGAACAGTTGCTAAGTTAGCTTAGTTTATTATAGGTATCCCATTATTGTTAACTGTAAGTTAAGAAAAAATATATTTGTCAAAATATGAAAAATGTAGAGTTTTGGGCAGGGCTGTTTTAAGGCATTTGGGTGGGGCAAGCAAAATGAATTATTCCTTCCCCCATTTTGTAGATAGATTATCAGGGCAGAAAAGCTAGCACAGGGGTGTCTTAACTTTTTTTGTTGGGGGCCAGAAGGAAAATATATTTGAAGTCACGGGCCACAGACTCTGTAATTAAACAAATAATGAAATATATCACTTTAAATAATACATTTTCCTGATTACTTTTATTTACACATCATTTTACTTGACTTACTATCGTTATCTATCTTTGACAGTGTTGTGTAAACTAAGATTTTTCAAATTTATGTTTCATTTCATGATGTCTCTTAATATTAAACTCCTTAATTACAGCAACTTTTAGACTCTTTGGCCCGTTTTTCTGCGCTACAACTGCGCACCCTCTCCGCTTTTACACTCTTTGGCCCGTTTTTCTGCACTACAATTGAGCACTCTCTCCGCTTTAAGACTCTTTGGCCCGTTTTTCTGCGCTACAACTGCGCACCCTCTCCGCTTTTACACTCTTTGGCCCGTTTTTCTGCACTACAACTGAGCACTCTCTCCGCTTTAAGACTCTTTGGCCCGTTTTTCTGCGTTAAAACTGAGCACCCTCTCCGCTTTTAGACTCTTTAGCCTTTTTTGGACAAAGATAGTCCTACTGGATATTTAGAAAAAAACAATGGGACATGTCAGTAACATTACCTTGTTAAATAAGCAATTCATTATAGTATTTATCTGCAGCTCTGTTACTAATATTACTGATACTGCTGTCAGACACCTGAATCAGCTCTCTGTTTTCCGGCTGACTCTGGGGACGGACTTTTTCTTTCTTTTTTTCCCAAATATCTCGTTGTGTGCTTGGTGTTAATGTAACTGGTGGAGTACAGTAAGCGGGTGTGTAGGCGGTGGAGATGGCTGTGTCCCAAAAAGCGTGCCTGTTTAAAAGATTACAACCACAGTGATAATAAACGTACAGAATGAGTAGTATAATCTACTCAGTTAGAGGATGGTACAATAATTGTAAGAAGAGGAGATTTTCATTTATTATTAAGAGTTCAGAAATCCATATTTGGTGGAATAACCCTGGTTTTATGCCTCTCCTGGTGCAAAAAAATCAAGCAGTTTAGCTTGGTTTGATGGCTTGCTATCATCCATCTTCCTCATGATTATATTCCATGATTATACTTTTCGATTTGGTAAAATCAAAGAAACTCATTGTTAAATGGTCTCTCATTTTTTTCCAGAGCTGTAGTAGACATAAATAAATAAGTTCACATTTAAAAATACATAGTTTCAACCTGTTAATAAATAAACTGCTATTGTTTTATGTATCAGTAACATATGAGTGTTTATGTTATCTTGGAGCCAAAAACATGATTATCTACCTATATTAAACATCTTTATTGGTCTCTGAATTATGTGTTATTATACAGTTACATAACATTATATTACATACATAACATTCTAACTGATTACATGCCTATTTTTATGTAAAAAAAAAGATCAATTATCAACAATATTCCAACAAAGCTTTAAAAAAATTAAAAGGTAACACTTCTACTAAGTTGCTGCCACTATGATCCACTGAGCCTGTGATAGTGCTCTTCCTTCCTTCCTTCCCTATTTAAACTGTCACTTCCTCTCTACCTGCTCATTGAACAAACCTCGCACCCACCACCTCCCCATCTTCCTCCTTCTTTAATTTTTTTCTCTTCTCGTGTTTCTCTTCATGTGAGGGGGGGCTTCGGCTTCACGCTTTACAGCGAAGCTGCCCCGAACTCCACCCCAATACTCTGAGTTGGCTCCCCCTCTTTTCTTCTTCTCTGCCCAGTCAAGGGCGTGGATCAATACTAGCAAAACGTTCTTTAAAACTGCTCATTGTAGACATTTGCTGATGACACTGCAATTGTGGGTTTCTTACCAGGTGATGAAAATGTTCATAAGGAGAATTTGTGTCTGTCTCCGTGCCATTACATTCCTCTAGACACACTCCCGTCATTGGTCTCTCTCTCTTTCTCTCTCTCTCTCTGTATCTCTCTCTCACCCTTGCGCTCCGTGCTCTCGTCGTTGGTCTCTCTCTCTCTCTCTTGCGCCCTCGCGCTCCGCGCTCTCTGTGTCGTTGCCAGTATGTTATTAGCTAGCCAACGTTCATTTACAGTGATGTCTGAATAAAACTGGTTTAAGACACAGAGTTCTTTTGCTGGAAAAGTGTTCTTGAATACTATCTGGAGAGGATTAGCTTTTCAGGGGGACATCTGTGAAAAATATTTCACACTTCTACACAGTAATAAAAGTCTTGCATTCGGACTGGAATTGAAAAAACAGGAGGACCAGTGAGTTTTTTGGCTTTCCCATTCACGTGATATAACGTTTGTAGCCCCCCATTTCCAATCACTGTTTTGTTTACGTGGATCTCCATGAAAACGCATGCCCAAAGTGTAAATACGGTGCGTAGCAGTGGACAAATAGCTTTTTTTTTTTTTTTTAACGTGAGGTGATGAAACTCCGAGACGTGCATCCAGATAGGACTAACGTTACCGGAGGACCACAGACTTCAGCAAAAAATAGTCGATAATTTAGCCTGCAATTTTCTCAGAGAACGTCTGAGCAAAACATGTACACGGTCATTCCGGGTGGGAATAAAATCACAGTGGCCCCCCCCCCCCCCCCCCCCCCAAATAAAAGAGAAAATAACCCCAGGTCCCCCTAAGGAACTTATCCCATCCGGATAGGGTTAAGGAGTACAATATGCTGATATCTTTCAAGATATGGTAGATGGCGCTCTCTCTCTTCATCACTGAGATGTATTGGAGTTGGATGGCTGTGCTGTTCTCTGAGCGTGCTGGCTTCACATGTCTTTATCCTCCTACTGTTGGGGGCATTAGCAGTGATAGGGGGAGAGCTAATGAATACTTACACAGCTGAGTGTATCCAGCACAAAGCAACAGACGGCCTGCATAATACTCATCTGACACATGAGGGAGCATGTACTTAAAATAAAAGGCTTGAAGCCTAGCCACAGCACTGACACAGAACGCCTCATTGTACGGGACACTGAGCAATATTTGTTGTGATGGAATCCATATGTGTAGTTTACATGCTCTGAGCCCTGTGCAGAACTTGCAAAGCTGGACTTGCATATATGGATCACATGGACTGTTTGGCTGCAGCTGTGGTGAACCATCCACCTCTTTAGCAGAGGGCACTTCTAAATTTCTAAAAGCTCCCCTGTGTGTAGTACACTATCAGGAACCAGGGATCGTGTGTGCACAGCACTGTTCCTCTGTGAGTTCCCATGAGTAGTGTTGCTAACTCCTCAGTAAGGGAAGTAGCTATTGGATGTCCTAAAAGTCGCTAGAAGTTGCTAAATGACGTCATCGCTATATTTGCATAATACATGTTTTTGAAGCTGTAAAGGATTAACGTTGTGGGAGAGAAATGAGTAAAAACACCCTAAATATGTTAGAAATTTTACAAATGAACTCTAACAAATGAACAACTTTTGTTTCCTTTTCAAATAGGCAGACACTTCTCAAAATAACTTTTTACAAAAAAATGACATAAATCATTTTTTTTTTCTGTGTTGTTAAATGTTATTATAAGAGCAGCAGTTAGCCAGAACTGTTTTCTGCGTGTTCTTTAGTTTTAAACCTATTATAGACAAATTGTTTAATGATGAGTTAGCTAGCTAGATGTTTAACTTTTTACAAAGAGGCAGACACTGTGAATGAGATGAGTGACTGACTGAGACTGTGTGAGTTAAATTTCAATGATTTCTATTCGTGTTGATATTTACATCCTGCTCTGTAAATAGGGGGCGGGGTCAGTCAGTGGCAGCTTTGGTCATGCGCAGTTGATTTACAGTGTGTTGGTGGAGCGGTGAGGTTCAGCTCTGACTGTGAAACTGCACTGTGAGTGTTGTAGGAGGGGCTCACAGCAGCACCCACTGCTCGCGGAAGTCAGTAACTGAAGAGCACGTGTGTTCATCTCAGAGTCGCCAAAAGTCTCCAATAACACCACAAAAACTCGCTAGATTTGTTGCTAGGTGCTTTTTTTTTACAAAAAAAAGTTGCTAGAGGGTCTGAAAAATCACTAAATATTTCAACAAAGTCGCTAAGTTGGCAACACTGCCTGTGTGTTTACAGCTCTCAGCCCTGCAAAGCAAAATGTCTCAATTTCTACACCAGTGTTTTTCAACCCGTGGGCCAAAGAGGTACTGCAAGGTGGCTGTAGGCTAATTTTTTTTATAATTTTCCTGTTTTGCAAAGTAAAAAATCTTCCAACATATAGACAGTTCAACAAATGTAACTTAAGGTGTGACAGATATTTAGTTCATTTTTCATTGACTGGTTTGGCTAGTACAGTTACATTACATTACATTACAGAGTGGGCTAGTAGATTAATGGTGGAACAATCTATCTTCTACTTCCAGATCAGAAAAATCTCTCGCTATCTTTAATAAACTGCTGAAGACAGAGCTCTTCAAAGAGCACTTACTCTCCTAACACCTCTAACTAACTACCTTCTACTACCAGATCAGGAGAATCTCTCACTATCTTTAATAAACTCCTGAAGACAGAGCTCTTCAAAGAGCACTTACTCTCTTAACACCTCTAACACACTAACTACTTCTAACCTCATTACCTCTCCTTCACTCCTCTATCCCTTTATTTCCCTTTGACCTCCTTTAGGCCCTATCTAAAATTGTTTTAACTTCTATTACTTTTGTACTTGACTATTGTAAGTCACTTTGGACAAAAGCGTCTGCCAAATGAAATGTAATGTAATGAAATTAATAAATTACACTACCTGGCCAAAAACAAAAAGTCCCCACCTGGATTTAACTAAGCAAATAGATACAAGCCTCCTATTTATAACTTATAAAGCTTTATAACTGGAGTATAAAACTTTATAATTGGAGTTTAAAAGTTTTAAACTCGAGTTTAAAACATTCTGTATTCAGTACTGTGTTGATAAAAGTTGTACAAATTTCAGTATAAAAATAATGAAACATTTATAAACTTTGATTTTGCTCTATTGCTCCATTGGAACCCATTTATTTTGGACGCACTCGCGAGCGCCCTCTGGTGGCGGTTCTGCGTCTGTTTATGTGAAGTCAGATGTAACATTGAGCAAACTTATAACATTTAAGGACAGTTAAATCTAATATAATATAATTAAACTGGAATTACTTAAAAACACAAACAGGGCTTTGCTAATTCAAAATGCCACCGTTTCAGAAACTTAAAAAAGAAAAAATAGAGGAAGGTAAATGATTTGTTTACATATTTTAAGTTAGTGTCACTTTACCTGTTAATGGAATTCAACATTACGGTTTACAGTGCAGATTTATCACCATTCCAGAATTTTTGGTAGCAGCTGGGACACAGCTTCAGCTTCAACCTATGAGTGTAGAGCAGGATCTACAGGCCCAGCTGTAGCAACATCTGTGGGTAAATCTGCTGCGGTTTGCAATAGAGAACCTGTACTCCTCCATACCCAACCTTCTACCTTCTCAATTTCATCTTGTATCCAGTATAGAGGCTCCAACAGGGAACTAGATAAAGCCTCCTTTCAGTTACAGAACAGTTTAATCCAATATTCTTATTAATAAACTCTAATATTGTACAATATGACAAAGTCAAATGTTCCATAAACCTTTTACACAATGCAGACAGTGAAAGACAGTTAAAGATCACATGATTTTAGGGCAGTTAGTTTGCCAGATGAGGATGAGGTTCAGGTGGTGCCCATTTTAAAGCAACCACAAACCGCTGTATTAGAGTCTCTCTCTCTCTCTCTCTCTCTCTCTCTCTCTCTCTTTCTTTCTCTTTCTCTCTCAGTCAATACAGGGGTTCTGGCCAGGTCAGTCAGCCCGTGGCGTGGAGATGGCACCGAGCCCTCAGACACATTTGTGCCACGGCCAGATCTTTTACATCACGAGCCAGAATGTAATCTATTCCCAGCCTAAAAAAACACACAAAATCAATTTCTGTGGCTCACAGGGGAACAGAGGGCGGAACAGGCAGGTACTCAGAGACAAACTTGGGAGTTATATTTATTTGGCTTAAAATAAAGATAGTAAACTCATAAATCCTCTGGAAAAAAAAGAAAAAAGCTAAAGCTTTTAAACCACAATGTTAGTGCAAGAATCTCATCACTCTGTACCTGCATACCTGCACCTGCCACTGTCTGATCTCTGATATCAGATTCACTTTAAATCAATCAGAAATTTGCTCATCTTCAGCTTAAACACCAAAACAACAGAGATATTCACTGCTCATTTTACAGAGAGACTGAAGGACCTCATCTGACAGACATGTCTTGGATTTAACAAGCTCTGAAGGTCGGTCCTGCCAGATAAAGGGGGAGAAATCACCATGTGTTGAAGCAACAAATTACTTATTAATGATGATTTACGTTTCAAGAAATTAACCTAATAACTACATTACACTGCAAAAATTTCGAATTTTCAGGCAATAAATCTTATTTTCTTCTCTGATAGAACTTTTTGTCTCAAGATTATTCAGCTTACTTTAGGAATTATTATCTTGATCAGTCTTAGATTTTTTTACTTTATTTTAAGTTATTTGTATAAAAAAATCAGCAATGAAGTTATTCTGATTCTTGTGTCCAAATGTAAGGCAAAACAATCTGTGTGATTTTTGCTTGATTTAAGTCTTACTTCACAAATTTTGAGACTTTGTGATTTTGTGTATTTGCTTACTCCATTGGTAGGTTTTTCTTGCCTAATATAAGCATATATGTTTTAAATTACATATATTTTCTAGTATAATGGATTTTTTGCAGTGTAAAATTAAGTAATTATGCCAACATGCCAAAAATCATAGGATAGTAATATGTAAATAAACAATGGAAGGCCCAGCTTGTATATGTTGCTGTAGGTTTATATTATTGTGTTCCAGGTGGTTGCTAATTGATTTTAACTGGTTGCTATAATGTTTGAGGTGGTTTCTAAGGTTCTGACTGCACGGTTCATGTCAGTGCGCAAACCTTAATAACCATAACCATTTAATGAAGGTATAGGTTAAACTAAAACCTTAATTACATTAATAATTTATTTATTGCATTTATTTAGGACTTCATATAGCCTATATCTTAATCATTCATTTATTACAGTTATAATAAAAGGCCTTTCTGAGCAGAACCTCAGCGGACGCATCAGAGCTTGTTTTGTGGCCACCAGGAGAGCTCTCACTGTTTGTGTTTGGCCGAAAAGAGTATTACATAAACTCATTAGAGCTGGTGTAGGAGGGAAGGCAGGGTGGCTGAACTTGTGTTTAGTATAAATATGAAGGAATAAAGGAGCCTCGCTACAGCTGCTCTCACCCCTCACACTCCCGAACAAAATATCCGCCTCACACTGATCCTCCTGTCCTTATATAACCAAATAAAGCTCAGAGCTGCAGAAAACTCCTATCTGCAGAATAGCAGCTCTGCAGGAGGAAAGTTTTAACTATCAGTCTCTTCACAGGTTCTAGTGTAGTAAAGCAATGCTGCCATATAGACCCATAACAATTTACTCCAGTGCTGATATTATTCTCTGCATTATTAATGTTTATCCTCTGTGTTGGCAAAACTCTTTTATAATTAACCCCAAAAAATCTTTAAAATCTGTGTAAATTACAGTTCTCTGTCATTTACTTAAAAGGGTTTTTAAGTAAAAAGTGATTTTTGCTCACTACACCTGCAGCCCCAATTTGAAAAACGAGTGGGGTAGCTTGGTAGGGGCACTGGGTGATGTATGGGTTTAGAGGCAGGGCAGGAGGGAGAGCTGATTGGCTGAGGAGATAAAGCTGCAGCAGTGTGCCTCTGATAGCGGTGAGATGCAGATGATTGGGTGTCAGCAGGGGGGGCGGTATTATTAACAGACTCATTTGCATATTGTGATGTGTCTGCATACTAAGTAAACAGACATATCATTCATACCTATAGCACAGTTAAACCTAAAAGGGCGCTGCAGAGGCAGAAACGACCACAATAAAAGTGTTTCTTAAAGTTTATTTTTTTAATTATTTAGCACGACTGCTAAATTTGCTTAAACTTAAATGAAGTCTTCTTTATGTAGAATTATATATTTCCATTATCACTCCACTATTTAAACATGACTGGCCACATTAACATTCAAAAGTAGAACTTTTGAGTTGAATCGACTTATAATAGCTGAGTTTACCTTATTACGATTGACCACTTCTTTTCTATTGGCTTTTGACAGAATCTGTTTGCATACTGGGTGTGTCCCAGAATTTCAGACACTCATCATCAGTGTGTAGTGATTCCCTCCTGGATGCCTTAGGTAAACTTAATCAAATAAAGCTTAGAACTGCAGAAAACTCCTATCTGCAGAATAACAGCTCTGGAGGAAGGAAGGTTTTAACCACCAGTCTCTTCACAGGTTCTAGTGTAGTAAAGGTAAACTTGTAGATCATATATTGTGGGTAAACGGTTGGTGTTTGTGTGGTACAACAGTGTTGTAGAGTTCTGCTGTGCTCTAACACCTGGGTTGTTTGTGTTTAGTCTAATGAGTTAGACTAAACAATTAGTTACGAATGCAGTGTGACTGACAACATGAAACCTGAAACATTCTGTTTTTGTTTCATTTTAATTTGTTGTTTGTAATTCTTTACTGCAGAAACAAATGAAATATGGTAAAGGCTCTTACATCAAATATGCAATTATGTTAATGTCTAAAAGTGTAGAGCACATTTTGTTTTTTATAAGACCAGTCAAGTTAAACATGGTTAAAAAAGACCAGTCGGTCACATTTTTAAGGGTAGACAGCTGAAGTTCTGCTTTTGAGTGATGTCAATCAATAAAAAACATTAATAGAATTAATAGCAAAATAAAAAAAATATGGGTAATTAAATGTAAATAAAAAAGAACCTGTGTTAGGTCAATTAATTCAATGATTTTTTTGTTGTTGTTAATCACAGCTTAATCACAGTTTTTCCAGAGGTTTTTAATGGGGTTCAGGTCTGGAGATTGGGCTGGCCATGACACGGTCTTCGTCTAATGGTCTTTCATTCACACTGAAAATCTCTGGAATATAATCAAGAGGAAGATGGATGGTCACAAGCCATCAAACCAAACTGAACTGCTTGAATTTTTGTGCCAGTGTGTAAGACTGGTGGAGAAGAGCAGGCCAAGACGCAATAAAGCTGTGATTATTTTTTTTAAAGTAATTAACAAAAGTAAAAATAAATATCATTTAATTTTGTTAATCTAACACAGGCTCTTTTACTTACATTTAATTACCCATAGTTAAAAGATTTGTCTTAATAAGAATAAACAATTATTTTGTGATTAATACGTTTATTGTTTTTTATTGATTGACATCACTCAAAAGAACAGCATCAGATGTCTACCATCAAAATTGTGACCCACTGCTTTTTTTTAACCATGTTTAACCTGACTGGTTTATTCCATCAAATATTGATTTCTGAACTTTTAAAACATAAGTATTGTTGTTTCAAATTAATGTGAACTTGATTTCTTTGCATTATTTGAGGTCTCAAAGTGCTGCATCTTTTCCTTATTTAGATAATTTCTTATTTTCTATACTCCTAATGACAATATTTTTATTTGGAATTTGGGAGAACTTTTGTCAGTTGTTTATAGAATAAAACAACAATGTCATTTTTCCTCAAATAAATATCTATAATAAATAAAATCAGAGAAACAGATCATTTTGAAGTGCTCTCTTAAGTTTGAAGGAGTTGTATAAACATTATATGTTTTTACCTTATATGGCCATATATTTCAGATATATCAAACTCATTTATGTGCATATTGGAAAGGGTTCAAAATTATTTTACAGTGCATTATCTCTCACAGCCTATCTATCCTAAATCCCTTTCTTAACCCTCTCTTTCTGTCCTACTGCACATCCTGCTGCTTTTGTTACCAGCAGAATCTACTCTTTAGATTTACACACAGCGCTCACACACTCACAAACATTATTATATAAGAACTCACCATAAAACCACTAATAATCCTCAATATGAAACAAACTGCTCCTCACTGCAGTCTGTACACATTTATGCATTAATCAATGCCTTATTAATCCAACCTCGCCACAGTTTCCTCAGTGCAGCTTCAGGCCCTGTAGATGTGGTGATGTTTACTGATGTGTACAGATGTTTCATACAGCCAATCATTACAGAAAGAATTTATCATGCAGTGTTCAGAAAACGTGTTGTGCGTCGCCCTCTGCTGGAGAGACAGCAGCGCTGCAACACACAGACAAGAGACTTAAAGGAGAACTCCTGTGTAAAATTGACTTTGGGTGTAGTAAAATATGATAAAAAATACCTAGAGTTTGTGCTTACCTTACTTTTTTATCATGGTTTACTACACCCAAAGTCAATTTTACACCGGAGTTCTCCTTTAATAACTGTACAGTCTCATCTGAAAAAAAAAAAGAAATCTTATTTTGAAGTATTACAGTTTATAGCTGTGTTTATTAGTGCAATTTAATAACTGATTCCTCTGTGATCCCACTTAATAAATGAAAATATGCTTATCAAAACCGCAGACGGGTATTGTAATTTTCACTGACTATCTGCTTCCAATGGAACCTGTCAAAGGATGGGTATATCAGGCAGCGAGAGAACAGTCAGTTCCTGAAGTTGTGTTGCATGGTGTGCACAGCATGCAGGGGTCAGTACCTAACAATAGTGCTTTAAGGAAGAATATAAGAGTGAACAGCAGACAGGATCATGGGCACCTAAGACTCAGAGATGATGGGTTCTGCTTACCTCACAACTTAAAGGATCTGTTGTAAAGCTATTCTTGGTGCCAGGTACCACAGAACACCTTCAGAGGTGCTGACGAGCCCTCTTCAACTTCAACTCCCATAATTCACCTGCACCCAATATCAGACCTCACTCCAACTCCCATAATTCACCTGCACCCACTATCAGACCCTCACTCCAACTCCCATAATTCTTCTGCGCCTACTATCAGTCCTCACTTCAACTCCCATAATTCACCTGCACCCACTATCAGACCTCACTACAACTCCCATAATTCACCTGCACCCACTATCAGACCCAGGCCCCCAGCTTTCCCCTTCCAAAACGTGCCACCGGAAGTGTGCTGCTGAGGAATGAGAGGACCATTTGAGCAAAGCTATCCATTCACTTCCATTCATTTCGGGGTGTTTTTGAACCAATAATAAATGTATTTCCAAGCCGTTTTCAATTATGACACGGCCCGTGTTCTTTTCTACAAAGAACAGATTTTCTGCCATTTGATCCATAAGATTAATAATCTGTTCATAGCTTTAGAAAATAACATTTTTATACAACTATGCTAACGATGACGTAAAAAGACAGCGACCCAAAATACCATGCTGTAATGTTTGGAGAAGTTGCTCCTCTTAATTTAAAAGTACAGAGCTGATTGAATTAGAGCAGGGTCAAAGTAACCTCTTATTATGGAAATATAATACTACTACTAACAGTGATAATACATTGTAGATAGTAAGATAGTAGTAAATAGAAGTAAGGTAGACTATGAGAATTATAACGTATAGATATAACTATAATTTATATTACACATTTATTATTCTTATTACTGAGTTTCTAAATCCTTGTTATATAGACAAACTATGAATATTCTTCAGTAAATCCGTGGACTAATATTGGATATCAGTAATTCTAGTTTTTATCTGCTGTGTTTTCAATAAAAGCCCCATTATGGGACGGAATGGAGCTTTTCTCACTGTGGAGTGAATAGTTCTGTGCAGCTCCTATAAACAGTACGGTTGTTTGTACGGCACACTGAAGATTCGCGTCATGCTGGCGCCTGCGCAATCTCTCACTTTCCTGGTTAACGCCCCCACGAGAAGCCGATCAGGAAGTGACACGATTGGCTTCACCTGGCTCCGTTGAAATCAGCGGGATGGCTTGGTCCAGTTAATATATACTGTCAATGATCAGACCTCACTTCAACTCCCATAATTCACCTGCACCCACTATCAGACCTCACTCCAACTCCCATAATTCACCTGCACCCACTATCAGACCTCACTCCAACTCCCATAATTCACCTGCACCCACTATCAGACCCTCACTACAACTCCCATAATTCACCTGCACCCACTATCAGACCCTCACTACAACTCCCATAATTCACCTGCACCCACTATCAGCCCTCACTCCAACTCCCACAATTCACCTGGCCTTACAATGAGCACACTGACCAGTGTTCACGCTCAGTTACAGATTAAAGATTTAAAGAGTTTATTATCATGTGCACAGTAAGAAACAAGTTTCCTCGTAGAGTGGGCTTTTCCAAGCCGTCCCCTGAGGAAACATTTAATGATCAGTTTACATTTTGTTATCCATTGACTTTTCACATGACATTGACATTGTAATTCACACAATATAACATCCTGTACTGTAATAAAATGGACAATAATGGACACTTCTATAGGCATAAAAACAAACAGTCAAAAACTATTGAATTCATTTGTAAAGACTCAATTCCAGTCAGGCAGTAGAATCTAACAGGTAGTGGCTGATACATGATGCTAAAACAAGGCACATAAACCAGCTTTTCCATCAGTCTAAGAGTCCAGTCAGAGTTTTTATTCTCCCAGAATAAAACCATACAGAGCAGAATCATTCTGCTGCCTCAAGCTCCCATTCGAGACGCTAGTCTGCTTAAGTAGTTTTCCTTGTTCCGAGCAGGAGGACAATCTGGATCAGATCTCGCCTCAACGCTGGGCTCCGGGAACAATGCTGAGGATAAACTCTCCAACCCCAAGAAAATAAACCACCTGAGCAATCCCGAACAGAGGGGCGATGACCAGTGCACGGCAGTACGCCCCCTTCAGGAAGGTTGAGGGACCCTCATTGCACAGTATTTTACTGAGGAAGAGAAAGACAGTTATACAGAATAACCAGTTAGTTTCATGGTTGCAGTGTAATACAAGTCAGTACATACATGTAATATACAGTATATATATGTATAAACTCTGCATGCAGTCCTCTGTATTACAGTATTGGCAATTTGCCTGCCATCTAGGCTGTCCACCAGTCAGTAATGTGTTGTGCCTAGAAATCTAGATGGCTAGATCTGGTTAATACTAGACCCATATCTTTAGGGCAAAAATAAACAGGTCTGACTATGGTTTGATTTAGATTTTATGATTTTGGAGGCCTCCTACTGAAATCTTGCTTTCAATCCTTTCTTTGTTGTGGAGCCCCAACAAGTCTGCTGCTGTGATTAATGACCGTTAGTAGTTATATGAGGAACACTGACCAACTAATTCAGACCCCTTGAAAAAAACATAACAAATTGTGATCAGCTGCACCCTGTTTGCTTCATTAACTTTGCTTTTTGTTCAGTGTCAGCTGAAGCCCACCTGTGGCAATCTAAATTGATTATACACAGTTTGGAACAGCACACACCTGAGGCTACTCACAGAGCTTTACACACTACTTTCAGAACAGAATAGATTGTAAAAAGACATTGTGTTCAAGACTATGGGCCCTGCACAAGGCGCATCACAAAGCTCATTTCACCTGTGTTGTTTAAATAGCCTTGGAGTTTAGGAATATATTTACACGGATGGGCGTGGTAGTCTGGAAATGAGGTGTGCTCAGGTCAGTTTGTGGTGTGTTGATATCTTGGAGGTGGAAAACACAGGCGCTCCACTGACTGATTTAAACCCTGACAGTAGTCACCCCTCAGATGTTCATGTCTGTCCTAGCTACGCAGGTGCATGGCATGTGCTCAGCATGTGTACACCACCACCTCTTAAACACACACACACGAACGGTGCCCCAGTGTGCAAACCCAACTATTACATCAAATATATGTAATGTACTTGTAATTGTTACTGAAACAAGCTGCTGGCGCACCTTCACAAGTCAGTTTCCTCTGAATGGTAGGTGATACATTGATTTACTGTTTTATTTCATATTACGCCCAAAACTCATGATTAAAAACATGAGTAATTAATATTTGTATCCTCATGATACCAAACACACACAGTGCATGCTTGATGGCTTGCCTATAGATCACTAAAATAGGGCTCTTTGAGTGTTTTCAGGACCAAATCAGCAAAATCTTGAATCCAACCAAATTTGGTGAGTGAACATGAAGAATCCTGGTCAGAGATGTTAGACAGAACACAGTAGTCACAGTAGCGCAGGACACTTAGCAGGTTTCTACCCAGAGGGTCTTTCTGTGTGAACTGTGTGATCAGTTTTACTGGATGTTACCCTTGACATTCTCCTGCCAGGTGAATGCAGGTAACAGGGTCATTTCTGTGTATCCTTTCCTGTAGTTAGAACTCATCTGACATGTAAACTGTCTGGCTGCACACTTCAGGGGTACAGAAAAACTCCAGATAATGTCCAGAGTTCATATTTCAAAATGCTATACCAGAGCATGTTGGACAGACCATCCTCTCAACAGTCTATCAATCAGGTCTTTTTGTCCGACTGGTCAGATGGAAGCTAAAGTTAAGAGAAATGCACACGATAACCTTGGGCTTTGCTATAAACAGCAGGAAAGGTTTTTTGCAACATGCGGATATAAATTCTCTAGTCTACTGAGAAGACACAGCACTATTCTGTTGAAAAAGAGTCACTGCAATTTCTTGGCTAATCCCCACTGTCAAACATGGTGGCGGTAGCATCATTGTATGGGATGTTTCTCAGTGACAGGAATAAGGAGACTTTTAACAATTTTGTAATGAATAAATGCAGCTAAACCCAGACTAAGGAAAGTGTTCCCCTTCCAACATGGTGATGACCTGAAGCATATATTCAAAACTACACTTTAGTGACTTCAGTGGCACAGGATAGACCTGAAAGTGCTCACGGTCCAATCTGACAAAGTAGAGGATCTGCCATGAAGAATGGGGTACACCCAAATCCAGCAGTTCACAACTTGTAAAGACGTATATTGTAGATTGTAATTGTAAATTACTGTAATTCCTTTATTAAAATGGCAAAAATGCTATTTATATCCCAATTAAGTCAAATTCCAATTCACCCACAACACAATAACATTCACAAGAGAATAATGAAAATATAAACTTGATAGATAGAATGAACAAAAAGGTACCTGATGCAGTCCTTCACTCCATTATAAGTGTCCTCCTGACTTCCACGTGTCAGAGACTGTAGCCTTGTCTTTACAACTGCAAACACACACATATATATTTACACTATCATACCAAATTAAAATAATATCATATTAAACACGGTATTTATCCATCTATACACTGTACTGTGCTTCTCTGATGAAACAGTATGTGTTTTTCACAATAAGTATAAATCTTTCATAATGAATGTAGCAATAAATATGCCTTAAAATGACAACATTATACAGTAAGTGTGTCTAAAATGTCAGCTGTAGAATCATGCTGAGCTCCATTGACTTTAAACGTGAGAATGGAGTTTCTGTCGCTCTGGGTCACTTTGGTGAAGCTTCTGCATCTCTCAGCGTATTGAACAAATGCATATGTGCATCAGTTCACGAAGAAGAGATTAATAATAATAGATAATTATTAATAATTAATAATAAGTATAGAAAAACAGTCTTCTTACACATTAAAAGCAGAATAATGCAAAAACATTTGTATTGTTGCTGCTGGGCTCCACTACAGCCTAAGAGTGTTATATAGGTTTACACCACTGCTGTAAATTTAAGTCAGACTAAGAGCGCCCCCTCATGGACATCTGCAAACTTGCATTTTTTTGACAAGGTGAGACAACCAGAAGCAGTATTCAAGTGAAAGAAGCTTGTGGTCTGTGATCTGTGTTACTCAGTTCTCAGAGTTGGAATGACACAGTCACTAGTCTTCCTATTACAGTAAATAGAGCATAAACATGATGCTGAAACCGCTGTTTTGTGGTAAAAAATAATTTTTACCATCCACTGGGTTCACTGCTACAGCTGCTGCACTCCCAGCCAGGCAGCCAGACAGGAAAGAGCAGTAAAATGGAGCCGGACCCTCAACACCCCTCTTCCCCAGATCATTCAGGTTCGCAAACAGAGGGAAATAGATGATAGAAAAGGGCACATCCCTGAGAGATAAAGAGAAAATACAGTAAATAAGTTTAATAGCCATATGTGTCTGTGTGATCCTCCCATTATTTTTATTATTATTAGAAATAGAGATGTACCTCAGTAGCGTGGCCCCAAGGCCTCTGTACAGTCCCGATACCCCTCGGCTCTGCAGCAGCTCTTTAGTGATCTGGAGGCCTGTAGGATTCCTGGTCTCTAAACGACCCCCAGCAGCTCCGCCCCCTGACGCAGCCTGACCAGTCAGCTTCCACTGTGCATCTAGCACGAGCATCGGCAGAAATGTTTAAACACAACAGTGTATTGCATACCTGTATAATGTAAACAAGAATGAGGAAGTCTAGACATGCAGCTAGCATGATGCTAACGCTATTTAATTGCATTCAGACTGTATGTAATGTCCGTGCTGGTGGACAGTAACAGAGTAGGTGAGATAGGAAGACGTCTTCAGTGCTCCTTACTTATCCGTCCTGCATCCTGCAGCTGGATCTTCAGCATCTCCATCGGAGTGGTAACAATTACCTGCACACACAACCCAGCAAACAAAAACACACTGTTGATATTTATATATTTATATATGTACAGTGTTGGGAAGGTTACTTTTAAAATGTAATCCCTTACAGATTACTGATTACATCACTCAAAATGTAATTTGTAACGTAATCAGTTACATTACTTCAAGTGTGTAACGTAATCTGATTACTTTGGATTACTTTTTTGTTTTTTTAAGCCTGAATGAATGTAGCAACCACATATTGCATATTATTATTTTATTTTTCTTTCCAGTTAACAAATAGATAAACAAATAAAACAGCCTTTTCAATCACTCTATAAAAATACGTATGAAACCATTTCATCAAACAATTTTATAAAACACTTCTATAAATTGATGATAAAACCATTAAAAACCAAACAATGTAACAACAACTGTAAGCTATCTACTTGCAGGTTTGCCACCAGTGTTAATTTTGACAACAAATTTTGATTTAGTCTTAGTCATAGTTTTGTGATTGTTATATATCATACTCCTGCCAGTAGGTGTCACTACTAAGTTAAAAAGAGCTTCATGTACTAGAGTGGGCAGAGTGTGTGAGAGCAAGTAAAGGAGAAGAACCTAAACTCTACTGCTGAGTCCTTTGTGTTATTTTCTACATTTATTTCACCACTACACAACATATTGGCGACGAGGATGGCTTTACTTGGACTTCCACCACCACCTGCTTTTCTGGAGAGCCCTGGTGAGCCTGCTATGCCATTTAACTCCTGGGTTCGAATGTTTGATAACTACATTGTGGCACTCTGCTCAGACGACGTTCCAGAAACAAGAAAGAGAGCTTTACTTATCCACTGCCTTGGTACAGAGGGCCAACGCATATTCTACACTTTGGAAGTGGAGAATGATACTTACGCAGCTGCATTAAGTGCCCTGAAGTCATTCTTTGTGCCCAAAATCAATGTAGTTGCTGAACGCAATAAATTCCGTCAACGTGCTCAGAGACCGGGTGAGTCTGTTGTCCAATTTGTGGCTGCTTTGCGTGGACTGCTTGTGAACTGTGATTTTGGTGCTCTAGCAGATGACATGGTAAGAGATCAGCTTGTGGAGAAAACATGCAACCCTCGAATTCGAGAGCGCTTGCTCTTAGAGACTGATCTTACTTTGCAAAAGGCTGTAACAATTGCAGGACAAATGGAGTCGGCAGTTACTGAAGCTAAAGCAATGACATGCCCAGGTGATGTTACAGTAAAGGCTGTAAATGCTCGTGCACATTCAACTGTAAAGCCTCAGAAATTTTCTCAGTTTGCGAAGGCACCAAAGCAGCTATCCAGTTCTCATCGACCAGCCCAGGGTAAGATGTGCTATCGCTGTGGTTCATCTTCACACCTAGCAAACTGTTCAAAATGTCCAGCAAAGCAAGTGAAATGCAAAAAGTGTGCGAAAATAGGTCACTTTGCAAGGGTCTGTCGTAGTTCTGAAAATGCATGCAATATACAAGAAGTGACCATACCAGACCTTACAGTTCTGAGTATTGCAGACCCACTTACTGAAGAGCAAAGGAACAAACTTACCTGTAAGGTGACTCTGAGTGATGATGATGGACAGTCCATTCATGTAGACTTGCTTGTCGATACTGGTTCTGCTGTTTCAATTCTGCCTGAACACATTTACCACCAGTTCTTCGCTACTCTGCCACTCTCTACCCCAAAAGTTCGTCTGATGACATACTTGAAGAAGCAAATTCCGGTGCTGGGGTGCATTGCTCTAAATGTTGCATGTCATGCTCACTGTACACGACTGGACTTTTACATTGTGGAGAACGGAACACCATTGCTTGGCATGGACTTGTTCACTGCACTGCAACTTGAAATACGAAATGGCCTTGTAATGCCTCAGAATGCTGAGTGTCCTGCTGCTGTCAACCTTACTGATACTTGTGGTGTAGCTGTAGGATTTGTACACAAAGTCAAACTGCGCTCAGATGTGCCACCTGTGCAACAAAAGCTGCGCAGACTTCCATTTGCTGTGCGTGACTCTGTCTCACAAGAGTTAAAACGGCTGGAAAGAGAAGGCATTATTGAGAAAGTAGACTCCTCTGAATGGGTCTCACCCCTGGTGGTCATCCAAAAGAAGTCGGGAGGGATCAGGTTGTGTGTTGACCTGAGAGAGCCAAACAAAGCTGTTGTGATTGATAGCCATCCATTACCCCACATTGAAGAAGTTTTTACAGATCTCAGGGGGTCAGCTGTGTTTTCGACTATTGATTTGCAAAATGCATATCACCAAGTGACTTTGCATGAGGACAGCAGAGACCTTACAGCGTTTATTACGCATGATGGATTGTTTCGTTTCACTCGGGTCCCATATGGACTGGCCTCAGCACCTAGTGCATTCCAGAGGATGATGTCTCAGATCTTGGATGGACTGGTCGGCGTCCAATGCTACCTTGATGACATCATAATTCATGCTGACACACCTGAAACACATGAGCGGAGACTTCGTGCTGTGCTACATCGCCTACAAGACCGTGGCCTTAAGCTCAACATGGAGAAATGCTCCTTCAGAAAAACAGAGCTTCCTTTTTTAGGCCATGTCATTTCGGCGGCTGGCCTTCATCCAGATCCTGAGCATGTTCTGGCCGTGACGCAAGCCCCGCCTCCACAAGACGCACACGCCCTACGCTCATTTCTTGGACTGACAGGATGGTATTCCAAGTTCATACCAAACTATGCTACTTTGGTGGAGCCCCTCCGTGCTGTGCTGCGTAAATCTACTGGATTTTGTTGGACAAATGAAGCACAGGCAAGTTTCTCCCGTGTACAGCAGATCATTTCCACCAGCCCTGCTCTGGCACTGTTTGACCCCTCCTGCCAAACCACTGTCACCACAGATGCGTCAGATTATGGCATAGGTGCAGTGCTTACACAATGGCATGGTGACGCTGAAATGACAGTTGCCTTTGCCTCGAGAACGCTAACTGAATGTGAGCGAAAATACTCTGCAACTGAGAAAGAGGCCTTGGCATGTGTATGGGCTACTGAGAAATGGCGCACATACCTTTGGGGACGTCATTTTACACTGCAAACAGACCACAGTCCTCTAACAACCTTGCTCTCTACAAAAGGTCTTGGTAGAGCAGGTATGCGAATTGCCAGATGGTCTGCACGCTTGCTATGCTTTAATTACAGCATTGCCTACAAACCTGGAAAAGAAAATGTAACTGCTGACTGCTTATCTCGTTTGCCATTACCCAACGTGAAGGGAGAACAAGAACAGGAGCCTGAAATGGTTGCACTAATTTTACCTGATTTTGCTGCTGTAACAGCTGCTGAACTTCAGCATGCTGTTGACCACTGCCCTGTCTTGCAACAGGTTAAGGCTTACATGCTGAAAGGATGGCCTTGTACTGCTAAAGGCATGGATTCAAGATTTACACCCTTTTATCGCTTACGAGATGAACTTGCTGTGCATGAGGGATACATAATTCGTGGCACTCATCGCATAGTGGTACCTGCAGCTTTGCAGCCCCAGTTCATTCAACTCGCACATGACACACATCAAGGAATTGTCAGAACAAAACAGCGCTTGAGAGACCTCTATTGGTGGCCAGGCATGGACTTGCAAGTAGAAGATGCCATTAGAACATGCACCACATGCTTGCAGCATGATAAGACCGCCATAACTCGTGCTGCCCCGCTCCATCCAGTACCTACCCCTACAGCGGCTTGGGAAAAAGTTGCCATTGACATTGTTGGTCCCTACAACCATGCTTCTCATGATTGCCGCTATGCCATTACACTGATTGATTATCACAGCAGATGGCCTGAGGTGGCATTTGCATCTGAAGTTACCTCTGCTACGATCATTGCTTTTCTTTCTGCTGTATTCAGTCGTGAAGGAAATCCCTGTGAGATTGTTACGGACAATGGTTCGCAGTTCACCTCTTCTGAGTTTGAAAGCTTTCTAGCAAAGAGAGATATCAAGCACTGTCGCAGCTCAGTGTACTATCCTCAAGCTAATGGGGAAATTGAGCGATTCAACAGGGTTTTTAAAGACTGCCTTCAAACTGCCACCATCGAAGGTAAGCCATGGAAATCCTTTGTCACTGACTTCCTTCACATTTACAGGGCGACACCCCATGCAGTCACTACCTGTTCCCCTGCTGAATTGCTTCATGGTCGCACAATCCACACAAAACTTCATGTCCGAGATCTTCCTGCTGGGGTACCTCCACAGTCCACGAAGTCCTGGAAGTTGACAGTTCAACGTAAGCAGCAAAAGGCAAAAGTGTACACTGACAAACGTCGTGCTGCTACTCATCCTGGGATTCAGGTGGGTTCCTTTGTCCGCATTAGGAAACCAGGAATTGTGAGCAAAGGACATTCCAAATTCAGTCTGCCTTATAAAGTCGTCGCAAAGCGTGGCTCAGCCACTTATCTTCTATCTGATGGGAAAGTGTGGAATGCTGCTCATCTTGCCCCAACATCGTTGTCCTCTGTTGCTCCATCCACATCAACGTTGCCTGAGGACACTTACATCCCACACCAGATGCATGTGCCTGATGCTTTGCTTCCGGACCCTCCTGCTACAAACCATCGACCTAGGGTTCGCCGTGCTCCCTTCTGGGCTAAGGACTATGTTACTTAATAGTGTAGAAAGAAGGAAGTAAGAAAACTAAAACTGTTCAGTATGTTTTGTATATGTGCTACAAGAAAATTGTTGTTCAAAAGAAATGTTCATTCTGTTTTGTATACTACTGTATATGCACAACATACATGTTTAAGTGTTTTTTTGTGCACAGTTCTTGTGAAGAAACATTATGCTTTTCTACATAAGGGGAAATATGTTATATATCATACTCCTGCCAGTAGGTGTCACTACTAAGTTAAAAAGAGCTTCATGTACTAGAGTGGGCAGAGTGTGTGAGAGCAAGTAAAGGAGAAGAACCTAAACTCTACTGCTGAGTCCTTTGTGTTATTTTCTACATTTATTTCACCACTACACAACAGTGATGAAAATAGCATTTAGTTTTAGTCATAATTTAGTCATATGAAATGTTTTTAGTTTTAGTCGACTTAATGTCATAAGAATATAGTCTACTAAAATTACAGTAAATTTATTCGACTAAAATGTAAAGGGTGTAAATGTACATGCTTTTTCATCAGTTCCCTTGAATTATTAACTATACACTTATACGAAATTAAACGTTTAATAACCACTTAAGTAATATTGTTAATGTTTGAATGTGAAATATATTTATATATGATTTAATGTATATTATTATTATTATTGTAGGTGTGTGACTATATATATTTTACATTTAAAAATTTGTTTTAGAAATCAGGTCATAAAACATCTGAATAGTTAAATTATAGTTTGAACAGAGCTGTGGAAGCAAAAACAACTTTTAAATGATCTAGTTTAATCTCCAGCAGTAACCCAGCACACCTACTGGACCTACAGTACGAGGCTGAAGTTGGTTTGATATTCGCAGCTCCAGATTCGTTTGGCTCGATATTGGCAGCCTCGTATTCCCCGGCTGAAGTTCGTTTGATATTCGCAGCTGCCGCTTCACTGAACCACCGTGAACTAAAGGGAGCGTTCACAAACACCCGCTGTTTATATTAAACACCTCACAGATCAACACTGAAGGAGATAGAATGAAGAAAAGCAGTACAGCTGTTTATTAACAATGTAAATATACAATATATTATTAAATATAATTTTGTATATTGTAAAATATTTATTTTAATTACTGAATTTAATTACATAATTATATATTACAATAAATAATTAAATATATATTTAATAAAATTATATTTTAAAAGCCATTGCGCTCAAAAAATATGAGGCAGATGTTCAAGTGTGATTTTGAAGAACTTTTTCATGTTGGGCCAGAACAAATACACATGATCTGAAGAGAACTAGTCTTCTTCTTTAAGGAAAACCTGGAAGTAGCCTGGCCCAAGCTGATTTTATACTTTAAAATGAACTGGCAAACTTTGAAAGACTTTTTCATCTTGGGCCAGAACACATGCACATCAGATGAAGAGAACTACTCTCCCACTTTGAGGAAAACCTGGAATTAGCCTGGCCCAAGCTGATTTTATACTTTAAAATGAACTGGCAACATAGCATACCAATCCATAATGCACAATTTTTTTATGTAAAGCTGATGTTCTAGTGTGATTTTGAAGGACTTTTTCATCTTGGGCCAGACCAAATACACATGATCTGAAGAGTACTAGTCTTCTTCTTTAAGGAAAACCTGGAAGTAGCCTGGCCCAAGCTGATTTTATACTTTAAAATGAACTGGCAACATGGCCTACCGATCCATAAGGCAGAAAAAAGTTTAATTTAAAGCTGATGTTCTAGTGTGATTTTGAAGGACTTTTTAATCTTGGGCCAGACCAAATACACATGATCTGAAGAGAACTAGTCTTCTACTTTAAGGAAAACCTGGAAATAGCTTGGCCCAAGCTGATTTTATACTTTAAAATGAACTGGCAACATAGCATACCGATCCATAATGCACAATTTTTTTATGTAAAGCTGATGTTCCAGTGTGATTTTGAAGGACTTTTTCATATTGGGCCAGACCAAATACACATGATCTAAAGAGTACTAGTCTTCTACTTTAGGGAAAGCCTGGAATTAGCCTGGCCCAAGCTGATTTTATACTTTAAAATTAACTGGCAACATGGCCTACCGATCCATAATGCACAAAAAAAATGAATATAAAGCTGATGTTCTAGTGTGATTTTGAAGGACTTTTTAATCTTGGGCCAGACCAAATACACATGATCTAAAGAGTACTAGTCTTCTACTTTAAGGAAAGCCTGGAATTAGCCTGGCCCAAGCTGATTTTATACTTTAAAATTAACTGGCAACATGGCCTACCGGTCCATAATGCACAAAAAAATTGAATATAAAGCTGATGTTCTAGTGTGATTTTGAAGGACTTTTTAATCTTGGGCCAGACCAAATACACATGATCTAAAGAGTACTAGTCTTCTACTTTAAGGAAAGCCTTTAATTAGCCTGGCCCAAGCTGATTTTATACTTTAAAATTAACTGGCAACATGGCCTACCGATCCATAATGCACAAAAAAATTGAATATAAAGCTGATGTTCTAGTGTGATTTTGAAGGACTTTTTAATCTTGGGCCAGACCAAATACACATGATCTAAAGAGTACTAGTCTTCTACTTTAAGGAAAACCTGGAATTAGCCTGGCCCGAGCTGATTTTATACTTTAAAATGAACTGGCAACATGGCCTACCGATCCATAATGCACAAAAAAATTGAATATAAAGCTGATGTTCTAGTGTGATTTTGAAGGACTTTTTAATCTTGGGCCAGACCAAATACACATGATCTAAAGAGTACTAGTCTTCTACTTTAAGGAAAACCTGGAATTAGCCTGGTCCGAGCTGATTTTATACTTTAAAATTAACTGGCAACATGGCATACCGATCCAAAATGCACAAAAAAATTGAATATAAAGCTGATGTTCTAGTGTGATTTTGAAGGACTTTTTAATCTTGGGCCAGACCAAATACACATGATCTAAAGAGTACTAGTCTTCTACTTTAAGGAAAACCTGGAATTAGCCTGGCCCAAGCTGATTTTATACTTTAAAATTAACTGGCAACATGGCCTACCAATCCATAATGCACAAAAAAATTGAATATAAAGCTGATGTTCTAGTGTGATTTTGAAGGACTTTTTAATCTTGGGCCAGACCAAATACACATGATCTAAAGAGTACTAGTCTTCTACTTTAAGGAAAACCTGGAATTAGCCTGGCCCGAGGTTATTTTATACTTTAAAATTAACTGGCAACATGGCCTACCGATCCATAATGCACAAAAAAATTGAATATAAAGCTGATGTTCTAGTGTGATTTTGAAGGACTTTTTAATGTTGGGCCAGACCAAATACACATGATCTAAAGAGTACTAGTCTTCTAGTTTAAGGAAAACCTGGAAATAGCCTGGCCCAAGCTGATTTTATACTTTAAAATGAACTGGCAATATGGAATACCGATCCATAATGCACAATTTTTCTTTATGTAAAGCTGATGTTCCAGTGTGATTTTGAAGGGCTTTTTCATCTTGGGCCAGACCAAATACACATGATCTAAAGAGTACTAGTCTTCTACTTTAAGGAAAACCTGGAAATAGCCTGGCCCAAGCTGATTTTATACTTTAAAATTAACTGGCAACATGGAATACCGATCCATAATGCACAATTGTTTTTATGTAAAGCTGATGTTCTAGTGTGATTTTGAAGGACTTTTTAATCTTGAACCAGACCAAATAGACATGATCTAAAGAGTACTAGTCTTCTACTTTAAGAAAAACCTGGATCTAGCCTGGCCCAAGCTGATTTTATACTTTAAAATGAATTGGCAACATGGAATACCGATCCATAATGCACAATTTTTCTTTATGTAAAGCTGATGTTCCAGTGTGATTTTGAAGGACTTTTTAATCTTGGGCCAGAACAAATACTCATGATCTGAAGAGAACTAGTCTTCTACTTTAAGGAAAACCTAGAATTAGCCTGGCCCAAGCTGATTTTATACTTTAAAATTAACTGGCAACATGGCCTACCGATCCATAATGCACAAAAAAAATGAATATAAAGCTGATGTTCTAGTGTGATTTTGAAGGACTTTTTAATCTTGGGCCAGACCAAATACACATGATCTAAAGAGTACTAGTCTTCTACTTTAAGGAAAACCTGGAATTAGCCTGGCCCGAGGTGATTTTATACTTTAAAATTAACTGGCAACATGGCCTACCGATCCATAATGCACAAAAAAATTGAATATAAAGCTGATGTTCTAGTGTGATTTTGAAGGACTTTTTAATGTTGGGCCAGACCAAATACACATGATCTAAAGAGTACTAGTCTTCTAGTTTAAGGAAAACCTGGAAATAGCCTGGCCCAAGCTGATTTTATACTTTAAAATGAACTGGCAATATGGAATACCGATCCATAATGCACAATTTTTCTTTATGTAAAGCTGATGTTCCAGTGTGATTTTGAAGGGCTTTTTCATCTTGGGCCAGACCAAATACACATGATCTAAAGAGTACTAGTCTTCTACTTTAAGGAAAACCTGGAAATAGCCTGGCCCAAGCTGATTTTATACTTTAAAATTAACTGGCAACATGGAATACCGATCCATAATGCACAATTGTTTTTATGTAAAGCTGATGTTCTAGTGTGATTTTGAAGGACTTTTTAATCTTGGGCCAGACCAAATAGACATGATCTAAAGAGTACTAGTCTTCTACTTTAAGAAAAACCTGGATCTAGCCTGGCCCAAGCTGATTTTATACTTTAAAATGAATTGGCAACATGGAATACCGATCCATAATGCACAATTTTTCTTTATGTAAAGCTGATGTTCCAGTGTGATTTTGAAGGACTTTTTAATCTTGGGCCAGAACAAATACTCATGATCTGAAGAGAACTAGTCTTCTACTTTAAGGAAAACCTAGAATTAGCCTGGCCCAAGCTGATTTTATACTTTAAAATTAACTGGCAACATGGCCTACCGATCCATAATGCACAAAAAAAATGAATATAAAGCTGATGTTCTAGTGTGATTTTGAAGGACTTTTTAATCTTGGGCCAGACCAAATACACATGATCTAAAGAGTACTAGTCTTCTACTTTAAGGAAAGCCTGGAATTAGCCTGGCCCAAGCTGATTTTATACTTTAAAATGAACTGGCAACATGGAATACCGATCCATAAAGCACAATTTTTTTATGTAAAGCTGATGTTCCAGTGTGATTTTGAAGGACTTTTTCATCTTGGACCAGAACAAATACACATGACCTGAAGAGTACTAGTCTTCTTCTTCAAGGAAAACCTGGAATTAGCCTGGCCCAAGCTGATTTTATACTTTAAAATGAACTGGCAACATGGTATAACGACCCATAATGCACATTTTTTTTATGTAAAGCTGATGTTCTAGTGTGATTTTGAAGGACTTTTTCATCTTGGACCAGAACAAATACACATGACCTGAAGAGTACTAGTCTTCTTCTTCAAGGAAAACATGGAATTAGCCTGGCCCAAGCTGATTTTATACTTTAAAATTAACTGGCAACATGGCCTACCGATCCATAATGCACAAAAAAAATGAATATAAAGCTGATGTTCTAGTGTGATTTTGAAGGACTTTTTAATCTTGGGCCAGACCAAATACACATGATCTAAAGAGTACTAGTCTTCTACTTTAAGGAAAGCCTGGAATTAGCCTGGCCCAAGCTGATTTTATACTTTAAAATTAACTGGCAACATGGCCTACCGATCCATAATGCACAAAAAAATTGAATATAAAGCTGATGTTCTAGTGTGATTTTGAAGGACTTTTTAATCTTGGACCAGGCCAAATACACATGATCTGAAGAGAACTAGTCTTCTACTTTAAGGAAAACCTGGAATTAACCTGGCCCAAGCTGATTTTATACTTTAAAATGAACTGGCAACATGGAATACCGATCCATAAAGCACAATTTTTTTATGTAAAGCTGATGTTCCAGTGTGATTTTGAAGGACTTTTTCATCTTGGACCAGAACAAATACACATGACCTGAAGAGTACTAGTCTTCTTCTTCAAGGAAAACCTGGAATTAGCCTGGCCCAAGCTGATTTTATACTTTAAAATGAACTGGCAACATGGTATAACGACCCATAATGCACATTTTTTTTATGTAAAGCTGATGTTCTAGTGTGATTTTGAAGGACTTTTTCATCTTGGGCCAGACCAAATACACATGATCTAAAGAGAACTACTCTTCTACTTTAAGGAAAGCCTGGAAATAGCCTGGCCCAAGCTGATTTTATACTTTAAAATGAACTGGCAACATGGTATAACGAGCCATTTTGCACAAAAAAGCCACTGTTCCAGTACAAGTTTGAAGAATTTTTTAATCTTGGGCCAGAACAAATACACATGATCTGAAGAGAACTAGTCTTCTACTTTAAGGAAAACTTGGAATTAGCCTGGCCCGAGCTGATTTTATCCTTTAAAATGAATTGGCAACATGACATGAAAGCCATTTTGCACAGAAATAATGAATATAAAGCATTGATTTTGAGAATACCAGAACTCTTCATCTGATGTGTATTTGGTCTGAAAAAAAAAAGTCCAAAATCATACTGGAATATCAGCTTTAAATAATATTTTTTTGTGCTGCCATGTTGCCAATTAATTGTGCAGTCTAAAATCAGCTCGGGCCAGGCAAATCCCAAAATTTCCTTAAAGTAGAAGACTAGTACTCTTCAGATCATGTCTATTTGGTCTGGCCCAATATGAAAAAGTCCTTCAAAATCACACTAGAACATCAGCTTTATATTAAATTTTTTTGTGCATTATGGATCGGTAGGCCATGTTGCCAGTTAATTTTAAAGTATAAAATCAGCTCGGGCCAGGCTAATTCCAGGTTTTCCTTAAAGTAGAAGACTAGTACTCTTTAGATCATGTGTATTTGGTCTGGCCCAAGATTAAAAAGTCCTTCAAAATCACACTAGAACATCAGCTTTATTTTCAATTTTTTTGTGCATTATGGATCGGTAGGCCATGTTGCCAGTTAATTTTAAAGTATAAAATCAGCTTGGGCCAGGCTAATTCCAGGCTTTCCCTAAAGTAGAAGACTAGTACTCTTTAGATCATGTGTATTTGGTCTGGCCCAATATGAAAAAGTCCTTCAAAATCACACTGGAACATCAGCTTTACATAAAAAAAATTGTGCATTATGGATCGGTATGCTATGTTGCCAGTTCATTTTAAAGTATAAAATCAGCTCGGGCCAGGCTATTTCCAGGTTTTCCTTAAAGTAGAAGACTAGTTCTCTTCAGATCATGTGTATTTGTTCTGGCCCAAGATTTAAAAAATCTTCAAAATTGTACTGGAACAGTGGCTTTTTTGTGCAAAATGGCTCGTTATACCATGTTGCCAATTCATTTTAAAGTATAAAATCAGCTTGGGCCAGGCTAGATCCAGGTTTTTCTTAAAGTAGAAGACTAGTACTCTTTAGATCATGTCTATTTGGTCTGGCCCAAGATTAAAAAGTCCTTCAAAATCACACTAGAACATCAGCTTTACATAAAAACAATTGTGCATTATGGATCGGTATTCCATGTTGCCAGTTAATTTTAAAGTATAAAATCAGCTTGGGCCAGGCTATTTCCAGGTTTTCCTTAAAGTAGAAGACTAGTACTCTTTAGATCATGTGTATTTGGTCTGGCCCAAGATGAAAAAGCCCTTCAAAATCACACTGGAACATCAGCTTTACAAAGGAAAAATTGTGCATTATGGATCGGTATTCCATATTGCCAGTTCATTTTAAATTATAAAATCAGCTTGGGCCAGGCTATTTCCAGGTTTTCCTGAAACTAGAAGACTAGTACTCTTTAGATCATGTGTATTTGGTCTGGCCCAACATTAAAAAGTCCTTCAAAATCACACTAGAACATCAGCTTTATATTCAATTTTTTTGTGCATTATGGATCGGTAGGCCATGTTGCCAGTTAATTTTAAACTATAAAATCACCTCGGGCCAGGCTAATTCCAGGTTTTCCTTAAAGTAGAAGACTAGTACTCTTTAGATCATGTGTATTTGGTCTGGCCCAAGATTAAAAAGTCCTTCAAAATCACACTAGAACATCAGCTTTATATTCAATTTTTTTGTGCATTATGGATCGGTAGGCCATGTTGCCAGTTAATTTTAAAGTATAAAATCAGCTCGGACCAGGCTAATTCCAGGTTTTCCTTAAAGTAGAAGACTAGTACTCTTTAGATCATGTGTATTTGGTCTGGCCCAAGATTAAAAAGTCCTTCAAAATCACACTAGAACATCAGCTTTATATTCAATTTTTTTGTGCATTATGGATTGGTAGGCCATGTTGCCAGTTCATTTTAAAGTATAAAATCAGCTTGGGCCAGGCTAATTCCAGGTTTTCCTTAAAGTAGAAGACTAGTACTCTTTAGATCATGTGTATTTGGTCTGGCCCAAGATTAAAAAGTCCTTCAAAATCACACTAGAACATCAGCTTTATATTCAATTTTTTTGTGCATTATGGATCGGTAGGCCATGTTGCCAGTTAATTTTAAAGTATAAAATCAGCTCGGGCCAGGCTAATTCCAGGTTTTCCTTAAAGTAGAAGACTAGTACTCTTTAGATCATGTGTATTTGGTCTGGCCCAAGATTAAAAAGTCCTTCAAAATCACACTAGAACATCAGCTTTATATTCAATTTTTTTGTGCATTATGGATCGGTAGGCCATGTTGCCAGTTAATTTTAAAGTATAAAATCAGCTTGGGCCAGGCTAATTCCAGGCTTTCCCTAAAGTAGAAGACTAGTACTCTTTAGATCATGTGTATTTGGTCTGCCCCAATATGAAAAAGTCCTTCAAAATCACACTGGAACATCAGCTTTACATAAAAAAAATTGTGCATTATGGATCGGTATGCTATGTTGCCAGTTCATTTTAAAGTATAAAATCAGCTCGGGCCAGGCTAATTCCAGGTTTTCCTTAAAGTAGAAGACTAGTTCTCTTCAGATCATGTGTATTTGTTCTGGCCCAAGATTAAAAAGTCCTTCAAAATCACACTAGAACATCAGCTTTATATTCAATTTCTTTGTGCATTATGGATCGTTATTACATGTTGCCAGTTCATTTTAAAGTATAAAATCAGCTTGGGCCAGGCTAATTCCAGGTTTTCCTTAAAGTAGAAGACTAGTACTCTTTAGATCATGTGTATTTGGTCTGGCCCAAGATTAAAAAGTCCTTCAAAATCACACTAGAACATCAGCTTTAAATTAAACTTTTTTGTGCCTTATGGATCGGTATGCCATGTTGCCAGTTAATTTTAAAGTATAAAATCAGCTTGGGCCAGGCTAATTCCAGGCTTTCCCTAAAGTAGAAGACTAGTACTCTTTAGATCATGTGTATTTGGTCTGGTCCAATATGAAAAAGTCCTTCAAAATCACACTGGAACATCAGCTTTAAATTAAACTTTTTTGTGCCTTATGGATCGGTATTCCATGTTGCCAGTTCATTTTAAAGTATAAAATCAGCTTGGGCCAGGCTATTTCCAGGTTTTCCTTAAAGTAGAAGACTAGTACTCTTTAGATCATGTGTATTTGGTCTGGCCCAAGATGAAAAAGCCCTTCAAAATCACACTGGAACATCAGCTTTACATAAAGAAAAATTGTGCATTATGGATCGGTATTCCATATTGCCAGTTCATTTTAAAGTATAAAATCAGCTTGGGCCAGGCTATTTCCAGGTTTTCCTTAAAGTAGAAGACTAGTTCTCTTCAGATCATGTGTATTTGGTCTGGCCCAAGATGAAAAAGTCCTTCAAAATCACACTAGAACATCAGCTTTACATAAAAAAAATTGTGCATTATGGATTGGTATGCTATGTTGCCAGTTCATTTTAAAGTATAAAATCAGCTTGGGCCAGGCTAATTCCAGGTTTTCCTCAAAGTGGGAGAGTAGTTCTCTTCATCTGATGTGCATGTGTTCTGGCCCAAGATGAAAAAGTCTTTCAAAGTTTGCCAGTTCATTTTAAAGTATAAAATCAGCTTGGGCCAGGCTACTTCCAGGTTTTCCTTAAAGAAGAAGACTAGTACTCTTCAGATCATGTGTATTTGTTCTGGCCCAACATGAAAAAGTTCTTCAAAATCACACTTGAACATCTGCCTCATATTTTTTGAGCGCAATGGCTTTTAAAATATAATTTTATTAAATATATATTTAATTATTTATTGTAATATATAATTATGAATTCAGTAATTAAAATAAATATTTTACAATATACAAAATTATATTTAATAATATATTGTATATTTACATTGTTAATAAACAGCTGTACTGCTTTTCTTCATTCTATCTCCTTCAGTGTTGATCTGTGAGGTGTTTAATATAAACAGCGGGTGTTTGTGAACGCTCCCTTTAGTTCACGGTGGTTCAGTGAAGCGGCAGCTGCGAATATCAAACCAACTTCAGCCGGGGAATACGAGGCTGCGAATATCGAGCCAAACGAATCTGGAGCTGCGAATATCAAACCAACTTCAGCCTCGTACCTACAGTCTATAAATGAGATCAAAAACACACCTTCACACACTGTCCTGTAGAGATGCTCTCAGGATGTACTGAGAGACTTCATGAGTTAAAGTGAGAAACTTATGAGAAAGTGCTGTAAGGAACTTTTGGGTTCATAGATTCACTTATTTTATTGTTTTATTTTCGTTATATTATTGAGTTCCTTTCTGACCTGTTCCTGCTTTAACACTAGTTATATCTTTCCCACTGTGAGACTAAACAGATGATCTGATCTTAATGAGTTAGGGTTCTGTATCAGTTCTGTGTTTTAGTGCACTGCCGAGTTAAACACCATCAGCTCATGAAATAACATCAGTATTAAAACGCGGATCTCTGCATGGAGATCTGTGGGACTCTGGTCTGCAGAAGCTGAAAGATTAGTGGCGCTTTTACCGGTAATGGAGTCGCTCCACACGGTTTACACGTTATCTTGTTTTTCGCGACGTCAAAGGAGAAATATATCGCCTCTCCCCTCTCTCTCTCTCTCTCTCTCTCTCTCCCTGCTGAACACTGTCGAGTTAACTTCCAGTCGAGCTCCGTAACGACAGGTTAATTCCCGGGTTTGTAACAGCGCGCGGCGCTACTGCAGTGATTGGATCTCTTCCTAACTGGTCCCTTCCTTTCAGAACTAACTCAGTTCTGATTGGATTTCGTCCCTGCCAAACATTTTCGTCTCGTTTTTTTATTCGTCTACGAAAATGTCAGTTAATTTCGTCTCGTTGTGTGTGCGGAGCCGCTGTCTGCCCCTCCTACCGTCTCGCTGCCTGCACGCACACAGACACCGCTGCACACACAAATAGGGAGGAGTGATGGCGTTTTGTCAGTGTTGGATTACCAAAAATAGGAAAGTACCGCAATGTAATCCATTTATTTTAGCAGAGTAACTGTAATCTGATTACCATTTATTCAAGCAGTAACTGTAACGGATTACAGTTACTCATAAATTGTAATCTGATTACGTAACGCCGTTACATGTAATCCGTTACTTCCCAACACTGTATATGTATGTATATTTCACATACATAACCATACATGTTTTATGGTCCAGACATATAATACAGTGGCATGAAAAGTATTTCCTCCCACAACAGATTTCTTTTTTTTTGTTTAGCTTTTTTTGTCATACTGATATTATTCCCATTATCGAACTTTATAATGAGAAAAAAAAAGACATAAAAAGCATTTTTTAAATTATAATTTTATTTATTAAAGAAAAAAAAACTGTCCAAACTTATCTGTGGTTTAGGTAAAGTGTTTGCCCTTTAAACCTAATAACTTTGGTTGTGCCACCCTTGGAATATTGTTCAACTATTCTTTGCAGAATTATTGTAATTCAGTCACATTGGAGGGTTTTTTTTTAAGCATGAACGTCCTGTTTAAGATCATCCACAGCATCTCAATCAGACTTTGCCTAAGCCACTCCTAAACCTTCATTTCGTTTTTTTAAGCCATTCAGAGTTGTTTTTTTTTGTGTGATTTGGATCATTGTTCTGCTGCAGAACCCAAGTACACCTGAGCTTGAGGTCACAAACAGGTGGTTGGATATTCTCCTTCAGGTTTGTCTGGTAAACAGCAGAACTCCTGGTTTTTAATCTATTACAGCAAGTTGTCCAGACCCTGGAGCAACAAAGCAGTCCCAGACCATCACACTACCACCACCATGTTTTACATTCAGTATGATGTCAGTTATATGAATACTATTTTTGTCCAGGCTCTTTCTTATTATTAAATCATTAACCCTGACATTAACCGAGGTAAATAAGACCTGCAGTTCTTTAAATGTTCTTTTGTGACCTCCTGGATGAGCTGTTCATGCCCTTTTGGAATAATTACAGTCAGCCAGCCGCTCCTGGGAAGGTTCACCAGTTCACCACATGTTTTCTCTATTTGTGAATAATAGCTCTCACTGTGGTCTTCTGTGATCCCAAAGCCTCAGAAGTGACTTTAACCTGTTCCAGACTGATTTATTTCAGTCACTTTGTTCTCATGTGTTTTTTTAATTCTTCAGGTTGGTTTGCATGGGTTTCTGTATTTACGTTATTTAAAAATGTTAGTATAAAAAAAAGGAAATCTGTAACAAACAAAAACGTTTTCACATGTTTTGTGTTTGTGTGTGTGTGTGTGTGTGCAGCTGCGAGTTAATCACTTGGCATGTTCCTGCTCCACAGCCAGCAATCATTTCCCTCAGCAATGTCAGCTTCTGTCTGATAGAGAGAGAGAGAGAGAGAGAGAGAGAGAGAGAGAGAGATAGAGAGAGAGCAAGAGAGAGAGGCTAATAAAAATAAGCCGGGTTTCTGAGCTTGTAAAGGTGGAACACACAAACAGTGATCAATAATGCAGCAGTTGGATTTTGAAGATGAACACAGCTAATTTTTACTGTGCTTATGGGTCTTTAACTTAACGCACTGCACCTAACACACTTCACCCAAAACCCATTGTACCTAACACACATCACCAAACTATCAACACACTGCACCAAACACATTGTACCCATCCACAAAGTAACACACAGCACTCCCCCAATCATCATGCAGCACCCAACGCAAAGCACCCAACACCAATCACACAACACACTGCACTCAGCACTCATTGCACCCAAAACAGCACCCAACACACTGCAGGATGAAGGTTTGCTGATCTTCAGAAAGGCCTCAGACTGACCACCATCTCTACTATCAGGACACTGAACATAAACTTTAGTAAATTAAAATATTACATTCAATTAAATTGTTGTTGTCTGTAACTGTTTTGGGCTCCTACCCATCTTTCGAGAGATGGTGTCTGAAGAAGTCATTGGCAGCGAGTTTGATGGCTTTTTCTGGAGTAACCAGTGTCAGATTAACTGCAGCACCTATGGGAAAAAGAACCATTTGATGCAGTTACATCTTTCACTTTATTAGAAACCCCTATTGGAAGCAATGTGTGCTTCCAATCTCTGGCCACCCTTTATGAAAAAAAATCTGTACAAATGGAATACATTAATAATCTCTTTAACAGAGTCTACAGTGAACTCGTTGAGTAACATCGTAACGTAACATTTACGATAAATCGTTGACCTGGATCTTTTCCACCCAATTCCCATTCTTCAAAATTACATGATTGGCCTGATTTCTGATAACATGATCGGAATGGGGACATCCCTAATAACTACTTTTGCTATTCTGATGCATCACTGTCAACTATAATTTATAAATGCTAGAAAATCATTAGTTGATTAAGTACCTGTGTACACTAATGAATAATTACCTCTGTACTCTATTTAACTAATTACCTCTGTACTCTAACTAAATAATTACCTCTGTACATCCCAAAGAAGCCCTCAGATCGGATGGTTTTGAGGAGACAGTCAGACCTGTGGACCACACACACATAAACACAGCTAAATAGCATATCAACTCTCATCATCTCATCAGTAAATCTGGAGGCTGCATGATTCTGATTGGGTGCTCACATGCTGCTGTAGAGCCGAGAGCCATTCTGCTGGTTCTGAAGTCGAGTCTTCGCCAGATCGATGGGAAAGACGCAGGTCACTCCAATCAGCCCAGCAATGCCACCGTTTATGAGCTTAGCTGGCAGGCTGGAACAACACACACACGCACACACACACACACATTATTCAAGGTTTTGTTAAACAATATGAAGAAATTACAACAGGTTCAATTTGTTTGTGTAGAAATGTTATTAATCTCATATAATATTAACCTATTAATGCAATCAGGGGACAACAGTGTGTGGATACTGAGAGACAGATCTCTCTGATGGATTTTTCTCAAATAACTCGCCGCACAGTTCAACTCAGTTCACTTCAGTTCAGATTGCTATGTCAGATTATATGTTTTTTTATGAAGTGAAATTATACAAATACAGTAGGACCCAAGCAACCACATGGCAGCACCTCAGGATCCACCTGATACACCATAGCATCAACCTACTAGAGCACCATTAACCACCTGAAATAATATTGCACTCGTCATAGCAACTACCTAGAATACTGTAGAAACCAACAGAAACACCATAGCAATCAGCCTAGAAACCACTATGAAACATCTTAGCAACATTGTGCTTAGCAAAACCATAGCAACCACCTAATCCACTTTTGAGTCACTCTCATTCATGGTATTACAAAAGAGTTGATCCTGCTTTTGTTGGAATAACTATCTCTACTGACCTTCTACTACATTCTAGAGCATTGTTGTGAGGATCTGATTGCATCCAACAGATGTTGGATGATGATCACCCACCCCACCTCATCCCCACATATCCAAATCAGTTCTCTAGTTAACCCTACAGCCAAGTCTTGGCATTAGGCATGGTGCCAATAGGTCATGTTTATCTACTACTAGTCTTATCCAATTTTCTGTATTGGGTTCGGTGAGTAATCAATCCATGTGTGCACATTTGCACATCTGTGTCAGCAACTGATGCATGCATATTTGCTGAATGCATTGATTAGAAAAGGAAGTTCTCAAAACATTTAGACACATATTTAATATACAACTAATTGCCTTAGCTAAAGAAGGCCAGTGGTTTCTAGAGTTAAAATATGTGTTGGGCACAGAATTTTTAATGGAGATTTAATATGATAGATATTATACCACAGTTAGTTCCGATCCTGCAACGTAATCGGTTGAGAGTTGTTCTTTGAGTGCCATTATCAGCCGGTAATGCACTGTAACCGAATCTCTTCATGTATTTATTCCTCATCATACAGGTAACCTAGCAACAATGTGGCGCTTACAAGCCAAACAGCTCAGCTGCAAACAGAGCAGCAATGGAACTATTTTAATTGTTTATAACCAAACAGATCCTACTGTCTCGTCCTCTTTAACTCAAATTCTTTTAATAAGCAGTGATAATGGAAGTGTGGTATAATCGCGATAATACACTCAAGGTTTGTGCTATAACGTGTAATATTGGCACTGCGGTGCTGCGGTCGAAGGTGTATTATTGCTTAATTTTATCATGATTAGGCCAAATCACAATTACAGCATACAGTGATGTTTCTGCTGTCAGAGGTCTTACCTGATCTGTCTGTCTGCCATTCAGTCACAATCAACCAACCAACACAATCAGTCAACCTGGGGAAATCGGCCTCAGTGCAGTGTTTCTGAGTGTTTGAAAATCTTCACGGGGAACATCACTCTTGGTCCAGTCTCAGATTCTCTGTTATAGAAAGAGTTAATCTGAGAGAGCCAGAGCTGTCTCACAGTTACGGAAGACTGGAGACCCTAGTGGGAAAATATCTGAAAACAAAAAAACAGAGACAATGTAAGAGTCCCTTCTGTGAAATACATTAATTATTAAAACAAATAATACACCAAGAAAGTTGATAGTTGTAATGTAGTGAATCTTTATATGCCTGAATGTTTATTGATAAGTGTATTGAGGGAAACTGTACTGGAGGCTCTATCCTGTATACAAGATGAGATTGAGACTAGGGCTGGGTATCGTTTAAAAATACTGATACTAATACGATACTTCGAATTTGATAAAGAAAAGGACAGCGCGAGAGAGGGAGAAACAAAAGGAGCAAGTGAGAGACCGTAAGCAAAAGACAAGCGCGCGAGAAAGAGAGAAGAGTGCACTCTCCGCATTTGGCGCGTTTATCGGCATTTCATGCAAAATATCTAAAATAGGCACAACATTTTTTTATCCCTTTAAGTACTCGGTAGTACCGAGACATTTTGGTCGGTACCTTTTTGGTATTGAGTTTCAATCACCAGCCCTAATTGAGACGGTTGATCATACAGCAGGTTCCGTATGACAGCCTGCAACACATTTACACAAAGATGTTGCTACAGCTGGGCCTGTAGATCCTGCTCTACACTCGTAGATTGAAGCTGAAGCTGCGTCCCAGCTGCTCCCATAAATGCTGGATTGGTGCTAAACCTGGAGCCCGGGCAGAACAAGAGAGTGCTGCAGTCTGGTGAAGACATTACTGGCAAACTTGCTGTGTGTGGGGGAGCATTATCCTGCTGAAAAATACTATCAGTTGGAAGTCCTGCCATGAGAGGCAGCAACACACATGTCTGCAGGATGTTCTGCACATATCACTGAACTGATAGTGTTTCTCATATCCCTTCTCGGGGTGACTGACTGTCGTATGAGATGCTCCCCAGATCATCAATCACACCAGCAGTTTGTTGTGGCAGTGTGCCGCTCCACAGCAAAAGCAGGATTAAGGTTTCACCGCAAGACGCCCATACTCAAACCTGAACGTCATTGGATCCCGAGCATAATTTGGATTCTTTACTAAAGATACATGCCGAATTTTGCAGCAATCTGGGGTGCATTATTTATTTTGAGTCAGTAAGTGTAATTACCAAATTGCAACACAAACAAATTTAGTCACTGGGAGTGTACATTTCTGCTTCATTTGTTTAACTGGATTCTGATTCTGTAGAAAAATGTAATCTAACTCAAATCTAAAATGTTGAGCCTTGAAGCATCCTTCAAAATTGACCAAATAATGTGTTTCTCCTTTCACTGCTCTTCCTAATCCTACTCTGTAATGTTACCTGACCCAGCCTTTGCTGTTGTTTTGCCCATAAGAGTGTGTGTGAGTGAGAGAGAGAGAGAGAGAGAGAGAGAGAGAGAGAGAAAGAGAGAGGGAGATCCGAAAATGACAAAACTCCAGTAGTCATAAGTCCTAAATTGAGTCCTTGTTGTAGATAACAGTGTATTTAAAACCACATAAGCATGGTTATTGAACACGCACACACTGTGTGAGTGTGTTTGTGATGATTCAGGTTTGCAGTTAGCATCATGCTAACTGGTTTACTTAAGCTAAGGGTCGCTTGTCTAACTAAGTTGCTTGTCAGCTTCATTAGCCAATTACAGTTAAGTCCATAAATATTTGGACAGTGATATAATCTTCATGATCTGAGCTCTGCATGCCACCAAACTAGATTTCAAATGAAACAAATGAAATATAATTAAGGTGTAGACTTTTAGATTTAAACAAAAACATCCTATGAAGCATATAGGCATTACATCCATTTATATACAAAGCCTCCTCATTCTCGAAAGTAATTGGACAAATGATCTCAAAAGCTATTTAATGGTCTCTATGGGCTATTCCCTAGTTAACCATCAGTTAAGTAGTTTAAATGTTTGGAGTTGATTTCAGGTGTGACATTTGCATTTGGAAGCTGTTGCTTTAAACCCACAACATGTGAGTAAAGGGAAGAGAAACAGACCATTCAAATATATATGGACTTGACTGTAACTTGTAACAGTGCTAAACTAAAAAAGTAAAAAAAAATAAAATCTTCAGACGCCAAACTCCTCTTAATTTTGCAGACAGGGAGTGGCGAGAGCCAAACTATCACATTAATGTTACTCTGTAATTCTGCCATTTCCTCTGCTCCATCCTGAACAGCCCTGTTAAACTCCAGCCAACACTCCACAATACAGCTATTGAGAGATAATGTTCAGAAACGTAACACCAGCCATTGATAAGAGGCTCGCAGAAGTTGGCTAGTGTATTGACAAATGGTGGGAAAGAGCTCTAAAAAAAAGAGAGAGAGAAACTAAAAACGAAGTTGACTCTTTCTGGACAGACAATGGTGTTCCACATACCTGAGGACATAATCCCCACCAGGATCACCAATGCCATATTCCTTTCCCAGCAGAACTGTGTGAGAGGGCATATTCACAAGAGTTTTGGAACACCTTCTTATTCATTGCTTCTTTTGAAATCAAAGCTTTTATCAAAAGTGAAAAGGTGCCCCACCTCATCCCAAACTCATCTCATTCATAAGTATTGGACTGAGCTCCACTGATCCACAGCTCAATACTTGGGGCTTCATACACCTCTAGCCCATGCCTGGCATTAGGACAAGGCTAACACTGCCCATTTTCTACAAATATATTGGCCTGCAAAATGTTTTACACTTTTACACCTTACAACCACAAACTTAATTGTATTTTATAAGTGACAGACCAACGCAAAGTAACAAAAAGTTGAACGAAAATGATACATAATTAAATAAACGGTAAATTATACATGAATAAAAAAAAAATCTGAAAAGCTCCCTATATCATTACATACTAGAGATTTTTGCCCATTCTTCTTTACAAAACAGCTCAAGCTCAGCGAGGTTGAATGGAAAACATCTGTGAACAGCAATTTTCATGTCTCCACAGCATGATGTTGCCACCACCATGTTTCACAGTGGGGATGGTGTGTTCAGGGTGATGAGTAGTGTTACTTTTCCCCCACACATAGCACTTTGCATTTAGAAAACCTTCTTCTACATGTGTGCTATGTCTGAAAATGGCTTGTGGGAAACTGCAAACAGCACTTATTTTGTCTTTCTTATAACAATAATTTTCTTCTTGCCACTCTTCCATAAAGGCCAGAATTTTGGCGCGCACAACGAGTAGTTGTCCTGTGGACAGATTCTCACACCTGGACTGTGGATTTCTGCATCTCCTCCAGAGTGATCATGGGCCTCTTTGCAGCTTCTCTGATCAGTGCTCTTCTAGCTCGATCTGTCAGTTTGGGTGACTGGCCATGTCTTTTCAACTTTGCAGGTGTAGAATACTTTTTTCCATTGGATTGAACAGCACTCCCTGGGATACTCAAAGCTTGGGATATGTTTTCATAACCTAACCCTGCTTTAAACTTCTCCAAAACTTTATCTCTGACCTGCTTGGTGAGTTCCTTGGTCTTTATGATGCTGTTTGTTCACTAGTGTTCTCTAACAAACCACTGAGGTCTTCACAGGACAGGTGTATTTATACTGAGACTAAATTACATACAGCTGGACTGATTTAGCTAACTAATTCAGTGATTTATAAAGGCAGTTGATGCATTTTATTTAGGGGTTTCAGAGTAAAGGTGGTTGAGTTCTTTTGCCATATTCATATTTTTCAGATTTTTATTTGATTAAAATGTAGAAAACCATGTATCATTTTCATTCCACTTCACAATTATGAGCTACTTTGTGATGGTCTATGATTTAATCTTAATAAAATACTTTTACGTTTGTGGTTGTAAAGTGACAAAATGTGAGAGGTTCAGGGGTATGAATACTTTTGCAAGCCACTGTACCATTTTAACAGTAAAGCACTGGGTTATACACTGTACTCTCATTTTCCATCTTAGTGCAGACTCTGCGTAACGTCTGACCTCTGATCAAACGCTCCTTACATACATTCCTTATGTAACTGGTGACATCACTGAAGCAAAGAATGCTGGGTAGTGGAGCTCAAACAGAGGTGCCTTTTCACCAGATTTCATGAAGAATAAATGGCACAAATTTTGTACCGTACACACACACAGACACACAGACACACACACACACACACACACACACACACACACACACACACACACACACACACACACACACACACACACACACACTTGTCCCACACTTTATTTTACAGTCATAATAATAAAATAAAAATAAAAAAAATGCAAAAAATGCAATGCAGTCATCTCCTGCAGATCTGTAAATAATTGCAGGTATTCCCTGGTAAGACACTAAACAGATTTGATTATAGCAGCTCAGTTATATGTGCAGAATATCTTGCAGACACATGTGTTGCTGTCTCGCATGGCAGGACTTCAAACTGGTATTTTTCAGCAGGATTATGCTCACCCACATGCAGCGAGGGTTTTCAGAAATGTCTCCACCAGATTGCAGCAATTTCTTGTTCTGCCTGGTCCTCAGATTCATCACCAATCCAACTTTTATGGGAACAGATAGGATGCAGCTTCAGCAACCTACGAGTGGATCTACAGGATCTACAGGCCCAGCTGTAGCAACATCTGTGGGTAAATGTTCTGCAGTATTCCATACGGAACCTGTGCACCTCTATGACCAACCATCTCAATCTCATCTTGTATCCAGGATAAAGGATCCAACAGGGTCAGTTACTGTACAGTTTTTCACAATAAATGTATCATTTCACTCTAATACTGCAATCATCTAATATATCATATGTCTTGAAAATATATTTTATTTACAAAATTAGCTAAAGATGACATTGTGGTCAAGCAGGGTGTGATGGAGTTAGGACCACACTGACAGTGTGATTGGTAAATATTATTTAGGCCCGTCTACTGGTGCATGTAAAGTGATTAAAACACTTGATTTGTTAAGGCAAAAAAAAATTACATGAAAGAAAAAATAAAGAATTTAAAGAGTCTAACTTTCGGTTTCTGGTGTTTATATTCAGCATACTCCTTAAGTGTGTTGGGTGAGAGGCCACACCCACACAGATTTCTGTCAAGTACTGCACAGTTGTAGTTAGAAAAATCTAGTTTAGCTCTGCTCACAAGAGCTGACAATGCTTTAACATTGCATGTTTCCTTAATATCTTATGACACATCCTGATCATTTTATCATTCACTACATAAAATATAATCCTGAATGGGTATTTAAGAGTCACAGACATAAACATAACATAAATACAACTTGGTTTACATTCAGTTCTAGTGCTGAATTAAAGAAATTGAGCACAAAATAGTGGGCATCACTTACATTACTGACACACACACAGAAACATACACACACTCAAACACAGAAATGGAAAATTGGACCAAAACAAATCGTGTCCGCTCATGCTGATCATATGACACATAAACTTTTGCCTTCTCATCCTATTTCACTTCCTTTCCGCTGCTTTTCTGCTGACATCAAGAATGTGTACAAAAGCACCGGACAGCACTGGATTTATTAGTATTTTATATTAGTTCACGTTGTAAGTCACTGTATACAGTAAGTTACAGTAAATGCTCACACTGTTAAATCGAATAGACTATTATTTAAGAGTTATTTACAGTATTTGGCTGGTTATTATATTAATTTCCTGTAAAAAGTGAAAGATAGAAATCTACAGTCTAAAAGCTCTGAATGCAAAATGTTCATAATGTTTAAAAACAAAAATTAAAAGAGAGCTTTATGAAATATTAACACAGTCTGGTATTTTTATGTATTTATGTAAGTATGTATGTATGTATGTATGTATGTATGTATGTATGTATGTATGAATGTATGTATGTATGTTTGTATGTATGTATGTATGTAAATGTGTATGTACCTTTATAAATGTGGTTTCCTCCACTGAGAGGGGGTCCCACAGTTCCAACACCCGGAGAGAGCAGCTCGCAGACTGGCCGAGTGACCGGACCAGGCTGCAGGATCAGATAGTGTTGTTTAGTTGTGGGTGAAACAGTGAACCCTAGTGGTCACTGCTGGCAATAGCAACTTTCAAAACATTCAGAGAGATTGTTAAACAGGAGAGACAGACTGTTTTTGTTGCTGTATCTTTAAGATATACACTATTATGCCAAAAGTCACGGTACAGTACTATGTTAAATGATTATGAAAGATTATATTGCTTTCGCATGCCCACGACAGTATACATTTTGAGGTGTTATCTTATGAAGGAGTATTTAGAAGTATTTTGTCCTCTTAAGTAACACAGATGGCATCAAGTATCGTAGGGAATTGTCTTGCAATATCATAGAATTACAGTATCATGACAATATTGTATTGTGAGATGTTCTGCAAGTCCTACCCGTACTAGCAATGCTCATGGTCAGGTCACTTGAATTATGGGAGTTGAGGTAATACACCATAGAAGCTAATATTACCACCCACAGTGGACAGTGCAGTGGGGGGTAATGATGGTGTTTATGCAAACAGACTAGCAATTTTATCAGAAATCACATCAATATTCAATGCAGGAGACCCCACCCACATATCCCACAGATCAGTGCAGCGTTCTTCAGATAACAGGGGACATCTCATGGGACAAGTCAGTCATGGGATGTGATAATAGCATGTCAGTCAATCCTGTCTTATCTGATTGGTTGCTCTGTATTGTGCAACATAAATTGGCTCTAGCTGAGCTGTGTTACAGTTATCACTTTTTGGTTTGCCATGCTTGCTAGCTCTGTTATGTCCAAAGTCATAATTTCAGACACTGTGTGATGGAGTCACTTTACCAAGTTTTATAAGAAGATCCAAACTTTCACCATCCACTAAAGACAAAGGGTTTACATGATCAGGAACTATCCACAAATCACCAAGAAACAGTTCTGAACTGGAAACTGGTAGGACAGCAGTGTTTGACATTATTATATAGGATGAGAGGCTGCCCCCCAAAAAGCACCTAATCAAAAATCAAAACTTTCACACTCGACTAAAGTTAACAGCTGAAACATAAATGATGAAGACATTTGGAAGAATGAAGGTGAACAAGGTAAAATCGGTTGTGGAATCATGATGTTTTGAGTCTGTTTTTCTGCCAGTAACTGGAACTGGTACAGAGAGGGTTGAATAATGAAAAATAAGGTTTTCAGAATGTCCTCAAACCCTATGATACATAATTACAACTTGGACATAACTAGGTGTGTCAACCAGACATTGACCCAAACACACATCAGAGGTGGTTGTAAAGATTTTGTGAAATGTTTTGTTTGAGGTCCTAACCTCAATTGTATAAAATATATGTGCTGAAAAAGAGTGCTCAAATGTCCAAGTTAAACATAATACAAAAAAGACACAAACATTGAAAAAAATTGCAAACAGGTTTAACCTAATGATGAAAAACTGACAGAAAAAATGATAGACTGGGAGAGAGGCACACTGGCCCCCTCACTGCCCAGTGTGTATCAGTGTTTTACCTCATCATAACCCCACCCTAACTCACCGTAACCCACTGTAGCTCACAACATCCCATTGAACCTCACCATACCTTACTGTATCTCACCATACCACACCGTACCTAACCTCACTATATACCCCACCGTATCTTACCGTATCCCACTGTACCTCACTGTTCTCTATCTTCCAGCCACACTGATGTCTCTCGGAACAAGGGATCCAAAGGATACCATTGAACTTGCTCTTTTTGTCCATAATGGTGGTGTGCAGTGGCTGCCCATCATCATCCACAATGGACAGCAGTTTGGGCAGTGTCCTCAGAGTCCAGTTTCACACCAAACAGTGCATGTGGCTTAAGTCCAAGTTATACCTGAAGTCTGAAGTGTACAGTGTGAAGAGGAAAGGACAAAGTATAGTTCCCTTTGGTGCTGCTGACCACAGGATCTGATGCACATTCCTTCAATCTGAAATACTGAGGTCTGCCAGTGAAATAATCAGTAAACCAGGCGACCAAGTGTGTTTCAACTTGCATTCTTGCCAGCTTCTCTCATTTAGAGGGGCTGAATGGTGTTTAAGGCACTGTAGAAATCAAAGAACATGACTCTCTCAGCGTTGCCCCCAGAAAGTATAGAAAGGCATCTTACACTCCCACTTTCTCTCCTCAGCTCACCTTTAAACTGCAGTATGCAGTGGGGGCGAATGAAGATGCTGCAGGTGCTGCAGATCAGCTCTGATTGCTGGATATCCAGGGCTTGTTAACATAGCTGCCTCATGACTGTCCTCTCTGCTCTTTTCAGTGGACTCAAAAACGTTCCTGAGAGCAGCTTCAGCACCAGAAGAACATTTCATGAAGAAACGGGTGGTTGCAGGTTGTCTCCTGACCAGGAGTTGACTGTGAGGGTGTAATCATCATCATCAACATTGGCGTAAAGGAGATCAATTGTCCTATTCTTCTAATGGGACAGTCCACACACTGGAAGAAAGCAGAAAGAGCTGAGTCTAGTGTAATGCTTTTTATTTTTTTGCTTTTTTCTTTTTTAGTTTCCAGGAAACTATTTGTGTGTATAGAAAACAAATTAGTGTATAAACTTTTATTACAATTTCATCTTTATTTACTATTGTTGTAACTTTTGTGAAAAAATGTGAATAAAGAGATACGCAGAGAGGGGGAGATGGAGGGATGGAGAGAGGGAAAAAGAGAGAGGGCGAGATGGCAACACTGTAATTTATAGTCATGCTAATAAAGCTATATTGAATTGAATTGATAAAGATAGAAAGAGAGGATGAGCGAGAGAGAGAGAGAGAGAGAGGGGGGTAAAGAAAGAGAGAAAGGGGGGCAGAGGGCGAGAGGGAGAGAGAGAGTGTGTGGTAAAGAGAGAGAGAGAGAAAGCGAGAGAGCGAGAGAGACAATAAGTCCGCCCTCTATGTCATTTAGACCAATAGCAACTCTCTGCTTCGGCGTGACGTCAGCGTCAGTGCTGGTTTTCCCGGTTTCCGGTCCTCTGCTCTTCCTTTTCCGTTTGCTGGTGATCGGTGTTGGAGTGCGAGGTGAGCTCGCGCTGTAAAAACCCGTTAATAGACCATCAATACTGACCCATAGTGATCAATACCCGTCCCGCTGCCGCCGCTACACTCTCTACAGTCTGTAAAGCAGCGGCGCGGCGGGGAGAATCGGTTATTTAGGCGAACAGAAGCGCTGGAGACTCGGCGCGCGCTGATAGCATTAGCTTTAGCATTAGCTCTGTAGCGCACGTGTGTGTATCGGACTCTGGTGTCTGTGTGTAATAATATTTCTGCTGCTGTTCATATTTGTGATTTGTAGCATGTGCTGTTAGTTTATCTATAGTATAAAACTCCTTAATTTAACTTTCTGTTCCATCTTAAATCATCCAGTAGGCGCTGCAGCTGCTGCTATATTTAAGGTGGAACGGAAATATGCTGTTTTTTTTATTGGGTCAGAATTCATACGAAATATTAAATATATAAAATGTAAGTGTGAGTAATATGAGTGTTTATTTAGGTTCAAAAAGGTCATGTGATGCCATGTCTTAAGTATTATACTAGATATTTTGCTATGCATACAAAAATGCTCCTATAAGAACAGCTATCAATATACTACATCTAATTAGTCAGTGTTGATCCTTTAGCTTGTCATGAAGTGCAGTTGGGTAGTGGTTTTAGTCCTTACTTGCTTATTTGCGGAGCAGTAATTATGGATTTGATAAGTTAAATTGCTCACATCCTAAATGTATAATGCTTTAGTGTACCATTATTATAGTACCATTGTCTGCACCTCATTGTAGTTATTTCAAACTGTTGTGTATTTGTTGTAACAGAAATGTAGAAGAGCATTCCTGCAGCTTTTGGAAACTGTGCCTAGACTTAAATGTTGTGCTCATGCTTAGGTTTCCCATATTGTTGTGACCCTGAACACTGGTTTGAATGTTCTACATAAGAAAAGTGACTGCTTACTTGATTTATTTTTGTTTTTTGTCCTAGAATGCGTTACGTTGCTGCTTACCTGCTTGCCGCCCTTTCGGGCAAAGACAACCCCAGCTCCAATGACATCAAGAAGATCCTGGAGAGCGTTGGTATTGAGGTCGATGAGACCCGCATGGGCAAGGTAAGAGTGAATCTTGCAAAGCTGTTCATTTTCCTTTGCTTTTGTGTTCTGCGATTGTTGTTTACATATTTTTTTTTGTACTTTTCTAAAACTAGGTTGTGTCTGAGCTCAACGGCAAGAAAGTGGAGGATGTGATTGCCCAAGGTAAGTGCCACCCCAGAGTACTTCTCATTTGTGTTTGGGAAATGTATTGGATTGAATAGTTTAAGTAGTTTTTGTCCAAGTGGCTCAAATGATCACATTTTTAGTTTAAGCGGTTACTTGATTTCATACCTTTTTAAAGCTCAAAACAACTGAATAGTATAATTCACCAGGTAGATGGTCATAGTTTTTAAAATGGTGAGGGAAATGTGTTAAAATCAGATGATAGAGACTAAAATCTTGAATGTTCAGTTTTAGCAGACTGTGTTGGAAATATGAAGTGTAATATAGCTGGATTGGGGGTTATAACTGCAATATAAAGAATCCTAAAAAAAAAAAAACACAATTAATTGAACTGCTCAGTCATATTAAAAGTAGAGGTGGGTGATGTGGCCTTAAAATATCACTATTCTATATTATTTTTGCTCTAACTATACTCTATGCAATATGATTTAAAAAAAAAAATCCTTCAAGAATACACTACTGCAAAAACATGAAAAATATATTATTGCATATGATATTTTGTATTTATATTAGAAGTTAATGATCCAGAATGTCACGATGCCAATAATGCACTCCAAATATCCAGGATTAAATTAAAATGAATAAAAATCTGCTCTAGTAACTATATAATGGGAAATGAGAACTGTGTGAATTTTTCTTTTGCTTAAAACAGCAAAAAAGTAGTACTCTGATGTGATAATTAGAGGTAGGCACAAAATTGCACACCCCTAAATAAAAAAAAACTCCCCTTGCTGGAGAAACACAACAGGTAATGAAGATTATTAACAGGCCCAAAAAACAGGAAAAGTGGGGGCTTGGTTAAAGAGTAATCTGCCGAAAGTAAACAATGTGTATAATGCCTAAAATATTTACAGCCTCCCGTTGTTTGTTTTAACAAAAATCAAGAGTCCCGGCATACACTAACTAGCTATTATCTTGTGAAAGTAACTATCAAGTGGTACACAATGCTGTTGCTGGATTCCGTATGTGACTGAGTACCAGAAATAGGAATAAATTGCGGACCCTGGAAAATCTCCCAGGTTTGGACCTGTTACTTTAAAGATGCCTGATCATATGGTGCTCTGATTTTCTCGTTCTTTTTCTCTCCTCTGCCAGGCTACGGTAAACTTGCCAGCGTGCCATCCGGTGGTGCAGTGGCTGTGGCCAGCTCTGCTGCCCCTGCTGCTGGAGGAGCTGCAGCACCTGCAGGTCAGTGACTGTTCTTATAAGTGACCCAATAATTTTTGATTAAGTGGTTTGTTTAGATGGGTTCTATAGCCGGATTGCTTATGATTACCTAAACCATACTTGACCTGGAGTCTCAATGCACTGATTCTTTAGCTGTCACTGGTTTCGACAGTTTGGCTGTCAAGTGGTAATTTCTCTATTCTGTGGAGGTCTAATTTCTGAGATTCATCATCTTGTGGTGGTTTTGTTCTGCAAGCTTTTGAATCTGCAGGTTTCTCTCCCAGTTTTAATTCTATCCTAAATATCTGACCTGAAATCATATTGAATCAGATTCTGTTTCTCACTGTTCATTGTTCTGTTTTACAGCTGCAGAGGAGAAGAAGGAAGAGAAGAAGGAGGAGTCTGAGGAGTCCGATGATGACATGGGATTCGGACTGTTCGACTAAACTGTTTCTTGGGGCCAAAATAAAAAACTGTTAAAAATGTTCTGTCTTTTGGTTTGTTGTTGGTTATGATAGTAATAAATATTTGCATCACACACGAAAAACGGTTGAACTTAACATTAAATACTGATACAAACATTTTTACTCCATGGTGAAGGGACATGCATAAAAAAAAAACTTTTAAATTTGAAATTCTCAAACAAAATGAGATGGTTACAGAAATTGGGAGTAGTCATAATTTTTATGTGTGTGTAATCACAACACATAAGAGAGAGACATATATATATCATATATATCTTAGAATGGCACTGCCATTTAAATATAACATTTTAATTATTGGTATTGGTGCTGAAATGCCTCCATGCAGCAGGAGAAGCTGCTCTCTGAACTACACAGAACCAGCTCTGTAATTCACCACAGTCTCCTGTGGAGGGTAGCACAGTAATCCTGCATTCCTCACCCAACCTTCTCCAGTATCATCTTAAACTCCAGAACATCTGACCATCATTGTTCTCTCCAGTACTGTTTACACAGTAGAGGTTTTAATATACTTTTTTGCATTTTCTGCTTTTATTTTCATTTCCTACGTTGTTTATATTTTTCTTCTGCAGTCCTTTTTGGATTATTTGAATTTTGTTAAATTTTAAAAAGGTTAAGTTTTAAATGAGTTCATGGTTTTTAGTAAATTATTAAATATTTTTCATCTGTAAAAGTAATTTATCAGAGGGTCGAGTATGAGATCTATTAAAAATAAAGGTCTCATATCTCTTCTGGTTGTAATTTTCAGTAGACAGTAATATGTTTTAATTGTAAATGCTCTTTTATTGGTTTATCTCACATGCATTTAGTCATTTCCTTAACTGGTTTATCACACCTGAGTTAAATTATTGTTTTAGCCACACCTATTCTTAATCAAGAAATCCCATTAAATAAGACCTGCCTGACAAAGTGAAGTAGACCAAAGATACACAAATGGCGAAACCGTGAAACCAGCCGACCAAATTATCCCAAGAGCGCAGCAAAGATTCATCCAAGAGGTCACAAAAGACCCCACAACAACATCCAAAAAACTGCAGGCCTCAGTTAGGTCAGTGTTCACCATAAGAAAGAGACTGGGCAAAATGGCCTGCATGGCAGAGTGCCGAGAAAAAAAGCACTGCTGAGCAAATAGAACATTCTCACTCAGAAGGCTCATCTCAATTTATCCAGAGAACTTCTCTTTACTCTTGTTGTGTATGTGCGGAGTAATACGAGGCTGAAGTTGGGTTAATATTCGTTTGGCACTTTATTTATTTATTTATTCGCAGCCTGTATTCCCCGGCTGAAGTTGGTTTGATATTCGCGTGAACTGGAGGGAGCGTTCACACAAACCTGCTGTTGCGCATATTATATTAAACACATCAAGGACTAATTCTGCAGGAGATAGAATGAAGAAACGCAGTACAGCTGTTTATTATCAATGTAAATATACAATTTTTCATTAAATGTAATATTATATACACGATCTTCCATCACTTTTTTTCAGTTTCACTTTGTTGTAGAAAAGAAAATGAAAGATGGGTCCACACCCACCCCTCATCCGGGGTACAACTCCCCTACGTGTTCGTTTGATAGAGAGTCGCAGACAGGTGGAGTGAAGTTGAAAGCAAACCAAGTATTTATTACAAAGTACTGAATATTCAGGAGAACCCACACATGAAAGACCGTCTAACAGCCGTCCCATTATAAGTTCTGACCCCCTCTGATCTGACTCCATGTTTATACCCCAAATGACGTGAAACCTGCTGATGAGGCGTTGCTAAAATCATCTCATGTTAGCATGCATAATCTCACGTGTTAGTACTCAAGTTTCACAGGTCTGACCGGACCACTGTTTGGCCTTGACTGTATCCAGCCGGACAGTGTGGTATTGTTTCAAGAATTGACTGGGTCCAGTCAGACAGTGTGATATTGTTTCAGTAATTAGACAGTGCCGCCCTCCCTATGTGCGCGTCCTCCTCCCGCTTTGGTAGGTGAAGAACTTTGCACGCACAGAGAGAGAAAGGCCGCAACGTTCGTCCCAAAGTCTCCTTTGTATCAATTCAGTTCGTACAGAGTGCACCAGCCGATGATTGATGGCCGTTAGTCAGAGACATGCAGTGAACGAAATGTTTCAAGCATGAGCTACGCAAGTCACACAATAGATTTCATATGTTATATGTTAATGTGTTAGTAACGCGTGGTTAGTCCGCCATACAATAGATACTATGTGTTAGTAAATGCCTTATGTATCATGTGGGTTAATTTGTCATACAATAGATGTGTTAGTCACATGCCCACATGCCTGATCAAACAATGTTTTACTATATGTGTAAAGAATATATATTGTGGTTATTGGTTAATCTTCTATATAAATGCGTATAAAATACACTGTGAGTAATAAAAATGATCAAATACAATGTGAGTATTGGTTAATGCATATAAAATACAAGGTTTCACACAATGATTATGTAATTATAGATACTAAGATAAGTAATCATAATTGAAAGATATTTGTCGATACACCCAAGGTAAAATAAACAGTTACTCTTCAACTTACAACATGAATTTGCTGTTCTAGTGTAATTCATTCATTTCTTAAGTAGGGAATATCTTAAATAGAGAATTAGCCTTCTACTTTAAGGAAAACCTGGCATTTGCCTGGCCCGAGCAAATAATAAATAATTATTTAATACGTGATCCAGTGTTTATTTTTAGTGAGTGATATTAAATTATATTATATTATAATGCCAACTTTGTCTGTGGCTTGTAGACTAACTGGGCATATTGGAATTGACTAATCAAACCCACGTATAAATCATTAAAATCCAGATTAGCGATGGCAGAGTTCTTGACATTACTGCTGCAAGAAATGCAATCAATGAATTCAAAGCTGCAAAGTCTCCAAGTCCGTGGATTCGGTAATCAGGCTGTTACTGTGCCATACACACACTTATATACAATTCCCACCAGGCCGGGAATTACAGCACAACACAATATATTTACATGCATGCGGTGTCTTTAATCACACCTACACGTATTGTAAAGGGTATCGTTGAATGTGCAGGTAATTTTTAATAATATTCCTTAATCAGGTGCTTCTAACCAACATTGTGGCCGTTCATCTGGGCAAACTCTGGGGTGTGTCAGCTCGCAAATAAGTACCAGTCAAAATTTGGACATGTCTCATTCAATGTTTTTTCTTAATATTTGTATTTAATTAATTTTCTACATTGTCGATTAATATTATACTATGAAAACTATTAATTGCCGCATATGGAATTATATAGTAGACAAAAAGGTGCATGGCCTTCATAAAGATGGTCATTTAGGATGAGCCTCACAGACTGTATAAAGTAGAAAACATATTCTGGTTGGTTAAAAAAAAAAAATATATATATATATATGTATACAGGAACATACGTATATGTATTATTATATTATTTTATTACAATAATAATAATAATACTTCTAATAATAATAATAATAATAAATTAATATTACTATCAATAGTACTATTAATAATATTAGCATAATACAATGTAATATATATTAACAATAATAGTTTTAAAAAGTTTAAAAAGTAAAAAAAGTGTAATGTTTTAATATAGATTCGATTTTCTATTATTTATTTAGTCATATGTATATTTAGGAGTATTTTATTAATGCCAAAATACATCCTTTTGTAATTTAAATTTCAGAATATGTATAATATTGTTGATTACAACACAGTTCTACAATTTTCTGTGTCGGGGGAGCATGTCAATAAAGACGTTCTTTAAACTTGTTCTTTAATTTTCACTTTGCGAAGCTCTTTGGGAAACACTCGCAGTACTGGCTCGTTCGTTATTCGCTAAGATTGATCGTTTCTGGGGAAACCCACCCCTGACGAGTAGAAGGACAAGGCTAATTCCGGAAAGCTGGAACCACAAACGGACACATCCAGGCAGACCGGCCGGCCGGGCATCTCAGGGGAGGAAAGAAAAAGAGGGGTTAGAATGGTTTTATAAAACTCTGCTGCAGTGGGATGGGCACTTGGCAGCAGCACCTCAGGACATGGGGAGAGAAAGAGAAAGCAGATGATTAGAACAGGGTTTATATTTGCTAAATAAGCTGTAAGAGGAAGAAAATTGTAATGAGACATTATTCAACAGCTTGAGCAAATAGAAATGTTTTGAGTGTAGATTTAAAGATTGAGAGTGTGTCTGAGTCCCGTATATTAATAGGGAGTTTTTTCCAAAGTTGGGGAGCTTTATAAAAGAAAGAGTTTCCTACTGCATATTTTTTTTTTTCTAATACGCGGGACTAATAACAGGCCAGCGTCTTGGGAGCGGAGTGAACGTGGCGGATTGTAAAGAGTAAGGAATTCCTGTATATAATGCGGGGCCAGCCCATTGAGGGATTTGTACATCAGGAGAAGAATTTTATAATCTATACGAAATGTAACAGGCAGTGATGTCAGTATCGCGTTACTTAGTAACGTAGAGTAAACGTAGAGTAAACGTTACTCTAATCTGACTCTTTTTTTCAGTAACGAGTAATCTAACGCGTTACTATTTCCAATGCAGTAATCAGATTAAAGTTACTTATCCAAGTCACTGTGCGTTACTCTCTCTCTCTCTCTCTCTCTCTCTCTCTCTCTCTCTCTCTCCACCTCACACACACACACATCGCGTAATCCATAAAGTAACTAAGTTTTTTTTAAGGAGTAATCAGTAATCGGATTACTTTTTCAAAGTAACTATACCATCACTGCTCTAGGCTGTGTCATATATGCTTATCAGTTTAACCCTCTATTGTTTCCTGGGCTTGTAGAGCTGATGTCATGTAGGATTTTCTGGTATGAGAGAGGCAGTCAGACAGCTTGTCTTTCTTAAAGCTTTTCTGAATTCGTTTTTTTTTTCGTTATGATCAACAGGAAGCCAGGTATGCGCCGGTCGCTGTCGACGTCCAGCAGGGATGAAATTATTCGCTGGTTTAAAGAGGAGCAGCCCCTCAGAGTTTATTTACAGCAAGGCGAGAGTCGAGTTGCCCCCTGGTTTCATGGTGAGTTCAAAGTGTGGGCCATCTGTGAGCTTTAATCCAAGAAAAACCTCTCTCTCTCTGTCTAAGTGTTCTGCTTATAATTACTGGGTTTGTTATTATTATTATTTCAAAGGATTAATGCTATTTCTTTATATTTGTTTGCAATATTACTAACATAATAAATAATTATCTTACAGTCAATAAATTGAAATACGTGATTAAACGTTTTTGATTTGAGCTCTTTCTCTTTGTACACAGGTATTATTTACTCGTGAGGAGGCGGAGGATTTGCTGAAGTCAGGCTGCGCTGGAAGCTTCCTGGTCCGTGTTAGCGAGAGGATCTTTGGATATGTTCTTTCTTACAGAACATAGTCTATGACTCCTGCAAGTTTGGGCAAATTTCACTGTATTGTTTATTTTATATTAATTGTTTTTTTTTTATTCATGTTTAAAATTAAATTTCTCATGATTTTCCCATAATGCCAAAACAGGTCCACTACCATTTGAAAGAGTCTGTCCTAGGCTATCACCTCTGCAAGTTTGGGCAAATTTCATGCTTAAAATTAAATTTCTCATGATTTTCCTATAATGCCAAAACAGGTCCATGACCATTTGAAAGGGTCTGTCCTAGACTATGACTCCTGTAAGTTTGGGCAAATTTCACTGTATTGTTTATTTTATAATAATTTTTTATTTTTTTTTACTCATGCTTAAAATTAAATTTCTCATGATTTTCCCATAATGCCAAAACAGGTCGATGACCATTTGAAAGAGTACAACATAGGCTATCACCTCTGCAAGTTTGGGCAAATTTTACTGTATTGATTATTTTATAATAATTTATTTATTTTTTTTATTTATGCTTGAAATATTTTTTTTTCATGATTTTCCCATAATGCCAAAACAGATCCATGACCGTTTGAAAGAGTCTGTCCTAGGCTATGACAAGTTGTACTGTTTTGTTTATTTTATCTTATCTTCATTTTGTTATATTCTATTTTTATTGTATTATTTTATTTTGTTGTCTTACTTTATTTATATATCTATTTTAACAACAGCTCTTGGGTGTAAACTGAATCGTGAGATCACAATTTCGTTCCACCTCATGAACCACATGTGATACGAATGACAGTAAAATCTCCTTGAATCCTTGAAAACAGGTCCAGTACCATTTGAAAGAATCTGTCCTAGGCTATCACCTCTGCAGGTTTGGGCAAATTTCACTGTTTTGTTTATTTTTAATACTTGCTAGTATCAGATGTAAATTCATTCTCCAATAAGCCATCACGGGGCCACTGTGAGGCAGTCCTATCAGTTCCTCAGGCTATCAGCACTGCGTATTTCTGCAGGTTTCACTATAGATAGCCCCTTGCACTTGAGGTATTGGATTTAAGGTGATGGTTTTAAACTCACACCCCCTGTTTCTAGCACAGGTGTCTTTAACAGGTGATTTCTAGACTAGACTGTTTAGAAATATGCTGAGCAGTTTAATGGTGGAACAGTTAAGTGGACCTTTTTGTTTTATTTGTTTTGGCATTATTGGAAAATCATGAGAATTTTCATTTAAAGCATGGATTAAAAAAATAATAATAATATAAAATAAACAATACAGTAAAATCTACCCAAACTTTCAGTGGTCATAGCCTAGGACAGACTCTTTCAAATGGTAGTGGACCTGTTTTGGCATTATGGGAAAATCATGAGAAATTTAATTTTAAACATGAATAAAAAAATAAAACAAATTAATATAAAATAAACTAAACAGTAAATTTTACCCAAATTTGCAGGAGTCATAGCCTAGAACATACTCTTTCAAATGGTAGTGGACCTGTTTTGGCATTATGGGAAAATCATGAGAAATTTAATTTTAAGCATGAATAATAAAAAACAAATTATATAAAATAAACAATACAGTGAAATTTGCCCAAACTTGCAGGAGTCATAGGCTAGAAAATACTCTTTCAAATGGTAGTGGACCTGTTTTGGCATTATGGGAAAATCATAAGAAATTTAATTTTAAGCATGAATAAAAAATAAAAAAAATTGATACAAAATAAACAATACAGTGAAATTTGCCCAAACTTGCAGGAGTCATAGCCTATGTTGTACTCTTTCAAATGGTCATGGACCTGTTTTGGCATTATGGGAAAATCATGAGAAATTTAATTTTAAACATGAATAAAAAAATAAAACAAATGAATATAAAATAAACAATACAGTGAAATTTGTGAAATAAAAAAAATTGATACAAAATAAACAATACAGTGAAATTTGCCCAAACTTGCAGGAGTCATAGCCTATGTTGTACTCTTTCAAATGGTCATGGACCTGTTTTGGCATTATGGGAAAATCATGAGAAATTTAATTTTAAACATGAATAAAAAAATAAAACAAATGAATATAAAATAAACAATACAGTGAAATTTGCCCAAACTTGCAGGAGTCATAGCCTATGTTGTACTCTTTCAAATGGTCATAGCCCTGTTTTGGCATTATGGGAAAATCATGAGTAATTTAATTTTAAGCCTGAATAAAAAATTATAAAATTAATATAAAATAAACAATACAGTGAAATTTGCCCAAACTTGCAGGAGTCATACCCTATGTTTTACTCTTGGACAGCCTTAGCCTTGGACAGACTCTTTCAAATGGTAGTGGAACTGTTTTGGCATTATAAGAAAATCATGAGAAATTTAATTTTAAACATGAATAAAAAAATAATAATAATAATATAAAATAAACAATACAGTGAAATATGCCCAAACTTGCAGAGGTGATAGCCTAGGACAGACTCTTTCAAATGGTCATGGACCTGTTTTGGCATTATGGGAAAATCATGAGAAAATTTATTTTAAGCATGAATAAAAATAAAAATGAATATAAAATAAACAATACAGTGACATTTGCCAAAAGTCATAGCCTAGGTTGGACTCTTTCAAATGGTCATTGATCTGTTTTGGCATTATGGAAAAATCATGAGAAATTTAATTTTAAACATGCATACATTTTTTTTATTAATATAAAATAAACAATACAGTGCAATTTACCCAAATTTGCAGAGGTAATAGTCTAGGATGGACTCTTTTAAGAGGTACTGGATCTGTTTTGGCCTTTTGGGAAACTCATGAGAAATTTAATTTGAAGCATGGATTGAAAAAGTAATATTAATATAAAACTCTCTCTCTCTCTTAAAAACCGATGGGATTGTTATGGTATTATATCAAATAGATAATGTACTGCACTAAATCTACAGTGAGGTGAGTTATTTTAATCCGTTTTCTTCTCGTTTCTGGGCTTAATGTATGTCTGAATTAATATAACCGACTGAAACGTGTCTGTCTCTCTCTGTGTTTTTTAGCGTGCTCTCCTCCTGCGCGTCTGTTTACCGTAAAATCGCGCGTATACGCGCGGATAGCTTGACTCCGGTAAAACACCAGCATAGATATACTCCTTAATAACTGCCCACATCTTCCCCAAGGTACACAATAAGACACTTCAGCAGACACAGCCGGCCCATCGGGAATCCTCACGAATCTCCCGATTAGCCACTCCGGGCCTGGACACACTGACAAAGTTGTAATTAACTGATTTCCAATTTCCAGTCTTCATTATTCATCTTTTAATAATGCTTTTTCCGCCCAATTCCTTTGGAGGGGAGTGCAGACATATGTTCTCAGTCTTCAAACTGATTGGGCATAAAAAAGGCCACTGCAAATTTCATATTTCTTTATTTGTGGATTTCATGCATCTGTTTGCCAGTATTCATGCCCTTACTGCTGTCATTATCAGCCAGCATTGGCAGAGCAGCCAAAAAAATATTGAGAGCATGTGTGCTGTTTGACAAAAAGGTTAATTTATATAAAATAAAAAAAACACTTGAGGCTTGTAGTGTAAAGACAGCCACTGACACTGGTGATTTTTTTTTTAGATTTTATATAACATTTTATTATTTTATTGTTTATTCTATTATAATTCTGGTCTAAGTGATTCCTAAATGGCCAGTGAGTTTATTTAACTGCGACTGAGTGAATACAGCCCAAACCCAAGGTGTGTTAAAAACAGTTTTTTTAGTCCGGTGTTCTGTCGAATTTTGCTACCCATCCATACATGCTTCCCAAAGGTACTGCGCATGCGCCGACCTACACAATTTAATTCTTTCTCGTGTTTTATGTATAATTAATCTGGTTTAGGGGGCGTTATGTGCATTAAACAACCTGGACGCACTATCATTGCACAGAAGTGTAAATGGAAACTAAAAATTACACTTATTATCATAAATAAATACAAAAGCAGTTTGTAATGAGCTATATTTACTGTAACTTTGCCATGGTACAATGAATTATGCACTCCAAATCTAATAACGTACATCTACTGGAATATCACTGGGTACATGCCCTAAAATAGTGCTTCTTTTGTATTTTTACAGTTAGATATTCATTGGGGCAGCACGGTTCGACAAGGTAGCAGAATTCGACAGAACGCCGGCCCTCTTTCTCCAGTCCAGCTCCGCCCGCCCTCTCATCAACAGACTTTTGGAAGAAACCAAAGTCACTGGAAAAGAGGGGGAGATCTGAGATTTTGAGGCATGATATTTAATATAATTAAAATAATATATTTCACCGTTCCTATTAAATTATGATTATTTACGTTTATATCTCACGTTTTAATACAATATAACATATAATGAATATATTAAAACACACAAATTAAAAACCTTTCGGGCAACAAAAAAACCCCGAACCTAGTTTTGAATGGTCGTGGCTCCACTCCACTGAATCAGTAGCCACAACAAAGACGTCCTTTTCTCCGGGAGCTGCATGGGGACTGCATGAGTCCAAAGCCTCGCTGTGTTTTATGGGGAACAGTTATTAATATTGGGTCAAATAATCCAGTATTTCTTCACTCTGGTGCTGAAGGTCCGCTGCGCTGCTCTTTACTCTGTTTTCATTTAAAGTCCCTCAGTCTTAAAACAGCGGCACTAGCGGGCCTTCAGCACCGATAGTGATTATTACCCTGCCGGATTAGATTAGAGCAGCGCGGCGGAGCTCTGTAAGTCCCGGTGAGTAATTTAGTTAGCTGACTGTTTCAGCTCTCGGTGAAGCGCGGTCTTATTATGATACTTAAACGGCGCTGGGTGTTTGTTTTGTTTCTGAACGAGCAGGTGCTGCTGCAGGTAATCGAGCTAACTGTAGCTAATTATCTTAGCCAGCCATCCTCCACTCGCTAGCTCGCTAACGTTAGCTATCTTACAGCGTTATTCGCCATTAACACGCTTTAAATAGTCTTACCACTATTGGCGAATAACGCTGTAAGATAGCTAACGTTAGCGAGCTAGCGAGTGGAGCATGGCTGGCTAAGCTAATTAGCTACAGTTAGCTCAACCGGCTAAGCTAATTAGCTACAGTTAGCTCAACCGGCTAAGCTAATTAGCTACAGTTAGCTCGATTACCTGCAGCAGCACCTGCTTGTTCAGAAACAAAACAAACACCCAGCACCGTTTAAGAGCTGATTCACGACCTTCTCTCCCAGCACAGGGTGTGTTTTTCTCAATCAGCAGCAGCTTTTAAACCACGCTGTAGTTCAGTAATAAGATCGCGTTTCACCGAGAGCTGAAACAGCCAGTTGGCTAACGGTAGTTAAAATACCTAACAGGCCTGAGAGCTCCTCTCGGTACTCCGGTCTAATTCGGCAGGGTAGTTGTAGATATTTAATTTCTGAATCTTATTAATACTGAATTAAAGTATGGTAATCTGGCTAATGTTAAAGTCAACTAGCTTTTTACCAAAACACTTTTAGTTAATTTATACCTAATTTTAGCGGTGACGAATAAAAAATAAATAAAAGGGGGGGGGGGGCGTCTGCGCATGCGCGAATATTAGCGGGCGTCTGCGCATGCGCGAATATTTGCGGCCGTCTGCGCATGCGCGAATATTAGCGGCCGTCTGCGCATGCGCGAATATTTGCGGCCGACTGCGCATGCGCGAATATTTGCGGCCGACTGCGCATGCGCGAATATTTGCGGCCGACTGCGCATGCGCGAATATTTGCGGCCGTCTGCGCATGCGCGAATATTTGCCGCCGACTGCGCATGCGCGAATATTTGCGGCCGTCTGCGCATGCGCGAATATTTGCGGCCGACTGCGCATGCGCGAATATTTGCGGCCGACTGCGCATGCGCGAATATTTGCGGCCGTCTGCGCATGCGCGAATATTTGCGGCCGACTGCGCATGCGCGAATATTTGCGGCCGACTGCGCATGCGCGAATATTAGCGGCCGACTGCGCATGCGCGAATATTTGCGGCCGACTGCGCATGCGCGAACATTGGCGCCCGCAAATATTCGCGCATGCGCAGTCGGCCGCAAATATTCGCGCATGCGCAGACGGCCGCTAATATTCGCGCATGCGCAGACGGTCGCCAATATTCGCGCATGCGCAGACGCCCAAGCCCCCCCCCCTCCCTTTTTTTTTATTTTATTTTTTATTCGTCTTGAGGGAACACACCGCTAAAATTAGGTATAAATTAACTAAAAGTGTTTTGGTAAAAAGCTAGTTGACTTTTTAACATTAGCCAGATTACCATACTTTAATTGAGTATTAATAAGATTCAGAAATTTGCTGGAAACTGGCTGTTTCAGCTCTCGGTGAAACGCGATCTTATTACTGAACTACAGCGTGGTTTAAAAGCTGCTGCTGATTGAGAAAAACACACCCTGTGGTGGGAGAGAAGGTCGTGAATCAGCTCTTAAACGGCGCTGGGTGTTTGTTTTGTTTCTGAACAAGCAGGTGACGCTGCAACTGGATTTTATAAAGATGTGAGAAAAGAATGCTTTCGTCGTGGATTTAACATGAAAAGGTAAGCTGCTGTTATGTTCTGATCTGTGCAGGCAGTTTATGCACTTAACGTAACTCCGTTAGACAACTAACTTACAGAGCTAGCGTTTGTTGTGTCTCCGGCTTAGTTTTCTGCAGTCCATGATTATTACCTAAGGTGTTTAGTTTATTTTGACCCCAAACAGCAGCATTCACTGCATTTTGCATACTATTAACTAACCGCGTGAATCCGTTGCAAGTTAGCGTTAACTTCATCACAAACGAGTAACGGATTAGTAAACACACTCTTGTCTTTTTTTTGAATCCTCACAGTTTCTGTCAGAAAACACTGAAAGAAAACTTCTCCTCTGTCTCTGTTTATACAGCGATGGTTTGGGTTTAAAGCTGGGTTTGTTGTGCTGGATATTTGGTTAGGAGCAGGAGATTTTATAAGATGTGTGGCTGCATAATTGTAAACTGAGATCGCGGTCTGTGAAGTTACACCCGCAGCTAACCAGTGACTTTAAAAAACAAATAAACACAGCTGTTACTGGACTTTATGGGTTTTAAAAAATGAGTTAATTACGTTTAAAAGACTAGGCTACTAATGTTGGCCCTGCTGAGTCCAGCTGATCATCCAGAAATAAACATTACCTATGCTGGTCAAAAGCTATTTAAAGAGCTAACCTCCCAGGGTGTGTTTGTTTGTTTTTTTCTGGTTTTGAGCATTTTTTTAAGGAGGGAGTGTACGTCTGTGCTGCAGTAGAAGAGTGTAATTTTAGAAAAGTTGCTGTATTTGTCTCACTGTCTTAGATAGTATAGACTTTAAACATGTTACTAAAAATTAACACTGGACCGTGTTTTTAAATACTTGCCATTCTGGATGTCCTGAACATTTTCATGCATATTTTTTTTATGTCGGTTAGTTTTATTTATATAAAGTAAGACCTGTAGATCTACTTTATTGGATAAATTGATACAGCTACCATGAACTGTTTTGTTTCTGTTCTGTAAAATCAGGCCCAGTTCCAAAAGACACAACATCCTCAGTGTCCTGGAGCTCCAGCTGAAGCACTGGCCACTCCACCTTCTCCATCCCCACCCAAAAGAGCTTGATGAATATATGTTAATACATTAATAGCTTAATATTATTACTCTATTTGTTCTTATTACTGACTTACCAGGGGAACTAATTAAGGGACGGAAACACACACAGAGAAATGTGTTGGCAGTGCTGTTGCTAATTGTACTGAGTGTCTGCAGTGTACTGGGAGGATTGTGCTGGGTGCTTATTGTTTCTCAGGTGGTAAATCATGTTTGTTGTTGAATGTGCATTTTTTTTTCCTTCCCATCTTGTAAAATCCTGCCTTTGCAGTCCACTTTAAAATATTTCCAAACAGAGAGGTGTAATACGCTCTTTCGATCTTACAGCTGCTGCTCACACTGCTAATAAATAAAAAACAAACCCAGTTGATTTTATCGGAGCGCCAGTACCCAAACCCGACTGACTAAAACTTTCAATCGTAACCACCTTACACTTAACGATTGAGATGACACGACCGCAACTCAACTGCAGCTCGACTCTAGCCAGACTCTCGTGATTTTATCCTGACTCTGTGAAATAATTGGAAAATCGTTAGGTACCTGAACACTCTTCTCTCTTCACCCTTAATGTAGCAGCTACCCACTGAATAACTGTTAGCCTGTTCTATAGCGACTGTAATTTCCTTCTGTCTGTTTCTTACACTCTGTAGGTACTTATATATTTTTTTTTATTGAACGTGGCAGCGTGCCGACAATCACAAGTATTGCAAATGTTGGGATAAATTTCAGCCAATTTAACTTTACTAGAATGTGCTCTGTGTACTCTGCAGGTACTTCTAAGGCAGCTAGTTGAAGGCGTGATTGAGGTCCATGCCAGAGGGGTTCTGCACTGTGACCTCAAGCCATAGAACATCCTGGTTCAGATGTACAGTTAGGAACCACGCCTTCATCTTCTGTTCTTCTGGTATGGGTTTTCAGTGAACACTACAGGCAGAGAACTGTCTGCGTAGAAGCTACCATTACTGAATAGAGATTCAGGTCAAAAACATTCCTTAACGCTCAGTCACTGTCTCTAATTTACTTTTCAGGACCTTCCTCATGAGTGGTTTACCCATGAGGCCAAATCCTCCACAGTGTTGCAGATAGGAATCATCCTGCTGTGTGTGAGAGGTGACCCTTCAACACCAGCACGGAGATCACCTCAAAGAAGTCTCAGATCATCTCTCCACCATCTGCTCTATGACCCCTGGCTAAGTATACACCACGACACAGCCACCACATCAGGCACACCTCAGTCAGGTACCATATAAAACAATAATAATAATAATTTTAAAAAATCTATATTTTATTTATATTATATCTCTAGTTTAGAGAGTTCTCTAGTAGAGCTGGGCAATTAATCGATTTTATCGATAAATTCGAATTTATAGTTAAGGACAATGTGTTTTTATGAAAATCGATTTTCTCTGAGTTTTCTTTTTCACCACAGACGCTCCTCTGTGGGCACAGAGTGAGCTTAGCTAGCTCCCTCCATACCTCCCTCCCTCCAGCGCGCGCACCCCCCGCCCCTCCCTCACTCCCTCCCTCCCTCCCTTGCACGCACAAACACGCACACACACACACACACACACAAAACACATGACGGCGGAGCTTAAGAGCAACTGGCTCCGTGATCTGGAGTTGGTTCGGTTTTGCGGCGTCGGACGTAGACCAAGCTTTCTAAAAGTCACTAGATGTTCTCACTGTTTACAATAGTTTTTTTTGCTTGTTTCTGGTTGCACTTTAACCACAAATGGAACATTTTAAGTGAAAACAAATTAAATAAGAACTAGTTTTAACCATTTCTTTATCATCTTTAGTTTGATTTTTAGTAGGGGGAAGAAAACGATTTAAATCGAAAATTGGATTTAAAAAAAAAAAATCTAAGATTTTTTTTTTCGGCCATATCGCCCAGCTCTATACTCTAGTTTAGAGGTTTTTTTTATAAAACACACCTAAGGAAAATGGCAGGTATTAATAAAGCTATTGATTCCATACTTTTAAAAAGGTAATGATTTTCTTTAACTATATAAATGTTTTAATCGTTTTGTGTATTGTATGCTTTTAATTGCTTCCTGTTTTGTATTTGTGTTCATGTACTTAAGGCTTTAATCCTTTTATCTTGATATTGTTTATCTTTTGATGTTTATTAATTACTTAACTGTATTTATCTTTATGTAGTATACTGTTAGTGTTTTAATCCATACACTTTTTGTATATATTTCTTTTATTGCTTAGTTACTTGCTTTATTAATGGTTATTGTATTGGTGTTTTAGTCTTATTTTGGGCTTATATTCATTAAAAACATTTTAACGTTTGTCTTTTAGTGCTTTAATCAATTATTATTGTACTTACCTTTTACTATTTTACTATTAATCTTTCTGTACTTAATTATACATTATTTTTTACTTATTTTTTTATAAAATTAAAGGCGGGTTTATTAATTGTATGTCTTTATACGGGATTTTATATTTGCATTGTATATATTTTTGTTTCATTTAATGTTTATGCTCTTTGTCTTTTTCAGATTTTTACATTTTTAATTTGTGTATTGACCCAAGGAGTATGGGTTCCTCTCAAGGTTTCTATCTCTCTTTCTGAGAGAATTTTCTTTGCCGCTGTCTCCTTTGTGCTTACTCAAAAGAGGTTTGGACACTTTTTTTTTTTTTTTTTTTTTAAACTGTTCTTAATTTTGTTTGTTTCTTAACTTTGTCAATAAATGTTTTTTTATTGCTATCACTTTTGTCTGTTTATTTGATCACACTATCGCTAAGTTTCTTGAAATGTGTTTATGGAAAAAAAATAATTTAAATATTTTATTAAATGTGGATTTGATGCCCACATTCAACTACTTTTTAACACTTCAACTAAACACTGAAAGAATAAATCAGAAATGATTGATTTATTATTAATGTAATGAACAGAGATGTTCTGAAGTTAAAAGCTGATTATCCCATGTGTCTCATATTCCCAAATATGATAAGGTTGATAAGGTCGTGTCAGCTCCAAGGACAATTTCAGTTTTGTATTTCAGTGAAAGTTATTCCTTTAATTGAATTTATATAAATAATGTATCTGGTAATATACAAAGGCTCTCAGTGTTGTTACACCTTTTTGTTATACTTAAAACCAAAGTGTAATTTTCAACAACTCTGTGATGTTTGACCACTTAGGAATTACACTGACATTACTTCTACAAGTCATGGGATAGTAGGTTTGATGCTGATCATGAAGTGTTACCTCAATGTATTGGCCAGTAATTTATTATTGAAGGTTATTCATTCAAATTTATTGTGACTGGTGGTCTGCCTACAATTGTCTGTGCAACTCTGAGAAATATCTATATACCACTTTTAAAACGATTAAAGCTTTGGGATTTACATGTGCAAAATTAAGCCCTGCATACAGAAATATACTGATAACTTTCTGATGCTTTAAAAAATAAGAATCAAAGGAATCAAATTCCAAAAGATAAGCATTAGCATTTCAGAAGTACTGTCCGAGGTCAGCATACACACTAGAAAAACAGAGAAAAAAAATCACAGTTCTTACAGTCTGCTTGTCTTACCAGGTTCCATGAGACACTGCAGTATCCCTTTATTCATCCAATAACATAAATTATACATTAATAAAACATCTGTTTTATTAGAAATACTTGTTCAAATTACAAATTAGCACCCACAACTCCACAGAGGTTGGAGGACCATAATTTATTATAATTATATATTTAAGTTACATGATTTTGAGCATATTACTACATTATTTTGCCTTTCAAAAAATGGCAAGTGAGCAAATCAAATCTAAAACTTTTTTTTGTTCCCCCTCTGCATGTGATACATAGAGATCAGTAACATCTTTCAGTAAAAATGGTCTGTAAAAACAATATGAAATTTGAAAAGGAAAAAAATACAAGCTACAAAAAATGTAACTTTCAAAATAAATTCATGGTGATCACTTGATTATGACAGAAATGGACACCTGCTAAAACCACATACCTATCCTTTTGGTTTGAGGTAAATCTGTCTACCACAAACCAAAATATACAATTACAGTACAGAAGATATTTGGCCTCAGATGCATCAGTAGCACTTTACAATTAATTTACATTGTTTAACCATACTTATGTTAGAATGCCTCAACTAATTATTATTATGACACTAGTTAAGATATTAATTCCTACAAAATGTTAAAACTGATATCGCAATTCATCTTTATTTACAACATTCTTAAGCATTACAATTTAGAAATGTTAAATAATATTTACCACTTAATGTTTATTACAGTCGTAAGTACTGTTATTTTTTTACCCTGATTGTAAAGAGTTACAGATGCATCAGTAGCTGGGTAGAACAATATGAATATGACTGCTGTCTAAATAAATTAAAAAAGCATTTTTTTTTTACGGCAGCCTCACGCTGACACAGGGTCCCAAGCAGTGATGTCAGTAACGCGTTACTCTAATCTGACTCTTTTTTCAGTAACGAGTAATCTAACGCGTTACTATTTCCAATCCAGTAATCAGATTAAAGTTACTTATCCAAGTCACTGTGCGTTACTCTCTCTCTCTCTCTCTCTCTCTCTCCACCTCACACACACACACACACACCGCGTTCCCATCCCCCTCCGCTCTCCCCCAATCACACGCGTCTCGCTTTCTCCCCTGTCTCTCTCTCTCTCGCGCTCAGCGTGTTTTTAGTTTCCGCCCATTCTCGTTTTTCCGCCAGTTCTCGGGCTCCCTATCTCTTTATAAAGGCGGGTTTTCCCGGCCACATCCCAATTCACTAGCCAGGGCAGCGGTCTGCACAGATCTGATTGGCAGAGGAGAGCGTTTGAAGATTTTACACCACACGTGATTGGTCTGTGAGTTTCCCATGCCGCAGAGTGCGTATACCGTAAAGACAAGAAAAGTTCTGACGCTTTAAATGAACACTGTCAAAATTAAATCCTTCTCAGTAGTTTATCGGTTATGGGTCCGCATTGGACAACGTCTGGGTCCGGACCCGGACCGCAGTCTGCATATATGTGATCCCTGGCCTCGACCATATACACGGTTTTGTTTTATCAAACCACTCCTTGCTGCCCTGCAGAGAACAACAGGTTCAATATTCAGTTTTACAGTGTTAAATATGTCAGGTCAAGAAAGGCTTTCTTTATTTTATATTTTTTTTATAAAAACAAGTATTTATGTTAAGTAAAATCAAGAAAGACCATATTTTATTTTTTATAAAAAAAATTATTTATGTTAAGTTAATTCAGGAGAAATGGTCTTTTAATTTTATAAAAATAAATAGTTCAACTTTAAATGTCTAGAGATACATTGATGCTGTTAAAAATGCTTTTTCCAATAAAGGGAGTATTGGCAAAACTGGTTATAATTTTTATGTTAAGGTGGCGGGACGTGGTGTGTGCAGCTGCTTAAAGTAACTAATAAAGTAACTTGTAAAGTAACTTAGTTACTTTTAAAATCAAGTAAACCATAAAGCTGAATTGTTAGTTTATTTGACTAAACAGAACATTTTTTAAAAAAGGACAAATTAAACACTTGAGTTGTTTTAACTCAGTGCATCAAGTTGAAACAATAAGTAATGAGTATTTGAACAACTTGTTTAACTTAACATCTTGAGTTCATACAAATGTTTTCATCAAGTTGAGTTAACTCAGCTTTTTAAGGCAGCAGGGGAACTTATGTTGCTGAGTTTAACCAACTTAAAATGTTTTACAGTGTAGCCGCGTGCACAGCGCACCCCGAGGAGCAGAGACTGGCGCTTCTCGCGCAGAGACTGAAAATGGATCAGAAACTAGTTTTACATCTAAATAAACCTGATTTAACGAGGTCTAATCCACAAATATACACCAGAAAGACCACTGCTTATCTGTAGAACAGTATAACGTTTTGGAAATGTTTGGAGTGCTATTAAATAAGCAAATCAAATTGTTATCATTTCACAGCACTAAATTCTTTAAGACCTTATTCTCATGTATCCCAGATATATGTTTGAAGTGATATTACTGTATCATTTTGAAATAATTGGATACCACAAATGTCTATACGGTTTTGTATAAAAGAGATTTCGGAGTGCTATAAATTATAAAACTCTAATTGTTATCAAATCAGAACATGAAATCCTTAAAGAATACCTTCCATACTATTAATGTCATGCATTTCAAGTGATTATACTGTATCATTTTGGAGTAATTGAATACCAAACTTAGGAAAATGTCTATTCAGTTGTGCATAAACCACATTTCAGAGTCCTGTAAAACCAGCAAATCATATTGTTATCCAATGCCACCAAGACAGTCTTGAAGAACACATTCTATACTATCAGTAACTTGAGTAAAAAGTGATATTAATGTATTATTTTGGAGTAATTGGATACCAAACTTATCCAATTATTCTATTTTCTTTTGCATAAACCAGATTTCAGAGTCATATAAAACCAGCAAATCAAATTGTAATCCAATGCCACTGAAAAAGTCCTGAAAAACACAATCTATACTATTATTGACACAATTATCAAGTGATATTACTGTATCATTTTGGAGTAAATAAATACCAAACTTAGGAAAAATGTCTATTCGGTTGTGCAAAAAGCACATTTCAGAGTCCTGTAAAACCAGCAAATCAAATTGTTATCCAATGACACTAAGACAGTCTGGAAGAACACATTTCATACTATTAATGGCTTGAGTAACAAGTAATTTTATTGTAACATTTTAGAGTAATTGGATACCAAGCTTAGGAAAAATGTCTATTCGCTTTTACATAAACCAGATTTCAGAGTCCTATAAAACCTGCAAATTAAATTGTTATCCAATAAAACCAAGACAGCCTTAAACAAAACATTCCATAATAATAAGGACATGAGTAACACAGAATATTACTCTATTATTTTGGAGTAATTGGATACCAAACTTAGAAAAATTGTCTATTCGGTTGTACATAAACCAGATATCAGAGTTCAATAAAACCAGCAAATTAAATTGATATCCAAAAAACCAAGACAGCCTTGAAGAACACATTCCATAGCATTAATTACATGAGTAACAAGTGATATCACTGTATCATTTTTTAATAATTGAAAACCAATCTTAGGAAACATGTCTATTCGGTTGTGCATAAACCAGATTTCAGAGTCCCATAAAACCAGTAAATCAAATTGTTATCCAATGCCACTAATACGGTCTTGAAAAACACATTCTATACTATTAATGTTATGAGTATCCAGTGATATTACTGTATCATTTTGGAATAATTGAATACCAAACTTAGAAAAAATGTCTATTCGGTTGTGCATAAACCAAATTTCAGAGTCCTTTAAAACCAGCATATCAAATTGTTAAACCAACATATCAAAGTGTAGTATCCAATTAATCCAAAATGATACAGTAATATCACTTGTTACTCATGTCAATAATAGTATGGAATGTGTTCTTCAAGACTGTCTTGGTAGCATTTGATAATTTAATTTGCTGGTTTTACAGGACTTTGAAATCAGGTTTTTGCACAACTGAATAGACATTTTTCCTAAGTTTGGTATCCAATTACTCCAAAATGATAAAGTAATATCATTTGTTACTCGTGTCATTAATAGTATGGAATGTTTTCTTCAAGACTTTCTTGGTTTCATTGGATAACAATTTGATTTGCAGGTTTTATAGGACTCTGAAATCTGGTTTATGCACAACCGAATATACGTTCTTCCTAAGTTTGGTATTCATTTACTCCAAAATGATACTGTAAAATCAGTATACATGCATGACCTAAATAGTATGGAAGGTATTCCTTAAGGATTTCATGTTCTGATTTAACAACAATTAGATTTTTGGGGTTTTATAGCACTCCGAAATCCCTTTAATACAAAACCTAATAGACATTTTTGGTATCCAATTACTCCAAAATGATACAGTAATATCACTTCAAACATCTGTCTTTGAACTAATAATAAATGTATTCCCAAGCCGTTTTCGATTATGACATGGACCATGTTCTTTTTTACAAAGAACGGATTTTCTGCCATTTGATCCATAAGATAATAATCTGTTCATAGCTTTAGAAAATAACATTTTTATAGAACTATGCTAACGATGATGTAAAAAACCGCGACCCAAAATACCGTGCTGTAATGTTTGGAGAAGTTGCTCCTCTTAATTTAAAAGTACAGAGCTGATTGAATACAGAGCTGACAGGGTCAAAGTAACGTTTTATTATGCAAATATAATACTACTACTAACAGTTATAATACATTGTAGATAGTAAGATAGCAGTAAATAGAAGTAAGACTATGAGAATTATAATGTATAGATATAACTATAATTTATATTACACATTTATTATTATCATTACAGAGTTTCTAAGTGCTTGTTATATAGACAAACTATGAATTTAGTGACTTTTCATACCCTCTAGCGACTTTTTTGGTAAAAAAAAAAAGCGACTAGCGACAAATCTAGCGAGTTTTTGTGGTGTTATTGGAGACTTTTGGCGACTCTGAGATAAACACGCGCTCTTCAGTTCCTGTCCTCCTTAAGAACATGGCAAAAAACTAATTTATGTAATTCATGTAAAAATGAAGTTATTGTAAACAAAAGTGACGTCCTATTTAAAAAGGTTTTTTTTTTGTTGTTCATTTGTAACATTTCTAACATATTTATGGTGTTTTTTACTCACTTTTTTTCTCTCCCACAACCTTAATCCTTTACAGCTTCAAAAACATGTATTATGCAAATTAGGTAATGACGTCATTTAGCGACTTCTAGGGACTTTTAGGACAGCCAGCAGCTACTTTCCTTACTGTGAGTTGGCAACACTGACGTCACCTCAAATAGACGGGGCGGTGCGGCGTCTAAGTATAAGATGTCTATGCCCACTACCACACCCATGGGGACATGAACCCCACAAGCTGAACTACTGAAAGTTTTTTTTTATCTAAATATTCTCCGAGTGCGCTGCACACGCGAATACCGTAAAATACGGTTTAAACGCGCCCTTTATATCTCGGCTTTCTTCTAGTTGGACCAGCTACTGGCAAGGCTTCAGGTGTTTTCTTGCAGTAACTGTGATAGAACTGAACGTCCTTCGCCATTTTCATCATTATCAGTCCCTTGATTATTGTCCGTTTGGGACTGGATCTGCTAGTGGATGGTACAGCACCAATGTCTCTTTCTTCTACTCTCTTTCTCTCCTCACAGTACTCCTTTCTCTTACTCTCCTCAGCCTTTTCCCTGCCTGTCTCTATCCTTTTTTCACTCTCAAGTGGTTCACAACCCAGCTGCACACTTTTCCTGCCTGTCTCAACTGGTCCCAAACCCAGCAGCTCGTAAAGTTGATCATCTAATAAGGAGATATCAGAAGCTGAACTGCTGGAACTAAGTCGTTCTCCTGGACCTCCTGGTCTATCTGTTAAAACAGAAGTGGCTCTGCTGGTGAATGGGACTGGATCACACTCTTCTCTTTCGTCTTCTCTCTTTTTCTTTTTCTGTATCTGCTCACTGTCCTCCTCTCTCTTTCTCTTCTTATCCTTTTTCCTGTCTGTCTCAACTGGTCCCAAACCCAGCAGCTCGTTAAGTTGATCATCTAATAAGGAGATATCAGAAGCTGAACTGCTGGAACTAAGTCGTTCTCCTGGACCTCCTGGTCTATCTGTTAAAACAGAACTGGCTCTGCTGGTGGATGGGACTGGAGCACACTCTTCTCTTTCGTCTTCTCTCTTTTTCTTTTTCTGTATCTGCTCACTGTCATCCTCTCTCTTTCTCTTCTTATCCTTTTTCCTGTCTGTCTCAACTGGTCCCAAACCCAGCAGCTCGTTAAGTTGATCATCTAATAAGGAGATATCAGAAGCTGAACTGCTTGAACTAAGTCGTCCTCCTGGACCTCCTGGTCTATCTGTTAAAACAGAACTGGCTCTGCTGGTGAATGGGACTGGAGCACACTCTTCTCTTTCATCTTCTCTCTTTTTCTTTTTCTGTATCTGCTCACTGTCCTCCTCTCTCTTTCTCTTCTTAGCCTTTTTCCTGCCTGTCTCAACTGATCCAAAACCCAGCAGCTCGTTAAGTTGAGCATCTAATAAGGAGATATCAGACGCTGAACTGCTTGAACTAAGTCGTTCTCCTGGACCTCCTGGTCTATCTGTTAAAACAGAAGTGGCTCTGCTGGTGAATGGGACTGGAGCATACTCTTCTTCTCTTTCATCTTCTCTCTTTTTCTTTTTCTGTATCTGCTCACTATCCTCCTCTCTCTTTCTCTTCTTATCCTTTTTCCTGCCTGTCTCAACTGGTCCCAAACCCAGAAGCTCGTTAAGTTGATCATCTAATAAGGAGATATCAGACGCTGAACTGCTTGAACTAAGTCGTCCTCCTGGACCTCCTGGTCTGTCTGTTAAAACAGAAGTGGCTCTGCTGGTGAATGGGACTGGATCACACTCTTCTCTTTTGTCTTCTCTCTTTTTCTTTTTCTGTATCTGCTCACTATCCTCCTCTCTCTTTCTCTTCTTAGCCTTTTTCCTGCCTGCTTCTCCCATCTCTAAACGTCGTTTAATCTCTTCAAGATTCAACTTGTTCATCTCTGCTCTTTTCTTGTCTGCCTCAACGGCCTGCCTCAGCTCTTTGAGCTGCTTAGCGTAATTGTATCTTTTGTTAGGCTGATATTCTTGTATAGTCTTCCGGTGTTTATAACCGGCTGCCTCTATGGCCTGTCTGAGTCTCTGGGTCTTTTCGCTATATGTCCCTGTCTTCAAATTCCTGGCCAGCTCTGCTTTTCTCTGGATCCTCTGTCTCTCCTGTTCGCCGCTATCCTGTGCTGCTATCATTGCCCTAAGACGGGCTTCAAAATTCCCAGGATCCCTCAAATCAAAACTGGGACGGCTTTTCCTGGAGGTCTGCTCGGACCCCTGCATTCCGTAACCGAGAAACTGTGAATTAACAGAGTGAAGAGCTGCTGCTGTTTAAGTACTTTTCTCTGTTGTGACGTCATCACTCGCCCGTGACGCCCCGTGTTCCGTCCTTAACAACGGTTGCTAGGGTGTGCAAACTGTACCGGCTGCGATTACGTCACCACTCGCCTCTGATGTTCCGTGTTCTATCCCTTTTGCTGGGATGGACAAGGTTTACAACCGGAGTCAAGCTATCCGCGCTTCGGAAAATGAGAATTTTTAAAATGAGAATTTTAAACATGCATACACTTTTTTTAATTAATATAAAATAAACAGTACAGTGAAATTTGCCCAAATTTGCAGAGGTGATAGTCTAGGGTGGATTCTTTTACAAGGTACTGGATCTGTTTTGGCATTTTGGGAAAATCAGGAGAAATTTCATTTGAAGCATGGATTGAAAAAAGTAATATAAATATAAAACTCTCTCTCTCTCTCTTAAACAATGATGGGATTGTTATGGTATTATATCAAATAGATAATGTACTGCACAAAATCTACAGTGAGGTGAGTTATTTTAATCCGTTTTCTTCTCGTTTCTGGGCTTAATGTATGTTTGAATTAATATAACCGACTGAAACGTGTCGGTGTCCTCTTCTCTGTGTGTTTTAGCGTGCTCTCAGCCTGCGCGTCTGTTTACCGTAAAATCTAAAGCGCGGATGACTTGACTGGGCGTTCATGTGCTCGTAATATGATATTGAAGGCAGCATGATTCAGCAAGCGATAAGATAATTTGTTTAGATTAATTTTTGATAAAAAAAAACAATATATATATATATATATATTATCATAGCATGAAAACACATCAATTTTGTGAAATCTGAAAAAAGAAAACTTTATTTTTATGCAGTAAAAACAGTGGGCTTTAATGACACAACACTGCCACCTAGTGAAAGGGGGTTAAACACTCCGCAGTTGATGGTGTCAGTTACTTACTCAGACTTAGTTACTCCTAAACGCAAAAGTAAAAGTTCAGTCTGACCCAGTTGCGGCCCATTGTAGCACACCTGAGCATCCAGTTTCTGGAAAAAAAAAAAAAAAAAAAATTTTTAAGCAGTAAAAACAGTGGGCTTTAATGACACAATACTGCCACCTAGTGAAAGGGGTTTAACACTCAGCAGTTGATGGTGTCAGTTTATCTTTATCTATTTTGTTCTATTTTCTTCTTATTGTGTTCCTTTATTTAGTTATCTTATTTTATCTATATTATCTATTTTAACAACAGCTCTTGAGTTTAAACTGAATCGTAAGATCACAATTTTGTTCCACCTCATGTACCACAATGACAATAAAATCTCATTGAATCCTTGAAAAATGATGGTAATGGTTGTAAAATAGTTTTTTTTATGGTAGTTTGCACGAATTTGTGTCTTTGTGTCTGGTTAAGGAGGACATGACATTTAATAATTATTTTACTGAGTTTTATTTAGTTCAATCTGTTTCATTTAGTTTTAATGAAACTATACAGAGCTACAGTACTTATAGAGAATTTAAAATGTTCATGGAAAATTATACTGAGACCACTTTAAGTCTGTTTTCATTTACACTGCATAAGAGGAATATTGTAATGGTATCATTATCATCATATCTATGTTTATATACGTATGTATATTTAATATATTTGTTTATGTGTGACCAGACAGTGACATTCCAGTAATGCTGTTGTTGACTCTTTCATTTGAGTGTATGGTACATTATTACAGCTCTAACAGAGGTGTTGTATAAACTGTGTGTGGCTCCATTGACTTTGTTACAGAACTAAGCCTCTGTTTACTGTTAAATCAGTTTAATTGTGCTTATGGGTGGTTGACAAAACATGACCTTTTTTTTGGTCCAGTGTTTCAAATATATGTAAATTATAGAAGAATATATCAAACACTGGGATAATATTGTTCAAAAAGTGATGTTTTATATGAAGAAACATGGGATTAACATTTATTATTATTATTTTATTTTTTTTACAATTTTCAGTCAAACCAGAAAAGGGTCATATGGCGTGACCGTCCCAATCACATTTCACAAAGTTTAATTTTGAATAAAAACAAGCAAATTATTTTATTTTTTGTTAAATCAATCATATATTGACAATCCAGGTGTTTTTACTTGTGAGTCTGCTTGGCTAAAAGTTTGGGCATAATATTTTGAAGCTACCCGTTTTATACGGGTTCTGTTTATACCTGTGCTGTCATCCCATCCTAATCACCCCCAATCACTATTGCACTATTGTCTTCTGTCTTACGTATGTCTATTTGTGTATTGTATATATAGTGTCTCCCATTCTTTATATTATATTTCTTTTTCTCACCCCCCATCACTATTGCACTATTGTCTCACGTATGTCTACTGTGTCTTTGTTGTATTGTACATATAGTGTCTCCCATTTACACTATATATCTATTTTCTGTACTGCTGTAGTTTTTGGGAAGGAAAGTAATGTAATTTAAATTCTCTGTATGTCTTGTACATATCCAGTATTGAAAATAAAACTACTTGACTTCACTTCATATATTATAAAGACATGGGTAGAAGCCAAATGTGTCACAATGTTTAGTGGCACACTGTTATTAACAAAACATCATCAGCTTTTTTTGGGGTATTTTTCATAAACTCCTCAATGTGACACATGAGAAATAGTGCCAGCAAAGGTTACACGAATTTTGGTACTTTTATAAAAAGGTATTCCCAAAAGAATTTAAAGTATATTGACAGAATTCAATTAAACATCTTCCTATGTGTGTAGGTAACATATTTGCACGTGAGCAATGCTATACTTGTATATAGTAATGATAAATAATCTGGATAAATTGACTTATATCATCACGTCATACCCATTTTTAATTTAATAATTGTTGTTTTTTCATACTTGTACCTTTTGTAGATGTTCTTTAAAACAAGCATTTAAATTAATATTTTAGCTAATAAAATAAACAAAATCAAGCTAGTTAAACATTTTAGAGAATTTCCTGTCCACCCTGCATATATCATATTCATAAATGCAAATTTAATCCATTCTTCCCAATTTTGCACAGCCAATTACCCAACCCACTCATTGGGACTCCACTCTCACCAGTGATAACCCAACGCACCTTTAATATAATGTCCATTTTTTATAATGGGAACTTATATTAAAGGTCTCATTCCATCATTTTTAAATTCATCTCTAGTATGAATGAATGCCATGTGAGCCTTTGGGGAAAAATCAGGTGTTTCTATTTAGCCCTGCTTTATTTCACTAAATTTGAGGTCTCTGAAGAAAGACAGGTTTTGGCTCTTGCTCATGAATATTCATACATGCAAATATATTAAATAAATAATAAAAGCCACTAAAGAAAAAAATGAATTCCCAAGTTTACCAAGATATTTTGCAGGAAGACCATCTGTCTGCCAACTGAAGCTCAACAGAAGATAAATGATGCAACAGGACATTGACCCAAAACATAGAAGTAAGTCATCAACCAAATAAAAAGTAGTAAAAAATACGCCTTCTGGAGAGTCCTGACCTCAACCCAGTTGAGATGCTGTGGCATCATGACCTCCAGAGAGTGATTCATACCAGATAACCCAAGAATATTATAGCTGAACTGAAACAGTTTAGTGAAGAGGAATGATCCAAAATTCCTCCTGAATGTTCTGCAGGTCTGATCTGCAATTATAGGAAACGTTCGGTTGAGGTTTTTGTTGCCAAAAGGAGGATCAACCAGTTATTAAATCTAAAGGTTTACAAACATTTCCCCACCCCTCACTGTGAATGGGAACATGTTGTGTTTAAAAAAAACATGCAAACATACAATTTTTGTGTGGTATCAGTTTAAGCAGACTGTGTTTTTCTATTGTTGTGACTGAAGATAACCAATTTATGCAGAAATCCAAGTAATCCCTAAGGGTTCACATACTTTTTTTCTTGCAACTGTAGTTTCTTTTATTATTATGTTCTGAGATGTAAAAATACAATTCCAAAGTTTTAGGAAGAAACTGTAAGTATTATTATATTGTATTATATATTGGACGCTGTTGCATGGTTTAGTCAACTAGCACGTCCACTAGTCGCCACCGTGGGGAGTCGGAGGAAGAAAAAGCAGCAGTGAAGATACAGGCGGAAGAAGAACTCGTGCACCGTCAGAAGATCTTTCAGCGCGGGACAGAATTGAATTGTTATTGACAGGAGCGGGAGTTTAATAAATCCAGGCAAGGAAGGAGCAGGACCACATATATATACATGCAGAAAAATCCCACAAATTAATAAATAGTATAGAAATTTCTATACAATCACGCATTGATTTCCAAGCATAACGAACAGAATGAAAACAACTAATGCCGGTGTTCTGTCGAATTTTCCTACCCATCGATACATGCTTCCCAAAGGTACTGCGCATGCGCCGACCTACACAATTTAATTATTTCTCGAGTTTTATGTATAATTACTCGGGTTTAGGGGGGTTTATATGCATTAAACGACCTGGACGCACTATCATTGCACAAAAGTGTAAATGGAAACTAAAAATTACACTTATTATCATAAATAAATACAAAAGCAGTTTGTAATGAGCTATATTTACTATAACGTTGCCATGGTACAATGAATTATGCAATCCAAATCTAATAACGTACATCTACTGGAATATCACTGGGTACATGCCCTAAAATAGTGCTTCTTTTGTATTTTTACAGTTAAATATACATTGGGGCAGCACGGTTCGACAAGGTAGCAGAATTCGACAGAACACCGGTGTTGTGCATGATAATTCACTCCTGTTTCACCACTACTTAGTGAACCATATAGTGTATCCCCGAATAGCGCAACACTAAGGAGGGAGTAGGGAGCCATTTCGGTCACAGCCCTGCTCTAGTAATTAGATAGGCTTTGAGGTTCATAGAGATTTTATTTTACTGGTTATATCTGCTTTAACCATAGACCACCAGCGAGCTGGAATTCACTACAGAAAACTCAGCTCACTGGTTTCATTAAATCATTTTAATCTTTTACTATATAACCACTTTCAGACAGCCTGTACCATTTTTACAAATTTATTCTTAACTTTTATTTCTTGTTTTAGTTCTTCTCTTAGTTTCTTCTTTTTTTATTTCTTTCAATATTTTATTTTTTAATGACTTTATCTTATTTTAATTTGTTTATTATTATTATTATTATTATTTTGTTCATCACTTTTTTCTTATCAATTAAACCTCAAGTTTTACTTTTTATCTATTTTATCTTTCATTCACATGATTAAATGTAGCTAGCATGTCAATCCCTGTTTTTGTAAATGCTCAGCTTCATTGAAAAAAAAATATTGAAAAAAGGTTGATTGATAGATTATAAAACGTATACAAATACATATACAAAAACATGGTTTTAAGGAAACTGACATGAGGCGTAAAGCTCACGTTATCAGCCGGCTGGTTAATCCGGAGAGTTTTTTTTTTTTTTTTTTTTTTTGCTAAGGCTGCTGCAGGTTTATACAGGTGTGATTTTCTTTATGCATGTGTAAAGACCTGCACTTTCCCCAGGGGGCAGTGTGTACAAAGCCAGAGATCTGAAACACAAATCACTGTAAGAAACAATAGAACTGATTTTTTCATAGTAACAACAAAATGATGATGATGATGATGATGATGAAGATTATTATTATTATTTATTTTTTTTATTATTATTTTTATTATTAATATTGTGTAAAATGTTCTTAAGAAATGCACTGTATAACTGAAGATTTGTTTTTGGAGCTGCAGGTAAGGAAAACGTCTAGTCTCGCAGCTAAGTTAGAAATGTTCTATTTTATCTACAGGGTTTCTGGGGAAAAAAACTAAACTGTCCTGTTAAAAGGCTAAATTAGGCAAACTTTATTTATTCTTTCAGTTTTTGTCTTTCATTTACTCCCTTTATTGGAGGAGGGAAGTGAGAATGTGGATAAATTTGACTTGTTCAACATCTGGACACAGATATCTTTATTTTCTTAGCCCCTTTGGTGTGTACTCATGTCTGACAAAATAAGACAACGTTTTGCTGTACCTTGCAGCATTTGGCTCGGTCTCCATCCGTGTCCATATCTGAGTCAGTGCCGCTCCCTCGGCCTCCACCACTCCCGCTTACCAAACAGCTCACAGCCTGCGGTACAATGGGCTGCGCTGGGCTGCTGCTATCAGCTTCTCCTGATACGCTCTGAGCAGCTCCACTATCTGCTGGGCAGTGGTTCCTAATCCTGCTTCTGCACATTTAGATTTTAGATGTGAAGTGTTCCTGGTAATCCAGCTAATCAGCCAATCAATTGTCCTATCTAGGCTCCACCCACAAATACAATGTTTATTAGAACTAGTCAGGCCAGGCTTTACAGAACTCTGATAACTTGATTTTGTTACATTTCTTGTATACAGTACCAGTCAAAAGTTTAAATACACTTTTTCATTCAATGTTTTAATTTTTTTCCTACATTGTAAATGAATACGGAAGTCATTCAGACTATAAAGGAACATATAAGGAATCATGTAGTAACTTAAAAGCGTTAAACAAACCAAAATACTAATATGGCTCCTATCTGGTCTGCTGTTAACTTGCGGTTCTGAGGCTGAAAATTTGATGAACGTATCCTGTGCAACAGAGGAAACTCTTGCTCTTCCTTTTCTGGGGCGGTTCTGATGAGAGTCAGTTTCATCATAGCATTTGATGGTTTTTGCCACTGCTGCACTTGAGGATACTTTAAAAGTTTTCAGATTGTCTAACCTTCATTTCTTATAGTGTATTTTCTTTACTTTGTTGAGTAGTTCTCGCCAAACATAGTTTGGAAGACTTTAGTGTTAATCTTCAATACAGAACACTATAAAATAATAAGAAAACACTGAATTTAAGGTGTGTCCAAACTTTTGATTGGTACTAAGGAAAAGATGACAGTGTTAGATGCTGCTGTAAAATATCATGTGTCTTGTCCTTGCCCTGTTTCTGTGTCTGTGCTTGTGTTTCTGTTTTTGTTTGCCTGTTCGTCCTGCTCTCTGTGTTCATTTGTAGCTCCGCCCCAGTGTTGGTCCCTGTCTTTACCTTTACTGTTGTCACCTGTGTTCCTTTGTAGCTCCGCCCCCTAGCTCCAGGTGTTTCCTGTCCTTGTCTGTGTGTATTTGTAGTCTGTGTAATTCTGTTCTCGGTGTCGGTTCTTGTACGTTTCACATCTGTTATGCTGTTTCCCTGTGTTTCGCTTCATATTCAGTGTTTCTCGTTTTCAGTTTTGTATTCAGTGTTTCTTTTGTTTCTACTTATTGTTTATTCTATGTTATAACTACAAGCTGGATGAGATCTGTCCACTGGGAATATCCCTGGTGTTGTAGGTGTAGTGAATAGGATGCTTATCTTCTACCTCCTAGCCTCTTAACCTCTTTAATTCCACCTACACCTGTATTGTAAAGTGTGCTGTGCGGTGAATGTGCAGGTAATATGAAATAATTAGGGGCTCTTAACTGACATTCTAGCTGTTCATCTGTGTGACAAAGTGTTCGTCCCCTTCATTATTTATATATTTTTGCACATTTGTCACTCTTAAATGTTTCAAATCATCAATACATTTTCGGAAACACAAGTAAAAAAAAATCAGTTTTACCTGTCAATGTTTTTCAGATTGACAACTTTTGTCTCGTCAGTTCACAGAGTATTTTCCTAAAAGTCTTGGGGATCATTAAATTTTTTTCTGGCTAACTTGAGATGAGCCGTAATGTTCTTCTTGCTCAGCAGTGGTTTTCATCTTGGTACTCTGCCATGCCGGCCATTTTGACCAGTCTCTTCATTAATCATGAAGGCTGATCTTAAATGAGGTAAGTGAGACCTGCTGTTCTCTGAATGTTGTTGGAGGGTCTTTAGTGACCTCTTGGATGAGTCGTCGCTATGCTCTTGGAGTAATTTTGGTCATTTTTGCCATTTGTAGATAATAGCTCTCTGTGAACTGTGGTTTACTGAAATCCCAAAACTTTAGAAATCACTTTATAACCTTTCCCAGACTTTCTCTCTTTTTTGTTCCTGATTTTTTTGGATATTGGCATGATGCCTAGCTTTTGAGTATCTTTTGGTCTGCCTCGCTTTATCAGGCAGGTTCTATTTAGGTGATTTCTTGATTGAGAACAGGTGTGGCCGTAATCAGGCCTGGGTGTGGCTGGAAAAATTGAACTTAGGTGTGATAAACTAAAAATCATGAGGGAAGCAAAAATGTTTTCACACTACTATATATATACTGTATATATACTGTATTCTTTTTTCACAATCTGCTGTTTGTTCGTTATGCTTCAGGAAACTTCCCCAATGAATGTAAAGTGATGTAACTGTGTACAGTTACAGCCTGGATGAAGATATTACACCATACATATTCATTTTCTTTAATACATTAAATGTTTATATTTATATATATATATATATATATATATATATATATATACACAGGAAATTTGGCAGTGTTAAATTAACACTGAGAGTGTAAAGTTTAACACTGCTATATTTCCTGTGTATATATCTGACTTTTTGTCTAGAAATAAGTTCTATTTCAACTTGAAAATAAATTATTTAATACCTGCTATGAATGATTTAGTTTCAACCATTCATTATTCAGGGTCTACTATGAATGAGGAGTGGGTATGAAGTGATATAGCCCTAAAATAGCATCATGATGTTTCAGTGTATATTTGCAATAAAAATATTATAAATATATATAGTTCTGCTGCTCGCTTTCTAGTCTTAAAGGTCAACACATTCTCACAAATTTTGTAAAGATTTGCCATTTAAATTTACGGGATGGAAATGACTTCACCTACAATTCCAACAAACAAACAAACTTACTTGTAAACACACCCCAAAAGTCAAGAAATCAGGAAACGTAATCAGGTTCTCACTCACTGAAGAATTTCTTTATAAGTATGCAGCAGGTAATGATTCACTGGATTTAGCCTGGAAGGTTAATTGTGCAAACCTGCAGGATATAAATAGGTTCTAGCTCATTATTTTCACATATGTTTTATGAACAAGGTGTGTCTTTTAATAACTGACATAAACACACAGTCAGATTGTAGCACACACCTGGCAGGTGGGCAGATGAAGGAGCACAAAGTTCAGAGGTTCCTGGTAGAATTTCCACGGCTTATTTAATTGAATTACTTAATTTATTTATATATGCATATTCTCTAAAGTATGTATACCAGCTAAAGAAGATAATCTATATGAAAAATATACAGTACATTAGAATACTAGATATTAATATGCATAAGCAATCATTTTAAGGGGAAATTAAAAATATAGTTTGCCTGAAGATCATAGAAAACTGTGGATTGATGGACAGTTTTAAAACCTTTTTACACATATTGTGATGTTCTGCCTGTGGTTCAAATGCTTCTGCCTGTCCCAACCTATTCTTCATTCTGGCTTTAAATCAGTAAACTGTAATCTTTATACTTCATTTAATAATACTTAATTTACAGCACTTTTTATAACTCTCCTCGTTTAATAAAACTGTCCATGTTTTCCTAAATAGGTATGTAAAAAAGGAAAGTCATAAAATGTTGAGAAAGCACGGGTCTGAACAGTAAAATTTAGTGGTGGTTCCATTAAGCTGTGTGATCAGTGCAGGTACTGGGAATCTTGTTAAAGTTGAGGGTCACATGGGTTCCAGTCAATATCAGCAGATTCTTGAGAACAATGTTTAAGAATCAGTGAGAAAGTTGAAGTTGGTTGGGGCTGGATACTTCAACAAGACAACGACCCTAAACACTAAACACTAAACTCTGCTCTAAATCTATTAAAACATTCATGCAGAGGAACAAGTACAACATTCTGGAATGTTCATCTCAGACCCCAGACCTGAATATTATTAAAATCTGTGGTGTGATTTTTTTTAAAGCGGGCTATTCATGATCAGAAACCTGAATCAAACCTGACTGAACTGGAGATGTTTTATAAAGAAGAAAGAAATGATCCAAAACACCTTTAACCAGAAGCCAGACTCTCATTGGAAGCTATAGGAAGCATTTAGAGGCTGCTATTTCTGCAAAAGGAGGAGCCTAATTTAGTTTAAAGAATTATTGCACACTTTCTGTAAATACTATAATCTTCATTTCACTTTTCAAGGAAAATCATCGAAATTATCTATACCACTGTATTTTAGTAATTCTTTTGATCTCACCACAGTACAGAATACAGTACACCACAACTCTTATTAAAGTGTTAAATGATATGCGGCTTAATACTGACTCTGGTAGAATAATGGTCCTGGTCTTTAGTCCTGGATCTAAGTGCCATATTTAACACCAGAGATCATAGTATATTTTTAGAAGCATTAGAAAACTGGGCAGAACTTTTTGGAAATTTCCAAAACTGGTAAAAGTCTTATTCAGAGGACCAGAATTACTTTGTCACTATAGGTAGTGGTGAATTGGACAGGGTGGATTAACGTGGTATGCTCCAGGGGTCAGTTCTCAGACCTCTCCTGTTTAATCTCAATTTGCTGCTTTTTGGCCAAAAGCTACAAACAAATAAAATTATTGTCGTTACGCAGATGACTCCCCAGATGATTTTAGCCCTGTAGACTCACTATGTCAATGTCCGGAGCACATAAATAATTGGACGAATCAAAACATCCTGCAGTCAAATAAGGACAAGGCAGAGTTTGTGGTGTTTGGTGTTTTTTAAGAGAAAAAGATTTGAGTTATCGAACATCTTTGTTCTCGGGGTTTAAAAAACAAAAACTAAGTCTGATAGACTCAGATCTTTTATTATCTTAAAAAGTATAACTAGAGTCAAAGGGTTGGCATCCCAGCATGACCTAGATTAGCTTATACATGCTTTTATTTTAAATAGAGGAAACTATAGTACTGCATTGGATTGGTGGCCTGTCCAGGGTGTATACTTCACAAAAAGACTAGTAAAGAGTTGCAGCTTATCCTGAATGCTGCTGTTAGGTCTTACCAGCACATAACTGCTGTTCTGAGATCTCTACACTGGCTTCCAGTTACAGGATAAACTTTAAAGTGCTGTTATTAGTCTATAAATCACTGAATAGTATTGGCTCAGAATACATTGTTTAGGGAATATAAAGCCAGTAAATCTCTTAGCTCCATAGACAGCTAGTCAAGTCCAGAAGTCCAGTCTAAAGAAATGTTCAAATCCAGGGTATGAACTGTTTTCTCGTGCCTATGACTGAGCTCTCAGTTTTGTTGCACATTATTTATTTATTTTAATCCTTTTACATTTTTAATTTATGTTACTGTATTGTATTTTGTATACTGTTTTGTTTTAGAACATTTTTATTTTTCTACGTTTATTCTTTTTAGTTTTTAAGCACTTTGTCATTGGTCTAAATTTCACATTCTTTTACTACTTAACTGTACACAACACAAGCTTTATGTTCACCATGTCCAGAAGCTCCGCCCACTTCTCTACAATACAGAGTTACTATATATTCTTTAATACCACTTACAACTCCAGAAGCTCTACCCATTTCTCTACTAAATTCAGAGGAATCTGAGATAATCAACTATCACACAGTGGAAACACAGTGTACTGTTGGCAAACTGATCAGCATTACAGATCTTTCTTTCGAGAGGAAATAGACGCTGTGAGCTTAAAGATTAAAGATGACCAAAAGGATCATCCAGAATGTTCTCAAGTCCACAAGCTGTCATGGTATGGGGGTGTCAGTATCTTCTGTGATGAAGAATTAATGCAGAAAATACACTGAGATTTTAGAGCAACATATGCTGTTTTCAGGACCAATAATCTGTCTAATAAACAAAATGAATGTTGTCTGCAATGGAATATTGTCAAAGGAAATGTAAGAAACACTGTGCTTTTTTAAATTAGCTTTTTTTACTTGCCCATAATTTTCAGATTTGGTGTTGCAGTAAATAAGTACTACTTCACAGTAAAAAATTAATATATCCAAAAATATAGCTATTATTAAAATATATACATATATTATACATGTTAAACAGGTTATATACAAATTTATGAAACAAGCTCAACATAATTATGCTGTGTGTGTACAGGAGGAATGTTCTACACAGCTTCAGTGTCACATTTATAAATTAACTGGACAGATTCCTGCATATCATCTCCAGCACCTGAGAGTAAATAATGACTGAACGTGGTGTTTGTGGAGATGACACAAAGATGAGACACGTTGACACTGAGAATACAGTGAACATTTTGTTTGCTTTCTTACTGTTGGATCTGCAGGCACGGACGTGTGTGATGATAAATATTGGCTAAAGAAAGACTTGCGTAAATGTTTACTCGTTGACGCCCAGCTGCAGCCTGATGCGTTAATTATATCGGCAAATATAGAAAAATTTAAGCATCTGCAAACAAATACCAGACTGTATACACTCAGCTGTACCTGCTTCCTCCATCTTATAGTCTGTGCAATAATTCTTAGTCCTAATGCTCCCTGACCTCATTAAACCTTCTCCAGACTGAACCATGAGCAGTACCATTCTTCTGATTCATAACACAGCAGACCAACATTCTGGGACTCTGTTTTTTTTCTGTCCATTTTTCCAAATTGCAGTTGTCCACAAAGACTGCAAATACCAAACAAAATTAAATAATTTTAGTTAACTAAGTGCTGGAATTTAATAGCATACAACTATTATTAAAAAATGAGTTTAAAACTTATTGAAATTGACTCATGTTTTATCTTATTTAATTAGATCCTTAAATAAATAAATAGGACTTACTTACCCCAGTGAAATATTTGCCCCGGCTGCTTCAGAATTTTATGAAACGTCATGACATCACAATTACAATATTCTTCAGCGGGCTTTTATTTTGAAATAACAGATGCAGAAAGAGGGTCAGAAAGACAAGACTGTTTATAAAACTGAATATGAAGTTTCTGCTGCTAATGAAACCACATGTTTATCTATTTTAACTAAGTAAAGGATTTTTCTCAAATATAAATTAATTTAAAATGAAATTTCAATACATGTGTCCCAGATTGTTTTTGTTTTCATCCCTTTTTTTTCACACCTGGTGTCGAAGCCACTCCTGTCTCTCCCACACTAAGCTACCTGCAATCTCCAGACTACAATACCCACAATGCACCACACACTGACATCACTTTCGTTTATATTCATATGACGCTGCACAGGGTACTACCAGGTAATCACCTGAATATTGATTTCACCTGTTACACTCACTATATATACAAAGCGTTTATCCCATTGCCTATGTTAGCTCTTTTGTTACGACCTTGTTTTGTATTTACCAACCGTGATTTTTGCCTGCCCTCTGATATTGTCTTGCTTTGTAAGACATGTGGACTGTTTCCTGTGTAAGCTATGTTTACTCCCTCCTGCTGCAAACTGCATCTGCACATGTCTACCCATGCGCATTCTACCCAGCCATGACAGTCTCACCACCTATAAACTTAATAATCAATTCCTCTGACATTATCACTGAGGAGATGACATGCCACATGTCTCTTGAAAGACAGACAGCAAATAACTGCAAGTGTCCCTTTTTTTAACGTAAGTTCCATGTTTTTATTATAAGATGGAGATTGTCAGGCTCAACAGTTCAATCTTATTATATAAATAAATGAATTAATAAATAGTTTAGGAATAGAATAGATCCATACTGTATGAAAATGTGAATTTTCAATATTGTCAAAAACATGATCCAAAAAGTTTGCTGGTCTCCAATCACCAATAAAGCCCTTTAGCCTCACACAGCCTCGAAATTCTATCCAAATAAACCCATCACTCTCTGCAGAGCAGCAGTGTGGCTGGAACAGTGCCACGCTGTGGTAAGGAACGTGGTGTGAAAGTGCTGGGTAATCTTACAGGTGAGTGTACACAGGTGTGTTTACCCATTACTTGAACATAAAGCCACAGGTGTATCTGAAGTAGCCACAAGACCCTTATTTATTATTCATTTATTCAGCTTTAAACAATATTAACACCCACTAACAGGAGACGTGATAGTGCTATAGTTTAGTTTACTTTTAATTTACTTACAGAGTGATTTACAGACAGTATTGTAATAGGGATGTTTGGCCTCTATGGTTAAACATGCAATATTGCTATATTTATAGCCACTGTGTTTTTTGGACACAGGTGGAATGTGACCTCTGCCCTTAACCCATTTGTGCAGTGAACACACCAACACACACACACACACACACACACACACAAAATGTATTACACTTTTCATAAAAAAATAAAAAAAGAAACAGATATTGAACACTAAGAAATAAAAAAGAGAAAAATTAGCCACACCACGCAACATCCTGCCCCAGCTGATCCACACAGCATGTCAGCATGATTCTCTCTCTTCTTGGAATAAAAATGATTTATGGGATTAGTTCAGCTGCACTACAATGGAAAACAAAATATGTGGAATAAAAATCAGCAGAAAACATTGCAAACCATATGAGGCATATGTTTCACTAGCAAGATATTTAGAAACAGGTAATCTGATGTTACGTTCAGATTTATGGAAGGTTGTTTATGTAACTTAACTTCATGTTCATGACTTGTGTTGCATGACTTCACCATAAGAAAGAGAAAAAATGGCCTGCATAGCAGAGTGCCAAGATGAAAACCACTGCTGAGCAAAAATAACATTAAGGCTGATCTTAATTTTGCCAGAAAACAATTTGATGATTCCCAAGACATCTGGGAAAATACTCTGTGGACTGACATGACAAAAGTTGAACATTTTAAACACCACATTTTCAGAAAAAGAACATCATACCTACAGTAAAACATGGTGGTGGTAGTGTGATGGTCTGTGGGTTTTTTTGTTGCTTCTGGACCTAAAAGACTTGCTGGGATAGATGGAACCATGAAAGAAAAAAATCTGCTGTCTAACAAAAGATCCTGAAGGAGAATGTCTGACTATCAGTTTGTGACCTCAAGCTGAAAGGAACTTGGGTTCTGCAGCAGGACAATGATCCAAAACACTCCAGCAAGTCTACCTCTGAATGGCTGAAGAAAAACAAAAGGAAGACTTTGGAGTGGCCTAGTCAAAGTGCTGATCTAAATCCTATTGAGATGCTGTGGCATGACCCTAAACAGCAGTTCATGCTGGAATATACTGCAATGTGGCTGAATTACAACAAATCTGTAAAGAAAAGTTCAAAAATTCCTCCCCATGGCTGTGAAAGACTCACTGCAAGGTACTGCAAACGCTTGTTTTTCACACAGGGCCATGTGGGTTGTTTCTCCCTTAGTAATAAAAACCTTAATTTAACCCTTGTGTGGTGTTCGGGTCTGTGGGACCAGTTTTCATTTTTCATCAAATGATACTAAAAAAATATTTTTTCTAACTCAAACTCATTGGCATTGGCTCATTTTTTGTGAAAAACATATACTGTATCAAAACACATTTTCGATAAACACACACTGTACACCTCCCCACCCCCCACACACACACATTTATATTACATACAGTATATTTGGCCAAGGGCTAATAAACATTGCTACATTTGTAAATTTGAAATTAAACAAATTTTCTACTCATATCTTGAGTTTAATTCATTTTCTTTTACATTTTATTAAAAAACTAATAAAAAAGAGTAGCACTTTTTGAAAGAAATGTAACATAAGAAAGGTAAAGGGCAAATATTAACCATGTAAGCTGTTTATGTTGCTTGCAATTTAGGTGAAGCAAGCATGTGTAAAGCATTTTAATGTAAAATTGCTTAATTTTGCTGAATTAAATACAAGTAACAAAGCAAACGAGTAACAAAAATAGGAACACCACACAAGGGTTTAAAACGGCATTTTTTCTTTATTTGTGTTGTCTTTGATTAATATTTAAATTTGTTTGATGATCTAAAACTTTTAAAAGTGAAAAACATGCAACAATTCATTATGGGGCAAACACTTTTTTACACCACTGTATTTCTGAGCCGCAGGACAGTACTCTCTATGTAAACTTTGGTTACAGGGTGGCCAAAATACAGATGAATTGTGTATAGTCTCACTTGCAGAATAATTTGGAACACAGTGTGTTAAAGTGTAATTACATTAAAAAGGATTTTTAATAAAATGACTTTTTTATAAAAAAAAAAAAAAAAAAGAAAAGGTTGTGGTATGCACCTTATTCACTCTGTGCCCATGTTGAAATGAAAGTGAACCGGGGTGTACACTCCTAAACCTGAAAAGTAACCTCCCTGAATTAACTATGAAAACAGTAAAAAAATAAGCAGGAAATAAGTGCAAGATTCTCTGGCTGTTTTACTAAAAGGCAGGATCAAGGCTTATGTGCATGACGTGGAAGGTAACTGAGTAATTGCCTTTGTTTACTGTATTGAAAACTTGTGTGTAAGCAAGCTTGCAAGCTAGTTAGTTAATATCTAACTTAGTGACTGTAGAAAAATACAATGTGTGGCAATATGTGCAAAAACAAAGATGTGGTCATAATATTCAGACTGTGTATAAAGGCCTAAGAAGGGCTATGTTTTCTTCTTTTTTACTTAATTAAATACTTTTGGTAAATTAAAAAACATAAAAAAGCATAAAAATGAATGAGCCTTACAGGAGGAAGTCCTGAATGATCCACTTACAGTGCCAGAAGCTTAAGATAAGTGTAATTTGGAATATATCAGATATTTTTTTATTAACCCTCAGGTTTTGATATAACCCTGAGAATTTAGTTTTTCTGTGAGAAAGTGTTAGATGATGATGGTGTGTAATGGAGGTCACAAGAATGGGATCTTATATACTGCTTCCTGAAGAGTGTTATTCTGGCACTGGCACAAGCACACACAATTTTATTACCAGAGCCCACATTCGTAATTAAATGCTCTATGTTATGAGAACCTTGCAGCTATCTGACAGCTAAAGAAAGTATTCTAAACTGTACAAGTCAAAGCAAACCACAAAGAGAAAAGTAGCACAGACTTTGCTGCCATTTTTTAATCTGCGTGAACATGTGGTCTAGGCCTGGAAAATATTTTGATATCGGTATTTATCGCGATAAGAAATGTATCAATAAAGGTGATATCATTTTTGTGTATTATTTAAAGAATCTGTCACGGACAGGCGATGAATCTCGGCTGTGCTCCGGGCCGCACCTAAAATCTCCCGCGATTAAGCGACACCGACCCTAGCAGTTTCACTACATACAGTATTTTCCTTATTCTGGCTGTAGCACTTTTGTAGTTTATGTTGTATTTAAGTTATTTATAGTTAATAAAGCCTATAGGTTTGCAGACATCCCAAGTTGCAAAAGTTGATTTCAGGGAGTTCCATTCATAACCAGTCATTGTCTGGGGACCCCAGGTCAGCTTGGGGCCCTAGGCAATTGATTGGTTTGCTTGCCTTGTTGCAACAGGCCTGGCTCCGCCCCGACCGTGAATTATAAATATGAAACGCATAATGTTTACAACTGTTCTAAAGACATTACAAATAAAGATTTTTCTAACTTTGTTTTTATTAAATTAAGTTATACAAATAATATACACAGTTATACAAAAAAATTAATAAAAGCCCAATAAGTTATATTTTATAAACACTGACTGTAAATAACCTTTAAAACATATTATATTTTACTTAAATATAGCTGAGCGTTTACCAGTTAGTGTTAGCTTGTGCTAATTGACAAATGTTCATACTTAACTGTGATAGAAGCACAAAAACTCATTATTACATCTCCTTTATCCGCTGACTTGCCACGGACAGTAGGTACAGATCCCCTCCTCAGATAAAGCTATGTACCTATCTGAGGTTTTCGACTAGATGACCTTCATCTTACATTCCTCTTTCCATCTTCATTTTTTTCTGTCCATCAGCTGCTGTTCTACTGTTGGTAATTTCCCACACCAGCTAAATAAAGATTGACACGTTACCCAAAATACAATATTTGATAGTAGTCTAAATAAAAATAAAATAAAAAAGGGAGCATACTTTAATATTTTATGAGCTGATTATGTTTCTACTGGTATTCTGGGTTGTGTGGATGTGTTGGGCACTGTTGTGAGCTGTCAGCTTCTCTCTCATCCATACAAGAGTGACATCACTAACTCTGCCCCCACATACTCTACTGTTGTGGTGTCAAATTTTGCATTCATAGTGAATCATAGTTTGGGGTTTTGAGTCACTCAATCGCTGAAAAATGAGGAAAAACTTTAATTTCATTTTTAGTGACATTTGTTATTTCTGTGATGTTCAGACGCTTTGAGGAAGTTACATGACTTACATGACATGACTGAAGAGTCGACTCATAAACGAGTCAGTTGCATCCTTAAAATTACTCCGAATGTTGATCATGTTTTTGGACTAGGTCACAGATCTTTCAGTTTGGAACAGCCTACAATAAAATGCAGCCTGTACTTTTGGAAGGCAGCTAATGTGTTCACAACTAGGACCCATTCTGGACTCATTTGGGGGTGCGGCCATTTGAGTCTGTTTGTAGTTAACCCAAGACCATCGATTTCAGTAGGACAAGTTCACCAAAACAGCTTTTTTACACAACCTGGGTCTGGAAGAAAGGGCTAGACCTAAAACACCCTTACATTTCTTAGGCATGATGAATAAGCTTATAGCAGGTATTACATTTTGCTGGATAAACTGCTGGTTTAATTTTGTAAGTTTTTGTTTTAAATCAATTTAAATAAAATGTATTTGTACCTTGCTATTTACAACAGATGTTGCAAAAATAAGAGTTCTCAAACACATGCACAAACACATACACACAAATTAAATGAATGGACCAAAAATCAGACAAAATCAGCACACACGTTCATGTCTCAGTTTAGTCATCAAAATATACATATAGATAGATATACTTTTCTTTTTCTTTCTTTCTTTTTATTTTATTTATTTTTTTATTATTATTATTTTTAATTATTTACCTTTTTTCTTCCCACCTCTATCAGTCTTATTTTCAAACTTTTTTTTTCCTTTTTTTCTCTCCTGTTATCTCATCTTCCCCCAATTATCCCCTTTTCTTCATCCCCCAGCACCCTCCCCCTTAACTATACTCACAAAAGAAAAAAAAAGAAAAAGAAAAAGAAAAACACACAACAAAAACAGAAACTAGTAACTGTTGTAATGTGTACATAATCAAATAAATAAACAAAAAAAAATACTAATAGTCCTCCGAAGAGGGGGGTGGTGGCGGGCCAAAAAAAAAAAAAAAACGTTCTCCAAGTCCTAAAGTTTTTTTCATATAAAATATGAACGAAATATTATATTTTAAAAGTGCAATTTAGTTTTTTGTGCTGTTGTGACAAATTATACAACCAACCCTAAACAACAGGCACACTTTACTATAAATCACTGATCTACACTGAAGTCATCTCATCCCACTGGTAGACAAACAACCCTTACACTTCTACACCTCTTCTGAGTAGATTTAACTGTGAAATGTTGGTCTATTTGTTTTCATTCTGATAAGAGATTTCCATCTTTTGGTGCAGCCTTAATCCCATTACTGCTGAAATCTTAAAGGAAGGGCAGGCGGCTGCTGCTGGTGTAGCTGCTGTTCAGTGAATGTTATCAGGTTTGTAGGTGAGGCAGCTTTAGAAATTGCTTTGTTAACTTTCTCTTTTAGTCTGCTGATTCCTGAGCACAAAACAGAGTAAAGGGACGCTAGAAGAGTCCTGAATAAAGAGCAGCAGTTTTAGCACTTTTACGATTTAGTGTTGTAATAAAAATATACCTCAGGAAAAAAATTATGGAGTGATGTAACTGATGTGGAAACATTGACTGCTATTTTAAAGCTAGGCCTGTTCCTGGTGGCTGTTAAATACTTAGGGGGATATGTGGATCAGTGAGGGTAACCCTCAGTATACAGGTGTAGCTCAAAAAATTTGAATATCATTGAAAAGTAACTTTACTTCAGTAATTCAGTTGACAATGTAAAACTCATATATTATATAAATGTATTACACACAAATTGATCTATTTTAAGAGTTTAATTTATTAATTGTTGATGATTATGGCTTACAGCCAATGAAAAAATCAGCGTCTCAGAAAATCTGAATATTATATAAGACCAATACTTCTCTCTGCTGACAACTTTTATGTAGATGTGGATTTCATTTTCCAGCAGGACTTGGCACACTGCCCACACTGCCAAAAGTTCCAATTGGAACTTAGTTAATATTAAAATTTTCTGAGATACAGATTTTTGGGTTTTCATTGGCTGTAAGCTTCATAATCATCAACAATAAAATAATAAACAATTAAAATAGATCACTCTGTGTGTAATACGTCTATATAATATATGAGTTTCACATTTTGAACTGAATTACTGAAATAAAGTAACGTTTCAATGATATATATATATTTTTTAAATGCACCTGTACCTTTGAGTCAAAATTAATGGTTGATTAATTGAGTGATTAAAAATAATGATATGTAATATACAGACAAAACACAGTAAAATGTTCCAAATAGACATTTCCCAAACGGATTGCAGCTTTAAGCAGGTGGTTCAGATTTTAGCATAGCACTAAATGCCTTCCCGTAATCCTGCTCACAAATTAATTTCTTCATAAATCTTTATAGCAGATCCTGAATCCTGACGGGGAATAAATGAGTCAAATTAACACGTTCGGCTTCAAGAATGTGCTTTAGGTGTGGCATTAAAATATGTAATTAGTGACCAATCACAGGAGAACACACCTTGATACAGATGTGTGAGTGTGATACCGCACACCATTTGAGTCCAAATCAAACAAATCAGTGTGAAAAGCTGCATGCTGTGAGTAATTTGAGGCATTTTATGAGAAATGTGATATTTGTCCAGGTGAAAAAGCCTGAGTGCTCCAATGTGTTTGAGCTGGTGTTTAATGCAGTAATGAGTAAATAGTGATTTGTGTAAGCAGCAACGCATCAGCCGTGATTTGTGTGACAGGTGTGTTGGGCGTGTGCTTGTTAGACATGAAGGAGAAATTAAATCAGAATAATTAATTCCCCTCCCAGTTAGAAGTGCTTTAGTATAACCTGAGAGTAAAGTGCTGTGTATCAGCAGGTGCAGGTTGAGTTATTTTCGCTGGTGAATGTGTTCAGGTGTCTCCATCATACAGACAGGCTGTGCCATCCCACCGAGCGGGTGAATGTTGGCACAGTGATTTCTCGCTGGTATCACAAACACTTTTCTGTGTGACAGAGCAAACGTACACGTGGGGTTTCATTCATTTTGACTCACTAGCTTTTAATGCCTCTGTGTAAATTTGCTGTTAGAGAGATAAGACAGAGAAAAGGCGGTGGCAGCAGGAGTTTGAGGTCAAGGGAGATAATTGGTAATTAATCTTGTAGTAGGTACACACCTACAGAGGCTGTGTGTGTGCGCGCTATGAGTCAAATTAAGATAAAACAGTCAAACAAACACAACAAAAAATGCCATAGGAACCTATTTTCAAAAGAATATGTACTCAGACACATGTAAAGGAATGTAATATCAGAGACAGACAGCAATACTGAGGGATTAATAAACATCCAGGCTTCCATCTCTCACTCTTATAACTCAATAAAATAATAATCCAGCAACAATCCAGACATAATGCACACTTTTCCATGTTTTTTGACTGAATAATATGTTTTAAGATTTTAAGAAAATATGTACAGCTTAATAATGTAATGTCCCTTTTAATTTTTTTTCCCTTATATAACTCAATAATACAGAAATGATAAAAAATCAGTTAGCACAGTTTTAATATGTTAATATGTAAACTACTGCAAGTCTACTAATCAAGTGTCCCCTCAAATGAACAGGCCTGGACTTCCACTTCTTCACTCATATAACTCAATAATAACAGCAATAATTCAGACAGCCTGCATAGTTGTCCATGTTTTTTGCTAAATAATATGTATTTAAAATTGTGGATTGTAAAATATTGCTACTAATTGAAATTTCTATGCCTGGACTTCCATTTCTCACTCCTAGAACTTAACCCTTGTGTGGTGTTCATATTTTTGTTACTCGTTTGCTTTGTTACTTGTATTTAATTCAGCAAAATTAAGCAATTTTACATTAAAATGCTTTACACATGCTTGCTTCACCTAAATTGCAAGCAATATAAACACAGCTTACATGGTTAATATTTGCCCTTTACCTTTCTTATGTTACATTTCTTTCAAAAAGTGCTACTCTTTTTTTATTAGTTTTTTAATAACATGTAAAAGAAAATGAATTAAACTCAAGATATGAGTAGAAAATTTGTTTACTTTCAAATTTACAAATGAAGCAATGTTTATTAGCCCTTGGCCAAACATACAGTATGTAATATTAATGTGTAGAAGGGAGGGGGGGGGGGTGTACGGTGTGTGTTTATCGAAAATGTGTTTTGATATATGTTTTTCACAAAAAATGAGCCAATGCCAATGAGTTTGAGTTAGAAAAAATATTTTTTTAGTATCATTTGATGAAAAATGAAAACGGGTCCCACAGACCTGAACACCACACAAGGGTTAAGAATGTTCCAGATAGTTTGGATTGATGTACTTTCTGAAATGCTTCCAGTTTAATAGTCCATCCATTTTACATATATTTCCATTTAATTTAAAAAAACATATATATATATATATATATATATATATATATATATATTTTTTTTTTTTTTTAAGTGAAAGACCCGGTTATATTGTTGTAGTCCTCATAAACTTTTTGAACAATTTATAAATGTGTTCAATCCTTTTCAAATTATTAATCAAAATTCTCTATTAAAATATTAGAATTTGTCATTAATTGATCACAGTATAAAGCTGGTGTTGCATTAAAAGTTGTGAAATTGTGAATTCATAAGTGTCCAATTAGATTGAAATCACTGAGTCGCTGACATGTTGGTAAAGCGCCAGGTTCAGCCCCTCCTTGGCCTTCAGACAATAGAAGGTCTTATAAAGGCTAAAGCTCAGCCAGGAGACGCACTCAAACTCCTGTGGGCCAGCAGTCGACCCACAGGGCCACCATGGGGAATTACCGAGCGGTTCCGACGTGGGCGCTGAGATGGATGGTACTAGCCGTTGGAATAAGCTCCACACAGACAGGTAGGAGAACCAGCTTTTCTTTAGTGAAGCGCTGTGGATCAACTGCTGCCGCTCGACTGCTGTAAAAATCAGCGTTCCTTATGAATCTGCTTCTCCTTCATGGAAGGGCTTGGAGTTGTTTGACCAATGTGGGGCCTTTAGAAAAGCCTGTGTCCTGTTCTTCCAGTTCTTCTATTGTGAATATCTAAAGCTGGACGGCTGATTTATGATTAATAATGATGCTGAGCAACAGTGGAAAGCATTTGGATGTTTTTCAATAACTTGCTAATTGTTTGGCTTGTTTATGTTTATGAGCATCACACTGATCATCCGTTTGTTCCAACAGCGGACGGACCGGTCAACATCATTCCTCAGATGACCAAGATAACCATGACCTCAGGTGAGAATCCATCGTGAAGATAATCACACTGTAATCGGACTTTAATCACACAATAATTCATAATTCATAATCACGTCACAAACTTTTGGCCTAAAGGTGTCTCGGCCTTTAAGTCATAATATAAAGTTTGTAAAGATGGATTAGGGGATAAGTGATGAAGATGTACACACATGAATTCAGTGCATTTAATACGTCACTCAGAAGACCCCAGCATCGCTATCGTCCTGTAGACTTTATCCTGCAGCTAACACACCCTGCTGTAGTAACACACCTGAAATCTTTCAGAACAGAGAGGGTGTGTCCGGTGCTGCCACTGGTACTTAATTTAACTTGAGTACATTTAAATAGCCTTTACCAGTTTTTGAAATAAATGTGATTCAGATGCAATTTAAAGCAATTAAAATAGATTTGGATCATTGAGACTGTGAAAATGATGTGATCTGAAATCCTTTAAAATATTCTCAATTTAAACATAAATAATGCACCCGCACCCCCCATTTTAATGCCTAATATTGTATTAAAATGTTAAACTAAATCCATTATAACTTATTATGTATAACTAATTATAAAAAAATCATCATAGGTATTGAATAATTTATAGTAAAGACTATGTAATTCATAGTGGATAATGAACAATCTATAGCAGGTTCAGAATAATTCATGGTTAAAACTAAATATTTAAAAGTAGATATTGAATCATTCACAGTGGATGCTGAATAATTCACAGTCTATACTAAAATAAATTATTATACAACAGTCCACAGGCCAGAGTTCTCTGCTGAAGAACGAGTGAAATGTTAAGTTTGTTAAGTTTGAAATATTTTATTAAGTTATATTTTAATAAGTAATTTCTGTTTTATTTGGCAGGTGTGAGCCCTGCTCATAACGAACGAGTCTGCAGCACATGGGGGAACTACCACTTCAAGACCTTCGATGGAGATATCTTCCAGCTGCCGTCCACCTGCAACTACATCCTGACCTCTCAATGCAAGGGGAGCTACGAGGACTTCAACATCCAGATGCGGCGGCAGGTGGAGGACGGCCATCCTACCATCACCAAGATCACCATGAAGCTGGAGGGCACGGCGGTGGAGCTGACCAACAACTCCGTCACTGTGGACGACCAGGAGTGAGTACATCCAAAGCTCTGAGTAAAGAAATGAAAAATACCAGGTTTAAATGAATACATTATAGAATATATAATATACAATAAAATAAGTCTGAGCTTTACTACCAGGGCTGTGTATTGACAAGAACCTGGTGATATGATATGTATCACAATACAGGCATTATAATTCAATATAAATTCTAAGAAGAAGAAAAGATCAATTTGTATCCAGTCAGAACAGTGGGATCTGAAGACAGAGAGCAACAATAAGATTAAACACAACACAAAACCTCTGTCTGCTGCCAATCATAGCATGTACACTAAATCACTCTACTACCTTTTAAACCTATTTACTAAACATAGGCACTCTAAACTCCCTAAGACCTCTAATTAGACTTACTAAATTCATTACTCTATACAGTGTCGCAATAATCTAATGAATAGGGTAAACCTAGGGTAAAGAATATTGGTTGAAAATTATGTGAAACTGACACCAATAAATCCATAATTACTGGTATTCGTTAATTTAGGAGCATTTTATCCTCTTCAGTAACAAAGATGCTGTGAAGTATCGTAGAGAATTGTCTTCTGATATATTGAGAATCACAGTATTGTGATATCATTGTTATCATGATAGTTGTTCCTACCTTTACTGTGAGTGAACATGTGCTGGTACCCAGGTTTATATGGTGGATTAATGAAGAATGTGTGTGTGTTTTGCCGCAGGGTGACTTTGCCCTACAGCCACTCTGGAGTCCTGATCGAGAAAAACCCCTCTTACATCAAGGTTTCAGCCAAGCTGGGACTCGTGGCCTGGTGGAATGGGGAAGATGCTCTCATGGTGAGTGATACATTTAAAAATAATATTCACATAGAATTGGAGACAAATAAGGACTATTGATTTATTTGATACTCTGAGCAGAGTTTTTTTTAAGACTCTTACATAATAATAAAATAACTTAGTACAAATGTACAGAAAATGCTGATAGAGCAAAGTGTGAATTCAATTGCTGTTCTATTGCTCTACATATATGATTAATAGAAAAAAAAACTATTCATCACATATATAGAGACTCTGTAACGAATGTGGATCATTACCTGAGTATTTTGATTGGTGTATCATTGCGTGCTGTAGTGTAATGGGCCTTTAGCTTGACTTTAGTATGCTTTACATTAACATTACTGTTTACTGATATTTACTGAGTTCACTGTATTTACACTATCCTAAATATGATATTGAATTAATCTAAGAAACATCGCAGTTTAATCTATTTTGTCATTCCTTCATTTCTTCAGATTGAACTTGACAACAAGTACAAAAATCAGACTTGTGGACTCTGTGGTGACTTTAATGGAGTCCAGCTCTACAATGAGTTCATCATGAACGGTGAGTTTTAGTTTAACATTATAATCCATTTGACATTTATACATATACAGTATATTGCTGCTAGAATACAGACATACAACAAAGTTATTCATAATTCTGTAACCACTATTTTACACATACATAACCATTTATATGCATAACCAGTTAAGTCTGTTTATTCTCCTTTATAAAGGTGCTGAGATATCTCCATCAGACTTTGGACAATTTGCCAAGATAGATGCTCCAACAGAGAGCTGCACTGCTTTACCCACACCATCAGATGACAAGTGCACCAAACTGGTAAGATCTGGTGCAGTACTGATATAATATTTCATATTATGCCAAGACTGGCAGACCCAAGAGCATCAATAGAGGGTCTTCTTTTTCAGAGGAACATCATTCACTCATTGTCTTAATAAAGCAAAGTTATAGGCTGTAGCCAGGTGAACACCACCACTTTATCGAATAATCCTTGGCTGGTGGTACATTCTCATCACTGGAATGAATGTTGGGTTGCTATACATATCGCTGTCACTGCTGGGTTCCCCACCCTGTAAATTACTCACCAATAGAATGAAAATGAGGAACTAGAAGGTGATTAAGATTATCTACAGGCTACAGTGTACCTCAGCGCCTCAGGTGGAGTTCTGATGAAGGGGTCAATAAAGGATGATACAGTCTCCTCTTTCCTCCACAGACGGCAGTGTGTGAGCAGCTGTTCTCAGGTCCAGCCTTCAACAGCTGCAAGGAACTGGTGCCTCTCGACTTCTTCATCAAAGCCTGCGAGGAGGACATGTGCCAGTGCAGCAGCAACTCCAGCTCCTTCTGCCTGTGCAGCACCCTCTCAGAGTTCTCCCGCCAGTGCGTTCACGCCGGCGGGAAACCCGGCCAGTGGAGGACTGATCAGTTCTGCTGTAAGTTTGGTTCAACACTTATTATGCTTTCCACTTACCTCAGATTTTGAATGGTGGAGTTGAAAACTATGTTAAACCCGGTTGACTGTGATCCAGTTAAACATTTAGATACTAGCTATCATTGTCAGCATTGTCCCAGGTAGCACTGGTACTGATATTGTTTGATAACACAAATTATACGGTATTTTGCAGATCCAAACAGCATGTAATCATATCCACTGATATAAGTAGTACAATACTGTGTGTAGGACAGATTTAATGAGATATAAGTGATAATAAACCTTAAAATAATATCAATTCTACTAGTGCTGATGTGAGAAGCTCAATTTCCTGACTTTCCTAGTAGAAAATCTGACCTGAAATTTCCTATTTGGAACAAAGAAATTCCGACATCTGAGTTCAAATGGAATTCAGCATTAGATCTAACACAGAAGCTTCAGCTCTGTAGAAGCAATGGAGCATAGTGATAATTCAGTCAAAATGTATTATGCGATGTGTCACATATGATGTATGTTCTTATTTTTTCTTCACATTAAAATTCTCTGGTGTTTCTTTTTCCAAATTTAAACAGCCAACAAAATTTACAACAAAGTTACCATTTTTAACAACATGCAACCAACCTGTTCTGTTTTACAGCCAAGACATGCCCTAACAAGAACATGGTGCACCAGGAGTGTGGGAACCCATGTATCAACACCTGCTCCAACCCTGACCGAGGCCATGTCTGTGAAAGCCACTGCATCGACGGCTGCTTTTGTCCAGCAGGTACATTTAGCTATTAAACATTTATTTATTCCTATAATAAATAATATTCCTAAAAAAACAATAACAAAAAAGCAGGCAAAATCATGTTCTTTGATCTGCCATGTCCAGTGAAAGCCAAATAAACTTGCATTGACCTGTACTGAATGTTGATGTAATTTAGCCTTGTATTGGAATCTCAAAAATGACATTTCAAACAACATTTAAAATTGCTCTGTTTCTAGCATGAGAAACTGATATTAAAAAAAATCTTCAGTGCTATGTAGAAGCCATTTGCTTGGGTTCCTATTGTTTTGGAAACTAATTTACTTAAAACAGCAATGTCAAAAGAGGCCAATGTCCAAAGTGTAGTGGAAACAATGGTTTTAGTTCAGCTGGTGCTATAACGCTCATCAACTCTCATTTATTTAAACTTGAGGGAATTTATTCCATTAAAACCTTTATAACATATTACTATTACCCTTTGTTTCAGGTTATGTGCTTGATGACCTCACCGGTAAAGGCTGCATTGCTCAGGAACAGTGTTCCTGCACCCACAATGGAAAGGTCTATCAGCCTGGACAATCCTTCACCAGCAACTGCAAAGAATGGTGAATAAAACCTTTTTCACTGTCCAGTTATCTCAGATTTAAAGCTGCCAGTTTTTGATTTTGATAATTTATTGTCCTATAGTGTTGACTTGTGTATCAACAAGGCACTGGACGTAAAGGCATAAATTCAGTAATAATTAGCAACCTTTTAATTTTACATGTATCTTCTTCCATTTAGCACATGCACCTCTAATCAATGGAGCTGTAAAGAGAAAGACTGTCCTGGGACCTGCTCTGTGGAGGGAGGGTCTCATATCAGCACATTCGATGGAAAGGCATACAATTTCCATGGTGACTGTACATACGTCCTTACTAAGGTCAGTGCAACCCATATATATTTATCATATTTTAAGTTGCTGTGAATCAAGGTATGGACTGCACTCACTGACGTAAGTTCTTCCATTTTCTGGAGCCATGTGCTATTTAATCCAGTGACTCTGGACCTCTGGATTACCCAACTTTCATTTATATCGATGGCATTAATGGCATCTTTTCCACAGTTCTTACGTGTCAGTCATGTTTCCCAGGTAAGAAAATCTACTGTTAGGAGTCTTGCCTAAGGACTCTTTTTAGTGTAGTGTGGAGTACTTCCTGTCAGGAAAGTCAAACCCTAGTCTCCCACAGTGAGGGGGGTGGTGTTATATTCATCAATCATCACTACCAATCTGAAAATTCCCAAGATTTTTCTTGGGTCTTCACACTGTTCCAGAACTTACAGCTACAGGCTGTTACGGAAACCTGTTCACGTAACAAAACCAGGCCTGTAGGACTTGACATAACATCACGTTTCTTTCTACATATCTTTTCTTATTTCCAGCACACAAACAATACGTTAATGTTTCTTTCTTATACGAAAATCATAAGAACATTCATACTATTCTTTACCATCTCAGCCATTAAGTCTTTGCCATACTGATAAACCTTCTTTCAGTTTTCTTTACTTTATTGTCCGTGTCGATGGTCCGAGTCATTCCTCCCACCTTCTACACAGAAGGAGATCATTCCAGGGCCACGCACTCCATTCCAGTCTGTTCTTGCTTTCTTTATTTTTACCAACTTAAAATACTCAGAAGTGTTCTTCATTTCTGGTTTGTTTGGAGTCATGGAACAAATGAATGATGGTTCCCTTATAAATATATATTTAATATAATATATATTTACAAAGCTATTTCCTATTAAATGCATATAGGGTTACTTTGTTCTTGCGTTTCTTACAGCAGAATGTTTATTTTTCTCTGCACAAGTTCATGTTTTTCTGAAGTTCTGAACACTTTCCATCTCATGTGCTGTGATGCATTCAGTACCATCATTATCCTTTGGCACATCTCTATCAACACATTATTTCTTTATTTAATTTGATTCAATTAATTAATTCTTGTTCTTTGTTATTCCATTTCTTATCTTGATTTCGATTTCTAATTCATTTATTCATCTGTCTCAACAGTGTTTGTTGAAATCTTATTGTTGAAGTCTTATAAAAAATCTTCTGGAATTGTGTTTGTTGTGTTATACATGCCACCTTTGATTATTACGGCGATTATATGTGGAAATACACAGTGTTGTTTATTTTGTCATGGTGATACAGCCCTAATAAAGCCATCTGCTGTTGCCTTTCAGTCTTGTTCTCATGGGGCTCTTGCACTGAATCATCTTGAAGAAACTTCAAGACTTATTCCATCTATATTGGAGTTGTTATGTCCTTGGTCCTTGTGCTTAATGAAATAAATACTTTAACTTACACATAGTTAAATAATAAACTTAATATATGGAAAACCTTACAACGTAATCATATATAATTAACTTATACTAATGAATCTACAGATCCTTCTTCATGCAGGTTTTGTTGTTAACTTTATTGTTTTCTCCAGCAAACCAATGGCACAGAGTTCACGGTTGTAGGAGATCTGGTGAGGTGTGGTCTGACTGATACAGAGACGTGTCTGAAGGCAGTCACCCTGGCCCTTTCTGGAGGAAACACTGTAAGGAAATTTTTTACCCATTAAAAAATCTACCCACTCAATAAATCTGTCTATTATTGCTAGCATCTAACGCCCTACAGGATCCCTTTTCCAAATATAATATTATAAGTCTTTGAGGTGCAGTGTTCACTATAAATTATTATTATTTTATTTATAACTCTGTATTACTGGTAACACTGATATTCTGAGCAGCCAGATGGACATTTTATGGATTATTTGATATTTTCAGAAATATGTTTGAGCACATAAATGATACAGTACAGCACCCAAGCAAGATGAAGCCTCCAGCTGCTCATCTTATTAAATAAAAAAATAAAAACACAGCGATACACTAACATCACGTTTGTGAACTCAGAGACTACAGAAATGACCTTCCACCCTGCAGCTAATCAATCACAACTCTTACCATATGATTAGTGTTACAATGTGGAGTAATGATGCTGTAACTTTAGTAAATCTAATTGGGGGCGATTCTTAGAGAGTTTAAAGGGCCTATGTTTCAGTAAATATGTCAATATTTGATGCTACAAATCATATAATGTATCGCAAACAAAAACAATATTATTAATGTATTTGCTTATTTAGAGGTATTTTATTCTCTTCAGTAACACAAATACCATGAATATCATAGAGAATTGTGTTTTGATATATTGAGCATCACAGTATTGTGATATTCACTCCAACTCAGAAGATGCGTATCCCTTTAGTGCAGAATCCCGATGAATGTTTGCATTGCCCTGTAGGTGTTCAGCATCCAGCCAGATGGAAAGGTCTTCGTCAACAGGCTCTTCTCCCAGCTGCCTCTCTCTACAGGTGAGTAGATCTCGGTCTGTTCGATAATTCATAAAAAAAATCAAACAAACAGGCATTCTAATCTAAAAATCATGTATTTTACACTTGATAATAATGATAATCACACAGCATTTATCGTCTTTTCTAGCGGGCGTGAACATTTTCAGACCAACCACCTTTTATATCATCGTCCAGACTTCATTTGGTCTTCAGATGGAGATCCAGCTTGTGCCAATCATGCAGGTCTACATAACTGTGGATGTGATTCTTAAGGGGAAGTTAAATGGTGAGTAAATTTATCTCATGTTCACATGCTGTATCATATCAATATTATATCTTACTGTAAACTGATTAGCTGACTGAAGGGTTTCAGAATACCACTGATTGTCCTCCACTTGGTTTTTTTAGGCCTGTGTGGAAATTTTAATGACATGCAGAGTGATGATTTCACCACTGCGAGTGGAGTCTGTGAGGGAACCGGAGTAGGATTTGCCAACAGCTGGAGGACCAGAGCTAACTGCCCTGAGGTGAAGAACAGCTTTGAGAACCCATGCAGTCTTAGTCTGGAAAACGGTAAGTTGCCCCTAAACTCGTCTCTTTCTTAAGCACCTCTGTGCTCATTAACCCTTAGCGTGTTCTGAGTTTCTCTCTGCGTTTTCGGACCCTCAAATTAATCTATTTTTTGTGATTACAGAGAAATACGCTCAGCACTGGTGCTCTCTGCTGACCGACTCTAAGGGGGTTTTTGCTCCATGCCACAACGAGATCAGCCCTGATATCTACCAAAAGGTACCAAACAGCGAATAGACTGTTTCCACACAATGTTATCTTATTATTAACAATAGCTTTTTAGCTTGTGGGTATTATTTTCCATTACCTTACTATTATCATATTTTTATAATTTGCTTTCTATTAGCATTATTTTTTTATTATCTTACTGTTAACATTATCTTCTTAAACATGGCCAATTATGCACTATTATTATTAAATACAATACAATAACATTTTACCTTTAGCTTGTTTCTGTCTTTAGCTGTTGAAACCCATTTGAACCTTTAGTTTTTTTACAGTTTCGGCAATAAGCTTTTATTATTGTTGGTTTTTAACCATATAAAGTAGTTTTTATTTAGGAGGCCTAGGGAAGAAACTTTTGAGGCTTACCATGTTGTTGTTTTTTTAACAGAACTGCATATACGACACCTGTAACTGTGAGAACAGCGAGAGCTGCATGTGTGCAGCGCTGTCGTCGTATGTTCATGCTTGTGCTGCTAAAGGGATCTATCTCACCGGCTGGAGGAGCGAAGTCTGCAGTAAGTGATTCATTTTGATTCACAGATCAGAGTTTCAGATGAGAGGGTTGTATGGCAGTGAGGGAATAGTAGAGCTCTTCAAACTGTCACTTATTTAACCTGTACAATTAGACAGAAATCATGACCAATCATTCGTTTTTTCATATGACAGTTCCAACCACACGATCTGATTGTTAGAAAATGAATTAATGTGTTGGTTTTATACTGTATGGTCTTAAAATATTTTTATTGCATTCTGGAACTACTGGACCAGAAGCTGGGTTTTAATCAGAACTGGGTCATTTCTGTTCACAGCGAAGTATACCACCTGCCCCAGCACCATGGTCTACTCCTATGACGTTCAGAACAGTACCCAGTCCTGCCGCTGCCACAGTGACCCAGACTTCACCTGCGCTGCCACCTTCGAGCCGGTAGACGGCTGCGTCTGCGCCTCTGGAATGTATCTCGATGAAGGTGGAAAGTGTGTCTCACCCAGTAAATGTTCCTGCTACTATAAAGGATCAGTGATTCCCCCTGGAGAGGTCATCAGTAAAGATGGCGCCATGTGGTAGGTCCAAACTTTTGTGTTTCTTGTTGTAGAGTGACGGTAAACACATCAATCATTGATTCTGTCCTAAATAACGTATTACTCTTTTTTCAGCACCTGTAAGAATGGCCAGCTCAGTTGCATTGGACATTCCACAGACCAACCAAGTAAGCTTGCACAGAATTTTATATGTATGCACTCAGGCCACATGGAACATGCGCCCTAAGTGGCAAAAATTCGAATATATGTTAAAAGAAAAGGCAGTTGAGCTTGACTGCGATCCATGGAAAATACTAATGGACTGTGATGATCAATATGTGGGCAGAAATCAGGTTTCCTGTCATTTTTATGTACCTGTGAAATACACTAAGTGAGTAGTTCCTGAGCCCTGTGAGAGCTGGTCAGTCAGTTGATTAGATGAATCAGGTGAGCTGTATTTAGTATAAACTATAAAACCTGCAGAGTGGTGCTACTTTAGGACCAGGACCAAGAACCACCGCATTAAGAAGAGTCTGAAATCATACAGGTTTGGGTTCTGTGAATTGCAGTGATCCATTTGCTCCTCATTTAACGCTGCCACTCATTCTGTCGTTTTGACACTTAGTAGGCGCAACTGCAGTAACTTCCCACCAACTGTGATATCATGTGTATATCCTCTGTGTGTATATATATATATATATATATATATATATATATATATATATATATATATATACAGTGTATGTACACTGCACTGCATAAGAAACAGGTCTGATAACTTCTGTAGTAAACAGTCAGCATGTCGTGACACAGCCACAAGTATAAATTTAGACCTGCACCGAAAAACAAATAACATACAAAGAAATGGGCGAGTGCTGCAATAGAGAGGATCACGATGGACAAAGACACTAACGTGTGTTGAAGCAAATGAGAGATAATGCAAACAGTTTGTGACATAAGATGCCGCAAGTATGACAATTAAGAAAATACGTCATGTGTTTCCAGGAAAGGAAGAGGTTTGTGCATAAACAGAAAAGAATTTAGCAAAGATGCAGGAATACTATCATAATGTATAGCAGTGATCCCCAAACTTATGCCAGAGAGGCACAAATTTGATGTATACCCTTTTTTTCTTGGTTGTACATAATATATATGGAATGTATAAAAATAATCTGATAAATACATAACATTTAAAAATATAGGAGTTACATTTTTCTTTAAAAAGTATTTTAAAACACTACTAAATACCCTTTTAAATGGAAATGAGTAGTTATGCCTGGAGCATCAGCAGCTTGACTGTTTGATTCGTTAAAACTTTAGTCCAGTGAGTCCTACTGTGTCAGAAACCAAATAAACGTAAGTATATTTGTCATTACTGAACACCTCCACATGGTTTGTGCAGACTGTGTAATGATTATGCTAATCCCATGCTAACTGGTGTATATAGCTTTCATTACTTTGGCTATGTTAGCCTTGTAGCTCCTGTGTAAAACTAAAGAAGCACACACTAGACCCAGTAAAAACTCACCTGAGTGAAAATGTGTATCCCACTGCAATTCTAAAACACTGATTAAAAATAGTGCATCATTTAGAAACGCTGTCTTTTCTCACCCTCAGCTTGCTCCTCACCGATGGTGTTCTTCAACTGCTCCAGCACGGCACCTGGATCCACAGGCTCCGAGTGCCAGAAGAGCTGCAACAACCTGGACATGTCCTGTGTGAGTTATCTTCTTATTGTAGAACCAATCTGACTTCCTGTTACAACAGAAACGGGTACATTATTTTCATGTGAACCCTATATGTATACTAACAACTAATCCACTCCACCAACAGATCAGTACTGAGTGTATCTCGGGCTGTGTTTGCCCCGCTGGCCTCGTCTATGATGGGAACGGAGGGTGCATTAAGGAGGAACTGTGCCCCTGCGTCCACAACAGTGTTCTTCACCAACCTGGAGAGTCCATCAAAGTCGACTGCAATACCTGGTAAACACATCTCAGCTGATTTTAATGTCAGTTTTGATGACAAGTCAGGTTTAATATAGACAATTTTTATCTATCCATTCATTATAAAATGTTTGCACCATATTGAAACAGCACAAATAATACAGCGACAGTACATTAGAAGTACAATTTAGGTATTACATTTTGCACCACATTACAGCTTAAAAATTTAATAAATTTTATTAAAGAAATTCAAATAAAATATATTGTTTTTAATGCTAAAGAATCTAAAAATGACTATGAATAGATACAGTGCAAAACAGTGATGAAAAGTGTTTAGTTATTAATTTTTCTCTCTAATCTTCGTTGACTATAGCACATGCAAAGACAGGAAATGGCAGTGCACTGATAACCCGTGCTATGGAACCTGCACAGCTTATGGTGACGGACATTACATCACATTCGATGGGAAAAGATATACCTTTGATGGAGACTGTGAATACACCCTTGTCAGAGTAAGTGAGAGAAAACTATATATATATATATATATATATATATATATATATATATATATATATATATATATATATAAACCTTATAGACTGGTTTTCCAGAAGGGGGTTAAGCCTAGCTCAATTTAAAATACCAAGTCTATGATTTAATACGTTTGGGTGCTGTGTGAGTAAATTAAAAGTATTTTTCTACGTTTGACTTAGGATCACTGTGGTCACACTAATGCCAGCGCTACCTTCAGAGTCATCACTGAAAACATTCCCTGTGGAACCACCGGCACAACCTGCTCCAAGGCTATCAAGCTCTTCCTTGGGGTGAGCCTTGGTCTACCTCTACTGTTACTTCAAAATTTTAAGCTGTCAGTTTAAGTGTTTAACTTTACTTTTTTTTTTGGTTTTGTTTCTTTTAGAGGAACGAGCTCATACTGACAGATGGAAGCTATCAAGTTGTCCAAAGAGATCAGGGTGATGAAATTCCTTACCAGATCCGAGTAATGGGAATCTATCTGGTGATAGAGACCAATAATGGCGTGATTCTTATGTGGGACCGGAAAACAAGCATATTTATCCAGCTGAATCCAGAATACAAGGTGAGAAAACAGAACAAACCTTGTGGTTTTATTTAGACTGCCATTGTAGTCCCTGTTGATGCCACAGCCATTCATGGCCTGGGATGTGCAGAGAGCATAACTGTGTGATGCTAATCCATGCTGGGTGAGGGGGTGGAGTCAAAGAGTCAGGGTGGGAATTGGGTTAAAATAAATATAATAGATATCATATATGCATGTTTTCTAAAGAATGCCGCTAATTCTGATCTCCTGTAACAGGGTGCTGTCTGCGGTCTTTGTGGAAATTATGACGGCAATTCAAAGAATGACTTCACCTTGAGGAACCAAGGAGTGGTGAACAATGCGCTGGACTTTGGAAACAGCTGGAAGGATTCATCCAGCTGCCCGAGTGCAAAGAGCATCCAAAACCCCTGCTCCTTTAACCCCTACAGGCAGGCCTGGGCTGAAAAACAGTGCAGCATCATCAAGAGTGATGTTTTTAAAGCCTGTCACTCACAAGTACGATTTAAACTTCTAAATTTGTTGATTCTTTTCATTTCTATGCTGAAGACTGCGGGACATTTTCAATGGTGTGTTTTTTTGTTGTTGTTGTTGTTGTTAAGGTGGATCCTACTCCGTATTATGATGCTTGTGTGTGGGATTCGTGTGCTTGTGATACTGGAGGAGACTGTGAGTGTTTCTGCACTGCTGTCGCAGCCTACGCTGAAGCCTGTAATGAGGGTGGAGACTGTGTTGCTTGGAGAACTCCTAATTCCTGCCGTAAGTCAGCTACTTAATGCTGAATGATGTTGAACAATGGGCTGTCATTCACACACTGTTTTCTGAGGGAGGAAGAGTTTCTTAGCTTCAAATTTTTACAACGTCCAATACTGACTCAAAACAGGATCAGTTTCTGCTGTATATATGCTAGCCGCTCTAAATGGTCTGGTGTTTTAATATTAAAAAAGCAACCTGTCAAACTTAATGTTTAACTTTCCTTTCCTTTTTTAATAAAAATGTTTTTTAACCTTTTTTGGCAAAACAGTTTAATGTAAAAAAGGAAAAAGAAGAGCAGAACTACACAAACTAAAAGATAAAAAATACTAAAAGATACTTTTTAAAGGAGAACATTCACATACCCTTAGTAATTTGATCATAACGATATTTCTGCAGTTTTATGATTTTTTTATTTAAGTAGTCATGTAAACTGATTTCTTGAAACTGAATGTGTTGCTTTAACAGATAAAATAATGAAGATTCATATTTACCTATAAAATGTAATAATCCATGTTTTCTGAAAGCCACGGTAAGAGTTTCAAAGTATGCATCACGTGATTGCGTGAGAATAGTGGCTGGTAGTAAAAATATGTTACCGAAAACCTTGAGTGGGAGTTTCTCAACAGTGTCTTTTTATTCACGCTTCCAGTTCTACCTTCTAAAGTGCTCAGTTTATAAGCAGACCCACAACACGCATGAGAGAACCTGAATTAAGTTGAGTGGAAGAGTTGAGTAGAGCACTGAACAAGTCGGTCCAATTCAGTCTCTATGTGTGATATAACTTAAGCCACGTTGACAGTTGCAGCTTTTGCGACTCGTCAAGTATAAACCAGTCTATTCTCTGCACACTCCCCATGGACTGTCAGAACCCCCCTGGGATAGATAAAGGGTAGCAGTTCTCCAATATGGCAGGCATTATCTGTGAGCTTTAATGCTGTGTAGTTCAGATTTAGCACAAAAACCTAATTAGGAACAGACTTTAACTTTAACATGACACCTTTACATTTACAGAATTTGTCTGAAGCTCTTATCCAGAGTGACTTACATGACTATCATGAAACACACAAAAAGTTAGGGTATTGCCCAAACACCAGTTTGCTGCAGGAACACTATAAACTCACAGTTTGTTATTTAATTAAAATATTTCCAAATATGAATAATTTGTGTTAGGTGAACATTTGTGTGCTTTACTGTTCATTCTATAGCATCACTCCCTCCCCCATCTAATTTTCTATAAATATTTCAAATCTTAATTTTAGTTAAATTAAATCAGGAGGACTAAATTAAACTGTAATAATTTAGGTAAAAATGTGTAAAGCCTTAAGCTTAATTAACTTAACCAAAAGTTTATAGTAAACCGTATTTAAAACTGGAATTCTCAAATGATTTAGGTAAATTAAAACTTATGCCTGTATCCCAAGCTCACGGTGAAGAGCACGCCAAACACCCACCAAATGCACCAGTCACTGAACAACAGACAAACTGCTTATTTAAAGTAGCCACTGTTTTAATATTTTAATAATTTGTTTTTTGCAGCACTCTTCTGTGATTACTACAACCCTCCTGGTGAGTGTGAGTGGCACTACAAACCATGTGGCGCCCCCTGTATGAAGACCTGCAGGAATCCCTCTGGCACATGTTCCAGTCAGATACCTCCACTGGAAGGTATACTCATCTTTTTTTAAGATAAAGTAAAAGAATACATACATTTAATTATAAGCCCCTGCAGCATTTGCTCTATCTGTTCTATCTGCTCTATCTCTATCTAATATGATCTTATACTCTTGTATAGCTTCTCAGGATTTAAATTGTAAACAGGAAGTTGTAGAAGTCCTTCACAAAATGATGCACATAGCTGTTAATTAGTGTTTCAAAAAAGAATAGAATAAATAACCCAACAAGCATTTCTACAAATAAGAAATATTTTCAGTGTATTGCATGGTACACTATATTCCTGATGTTTGTGTAATAAATGCATTTAGCTACTTTATGTTAAATCCATTGATGACACTGATGTGCACACACACACACACACACACACACACATCTTTTCTAATCCCTATAGAGAAGTATTGCCAATAGAATACAACCCTCTGGCTATAAAGCCCCAGCACTGATCTGTGGTGCAGTGGAACTGTGTTCTCTGCAATGATGGAGCTCTGTCCAATACTTTTGGATGGGGTAAGTTAGGGAGTTGGGGATTAGGTGAGGTGGTGATCCTCACCCTCCAACATCAAGACCTTACTAATGTTCTTGTTGCTGAAAGTAATCAACCCAACAGCAATGTTCAAAAATCCAATAGAAAATCGTAACTTGATAGTTAAATATAACTGATTTCTAAAGAATCAATGAATAGGTGCCCCTATACGTTTGTACACATAGGTTATTTATAGTTTTAACATATAATTACTAACCTTATTTAATGAGTTCAAATGCAGTACTGGATAAAATAACTAAAAGTAACATAACATACCAGCAGAGTCAGAGGATAGTTTAGGATGTGTAAGAGTTTACAGCCACATTTAATTCAGAATACGTCTTAATATCTCTTTAGGCTGTTATCCAAAATGTCCTGCTGACCAGCCATACTTTGATGAGGACCAAATGAAGTGTGTTGACAACTGTGGCTGCTATGACAAGGAAGGAAACCATTACACTGATGGAGAGAATGTTCCCACCACAGAAAACTGTCAGACATGGTACACTTTTGCTTGATATCTTCAGAAACATATTTGCCTTTTCATCATATTTAAAACTAAGTGATTTTTTTTTCTTATGTCTGTTCTTATAAAGCTCTTGCCATTCTATGACAATTGACTGCAAAAAAGAGCAAAAAGGTAAGAAGATCTGCTCTGATAAAACTCAATTCTATTTTCAAGTGTTAACCAAAATATCCTTCTAGACTAGACTAGTCATCTGTTGATGGTAAAAGCTATCTTTCATATATTTTATTCTGCAGCCTGTACCTGCCCTTACCTTGGGAAGAAATATCCCTTTGGAAGCATTATCTACAATACCACTGATGGGAATGGCCACTGTATGCTAGCTACATGTGGAGATGATGGCAAAATCGAAAGGAACATGTTTCCTTGTTCAACACCAGCCCCAACCACATCACAATCCACTCCAACAACTGCATTTAACTTCTCCACGACAGCACCAGGTTAGTGCCATTTTTTTAACAAAGAATATGTTATATAACAAAGAATAGCTAGCGACTAGAATTACAGCAGGTTCCTGTAGTCATGCAATTTTCAAGTTTCTCAAAATCACCAATGAATATCATAGAGGACAAGGTCTATATACATAATGTCTAAGAACAGGGGGACAGATAGTAACAACAAATCAACCTACAAACTTCCTCACTAACAGAGAATGTAATGATAATTAACCAAAATTTCACCAGGCAATAACAGGTTTGTTTGAGATTGTACCAACCAAACAAAGAAAACATTAGTACAAAGTGGTCCAAGGTAATCTTTAAGAATAATACTCATCAAAGTCATAAAATACCTAAAAATTCATAACCACAACACATTTGATTTCCTTTACATGTTTATCACTTTGCCTTCTAGCTATTTTGCAAGAGCAAACAATAAAGGCAGTACTAAAGAACTGAAAAAAACTAAAGCCTATTTCCAGTCAAAACAATTTGCTGCAACTAAACAAAGGAACAATCCTGTAATAATTCAGATTTTGTAGCACAGAAGTGGCACCAGTCTGAGCAGTGATCCAACTGCAAATATATTGCAATTCTTTCATATAAATGTAACGGAACCAACAAGTGTGCAACTGATAACCATGAGAATGTTTTTTTTTTCAGTTTCAACTATGCAAACTAGTACTCACACAACACCTCAGTCAACCACTACGTGCCAGCAATCATGTTCGTGGTCACAATGGTTTGATTCAACATTCCCCACCCCTGGTCCCAATGGAGGCGACTCTGAAACATACAACAATATAAGAGCAGCAGGCTATAAGATCTGCGATAAACCAAGTGAAATTCAGTGCCGTGCTGAAAAGTATCCAAATAAAAGTATAAGTGAAGTTGGGCAGGTTGTGGAATGCAATGTCAAAGAAGGCTTGATATGCAAAAATGATGATCAATCTGGTCCGTTTCCACTATGTCTGAACTACCAAATGCGAGTTTACTGCTGTGATAACGAGCAATGCCAAACAGCTCCACCACAAACAACAACACAAAAACTAACAACCACAGCAAAGACAACCCAACGCCGTTGTGAAGTCTGCTCTTGGACCAAATGGATAAATGTTGATTATCCAGAATATGGACCAAATGGGGGTGACAATGATACAATCAAAAACATCATCAAGTCAGGAATCAACATTTGTGAAAAACCAGCTGAAGTCAAGTGTCAAGCAGTGCGCTACCCAGGTGTTCCTTTATCAGAGTTGGACCAGAATGTTACTTGCAATGACGAAGGTTTGCTTTGTGAAAACAAATACCAAACTATAATATGCCTTGACTATGAGATAAAAGTTAAATGTTGTACCACCACTGAATGTCAAACCACAGTTCCAACAACTCCAACAACTACAACAACACAAACTCCAATAACTACTACAACATCTCCAAAAACAACTTCCCCAACCACAACTCCAAAACCTACTCCAACAACCAAGACCACACCCCCAACTACAACAACCTGCAAACTTTGCCGTTGGTCACAATGGATGGATTTTGGTCCTCCTACAACAGGTCCCAATGGCGGGGAAATTGTGCCAATACAAAGAATAACTGAGACTTATCCTGGAACTTGCCCTTCTCTAAAGGAAACACAATGCAGAGCAAAACTCTACCCTGGACTTCCACTTTCAGATATAGGTCAAGAAGTGACCTGTAATGCCCAGGATGGACTGATTTGTTTGAATCAAAACCAGGGTCTCCAGGAGCAATGCTTTGATTATGAGATTAGGGTGTACTGTTGTGACATACCTTGCAATGAAACAACTCCGATTACAACTCCGACTACAACTCCAACACCAACTCCAACAACCACTCCAACAACAACTCCAACAACGACTCCAACATCCACTCCAACAACTCCAACTACTACAACCACAACTCCAACAACAAGTCCAACAACCACTCCAACAACTTCAGAGACTACAATAACAACAACCACGACAACTACAACCACAAACTTACCTCCAACTTGTGAACCTTGCCAGTGGTCAGATTGGATGGACTTTGGTCCTCCTACAACAGGTGTCAATGGTGGTGAAATTGTGCCAATAAAAAGAATAACTGACACTTATCCCAGTGTCTGTGGCAAACCCAGTGAAGTGCAATGCAGAGCGAAACTCTACCCTGGACTTCCACTGTCAGATGTAGGCCAAGAAGTGACCTGTAATGCCCAGGATGGACTGATTTGTTTGAACCAAAACCAGGGTCTCCAGGAGCAATGCTTTGATTATGAGATTAGAGTGTACTGTTGTGACAGATCAGAACATTGTACAACAACTCCAACAACAACTCCAACAACCACTCCAACAACAACTCCAACAACAACTCCAACTACAACTTCAACAACAACTCCAACAACAACTCCAACAACAACACCAACGACAACTCCAACAACAACTACCACCACTCCAACAACAACTACCACTCCAACAACAACTCCAACAACAACTCCAACTACGACTTCCACAACAACTCCAACGACAACTCTAACTACAACTACAACAACAACAACAACTACCACCACTCCAACAACAACTCCAACTACGACTTCCACAACAACTCCAACGACAACTCTAACTACAACTACAACAACCACAACTACAACTACAGCAACTACAACTACAGCAACAACCACTCCAACAACAACTCCCACCACAAGCTTACCTCCAACTTGCGAACCTTGCCACTGGTCAGATTGGATGGACTTTGGTCCTCCTACAACAGGTGCCAATGGTGGTGAAATTGTGCCAATAAAAAGAATAACTGACACTTATCCCAGTGTCTGTGGCAAACCCAGTGAAGTGCAATGCAGAGCAAAACTCTACCCTGGAATTCCACTTGCAGATTTGGGCCAAGAAGTGACCTGTAATGCCCAGAATGGACTGATTTGTTTGAACCAAAACCAGGGTCTTGAGGAGCAATGCTTTGATTATGAGATTAGAGTGTACTGTTGTGACAGATCAGAAGGTTGTACAACAACTCCAACAACAACTCCAACAACTACTCCAACAACAACTCCAACAACAACTCTAACTACGACTTCAACAACAACTCCAACGACAACTCTAACTACAACTACAACAACAACAACTACAACAACTACCACCACTCCAACAACAACTACCACCACTCCAACAACAACTCCAACCACAACCTTACCTCCAACTTGCGAACCTTGCCACTGGTCAGATTGGATGGACTTTGGTCCTCCTACAACAGGTGCCAATGGTGGTGAAATTGTGCCAATAAAAAGAATAACTGACACTTATCCCAGTGTCTGTGGCAAACCCAGTGAAGTGCAATGCAGAGCAAAACTCTACCCTGGAATTCCACTTGCAGATTTGGGCCAAGAAGTGACCTGTAATGCCCAGAATGGACTGATTTGTTTGAACCAAAACCAGGGTCTTGAGGAGCAATGCTTTGATTATGAGATTAGAGTGTACTGTTGTGATAGATCAGAAGGTTGTACAACAACTCCAACAACAACTCCAACAACTACTCCAACAACAACTCCAACAACAACTCCAACTACGACTTCAACAACAACTCTAACTACAACTACAACAACAACTACAACAACAACCACTCCAACAACAACTACCACCACTCCAACAACAACTACCACCACTCCAACAACAACTACCACCACTCCAACAACAACTCCAACCACAACCTTACCTCCAACTTGCGAATCTTGCCACTGGTCAGATTGGATGGACTTTGGTCCTCCTACAACAGGTGCCAATGGTGGTGAAATTGTGCCAATAAAAAGAATAACTGACACTTATCCCAGTGTCTGTGGCAAACCCAGTGAAGTGCAATGCAGAGCGAAACTCTACCCTGGACTTCCACTTGCAGATTTGGGCCAAGAAGTGACCTGTAATGCCCAGAATGGACTGATTTGTTTGAACCAAAACCAGGGTCTCCAGGCGCAATGCTTTGATTATGAGATTAGAGTGTACTGTTGTGAGACATCAGAAGGTTGTACAACAACTCCAACAACAACTCCAACAACTACTCCAACAACAACTCCAACAACAACTCCAACTACAACTTCAACAACAACTCCAACGACAACTCTAACTACAACTACAACAACAACAACTACAACAACAACCACTCCAACAACAACTACCACCACTCCAACAACAACTACCACCACTCCAACAACAACTCCAACCACAACCTTACCTCCAACTTGCGAACCTTGCCACTGGTCAGATTGGATGGACTTTGGTCCTCCTACAACAGGTGCCAACGGTGGTGAAATTGTGCCAATAAAAAGAATAACTGACACTTATCCCAGTGTCTGTGGCAAACCCAGTGAAGTGCAATGCAGAGCAAAACTCTACCCTGGACTTCCACTTGCAGATTTGGGCCAAGAAGTGACCTGTAATGCCCAGGATGGACTGATTTGTTTGAACCAAAACCAGGGTCTCCAGGAGCAATGCTTTGATTATGAGATTAGAGTGTACTGTTGTGACAGATCAGAACATTGTACAACAACTCCAACAACCACTCCAACAACATCTCCCACAACCACTCCCACAACAACTCCAACGACAACTCTAACTACAACTACAACAACCACAACTACAAAAACAACCACTCCAACAACAACTACCACAACTCCCACCACAACCTTACCTCCAACTTGCGAACCTTGCCACTGGTCAGATTGGATGGACTTTGGTCCTCCTACAACAGGTGCCAATGGTGGTGAAATTGTGCCAATAAAAAGAATAACTGACACTTATCCCAGTGTCTGTGGCAAACCCAGTGAAGTGCAATGCAGAGCGAAACTCTACCCTGGACTTCCACTTGCAGATTTGGGCCAAGAAGTGACCTGTAATGCCCAGAATGGACTGATTTGTTTGAACCAAAACCAGGGTCTTGAGGAACAATGCTTTGATTATGAGATTAGAGTGTACTGTTGTGACAGATCAGAACATTGTACAACAACTCCAACAACAACTCCAACAACCACTCCAACAACAACTCCAACAACAACTCCAACTACGACTTCCACAACAACTCCAACGACAACTCTAACTACAACTACAGCAACAACCACTCCAACAACAACTCCCACCACAAGCTTACCTCCAACTTGCGAACCTTGCCACTGGTCAGATTGGATGGACTTTGGTCCTCCTACAACAGGTGCCAATGGTGGTGAAATTGTGCCAATAAAAAGAATAACTGACACTTATCCCAGTGTCTGTGGCAAACCCAGTGAAGTGCAATGCAGAGCAAAACTCTACCCTGGAATTCCACTTGCAGATTTGGGCCAAGAAGTGACCTGTAATGCCCAGAATGGACTGATTTGTTTGAACCAAAACCAGGGTCTAGAGGAGCAATGTTTTGATTATGAGATAAGAGTGTACTGTTGTGACAGATCAGAACATTGTACAACAACTCCAACAACAACTCCAACAACCACTCCAACAACCACTCCAACAACCACTCCAACAACAACTCCAACTACGACTTCCACAACAACTCCAACAACAACTCCAACAACAACTCCAACTACAACAACCACAACTACAACTACAGCAACTACAACTACAGCAACAACCACTCCAACAACAACTCCCACCACAAGCTTACCTCCAACTTGCGAACCTTGCCACTGGTCAGATTGGATGGACTTTGGTCCTCCTACAACAGGGGCCAATGGTGGTGAAATTGTGCCAATAAAAAGAATAACTGACACTTATCCCAGTGTCTGTGGCAAACCCAGTGAAGTGCAATGCAGAGCGAAACTCTACCCTGGACTTCCACTTGCAGATTTGGGCCAAGAAGTGACCTGTAATGCCCAAAATGGACTGATTTGTTTGAACCAAAACCAGGGTCTTGAGGAACAATGCTTTGATTATGAGATAAGAGTGTACTGTTGTGACAGATCAGAACATTGTACAACAACTCCAACAACAACTCCAACAACCACTCCAACAACATCTCCAACAACCACTCCAACGACAACTCCAACAACAACTATGACAACCACAACTACAGAAACAACCACTCCAACAACAACTCCCACCACCACAACAACTTCAAGCACAACCTTACCTCCAACTTGTGAACCTTGCCACTGGTCAGATTGGATGGACTTTGGTCCTCCTACAACAGGTGTCAATGGTGGTGAAATTGTGCCAATAAAAAGAATAACTGACACTTATCCCAGTGTCTGTGGTAAACCCAGTGAAGTGCAATGCAGAGCGAAACTCTACCCTGGACTTCCACTGTCAGATGTAGGCCAAGAAGTGACCTGTAATGCCCAGGATGGACTGATTTGTTTGAACCAAAACCAGGGTCTCCAGGAGCAATGCTTTGATTATGAGATTAGAGTGTACTGTTGTGACAGATCAGAACATTGTACAACAACTCCAACAACAACTCCAACAACCACTCCAACAACAACTCCAACAACAACTCCAACTACAACTTCAACAACAACTCCGACAACAACTCCAACAACAACACCAACGACAACTACAACAACAACTACCACCACTCCAACAACAACTACCACTCCAACAACAACTCCAACAACAACTCCAACTACGACTTCCACAACAACTCCAACGACAACTCTAACTACAACTACAACAACAACAACTACCACCACTCCAACAACAACTACCACCACTCCAACAACAACTCCAACCACAACCTTACCTCCAACTTGCGAACCTTGCCACTGGTCAGATTGGATGGACTTTGGTCCTCCTACAACAGGTGGCAATGGTGGTGAAATTGTGCCAATAAAAAGAATAACTGACACTTATCCCAGTGTCTGTGGCAAACCCAGTGAAGTGCAATGCAGAGCAAAACTCTACCCTGGAATTCCACTTGCAGATTTGGGCCAAGAAGTGACCTGTAATGCCCAGAATGGACTGATTTGTTTGAACCAAAACCAGGGTCTTGAGGAGCAATGCTTTGATTATGAGATTAGAGTGTACTGTTGTGACAGATCAGAAGGTTGTACAACAACTCCAACAACAACTCCAACAACTACTCCAACAACAACTCCAACAACAACTCTAACTACGACTTCAACAACAACTCCAACGACAACTCTAACTACAACTACAACAACAACAACTACAACAACAACCACTCCAACAACAACTACCACCACTCCAACAACAACTACCACCACTCCAACAACAACTCCAACCACAACCTTACCTCCAACTTGCGAACCTTGCCACTGGTCAGATTGGATGGACTTTGGTCCTCCTACAACAGGTGCCAATGGTGGTGAAATTGTGCCAATAAAAAGAATAACTGACACTTATCCCAGTGTCTGTGGCAAACCCAGTGAAGTGCAATGCAGAGCAAAACTCTACCCTGGAATTCCACTTGCAGATTTGGGCCAAGAAGTGACCTGTAATGCCCAGAATGGACTGATTTGTTTGAACCAAAACCAGGGTCTTGAGGAGCAATGCTTTGATTATGAGATTAGAGTGTACTGTTGTGATAGATCAGAAGGTTGTACAACAACTCCAACAACTACTCCAACAACAACTCCAACAACAACTCCAACAACAACTCCAACTACGACTTCAACAACAACTCCAACAACAACTCTAACTACAACTACAACAACAACAACTACAACAACAACCACTCCAACAACAACTACCACCACTCCAACAACAACTACCACCACTCCAACAACAACTCCAACCACAACCTTACCTCCAACTTGCGAATCTTGCCACTGGTCAGATTGGATGGACTTTGGTCCTCCTACAACAGGTGCCAATGGTGGTGAAATTGTGCCAATAAAAAGAATAACTGACACTTATCCCAGTGTCTGTGGCAAACCCAGTGAAGTGCAATGCAGAGCGAAACTCTACCCTGGACTTCCACTTGCAGATTTGGGCCAAGAAGTGACCTGTAATGCCCAGAATGGACTGATTTGTTTGAACCAAAACCAGGGTCTCCAGGCGCAATGCTTTGATTATGAGATTAGAGTGTACTGTTGTGAGACATCAGAAGGTTGTACAACAACTCCAACAACAACTCCAACAACTACTCCAACAACAACTCCAACAACAACTCCAACTACAACTTCAACAACAACTCCAACGACAACTCTAACTACAACTACAACAACAACAACTACAACAACAACCACTCCAACAACAACTACCACCACTCCAACCACAACTACCACCACTCCAACAACAACTCCAACCACAACCTTACCTCCAACTTGCGAACCTTGCCACTGGTCAGATTGGATGGACTTTGGTCCTCCTACAACAGGTGCCAATGGTGGTGAAATTGTGCCAATAAAAAGGATAGCTGACACTTATCCCAGTGTCTGTGGCAAACCCAGTGAAGTGCAATGCAGAGCAAAACTCTACCCTGGACTTCCACTGTCAGATGTAGGCCAAGAAGTGACCTGTAATGCCCAGGATGGACTGATTTGTTTGAACCAAAACCAGGGTCTCCAGGAGCAATGCTTTGATTATGAGATTAGAGTGTACTGTTGTGACAGATCAGAACATTGTACAACAACTCCAACAACCACTCCAACAACATCTCCCACAACCACTCCCACAACAACTCCAACGACAACTCTAACTACAACTACAACAACCACAACTACAAAAACAACCACTCCAACAACAACTACCACAACTCCCACCACAACCTTACCTCCAACTTGCGAACCTTGCCACTGGTCAGATTGGATGGACTTTGGTCCTCCTACAACAGGTGCCAACGGTGGTGAAATTGTGCCAATAAAAAGAATAACTGACACTTATCCCAGTGTCTGTGGCAAACCCAGCGAAGTGCAATGCAGAGCGAAACTCTACCCTGGACTTCCACTTGCAGATTTGGGCCAAGAAGTGACCTGTAATGCCCAGAATGGACTGATTTGTTTGAACCAAAACCAGGGTCTTGAGGAACAATGCTTTGATTATGAGATTAGAGTGTACTGTTGTGACAGATCAGAACATTGTACAACAACTCCAACAACAACTCCAACAACCACTCCAACAACAACTCCAACAACAACTCCAACTACGACTTCCACAACAACTCCAACGACAACTCTAACTACAACTACAGCAACAACCACTCCAACAACAACTCCCACCACAAGCTTACCTCCAACTTGCGAACCTTGCCACTGGTCAGATTGGATGGACTTTGGTCCTCCTACAACAGGTGCCAATGGTGGTGAAATTGTGCCAATAAAAAGAATAACTGACACTTATCCCAGTGTCTGTGGCAAACCCAGTGAAGTGCAATGCAGAGCAAAACTCTACCCTGGAATTCCACTTGCAGATTTGGGCCAAGAAGTGACCTGTAATGCCCAGAATGGACTGATTTGTTTGAACCAAAACCAGGGTCTAGAGGAGCAATGTTTTGATTATGAGATAAGAGTGTACTGTTGTGACAGATCAGAACATTGTACAACAACTCCAACAACAACTCCGACAACCACTCCAACAACCACTCCAACAACAACTCCAACTACGACTTCAACAACAACTCCAACAACAACTCCAACAACAACTCCAACTACAACAACCACAACTACAACTACAGCAACTACAACTACAGCAACAACCACTCCAACAACAACTCCCACCACAAGCTTACCTCCAACTTGCGAACCTTGCCACTGGTCAGATTGGATGGACTTTGGTCCTCCTACAACAGGGGCCAATGGTGGTGAAATTGTGCCAATAAAAAGAATAACTGACACTTATCCCAGTGTCTGTGGAAAACCCAGTGAAGTGCAATGCAGAGCGAAACTCTACCCTGGACTTCCACTTGCAGATTTGGGCCAAGAAGTGACCTGTAATGCCCAAAATGGACTGATTTGTTTGAACCAAAACCAGGGTCTTGAGGAACAATGCTTTGATTATGAGATAAGAGTGTACTGTTGTGACAGATCAGAACATTGTACAACAACTCCAACAACAACTCCAACAACCACTCCAACAACATCTCCAACAACCACTCCAACGACAACTCCAACAACAACTATGACAACCACAACTACAGAACCAACCACTCCAACAACAACTCCCACCACCACAACAACTTCAAGCACAACCTTACCTCCAACTTGTGAACCTTGCCACTGGTCAGATTGGATGGACTTTGGTCCTCCTACAACAGGTGTCAATGGTGGTGAAATTGTGCCAATAAAAAGAATAACTGACACTTATCCCAGTGTCTGTGGTAAACCCAGTGAAGTGCAATGCAGAGCGAAACTCTACCCTGGACTTCCACTGTCAGATGTAGGCCAAGAAGTGACCTGTAATGCCCAGGATGGACTGATTTGTTTGAACCAAAACCAGGGTCTCCAGGAGCAATGCTTTGATTATGAGATTAGAGTGTACTGTTGTGACAGATCAGAACATTGTACAACAACTCCAACAACAACTCCAACAACCACTCCAACAACAACTCCAACAACAACTCCAACTACAACTTCAACAACAACTCCAACAACAACTCCAACAACAACACCAACGACAACTCCAACTACAACGACCACAACTACAACTACAGCAACAACCACTCCAACAACAACTCTCACCACAACCTTACCTCCAACTTGCGAACCTTGCCACTGGTCAGATTGGATGGACTTTGGTCCTCCTACAACAGGTGCCAATGGTGGTGAAATTGTGCCAATAAAAAGAATAACTGACACTTATCCCAGTGTCTGTGGCAAACCCAGTGAAGTGCAATGCAGAGCAAAACTCTACCCTGGAATTCCACTTGCAGATTTGGGCCAAGAAGTGACCTGTAATGCCCAGAATGGACTGATTTGTTTGAACCAAAACCAGGGTCTAGAGGAGCAATGTTTTGATTATGAGATAAGAGTGTACTGTTGTGACAGATCAGAACATTGTACAACAACTCCAACAACAACTCCGACAACCACTCCAACAACCACTCCAACAACCACTCCAACAACAACTCCAACTACGACTTCAACAACAACTCCAACAACAACTCCAACAACAACTCCAACTACAACAACCACAACTACAACTACAGCAACTACAACTACAGCAACAACCACTCCAACAACAACTCCCACCACAAGCTTACCTCCAACTTGCGAACCTTGCCACTGGTCAGATTGGATGGACTTTGGTCCTCCTACAACAGGGGCCAATGGTGGTGAAATTGTGCCAATAAAAAGAATAACTGACACTTATCCCAGTGTCTGTGGCAAACCCAGTGAAGTGCAATGCAGAGCAAAACTCTACCCTGGACTTCCACTTGCAGATTTGGGCCAAGAAGTGACCTGTAATGCCCAAAATGGACTGATTTGTTTGAACCAAAACCAGGGTCTTGAGGAACAATGCTTTGATTATGAGATAAGAGTGTACTGTTGTGACAGATCAGAACATTGTACAACAACTCCAACAACAACTCCAACAACCACTCCAACAACATCTCCAACAACCACTCCAACGACAACTCCAACAACAACTATGACAACCACAACTACAGAAACAACCACTCCAACAACAACTCCCACCACCACAACAACTTCAAGCACAACCTTACCTCCAACTTGTGAACCTTGCCACTGGTCAGATTGGATGGACTTTGGTCCTCCTACAACAGGTGTCAATGGTGGTGAAATTGTGCCAATAAAAAGAATAACTGACACTTATCCCAGTGTCTGTGGTAAACCCAGTGAAGTGCAATGCAGAGCGAAACTCTACCCTGGACTTCCACTGTCAGATGTAGGCCAAGAAGTGACCTGTAATGCCCAGGATGGACTGATTTGTTTGAACCAAAACCAGGGTCTCCAGGAGCAATGCTTTGATTATGAGATTAGAGTGTACTGTTGTGACAGATCAGAACATTGCACAACAACTCCAACAACAACTCCAACAACCACTCCAACAACAACTCCAACAACAACTCCAACTACGACTTCAACAACAACTCCAACAACAACTCCAACAACAACTCCAACAACAACTCCAACTACAACGACCACAACTACAACTACAGCAACAACCACTCCAACAACAACTCCCACCACAACCTTACCTCCAACTTGCGAACCTTGCCACTGGTCAGATTGGATGGACTTTGGTCCTCCTACAACAGGTGCCAACGGTGGTGAAATTGTGCCAATAAAAAGAATAACTGACACTTATCCCAACATCTGTGGCAAACCCAGTGAAGTGCAATGCAGAGCGAAACTCTACCCTGGACTTCCACTTGCAGATTTGGGCCAAAAAGTGACCTGTAATGCCCAGACTGGACTGATTTGTTTGAACCAAAACCAGGGTCTTGAGGAGCAATGCTTTGATTATGAGATTAGAGTGTACTGTTGTGACAGATCAGAACATTGTACAACAACTCCAACAACCACTCCAACAACCACTCCAACAACCACTCCAACAACAACTCCAACAACAACTCTAACTACAACTACACCAACAACAACTACAACAACAACCACTCCAACAACAACTACCACCACTCCAACAACAACTCCAACCACAACCTTACCTCCAACTTGCGAACCTTGCCACTGGTCAGATTGGATGGACTTTGGTCCTCCTACAACAGGTGCCAATGGTGGTGAAATTGTGCCAATAAAAAGAATAACTGACACTTATCCCAGTGTCTGTAGCAAACCCAGTGAAGTGCAATGCAGAGCGAAACTCTACCCTGGAATTCCACTTGCAGATTTGGGCCAAGAAGTGACCTGTAATGCCAAGAATGGACTGATTTGTTTGAACCAAAACCAGGGTCTTGAGGAACAATGCTTTGATTATGAGATTAGAGTGTACTGTTGTGACAGATCAGAACATTGTACGACAACTCCAACAACAACTCCAACAACCACTCCAACAACAACTCCAACAACAACTCCAACAACAACACCAACGACAACTACAACTACAACAACCACAACTACAACTACAGCAACAACCACTCCAACAACAACTCCCACCACCACAACAACAACCCCAAGCACAACCTTACCTCCAACTTGTGAACCTTGCCACTGGTCAGATTGGATGGACTTTGGTCCTCCTACAACAGGTGCCAATGGTGGTGAAATTGTGCCAATAAAAAGAATAACTGACACTTATCCCAGTGTCTGTGGCAAACCCAGTGAAGTGCAATGCAGAGCGAAACTCTACCCTGGACTTCCACTGTCAGATGTAGGCCAAGAAGTGACCTGTAATGCCCAGAATGGACTGATTTGTTTGAACCAAAACCAGGGTCTCCAGGAGCAATGCTTTGATTATGAGATTAGAGTGTACTGTTGTGACAGATCAGAACATTGTACAACAACTCCAACAACAACTCCAACAACCACTCCAACAACCACTCCCACAACAACTCGAACAACCACTCCAACAACAACTCCTACAACAACTCCAACGACAACTCCAACTACAACAAAGACAACTACAACTACAACAACCACAACTACAACAACCACTCCAACAACAACTCCCACCACCACAACAACAACCCCAAGCACAACCTTATCCCCAACTTGCGAACCTTGCCACTGGTCAGATTGGATGGACTTTGGTCCTCCAACAAAAGGTGCAAATGGTGGTGAAATTGTGCCAATAAAAAGAATAACTGACACTTATCCCAGCATCTGTGGCAAACCCAGTGAAGTGCAATGTAGAGCGAAACTCTACCCTGGACTTCCACTTGCAGATTTGGGCCAAGAAGTGACCTGTAATGCCCAGACTGGACTGATTTGTTTAAACCAAAACCAGGGTCTCCAGGCGCAATGCTTTGATTATGAGATTAGAGTGTACTGTTGTGACAGATCAGAACATTGTGCAACAACTCCAACAACCACTCCAACAACTACTCCAACAACAACTCCAACTACAACTTCAACAACCACAACTACATCTACAACAACAACCACTCCTACAACAACTCCAACAACCACAACAACAACTCAAACTACAACCTTACCTCCAACTTGTGAACCTTGCCACTGGTCAGATTGGATGGACTTTGGTCCTCCAACAAAAGGTGTAAATGGTGGTGAAATTGTGCCAATAAAAAGAATAACTGACACTTATCCCAGCATCTGTGGCCAACCCAGTGAAGTGCAATGTAGAGCGAAACTCTACCCTGGACTTCCACTTGCAGATTTGGGCCAAGAAGTGACCTGTAATGCCCAGACTGGACTGATTTGTTTAAACCAAAACCAGGGTCTCCAGGCGCAATGCTTTGATTATGAGATTAGAGTGTACTGTTGTGACAGATCAGAACATTGTACAACGACTCCAACAACCACTCCAACAACAACTCCAACTACAACTTCAACAACCACAACTACATCTACAACAATGACCACTCCTACAACCACAACAACAACTCAAACCACAACCTTACCTCCAACTTGTGAACCTTGCCACTGGTCAGATTGGATGGACTTTGGTCCTCCAACAAAAGGTGCAAATGGTGGTGAAATTGTGCCAATAAAAAGAATAACTGACACTTATCCCAGCATCTGTGGCCAACCCAGTGAAGTGCAATGTAGAGCGAAACTCTACCCTGGACTTCCACTTGCAGATTTGGGCCAAGAAGTGACCTGTAATGCCCAGAATGGACTGATTTGTTTGAACCAAAACCAGGGTGTCCAGGCGCAATGCTTTGATTATGAGATTAGAGTGTACTGTTGTGACAGATCAGAACATTGTACAACAACTCCAACAACAACTCCAACAACCACTCCAACAACAACTCCAACAACAACTCCAACTACGACTTCAACAACAACTCCAACAACAACTCCAACAACAACTCCAACTACACCTCCACCGACATCAACAACCACCACAACATCAACCACAACCTTACCTCCAACTTGCGAACCTTGCCACTGGTCTGATTGGATGGACTTTGGTCCTCCTACAAAAGGTGCCAATGGTGGTGAAATTGTGCCAATAAAAAGAATAACTGACACATATCCCAGCATATGTGGCAAACCCAGTGAAGTGCAATGCAGAGCGAAACTCTACCCTGGACTTCCACTTGCAGATTTGGGCCAAGAAGTGACCTGTAATGCCCAGAATGGACTGATTTGTTTGAACCAAAACCAGGGTGTCCAGCAGCAATGCTTTGATTATGAGATTAGAGTGTACTGTTGTGACAGATCAGAACATTGTACAACAACAACACCACCAACCACTCCAACACCAACTCCAACAACCACTCCAACAACCACTCCAACAACAACCACCACAACATCAACCACAAGCTTACCTCCAACTTGCGAACCTTGCCATTGGTCGGACTGGATGGACTTTGGTCCTCCTACAAAAGGTGCCAATGGTGGTGAAATTGTACCAATAAAAAGGATAACTGACACTTATCCCAGTGTCTGTGGCAAACCCAGTGAAGTGCAATGCAGAGCGAAACTCTACCCTGGACTTCCTCTTTCAGATTTGGGCCAGGAAGTGACCTGTAATGCCCAGGATGGACTGATTTGTTTGAACCAAAACCAGGGTCTCCAGGCGCAATGCTTTGATTATGAGATTAGAGTGTACTGTTGTGACAGATCAGAACATTGTACAACAACTCCAACAACCACTCCCACAACAACTCCAACAACCACTCCAACAACCACAACAACTCCTCCACTGACTGTAAAGACTGAATCCACGAGAAGGCCTTCCACAGATAAACAAAAATGTTGGTGTATTTATGATGGAAAACCTTTCTTGGAAGGTAAAACTTTGTATTTCAGTCGCAACATTTATGGTGTAATTAAGCAATAACAAATGTGGTAATGCTTGCGTTTTTATTTATGTTTGAAATAGGTTCCGAAATATACAATGTAACCGATGGCGATGGATGGTGTTACATTATGAAGTGCGTTAAAACAGAGCATTCCAAATGTTCCTCTGTTGCCCAAATGCAACAGTGTGGTGTAACCACAACTACACCTTTACCTACTACAACTACACCACTGCCTACCACACCTGCACCACACAACTGTGATAATCACCAGCCTCCCCTAAAGGTAACGCATTTAACAATCTGCTTTGTATAATAGTGACTCTACTATTTGCCATTCACACAAAAATGTTTCTGCAACAATTGGAAATTTTAGTTCTTCTCTTTATTCTTTGGTTTATGTTTAGTTTCATATTTGTCAGTTATTTAATGTCAAAACACAATGCTGTGCATTGTTCATTAAAAGCATTCCTTATCAATTGCAATTGAGGTACAGTGCTCAATTTAATTTGATATTGATTTGTGGTAATTTGACTGCACACTCTTACGCAAAATATTTTTTGTAATGATGCCCAAACTGTTTTGTCTGACATTTGATAATTTCATTCTCAATTAGAAAATTTACAAACGTATATCCTTTTAAATTGCAATACATACAGTATTGAGCTGTGGAGCTCTCTGGAATGATGGAGCTCCATCCAATACCTTTAGAATGGGATGAGCTGGGGAAGATGTGGTGGGGGGTGAACACCCAACTTTCTGACCTCACTAATGCTTTTTTTGCTGAATGCGACCAACTCCTCATTGCAACGCTTAAAAATCAAGTATAAAGTCCTTCAGTAGAGACAGTTATTCCAAAAAAGGAAGGACAAACTCTTTGTAACACTTTTGATTATAAAAACTTTTTAACAGAATGGTGAAAGTATTCCAGATGGAAAATGCTCCAATATCACATGCATCAATGGATCAATCGTGCATGAGCATATGCACTGTGCGCCTGCACATTTGCCTGTTTGCGTCAACAACCACCCACCAGTGAAAGTGACTGATGATTCTGGGTGCTGCTCCACTTATGAGTGCCAGTGTAAGTACATGCAATAGCTTCACTTCTGTCTAGTGCAATACTCTAAAGCTCAGATGTGGGGATAACACAGTGTGTTGTGTCTCATTCAGGTGTCTGCAGTGGTTTTGGAGACCCACATTACATCACCTTTGATGGAACTTACTATCCATTCCAAGGAAACTGCTCCTATGTCCTGGTCAAGGAGATACATCCAAAATACAACTTCAGTGTCATCATTGACAATGTTTACTGTGATTCTGAAGATGGCCTCTCCTGTCCTAAATCACTGACAGTGCACTACAAATCCTTCGAGATTTTCATGGCACAGAACATTTCTAATGGAATTGTCACAAACCTGGTAACTAATTGAAGTTTTGATGTGATCTGTTTAAAGGCAGCAGACTTTTGTAATTATAAAGCTTGAATTAATTTACAGGGAACCTGGTATAGAAAAACTACTAGATAGGGGCTAATCTACTGATCAGTTTATTTTACAAAAACAAGTTTCAGAGCCATAGAAATGAGATGGAATGCACTCAGGGAAGCATATATTTTATAAGGTCTTAGTTTAGTTGTGCTAAACTTCAGGCACACTGCGATACAAATAACTGATGATTGTTAGCATACTTCAGTAATGGGTATGCACTGTGGGTAAAACTGGGAAAAGTAACCTCCCCTTTTCCCCTTATAGATTGATATAAACGGGAAGCGAGTGCTGCTGCCATTTGAAAACAGTGATTTCCGAATAACAGACAACGGCATTGAATCACTGGTGGTGATACCAGCCATTAGCGCACAGGTCACCTTTACTGGAATGATGTTTTACATCAGTCTCCCCTGGCAGAAGTTCCATGGCAACACTGAGGGACAATGTGGTAAGATATATTATCTTATTAAAATAAGTAGAAATATAAAACATACAGCGTCCTGAGTGGTGCGGACGGTTTCTCCCAATGGGAGGTTAACATTTTCTTTTCAATCCGAACCAATGGCTATTTTAATCCAAATCCAGTTTAGAGTCTTTGTTTTAACCGGTGTCTGCAATGTTACTCTGCTATTTCACAATGGAGAATTAATATGTCCCATATTATCTAAAAATATGTAAGAGTAATACAGAAACACTTAGAACGAGATTAAGCTAATGCTAATTCACACAGGGTACAGAAATCCCCATCACAGCAGATTCACCCACTTTTAACAAAGGAGTTTTAAAGGAACTAGATAATTAAATCAAAGGGCCACGCTGATCTAGTTTTAATGATTCAAGTGTTTATACTGATTTTATTCAGTATAATTATTAATTATTATTGATTTATTTTTAATAATAAATAATCTGGCAAGTATTTACAAACTTACAATATTGTAATTGTGTTGTAACCACAACAAAATTGTATACATTAAAAAGAAAAACAATATTACTGTCACACTAAACTTTGCATGTTTTACTCAAAAAAAATTGTGAAAATGTCCTGTGTGAAAGCGTTCTCAATTGTATAATTTGTCCATGTTGATGTGATTTGTTTACAATGCCCTTTCAGGAACCTGTGATAATAACCGCACTGATGACTGCCGCCTACCAAATGGCACCATTCTAACATCATGTGAGAAGATGGCACCCCACTGGCATGTTCATAAAAATGACAGCTACTGCCCACCATCTCCAACACCAGAACCACCAATCCAGTGTCCTAATTACACAATCTGTGAAATTCTTAGTAGCAAGTAAGTATTACTTCCAAATTTAGACAAGTTTACCCAGAGGGATGTTTATACTGCAGTGCTATAGTGCATACTGCTGGTTTAAACACTGATGATTTACGTTAGTTTGTGTGCATTTGATGTTTAACAGGGTCTTTGAGAAATGCCACAAGGTTGTCCCTTACGAGCCTTTCATGAAGGGCTGCAACTACGACATATGCCACACAAACAAAACGTCATTTGGCTGCACCAGCTTGCAGATGTATGCAGAGGAGTGCTCTATGGCAGGAGTCTGCATAGACTGGAGACCGGAAACACGAGGAAAATGTGGTAAGGGCAATAAAGCTGCAGCTTACAACTGTAACATTTTCAAACTGACTCAAATCAAAATGTCAAAATCTCACATATTTCTGTTCCTTACACACACAGAATTCAGGTGCGAATCCCCCAGAGTATACAAAGCCTGCGGTCCTCAGATTGAAGAAACTTGTGATGCAAGGTAGCGTAGACTGTACCACTATAATGAACGCTTACTTACTACCGTTGTTATTTTAAACAGAATAAAACACATAATGACGTTTCATTTCCTGTCATTTTAGATTTAACCTGAGGTTTTTAAGTGAGCCAAGTGAGTTCAGTGCACTGGAAACCATGCGCTGGGAGGGATGCTACTGTCCAACTGGCACAACATTGTTGAGCCCATTCATAGATGCCTGTGTTAATAACAGCTGTTGTAAGTGATCTTTATGTGAATTTTACTTACATGATCAATATTACTGTGTATATTATCGGTTAAAGTGTCAATTCAGATGATGCAGGTGTTAGTGGTAGACTTTTCTGCAGGTTTGTATGTTCTGTTTTTTATTTTAATAACAGAATCATACTGAACTAATCTGTTCTTTCTGTGTAATTCTACAGCATACTGCATTTTGCCAAATAAACAGTGGAAACCGGTAAGACAAGCATTTGAAAAAGCTGAAAGATTTGGGCAAACGTTTGTTCGATTTTTTCAGAAACACACTACATTGTGATTGTCTCTTGTTTTCTTTAAGGCTGGTGCGATATGGACACTAAACAACGGATGTGAGATTTGCACATGTGTGCCAGAGACCCTGAACGTGTTCTGTGAGGCTCCAGTATGTCCTACACAAAAACCAGTGACCTGTGACAAGGAGGGTCAGGTCCAGATCACAGAGACAGTGGGTTGCTGTAAGAACACCACATGTGGTGAGTGGTGCGACCTGCTTGATTTATACACTAGAAACATTTAACCATGTTCTGTTTCAAAAGACATATGTATTTTTTTCTGCATCTCAGTATTCTTACTGAATTTGAATCTGGCAGTTGGTCTTAGAAACAGAAATGCTCCAAAATCATTTGGAACAAAATCTTTTTCAATATGAAGGTTTTTTCCGCCTGCTGTAGTTGACATATGTGGAAGATACAAAGTCAATGATGTTAATATATATAACACATCTGTAGAAGAGTGTTTATTTTTAAATAATATACCGAAATGATTGGCCTAAGGATAAGCACTGGAGTGTTTTTCTAGGTTAAACCATCTTTATGTGGGATTGTGTGCTGATTTCACAAATGACCCTCAAACTCACAGTCAATGGATGCGATTGGTGAGCCATGCACGTATGTTTTATTAATTTAGAACATCTTTCTACAGTGTGTAATAGCAGTTTATGTCAGAGTAAGAAGCACAGCTGCCCTGTTGGATACACACCAGAGGTTGTAATGGGAGTCTGCTGTCCAGAATACGGATGTGGTGAGTGTTAATCAGTGTGTGTATGTAATATGTGTATGCTCTGATAATTAACGTTTTGGTGTGTTAAAATGCTTTTTTTTTTGGTTTTTTAGTACCTACTACAAACATCTGCCTGTTCAATAATACTGAGTACCAGGTAAGACTAAGAGCATGAGCAAACCGTGGTCTTACAAATACAAAATTATCGATATTTTTTCTGTTTAAAAGATTTATATGTGATTTATCACTGAAGCTTTCTTGAGCTATTTTTCTGTTACTCACTGGGGTTTCAATATTCTGTGTTTACACTTGTATGATTTTCTGCTCTGATATTACCATATTTTTCGCACTATAAGGTTAATTTAAAATCCTTAAATTTTCCCCAAATTGTCAGTGTGCCTTTTATTCCAGTGCGCCTTATGTAAGAACTTCATCAGTCAGGTTGTAAGAAGCAGTAAAGCCACTCCACTGAAGTACAGTATTATACAGGAGTTTCAGTTTAGTTCTCCAGCAGTATTAGTATAAGCTGTTAACCATGCTAAGCGCTAGCTTTTTGGCCGTCCAGAGGTGAGTCTCATTGGCCTGTAGCCTGATGCTAACCCTGGCTAGCACTGCTGAAGCAGCATTGGCATTAGCCACTAACCATGCTAAGTGATAGCTGTTTGGTCGTTTAGAGGTGAGTATTATCGGCCTGTACCCTGCTGTCAAACCCGGCTAGCACTGCTGAAGGAGCAATAGCATAAGCCACTAACCACAGCACTTGCTTTTTTGCTGTTCAGAGACGAGTATATCGGACTGTGGCCGCTAATCGCTAGCGGTTAGCTAGCTAGCGTTCAGTGCGCATTATAGTGCGAAAAATACAGTAAATATGTTATATATTTATATCTGGTATTAGTTCTTTAATTTCCTTCATTTGTGTTTAATTACAGCCTGGTACCCCTGTACCTATGAAACAATGTGAGCGCTGCGTATGTTCTGATAAAATGGATTCCCAAGGTAACTGGAACACAATTGAGTGTCAACCTCTTCCATGTGACACATACTGCCCACTGGTAAGTGAAGCACAGATTATCTATAATTCAAGTTGATAGATATTAACTAATGGTCAGAAACAGCTGTTGGGATAATTAATCTATTTGCTATTTCAAAACATGCCATTAGCTTATGGCTATGTGGGAACTCAGGAAGGAGAGATAATAGAGGTACATGAAGGAAATAGAGCAGTGAAGGGTAGCTAAAACTCGACGTGGTACATAGGAGAAGTCAAGGTAATTTATAGGATGCTTGATTAGAAAGCGTAGGAGATTTAGGCATGTTTCTCCTCCCACAACATAGTTATTTTATATCACCTAATGTAATCCTAATAATAGTTAAAAAAGGTAATGTGTTATAGAATAGTGATAATGTTATCAGTGAGGCTGATATATATATTTAAATGGCCATTACTTTTTGTCATAAAGGGATACGAGTACCAGTTATCTCCAGGCCTTTGCTGTGGAACCTGTGTTCAGACGAGCTGCGTGGCCACGTGGGGCAACGTCACCCAAACCATTAAGGTAAGTTTTTCTGTGTTTTGCTTTCTGAATAAATCATAGCTTCATCTATAGCTTCGTACTACTTAGAATGAAAACATACTAAACCTGAACTGAAATTTCTTGTCAAGTAGGTTTATACTACATTAATATTTTACATAATGTATATGTGTTAAATTATTTTATATGTCCTTTTTTTGCAATGTAAAATAAAAAAAAATGTAATAGGTATAATTTACATATTTATTAACATGTTGTGTCTCTGTGTGCAAAAAGACAAAGGCACATGTTTTAAATACCACCACAAATGTGTATAGGTATCTTATTTAGGTTTCTTTATAGGTATCTTTATAGGTATCTTATTAATGGTGCACAATAAATAAGCCTGTACATACAATACCACCTTAGTCATGTCTGCTTTTTGAGCTCCTTTGATGATACTGATTATATATATATATTTTTCACAGCCTGGTCAAATCTGGACTCCACCCACTGATAAATGTTTGAAGTTCGAGTGCATGAAGATTGGGACGCAGTTCATCGTAATTGAAGCCAAACTCGTCTGCCCACCGATTAATGAAGACGACTGCATTCCTGTGAGTTACCTACCAGTGAACTTTATGCATGAACGAAAACAAATACAGTCATGTACAAAAAGATATCAAATGTGAATATTTTTTATGTATTTTTACTCACCTGGACAAATCTATATCCAAATCTGCTACTGTTTTTTTGCTTTATTTACTTTTTTGGATTTCTACACCATATTATTCTGTTCACAAACAAACAAAATAAATGAATAAATGTCAGCAAAATTATGTATATGAATCACATAGAGGCTTACTTAATTAGCAATGTATAACTCACTTTTTTCTCTTTTATTAACACAGGGAACAATAGTTGTTGGTCTTGATGGCTGCTGCATCACCTGTGAGTGTTTAAATTATGTTCTATTTCATACTAAAAGTAATAAACGCATTCCATTAACTTCAAATGTTTTATATTTTAAGGCATAAACAAGACTGACCACTGTGGCGTCAGCAAAACCTCCACATACCTCGAGAGCAACGGCTGCAAGACTGCCAACCTGGTGGAGATGACGACTTGCAAAGGCTCTTGTACCACGTCCTCCATGTAAGTGATTCAGAACTTCACCTGAGGGGCACCAGTAAATGGAGTTAAATATATGCTACACAATTCAAAACACTAAAGTAACCAAAGCAGAAAAAATAAAAACTTTAACTATTGTTGATATATCATAACAGATATGATATCATATATCATAATAATAATCAGTGGGCATCAGGGAAATTCAGGGAAAAATAAGAAAGTCAGTAAATTAACCAAATTAGTTGTTTTCTATTGTTTAAAAGTACATAGATAAAATGTACCCTCTTACTCTGCCTCCCCTCAGGTACTCAGTGCAAGCCAGAACAATCCAGCACTCCTGCTCCTGTTGTCGTGAAATGGTCACCAGCCAGAGACAGGCAGAACTTATCTGTCCAGATGGAAAGAAGGTCGTTCACACGTATCTCTACATTGAGAAGTGCGGCTGCCTCGAGACAGAATGTGCGGAGACGGCTTCTGTCAGGCAGAGGCGTAGGCGGCGGTGATCAAGTGTGCAACATGCTCAGCCTTCTTAAATCAAAGTTAATCTATTTATGACTTTATTTACAGTTTAGTTTACTTAACTGAATCACTGAACATCTTTACTTTTTGTTTCTCTTACTTACTGTTTCTTTTCTGAAGCTTAAAATTCAAATAAATATCAAGCAATTAACACATTGTCATGTCTTGTTTATAACCTCGAAATGCCTGAAATTAACCAATACACAGCTTTGAGGTATCAATCATGGTCATAGAATCTAAATGAAAGTTCTAAATGAAAACGCTATATTAGGCTCTCATCCTCTCTACTGAAGGCTGAAAATTAAGATGTAATTTATTCTAACCTAATAATGTCAAAATTAAAAAGTAACCTTATAAACAACTTCACATCCTTTGACTGAAAGAGTGGGTCTCAAGGGAAATTTACAGAAAGCATCTTAAAAGTGGCTAGATTTTGCAAAATCCCTCAGAAACTGTTATTTGACAACTATAATGGTTTTGTACTGAACAATGACAGCCTAAAGAACAATTTGAATGATAAAACAGTTCTTCACAGTCCATAAGAAGGCTCTTTTTCTTGTTTCTTTCAAGGTTAATAGAGTTTTTACTGAGTGATCAGCTGTGCTCATTAAATAATATGTCAGTGGCATGTATAACCTCTGAAGCTCCAAAATGGAACCTTGACAGGAGAAGGAAAAATACACTTAAAGGTCCTTTTACACCAAATATTGTTTTAGAAAAATGAATGCAATATATTAATGCATAAAATAGTGCAGGCTCTAAAAAAAAAAAATACAAAGCATTGCAATCTGTAAAGTACAACTGAAATTATTAAACCCCAATTGCCAATTTTAAAGGTTTACTGGCAATATTTACTATTATAAACTTTCAGCTTCTTGCAATAAACTAATTAAACAAGATCAGTTTAAATTTCACATTTAAAACACAACATAATTAGTGTTTTCTCTAAATTTAGCACAAAATGAATCACCTTTAATAAGTACAGGGAAGTGACCTCCAGTTTAATAATTATATTAGGTTTGTGTGTTTCAATCACCTTCTTCAAATTCCACCAAAGATTCCTCTGGGTTTTAAGTCAGGCCACTGTGAGACCACTCCAGAATCTACCAAGACATCTGCTGAAACCAGGCCTCAGTGGACATTAGTGTATGTTTGGGATCACTGTTCCGTTTGAAGGTCCAGTGATGCACAAGCTTCACCTTTCTCACAAAAGGAAGGTTCTAATACTAACACCACATGTTTCACAGATCTTGGGAGTTTTAAAGTGAGAAAAACGTGAGAAGGTTGCTTAAAACTTACTGGTTTTCTAAGTGTTTTCACTCCTACCCTGTTAGGTCTGGTCTTTCAGACTTTTTAGTTGGTTCTGAACTAAAAGTGTTCTTATTAAATAATAACAAGATTTTGGGAGCAGGAATATGCCTAAAGCACCTCCTCTTTTCAATCTAACATCCTATAAATTCCCTGGATTTCTCTTATGTATTATGACAAGTTTTTGCAACCCTCCACCACACAATTTTCCCCTTTAACTCTGTTATCTATCCCCTCACATACAGTATTACACTACTGATACTGAAGTGTGTTAAGGACATAAATTTTAAGGATTATCAGGGTCAAGACAAATTATATTTTTTAAGGCCACAGACATGGAATAGATAAAAGCATGGATATAGATTTATTTTTTAAAATAACTTTTTAAGTTATTTTAAGGATGTGTACTCAACATTCATAAAGTGTTTTAGAATGCTTTAAATTGCTTTAAAAAATATGACAAACTGCTTAGAAAGCAAATAATGTTTGATTTCACTGTGTTCAAAAAACGTTTCAAAAGTAAAAGTAAATGTCCAGATCTGACACAGCTGGACCACAAATGCTGTGACTCAAAAATCAGTAATAATTGACCCAAATGTAAAAGGTTCCACCATGAGGCCAACAGGTGTAACTGCCCCTGTGCAGCAGAAGCTTTAAAAACGATTTTAGAAAGTGCTCTCTGATGGTGTGGTATTCTTTTCTGCAGGAAATGTGAATAAAAATGTTAAACAATGTTGTGATAAAAGTTTACTGAACAACAAATACAATCAGCTGCAGTTGTTCTCGATTACACCCTGAATTTATGTTCATATTAACTTATATGATAATATTATAGTGATATAATAATATTTTGTTTTTATACTACATTACTAATCTTAACTGGCGATGATAAGTCATTACTCAATAGAAAATGTCAGCAGTGAATTTTGATGTATCCCTTGGTATCAGCAGAAAGAGGATGACTATATGAGCAAAGTCAAACAAAAGAGAAGTCAGACTTTCTGACTTGTCTGTTGAGTCACTGGTAACTGAAGAAATGTGAGTGTTTTAATATCAACATCTTTAAAGCAGAGACTAAACTAGATAAATAAAAATGTAAAGCCCCCATGTGTATATACACACCTAGGACTCTCATTATACTACCATTGCTGTAAAAATAATATACATATGTTTAAAGAAACAATTATTTAGAACAATTTAATGCACTAATTGTACTAATACAAAGACACAAAGACACTCAATGACACTCTTACAATTCAGAGTTTCATATTTTGTGATCATCAGTATATCATCATCCCCAGAAATCCCTTGTTTACAAACAACCCAAAATTAACTGAAGCACTTGGTGCTCTTAAAATTTCATGTACGCCATTGGTTCTGTGAGCAAACCTAATTAAAGACATACAAAAATAAATAACCAGCGTCACACAACACAATTCATGCGTGAGATAAATAACATGTGCGGCAGTACCCTCCCTCCGCCTCACCCCGTGTACATATTTATACAATTCAAAGTTACGAAAGAAACCTTTACATAAAAGCTCTGCTCTCTTCACGTCCTTCGCCTCGGTATTGGCACATGTCAGCGCCGTGCATCAATCATCACTTCATGTGTTTGAATTACGCTGTTGAGCTATTGATTTCAATCCTGCATCCTGAATCAAGTTTACTCTAAGGGAATATTAAGCTTCATCTGTTGACCCAGCGACTGAACAATGGCTTCGTCCCAGAGCTTGTTCACCTACAGTAACATATGGCAGGGCGAGGGACCAAATACGCCCGCAGCTTTTCTCTTGGACAAACAGGCGAAACAGGCTGGGTTTCACAAGCACAATTTCAGAGCACACAGCCTGCGGCAACTTCAGCTCTGGATGCTGCTGCAGCCTGGAGCTGGAGGAGCTGCCAGAAGGTCATTTCGCCTCATTCTTTCTTTAAGATGCTCAAACTGATAAATGGTGCTCTCTGTCATTCTCTCTATACATCACCATGCCAATCAATCAACTACTCTTTGCCTGGTGTGGCGATGAGGAGGAGGGGTACCATGTGCCCACCCCTACGCCACAATATACACACAATCTATCTGACTCAGGCTAAATCGTACAGACAGTGGCTGTACTGTGGCTGTTGGCCACAGGATTGCAGGTCAATACAAATAACACAATGCCTTGTGCTCTCTGCAATAACAGGACATTTTCTTAAATAATGACAGATGACCAAATAAAACTACTAGAAAGTTCTGTTCTGAACACAACTGCTTGTTCATTACAGTTTCTCCCTGCATATCCCTTGACCTTTTACAGTTTTGTGAGACAAAAGGGTTTGAGCTAAAACAAACAAAATTTACAGCAAGTATGTATTTAGCCTATTCAGAGTTGTGTGTGTTTAACATGCTTTATGTAAATTTATTAAAAAACATATAAAGATCTACTTAAAAAGCTGCAAACAAAGCCTGCACTCTTTTTATTCACACTTGACAGAACTTTTCTCAATATATAATCAAATCACACACAGCCAGCTTCATCAGCAATTCTATAGCAGAGTAAACATGTTGTAATATTATATTACACCAAAATAACCATAAAGCCAGTGGTCAGTGAGTGTGAATACAACCAACCAATACATTTTGTGCTTAAGTTAAATATCAATAACACTTGGCCCCAATAGTTGTTCTAATATGTGACTAAGGCACTATCCTAACCAGGAACTTGGTGATGTCAGTGGTTTTCAAACATTGTATTAGTAATACAATACATTAGCATTAGAGGTCTGGAGCGAGGGTACTGTAATAATAAAGCACACTGTGATAGGACTGGAGAGAGGGTACTGTAATAATAAAGTACAATGTGATAGGACTGGAGAGAGGGTACTGTAATAATAAAGCACAATGTGATAGGACTGGAGCGAGGGTACTGTAATAATAAAGAGCACTGTGATAGGAATAGAGTGAGGGTACTGTTATAATAAAGAGCACTGTAATAGAACTGAAAGAAAGGGTACTGTAATAATAAAGCACACTGTGATAGGACTGGAGAGAGGGTACTGTAATAATAAAGCACAATGTGATAGGACTGGAGCGAGGGTACTGTAATAATAAAGAGCACTGTGATAGGAATAGAGTGAGGGTACTGTTATAATAAAGAGCACTGTAATAGAACTGAAGGAAAGGGTACTGTAATAATAAAGCACACTGTGATAGGACTGGAGCGAGGGTACTTTAATAATAAAGAGCACTGTGATAGGACTAGAGCGAGGGTACTTTAATAACAAAGAGCACTGTGATAGGACTGGAGCGAGGGTACTGTAATAATAAAGAGCACTGTGATAGAACTGAAGTGAGGGTACTGTAATAAAGCGCACTGTGATAGAACTGAAAGAGAGGGTACTGTAATAAAGCGCACTGTGATAGGAATGGAGTAAGGTACTGTAATAATAAAGAGCACTGTGATAGGACTAGAGTGAGGGTACTGTAATAATAAAATATTGTCAGAGGTACAGTCTCAAAACTGTCAAATGCAAAAAGTTAAATAAGCAATTACATGTATAATTACACAATTGCATCACATTTAATTAACATTTATGGCACTCAGCATCTAATGCTGTAGACGCTTTCGGGCGACTGTCTTTTAGCTTGTTTACACACACACACACATACACACACACATACACACACACACACACAGGTTCAGAACCAGGAAAGGAATGCAGAGACTATCTTCTTATTTCACAGAAAAACTGAACAGTGACAGAGCCTCTTTGACCAGCTGAATTTAACATCATTTATCAAAATTTACAGTGCACATGCATTAATGTGTTCCCTAGAAGACAAACTTACCGTAGAGAAGCAATAAAGCATTTGGGATGTCCAAGTTTTTACTGGGGGTTTAATTATTTCTCACAAGAAAATAAAGCCCCAGAATTACAGACACACTCTGATGGACAGATTAACCGGAATGAACTGCTGATTAACTAGAAATATTGTGAACTCACTGAGGTAAATTACAGAGACTTACAGAAGCTCCCGGTAGTATACAGTAATGAAGCAAAAGTCATTTGTTACTGTTGGTAAGTAGATTTTTAAGAACTTTTTGTTTTTTTATTTTATTTCTATTTTGTGTGACTTACATTAATCCCACAACATAAAAAATGTGTTCAATTTCCAGAGGAATTAATAATTTCCAAGGCAATGCAGGTACTCAGGGCACGCATTTGATGTAATATATGGGATATATACAGATGGAATGTATTGTTTTTAAAACTTTTTTTTTTTACATAAATTTGTAACTAAGTTGCAAATAAAACGTTTTTTTCAGAGCCTGTTTAGTTCTGCTTAATATAAATTGTTTGCTCGGAGTGTAGAGTCTTTTTTTCCTAAAATGAGAATATTCAAGAGTCTCTCAACAAAAATGATAATAGGACAAATCATTGTATTATTAACTTTGAAGACAAACACTTTTGTACTTTTACCCAAGTGAAGGTCTGAAATGAAAAAAAAATACTGTACTTATTTTTTATCTTGGGTGTCTCTACTTACTTATACAACTCAGCTAGAAGCTCCATTGGTTTGCATTATGATCTGTTGAAGAAAGCAAACTCTGTTTTTACTGTTTTACAGTTTCAAAATCCTACAATAACATATGTATAATTAATGATCATCTACTCTTGTGAAAAAGCTTTGGACGTTAATTTTGCACAAAAAAGAAAAAGAGAGGGACTGTAATATTAGCAGCATTTAGATAGCTAGCAAAGTCTAGCCTTCAGTATCTTCTGAAGGAGACTGAGTCCCCAAAGAATCTAGGTAGAAAAAATAAACAATAATGAAATTAACAGAGAGTAAAACATTACCTCAATTAAATAAATAATTTAACAACCTCAATGTACAAAACAAATGTTGCGGTGATCAGTAGCTAAGCTAAAATGCTAACTTTTTCAACTAAAGGGAAAAAAACTAAAACTAGTTAATTTGCAAGAGTATTTTAATAAAAAAAAGAAAAAGAGTCTAGAGTGAGGACTTATACCTTAACTGGAATAAAATTTTTACCTTGGTAATCTCTACTTCAATTTAGCTGGAAGCTCCACTGTTTTGCTTTGCAATCTGTTGAAGAAAGCAAAGTTTTTTTTTAGTTTAAAATGTCATTTTTTTAAATTATATACTTAAAACACATCATTATTTGTATTTTAATAAGGTTTATCTACTCTTACATAAATCATTTTGCACTTCAATTTGGCAGCAGATTAGGCTGATTTGGTAGCAAATTAGCCTGTTAAAACTAAATAACAATAATAACTAGAAAAGGCAAAGTTCGTGAACGAACTTTAAGTTGGCTTGTCAAATAGTTACTAAGTTGTGTAGTGTGGTGTGGAGTGTGTGGGGTGTGGAGTGGGTTGTGGAGTGTGTTTGGTGTGGTGTGTTTGGAATGTGGGGTGGAGTGTGGTGTATGTGTGGTGGAGTGTGGGGTGAGTTGTGTGTAATAGGTGTGGAGTGTGTGTGTTGTGGAGTGTGTGTGGTGTGCTGTGGAGTGCATGGGGTGTGAAGTGTGTGTGGTATGTGTGTGGTGGAGTGTGTGTGGTGTGGGGTATGTGAGCTGTGGAGTGTGTGTGTGGTTTAAAGTGTGTGTGGTGTGGGGTTTGTTTGGTGTGGAGTCTGTGTGGTGTGGGGTATGTGTGGTTTGAAGTGTGTGTGGTGTGGGGTATGTGTGGTTTGAATTGTGTGTGGTGTGGGGTTTGTGTGGTTTGAAGTGTGTGTGGTGTGGGGTTTGTGTGGTGTGGAGTGTGTGTGGTGTGGGGTATGTGTGGTTTGAAGTGTGTGTGGTGTGGGGTATGTGTGGTTTGAAGTGTGTGTGGTGTGGGGTATGTGTGGTTTGAAGTGTGTGTGGTGTGGGGTATGTGTGGTTTGAATTGTGTGTGGTGTGGGGTTTGTGTGGTTTGAAGTGTGTGTGGTGTGGGGTTTGTGTGGTGTGGAGTGTGTGGTGTGGGGTATGTGTGGTTTGAAGTGTGTGTGGTGTGGGGTATGTGTGGTTTGAAGTGTGTGTGGTGTGGGGTTTGTGTGGTTTGAAGTGTGTGTGGTGTGGAGTGTGTGTGGTGTGGGGTGTGAAGTGTGTGTGGTATGTGTGGGGTGGAGTGTGTGTGGTGTGGGGTATGTGAGCTGTGGAGTGTGTGTGGTTTAAAGTGTGTGTGGTGTGGGGTATGAAGTGTGTGTGGGGTGGAGTGTGTGTGGTGTGGGCTATGTGAGCTGTGGAGTGTTTGTGGTTTAAAGTGTGTGTGGTGTGGGGTTTGTGTGGTGTGGAGTGTGTGCGGTGTGGGGTATGTGTGGTTTGAAGTGTGTGTGGTGTGGGGTATGTGTGGTTTGAAGTGTGTGTGGTGTGGGGTTTGTGTGGTTTGAAGTGTGTGTGGTGTGGAGTGTGTGTGGTGTGGGTTATGTGTGGTTTGAAGTGTGTGTGGTGTGGGGTATGTTTGGTTTGAAGTGTGTGTGGTGTGGGGTATGTGTGGTTTGAAGTGTGTGTGGAGTGGGGTATGTGTGGTTTGAAGTGTGTGTGGTGTGGGGTATGTGTGGTGTGGAGTTTGTGTGTGGTTTAAAGTGTGTGTGGTGTGGGGTATGAAGTGTGTGTGGGGTGGAGTGTGTGTGGTTTAAAGTGTGTGTGGTGTGGGGTTTGTGTGGTGTGGAGTGTGTGTGTGGTGTGGGTTATGTGTGGTTTGAAGCGTGTGTGGTGTGGGGTATGTGTGGTTTGAAGTGTTTGTGGTGTGGAGTGCGTGGGGTGTGGAGTGTGTGGGGTGTGTAGAGTGTTTGGTGTGGTGTTGGTTGTGTGTGGGGTGGGGTGTGGAGTGTGTTTGGGGTGGGATGTGGAGTATGTGGTGTGGGGTATGTGTGGTGTGGAATGTGTGTAGTGTGTGGTGTGGAGTGTGTGTGGTGTGGAGTGTGTGTGGTGTGTAGAGTGTGTGTGGTGTGGGCTGTGGAGTGGGGTGTGAAGTGTGGAGTGTGTGGTGTGGAGTGTGTGTGGTGTGGGGTTTGTGTGGTGTGGAGTGTGTGTGTGGTGTGGGTTATGTGTGGTTTGAAGTGTGTGTGGTGTGGGGTATGTTTGGTTTGAAGTGTGTGTGGTGTGGGGTATGTGTGGTTTGAAGTGTGTGTGGTGTGTGGTATGTGTGTGGTGGGGTGTGTGTGGTGTGGGGTATGTGAGCTGTGGAGTTTGTGTGTGGTTTAAAGTGTGTGTGGTGTGGGGTATGAAGTGTGTGTGGGGTGGAGTGTGTGGTGTGGGCTATGTGAGTTGTGGAGTGTGTGTGGTTTAAAGTGTGTGTGGTGTGGGGTTTGTGTGGTGTGGAGTGTGTGTGTGGTGTGGGTTATGTGTGGTTTGAAGCGTGTGTGGTGTGGGGTATGTGTGGTTTGAAGTGTTTGTGGTGTGGAGTGCGTGGGGTGTGGAGTGTGTGGGGTGTGTAGAGTGTTTGGTGTGGTGTTGGTTGTGTGTGGGGTGGGGTGTGGAGTGTGTTTGGGGTGGGATGTGGAGTATGTGGTGTGGGGTATGTGTGGTGTGGAATGTGTGTAGTGTGTGGTGTGGAGTGTGTGTGGTGTGGAGTGTGTGTGGTGTGTAGAGTGTGTGTGGTGTGGGCTGTGGAGTGGGGTGTGAAGTGTGGAGTGTGTGGTGTGGAGTGTGTGTGGTGTGGGGTTTGTGTGGTGTGGAGTGTGTGTGTGGTGTGGGTTATGTGTGGTTTGAAGCGTGTGTGGTGTGGGGTATGTGTGGTTTGAAGTGTTTGTGGTGTGGAGTGCGTGGGGTGTGGGGTGTGTAGAGTGTGTGGTGTGGTGTTGGTTGTGTGTGGGGTGGGGTGTGGAGTGTGTTTGGGGTGGGATGTGGAGTATGTGGTGTGGGGTATGTGTGGTGTGGAATGTGTGTAGTGTGTGGTGTGGAGTGTGAGTAGTGTGGGCTGTGGACTGTGTGTGGTGTGGGGTGTGTGTGGTGTGTAGAGTGTGTGTGGTGTGGGCTGTGGAGTGGGGTTGTGAAGTGTGGAGTGTGTGTGGTGTGGAGTGTGTGTGGTGTGGAGTGTGTGTGATGTGGAGTGTGTGTGATGTGGAGTGTATGTAGTGTGGGGAGTGGACTGTGTGTTGTGTGTAGAGTGTGTGGTGTGTGTGTGGGGTTTGGTGTGTGTGGTGTGGGGTATGATGTGTGGTGTGGGGTATGTGTGGTGTGGAGTGTGTGGGGTGTGTAGAGTGTGTGGTGTGTGGAGTTTGTGTGGGGTGTGGGGTATGTGTGGTGTGTGGTGTGTGTGTGTAGTGTGGTATTGGTTCTGGTGTGGGTTGTGTTCAGCAGTCTCTTCTCCATACAGATACAGTACTGAGGAGCAGGGCAGAGAGGGGGGCCGTGCGCAGGATCGGCTGGTGTGTGTGAGATGGCCAACATTCCGCCCATTCATTCCTATGGGGAAAGTTCGTACGATAAGTTTACGAAAACCGAAAATCGTATCGGTGAGATCAGCATATCGTCTGAAACGTCTCTGCAAGTTCTGTATGTCTTGTAAATTTCGTGGTTCTAGCTTGAAAATTGTGACTTTTAGAGCAGTTTGAAAAAAGTGTGAATGGAAGTCTATGGGGAAAAAAGTGACTTTGACGGAACCGTGCTAGAACCCTGGTTCTCCGATCGCTTAGAAAAGCACAAGCACACTCCACGGCTATGGGTTCTACCATCCTGTGAAGTTTGGTGGTTCTAGCTCGAAAACTGTAGGAGGAGTAGCGTTGAGAAATTTTAGCGTAGAATAATAATAATAACTAGAAAAGGAAAGTTCGATAACGAACTTTAAGTTGGCTTGGAAAAGTACGTTAATAACGTTGAAAAAGTTAAAATGGTTGCTAAGATATTTCTGTCTAAAGCGTGTGAAGAGTGGTTGCTTTGCTGTTGACTTTCAGCTAAATGTTAAAGTCTAAAAAGTTTTGGCTAACATGGTGAAAAGCTAATAATTGTCTTATAAAGTAATATAAACACTTTACTTTATATATACCTATATAAAGTAAAGTGTTGCTAAGTGGTTGCTAGGTAGTTACTAGGCAGTTGCTAATGTATTCCACATCGTTGCTTAGTGTTTGCTAATTGGTTGCTAAGCAGATTCTTACATATTCCAGGTGGTTGCTAAGCTGTTGCTAACTGGTTGCTAGGCAATTGCTAATGTATTCCACATGGTTGTTAAGTGGTTGCTAGGCAGTTTCTAATATTTTCCAGGTGGTTGCTAAGTGGTTGCTAACTGGTTGCTATGCAGTTGCTAACATATTCCACATGGTTTCCAAGTGGTTGCTAAGGTGTTGATATGGTATCCGGGTTGGTTGCTAAGGTGTTGCTAGGTGGTTGCTAAGGTGTTGCTATGGTATCCAGGGTGGTTGGTAAGGTGTTGCTAGGTGGTTGCTAGGTGGTTGCTAAGGTGTTGCTATGGTATCCGGGGTGTTGCCAAGGTGTTGCTAGGTGGTTGCTAGGGTGTTGCTAGGCGGTTGCTAGGCGGTTGCTATGGTATCCGGGGTGGTTGCTAAGGTGTTGCTAGGTGGTTGCTAAGGTGTTGCTATGCGGTTGCTAAGGTGTTGCTATGGTATCTGGGGTGGTTGCTAAGGTGTTGCTAGGTGGTTGCTAGGGTGTTGCTATGGTATCTGGGGTGGTTGCTAAGGTGTTGCTAGATGGTTGCTAAGGTGTTGCTATGGTATCCGGGGTGGTTGCTAAGGTGTTGCTAGGTGGTTGCTAAGGTGTTGTTATGGTATCCTGGGTGGTTGCTAAGGTGTTGCTAGGTGGTTGCTAGGCGGTTGCTAAGGTGTTGTTATGGCATCCGGGGTGGTTGCTAAGATGTTGCTAGGTGGTTGCTAAGGTGTTGCTATGGTATCCGGGGTGGTTGCTAAGGTGTTGCTAGGTGGTTGCTAAGGTGTTGCTAGGTGGTTGCTAAGGTGTTGCTATGGTATCTGGGGTGGTTGCTAAGGTGTTGCTAGGCGGTTGCTAAGGTGTTGCTAGGCGGTTGCTAAGGTGTTGCCAGGTGGTTGCTAAGGTGTTGCTATGGTATCCGAGTGGTTGCTAGGTGGTTGCTAACGTGTTGCTAGGCGGTTGCTAAGGTGTTGCTATGGTATCCAGGGTGGTTGCTAAGGTGTTGCTAGGCGGTTGCTATGGTATCTGGGTTGGTTGCTAAGGTGTTGCTAGGTGGTTGCTAAGGTGTTGCTAGGTGGTTGCTAGGTGGTTGCTAAGGTGTTGCTAGATGGTTGCTAAGGTGTTGCTATGGTATCCGGGGTGGTTGCTAAGGTGTTGCTAGGTGGTTGCTAGGCGGTTGCTAAGGTGTTGCTATGTTATCCTGGGTGGTTGCTAAGGTGTTGCTAGGTGGTTGCTAGGCGGTTGCTAAGGTGTTGCTATGGTATCCGAGGTGGTTGCTAAATGGTTACTAGGCAGTTCCTAACGTATTCCACATGGTTGCTAAGTGGTTGCTAGGCACTTGCTAATGTTTTCCAGGTGGTTGCTAAGGTGTATCTAACTGGTTGCTAGGCAGTTGCTAATATTTCTGAAGTGGTTGCTAAGCAGTTGCTAGGCAGTTGTTAACGTTTTCCAGGTGGTTGCTAAGGTGTTGCTAACTGGTTGCTAGGCAGTTGCTAACGTATTCCACATGGTTGCTAAGTGGTTGCTAGGCAGTTGCTAACATTTTCCAGGTGGTTGCTAAGGTGTTGCTAACTGGTTGCTAGGCAGTTGCTAACATATTCCAGACATAAAAAGAAAGAGAAAGCAAGACATAGAAAAGTAGAGTGAAAGAGAAGTAGAGAGAAGAGCGAGAAATAAAGAAAGAGTAAGAGAGAATAGAGAAATAGAAAAGTAGCGAGAAAGAGAAATTGAGACGTAGAGAGAGAGAGTGAGAAAGAGAGAAAGAAAGAGTGAGAAATAGAGAAGTAGAGAGTAAAAGAGAGAGTGAGAAATAGAGACGTAGAGAGAGAGTGAGAAAGAGAGTGAGAAATTCAGAAGTAGAGTGAGAAAGAGAGTGAGAAATAGAGAAGTAGAGAGCAAAAGAGAGTGAGAAATAGAGAAGTAGAGAGAGTGAGAAAGAGAGAGTGAGAAATAAAGAAATGTAAAGAGCAAAAGAGAGAGTGAGAAATAGAGAAGTAGAGAGAAAAAGATATAGAGACATAGAGCGTGAGAAAGAGATAAGTAGAGAGCAAAAGAGAGTGAGAAATAGAGAAGTAGAGAGCAAAAGAGAGAGTGAGAAATAGAGACGTAGAGAGAGTGAGAAATAGAGAAGTAGAGAGCAAAAGAGAGTGAGAAATAGAGAAGTAGAGAGAGTGAGAAAGAGAGTGTGAGAAATAGAGACGTAGAGAGAGAGTGAGAAAGAAAGAGTGAGAAATAGAGAAGTAGAGAGCAAAAGAGAGTGAGAAATAGAGAAGTAGAGAGCAAAAGAGAGTGAGAAATAGAGACATAGAGAGAGAGTGAGAAAGAGAGAGTGAGAAATAGAGAAGTAGAGAGCAAAAGAGAGAGTGAGAAGTAGAGAGCAAAAGAGAGAGCGAGAAGTAGATAAGTAGAGAGCAAAAGAGAGAGTGAGAAACAGAGAAGTAGAGAGCAAAAGATAGAGTGAAAAGTAGAGAGAGAGTGAGAAAGAGAGAGTGAGAGAAGTAGAGAGAGAGTGAGAAAGAGAGAGTGAGAGAAGTAGAGAGAGAGTGAGAAAGAGAGAGTGGTTGCTAAGCAGTTAATAGGTGGTTGCAAAGCGCTGGCTGGGGTGCCCGGGGTGTCCAAACTTTTGACTGATAGCTGCTCCATACAGCAGCTCCTCCATACACTCACAGTACTGGAGGAGCAGGGGAGAGAAGGGGTTCCGTGCGCAGAGCTGCTCGTGTGTGAGATGGAACTCTGGGCCCCCCATTCATTTCTATGGGAAAACTTCGTACGACAATTGTACGAAAACCGTACGTCGTATCGCTTCGCAACCTACTATTATTTTAAAGATCTTGATAAGATCTATTAGCTCGCCGAATTTGGTCTCCGTATCTCAAAAATTGTGACCGTCACGGACGTTCAAAATTCTCCCCCATTCATTCCTATGGGGAAAAAATGCGTACGTTTACGAAGTTTTTACGAAAACCGTACGATAAATCGCTCCAAAAAGCACAAGCAACGTAATTCACTATAGGTCCTACGATCCGTGAAAGTTTCGTGATTCTACGATAAAAGCTCTAGGAGGAGTAGCGTACAGAAAAAAAGGCGTAAGAATAATAATAATAATAATAAGAAGAAAACGAAGAACAATAAGTTGGCTTTTCCAAAGCCAACTTAATAATAATAAGAAGAATAAGAAGAACAGTAAGTTGGCTTTGACAAGCCAACTTAATAATAATAATAATAATAATAATAATAATAATAATAATAATAATAATAATAATAATCCTTTTCAACTGAAGGGATGGGGTTATCAGCAGCTAAGATAAAACGCTAATGTATCAACTGAGGGAAGGAAACTGGAGCACAGAGCAACAGACCAAATATAAGAAAAGGACATAAAACATACAAGGCATTTTACCAAATTGAAAACATCTGCAATATAATCCAAGAGGAAGATAGAAATCACAAGCCACAAGACATCAAAACAAGCTGAACTGCCTTTTTTTTCCCAACAGGAGTGGCATAAGACTGTGTGTAAGACTGGTGGAGGAGAACATGCATGGATTAAAATGTGATTAAAAACCAGGGTTATCAATATTGTAATTTTGTAAAATATTAATTTTATTAATATTGACTTCTGAACTCTCAAAAGTTTATGAAAAATATTTTTTCTTTGCATAAGCTCTGAAAGCTCTGCATATTTTTGTTATTTCAGCCATTTCACATTTTCTGCAAATAAATGCTCTAAATGACAATATTTTTATTTGGAATTTGGGAGAAATGTTGTCTGTAGTTTCTAGAATAAAACAACAATGTTCATTTTACTAAAACATATACCTATAAATAGAAAAATCAGAGAAGCTGATTCAGAAACTGAAGTGCTCTCTTAATTTTCTCCAGAGCTGAGAGGGACTAACTAATGCTAACTAGTTAAGGTAAGAGTTGAGGATAATAAGAAACAATATATTTTAAGGATACTAAGTCCCAAAAGTATCAAGGGAAAATATTATTACAAAAACGAAGAATAAAACGTTGACCTACCTCAGTTTAACATATAATCCACTCAGCTTAACTTGTTTCCTCATTGTACAGAATGGCACTTCAATGGCTAAAATGCTAACGCTAACTAACTTTGTCAGCTGAGGGAAAAACACTGAGACACAGGAGAGAAACTGAAGAAAGAAAAAAATACACAATAAGAAATAAATACAGGCTATAGTGAGGTAAAGGGAAAAGGTAAATAACTGAGAGACAGAGAGAGAGAGAAGGAGAGAAAGAGATAGGTCTGAGAACAAACTAATTAAAGCTAACAGCTAGCCTAGCCTAGCCTAGCCTAGCTTCACCAGCAGCCTTTTTAAATCCAGAGCTGCACTAAACCTAAACCTGCAGCTCACTGTGATTCATCAGAGCAAATTCCCAACATTACCTGTAGGTATTTACTTTAATTCAGTCCAGTTGTAAAAAAAAAATAAGCTTTTAACTATGTTCTGTTTTATAATTGACACTTAAATTTATTAGCAAATTTAGTCACTAATTCATATGGAAATATATAATACTTTTCAAACACACAGTATTCATTAACCATTAAGCTTTAAACAGCATGTTAACATTTACAGTATTAGGCACATATGCAACATAATTTTTGACATTTATTAATTAATCAAGCATTGCATTAGTTAAAACAGCTTTTAAAATCAGCATTAAAATGCACCTTGCTTTGTGTAAGGGTGTTAGACAGTTCAAAAGGACATCCTGTGTAAGCATGACAACAGCACCCTACCCTTGCAGCAACACAACCACAAACTTGGCGCACAGACAATTCTCCGAATTTAATTCGCAAAACACATATATTCAAAACAATCCTCGAATTCGACTCTATTAATGTCATTACAAAATTTACAGCAAAAGTTGCTGTTTAGTTGCTGTGGGATAGGGTTGTATAAAATAATCCTGTGTGCCTGTAAAAGATTAGAATGCTACTGATCACGGAGATGCTTGTTCATTCTTGCGTGGGCGGGTGACAATCTCCAAAGACCTTTGTTGAATATATTGACTAAAATGTATTTCAGGTGTCCAACTGACTTCCTCCGCAGATTCAAAAGAACATGCGAAATTTGGTAGGTAGACCAATCTCAACATTAACCAGAAATACACTTTTAAAACACTGCTATTATTACATACTGCTCTGTGTAGATCAAACTTAACACAACATACAATTTGTGTTGCAGCAAAATTGTCTACATTTTATAAAACACTCTGTAGGATTACATTTTCAAAGATTATGATGTGGCAGGTGGGTTTTTGCTATGTCTACAGTTCTGCCTGGTTAAGTTATATATAAATATATATTTATATTTTTATTTTATTTTTATTATTATTAATATTATTTTATTATATTTTAAGGGGCACAAGAGAAAGAAAGTGGGAAGTAGTAAGTGTTAGTTATAAGATTTAGGGCACCGTTGTACACACTGTCACAATGTTCACACCCTGTCAACAGTCTATTTTCACACCTTTTAGGAATATATCTACACTTATAGGCGTGGAAATCTGGAAATTAGGTTTGTTTGGTTAAATTTCTGGCATGTTTCTATTTTAGCTGCGACGAACACAGGTGCTTAACCCTAACAACTGTCACCCATACATACCTTTCTTCTTAGCTACGCAGGTGCACCATGTGTGAGGCACATGCTTAGTAAGAATTAGATAGAAGAAGAATAAAATAAAATAGAATAAAATAACATTGCTGTTTCCAAAGTTCAGATACCAGTGGCGCTGTTAAGAGACCAATGTGCTTAAGTCAGAGTGCAACTGGCTTTGAAAGTGAATGGCAAGTAAAACGCTAATTGGTTTATTTCCCACTACGCCCAAAACACACCCATGATTAAATAAAAGAATTATAAAATAAAAATAAAATAATAATACTATATTAAAGCCCAGTCATGCAAAAAATAAAAAGTAGAAGTAAAAAAATAAATAAAAATGTTACAAAGGACTCCAGACTAACTTTTTTCCCAACTGTCCTAAATCTTGTCAGCCGCCCCAAACTTAAATTTTTCGTCCTATTTTTTTTTTCATTACTGTTGTATTTATTTGTGCATTTTACTACAGACATAACGTCTGACTTAATTAAACAGCCACTTTTAATACATATGGCTGCTCCTCTGTATTCTAATCTTTCCAATGAGACAACAAGACAGTACACAGTGATAGTGATCAACCAGTTTATTTTAAATTACTGTGGTTTACTAATTGTTTTGGTAAAGTGTCTTATCTATCTATTTTCTGATAATTAAGTCAGATTTCTTCATATATTGTGAAATTTTTTTGGGACAAATTAAACCGAATAGTAATCAAAGCCTTCATTTAAACCTTAGTGTTTAATATTATATATACTCCTAACAGTACAGAAACTTACAAACCTATATTAAAGCTGTCATGCAAAAAATAAAAATACCCTGATATAACGTGAAACGTGATTCTAACCGTTAGAATACAGTGATATGCACTTTTTGGCCATACCGCCCAGCACTACGCCTGGGTTAAGCAGAAATAAATCTGACCAACTTCTGAAACTGGGCAAACGCTGTGTATACATTGGCAAAAAAGGAAAATACTTCACCTGACCCTGTAAAAAGAGAGAATTTTTAGTCCAAACTTGGCAAAATTATTAATTTGGTATTAAAAAATGTGTCTCCTTACTTTGTATAATCTGTATACTTTGTAAGTGTTGGAGTTCAGACCACATACTGTCCATCTGGGTACATAGAGTTACAGTCACAATATTTTGTTGTTCAGGTAAACTGTTTAGCATTTTCTGATTTGAGTAATGAGAAACAAAATTTGGATTACCTGGCTGATTGCACGGCAGGCAAGTGTGGCAGGATGTTACATCTGAACATTTTGGGCTGGAACATCAATGTGCAAGAAATGTTCATAATGACTTCTATCAAGGAACTGTTTTCTTAACCAATTCTTAGCCATGATCTTACTTATCTTGTACACAATGTCATCTACAGTTAAGTTCTACAGTTTCATTGATCTAAAATACGTTCTATCCAGTAAATGCAACCTGTTATGTTGTTTCAGGGTTTAATCTCTTGGCGATTCAGCTGCATCTTTACAACAGGTCATGATGAAGTCACCATGCGATCCTAGGCTTGTACCCAAATGTTTTGCGGTTTGGATGGATATTTTGGATCTACAGCTCTGGACAAGTCTTCAGCGTACATGCACAGTATCTAGGTCTGTATAACACATTCAGTTCTTTTACTAAGTGCTTTTCCCACTAATGCATTTAGTTTCCATTCAGGTATGAGCTGATAAGTCACAAGCAAATGTGATGCACAAAAGCATAAGCTACAGCCTGCCAGCCAGTTTTTTTTGTGGCTAGACTTTTCTTTGATGCATCAAATGATATTTTCATGGGTTTTGCAGGATCATAAAGTCTTAACACTGTTCCTTAGTCAACACGCTTTGCGGACATTGCGGATCTCGCAAGGTCATTAAAAAATTATACTGGGTCTTCAGTCAACACACCTCTTAGGGCGTTTTCACACCTATTGTTCATTTGCTCTGGTCCAAAGCAGTTAACGAGTTTATAAAATTGGAGCGTTTACCATTTGTTTGGTTTGTTTTCACACATGGAAAAATCCAGGCCCACCAAAACACTCAAAAATGTGACATCATTTTCTCTTCTTATTGGTCAGACCTTTGCAGTTTAATGTAAATGTAAAATTTTTATAGCTGTAGTAATTAGACACTCAATTATACACTCATGACTGTACTAAAAAGGACAGCTCAAATTACATCATCAAGTTCACTGATGACACAACTGTAATGGTCATTACTAGCAAAAATGTGACCATCTATCGCACCAGGTGACCATCTATCGCAGGACATCAACGGCTCTTCACAATTTCCACAGCAGCACTGTAACCAAGAATGCCCAGCAGCACCTCTACTTCCTGCAGAAACTGAGGAAAGCACATCTCTCATCCTCACCATGGTCATTAGAGGGACTGTAGAGAGCATCTTCAGCACCTGCTTCACTGTCTGGTTTGGAAATTGCTACATCTCAGATCGCAAGACCCTACAGCAGATAGGGAGGGCAAGCAAGAAGATCATTGGAGTCTCTCTTTCCTCTATCACCGATATGTACTTTGTTTTACAAACGCTGACTTGACCTTTGACTTATTATGGCTATACTAGTGCATCACATAAATTAGAATATCATTAAAAAGTTACTTTTTTTAGTAGTTATATTATATAGATGTATTACACACAATGATCTATTTTATGCATTTTTCATTATTGTTGATGATTATCACTTACAGCCAATATAAACCGAAAATTTCAATATTATATAAGACCAATTGATACTTTTGGCAGTGTGGGCAGTGTCCTAAGTCCTGCTAAAAAATGAAATCCGCATCTCCATAAAAGTTTTAGCAGAAGGAAGCCTACAGTGCTGTAAAATTTCTTGGGAAAACACTGCACTGACTTTAGACTTGATAATAAAACACAGTGGATCAACACAAGCAGATAACATGTCTCTCCAAACCATCACTGATTGAAGAAACTTCACACTAGACCTCGAGCAGTTTGGACTGTGTGTCTCTCCACTCTTCCTCCAGACTCTGCTCCCTTGATTTACAAATGAAATGCAAAATTTACTGATGATCAGTAAAATTGGTCAGAAAATTGGTCAGGTTTGTTTTAAATTAATTTAACATTTTTGTATTTGTATTGTATAGGTTTCTAGTACTTTCTGTCTAGTACTAATATAAGGATTAATATAAAAACACATTTCCAACATATTTAAAGTGGAGAAATAATGTAAAATTTATTTAAAAACATGAAACTAACAGACATTACAATTATTATTATTAATAATCTTACTAAAGGTCAGATAATAAGTTGACAAAGTTAAACACATCAGATAGTCTTGTTAAAAATGTAAAGAGCTTTGTTTACTTGCTGTAGTTATATTTAATATTTTAGTACTTACAGTTTAAAACACTAAGAATTAAAAAAACAACAGCTTATTGTATTGTTAATACAGGAATACACATGCAAGTCCCATGCAGCTCCATCTGTTTCTCCATCAGGTCCATTTAAGCTGTTTCTGTAGATTAGGATATGGATCCTGGAAAGGCGAGTGACTCACTCTGTTGGTCTGAATTAAATTTAGGCCCACATGTAAAGTAATAACTCCTTCCTTGAAGCTTCAAAGTCACTGGTGGAGCTTATTGTATTATAAAGTCATTTTTAAAGCCGTACTCTAGGATGGGCACTGACATTTATATCACTGTTTAAAAAGGTACCTCACCCCAGTATTGTTCCTCGCGTAGCGTATTCACTCTCTCAAGCCCTGAGCTCTGAGCATTACTGCTGCTCCACTGCAGCACATATAATATTTACAGACAAGAACGCTCTAATGGTTTAATGGTCTAATGGTCCTAATACAGCATTTAAAAATAATAGAAAATATATGTATGAAATGGTTCTTGGAATTGTAGCACTACCTGGATTTCCCTTCATATAGTAGTAATAATAATCCTGTAAATAATCATTTGCTGTCAGATGACTGCTGTGAAAACCTTGATACATACTGTATATATATATATATATATATATATATATATATATATATATATATATATATATCAATTAATCGGTCTAAACATTGCATATTTCTCACAAGTTTAACAGTTTAACAGACATATATAGAGTTTTAGTCTCTTTTATAGAGCTGAATGTTAGTACAGCCTAATTAGCATAATATCTCTAATATTTCATTTATTCTCTTTAATATATTTTGATTTATTTTGAAGTACATTGTGCACTTTAGATTCAAGAGTTTTAACAAAAATATGTACACCACTACACTGACAGTTTTTCTCCCCTTCAAATATTCTGTGGATCCAGTCCCATGATTTTAAGAACAACAAGAAAGTAAAGATTTTAGATTCTGTAAGTATAGATGCCTCTCCCAGACAGCAGGGTGTATAAGGTGAAACCTACAGGATAGGCTCAGTCACAGTGTGAGTGCACAGTTCCGCAAAACTTTTTTTTTTTGTAATATATAACCATGATTATTCAATGGCAAAGTCATTTGCTTGGTAAAATGCTCAGTAAAAATAAAGGCTTTTCAAAAATGTTTTTAAAGAAAATGGCCAAAGGTTCCACCTTTTTGGTACTACATAGAACCCATTTTGGAATCAGACATGAGAAAGTACATACAGTAAAAACCTGCTTATATGATTCCTGCTTTTACATAAATATATGTATACCTGTTGTTAATATTACTATTGATTTATTGGTTTAATTAAAGTAACTAAGGTGGAGAAGAGCCGGGGAAGGATAGTTGACACAAGGCGCTACAGTGCTAACATTAACCTTAGGGAACAGCACACACTAGATCCTACGCAAAAGTCATGTTTGAGTAAGTTGTTCAAATAGTAAAGCATGAAAGTGGTCTCCATTATTCTTTATTCTGAGGTATCATATAACATTCTGTTACAGTAGTTATGATTAAACTGTGTCTTCTTCTGAAGAGGTTTGAGATGTGTAAGATTGAGTTTCTGAGAAACTTTCCTCACGCTGTGACACTGGTTGACGCTGTGGCGCTGGTTTCAGGTGTATCTTTGTAGAAAGGCCACACCATCTTACACAACCTACAACCCACAAAGGCAAGCTACCTTGAGAAAGTTGAACTAGCCCACGGCCCCACCTTCACCAAACCTTAGGATTCTGCTGTCCCTCCTAAAGGCAGGTAGTATAAAGCTCTGAACGGAGAGGAGGAAATCCTCAGTGAACCTGTGGGGCACCTGCCATCCACATAGCCATCATGGGGACATCAAGGTTAATATCAGCTCATTTGTTATTATGGATAACTGTATCTATTGGACTGACTGCAGCACAAACTGGTAAGCAGAATTCTTACTTTAAAAATCTTATTAATGATTAATCAGTTTCTGTTACTGAACAGTAAACTATTCTTGACAATACTGTGTCGTAAATAGCAATAGTATGATACTGTGCTTAATGCTGTGTTTGACATTTTAATGATAACCATACAGAGCTGCTTAATCCCAGTTTTATTTTTTTTATTTTTTTTCTATCATCCCTTTTATCATCTTTATTATCTTATTGTTTTTCTTATTATAATCTGGAAATATTATATATGTTCTATTAAACGCATTGAATAGACAATTAAAAAGAGTTTAAATGTGATATGACATCAAGATAATTCCGTGAAATTATAAAAATGTATCATTTGTTCCTCCTAATCCCCAGCATTCCCCACAACGGTCAACTTCATCCAACCACTGGCTACAACCCAAATGTTTTCAGGTGGATATTTGAGATTTTTTCATCAAAAAATCTGTAAAGAAATGTAAATATGCGATAAGACATAAATGTGTTTATGCTAAATGTGTCATTTTCCAGGAATAAGTTCAGAACACAATGGGCAGGTCTGCAGCACATGGGGTAATTACCATTTCAAAACCTACGATGGCGACGTCTTCCAGCTCCCGTCCACCTGCAACCACATCCTGACCTCACAGTGCAGGGGCAGCTACGAGGCCTTCAACATTCAGCTGAGGCGCCAGGTGGAGAATGGTGAGCCCACCATCAGCAAAATCACCATGAAGCTGGATGGCACTGTGGTAGAGCTGGCAAAGGGCTCCATAGTTGTCAATGGTGAAACGTAAGTGACAGTCTCATAGCTGTGTGAATACAAATCATTATTCAAATACTATATAATGAGTATAGAAAAAGATTAAATGTTTGTAGATGTATTATTTCCATATAACCTGTAGACTTAAGAATTTCCTAGTAATCAATCATAAAACAAATATCAAAAAGTCTAAAATGTGAAATAAAATGTTTTGTTTGTTTGATTTAAAGTGTAAAAGCACCTCACCTCGGCTCTGGAGTTTTTATTGAGACCATCAGCTCGTACATCATGGTCAAAGCTACAGTGGGGCTGACGGCGATGTGGAATGAAGATGATGCGCTCATGGTAATTTTTTTTATTTATTTTTTTAGAAACAGGTCACTGTCACAGTTCTTTGATCTAGTAATTGTACATTGGACATTTCTCTTGAGGAGAATTAGAAATCTAATTTTCTCTTTACAGATTGAATTGAATGCAAAGTTTATAAATCAGACCTGTGGACTTTGTGGTGACTTCAACGGCGTCCCAACTTACAATGAATTCATCAAGGATGGTAAATTGCAATTACAAAAACTGTTTCTGATCTGTAGATTGTTGATGCCAATTAAGAACAGCATCATTATTTTTGGGAAGATCTTCCAGGAGAGGAAAGCAGACAGAGCATGACATTTCTCTTTTTCTCTTCTCTCGTTTAGGTGCACAGCTCTCTGCCACTGACTATGGAAATCTGTGGAAGATGGATGGACCCACAGAAACCTGTGAGGAACAACCTGAGAGAGTTAATGAGAACTGCGGAGACGAGGTACCAGAAACTTGAGAATCTTTCTCAACTGAGTTTTGATAAGAGTCGGGGCTTATTTTTAAGCTTAAGCTTAAGTGTATCTCCGATGTCTTACAGTAATTATTTGTTCACTACTGTATGGTGTCTTACTCTATTTCTGTCACTGTTTTGCAAAATGTTACAAAAGAAAAATGTATTTAATCCTCATTTTCTTTTTGTTTCTCCACAGAACTTCTGTCAAAACCTGTTTCTAAGCAAAGCGTTCAGCAGCTGCACTGATCTTGTGTCAGTCGAGCCGTTCACCAAGGTCTGCGTAGAGGATCTCTGCCAGTGCAACTCGTCCGCTGGATCCTCCTGCCTCTGCGACACCTTAGCGGAATACTCTCGCCAGTGTGTGCACGCAGGCGGGCAGCCCGCAAACTGGAGAACCGAACATTTCTGCCGTGAGTAGCTGAATTATGCCGTAATAATATCAGATATCATTAAAAGCAGTAGTATCCTATTTATTGTGTTTATATATGTTTTGACCGTCAGTATTTAGTTTAATTTTTTAGTGTGCTGTTTACATTTAGATAGATAGATAGATAGATAGATAGATAGATAGATAGATAGATAGATAGATAGATAGATAGATAGATAGATAGATAGATAGATAGATAGATACTTTATTGATCCCCGAGGGGAAAATCTAGAAATTCTTTATGCATGTGTACTAACAATATTTACCATATATATGTATAATAATAATAATAATAATAATAATAATAATAATAATAAAAACAATAATAATGATAATAATAATAATGGTATCTTCTTAATCTGTTACAGCAATGAAATGCCCTGAAAGCAAGGTGTATATGGAGTGCGGAAGTCCATGTATGGATACGTGCTCTAACCCTGAGCGAGGACAGGTGTGTGGAGAACACTGCATTGATGGATGCTTCTGTCCCTCAGGTAATGTTTGTTTTTGAGGCCTCACCTAAATATTATAAGTATCTCTAATGTATATAGACATAACAGTGACCACACCTTTGATTAATAGATGACTAAACTTTGCTTTATAGCCATAGTTTTTTCTTGTTGTCATGATGAATTGACTAATATAGGAGGAAATGCAAATAAAAATCATATTTCCTGCCAAGTTAAATAATGGTTTTGGTAATGAAGGTTAATGAAATGGGGAAATGAAATAAAATACTAGTGAAGTATTTATTTGTCACACCTATAAAAAAATACCGTGTTTTTATACAGTCGCTTCATAAAAATCTTTATCTTTATTTATCTTTATATTTTTAAAGACACTGTCTTTGATGATGTTACCAACACGGGATGTATACCCCTGAGTAACTGCTCCTGCATCCACGGAGGGAAGGCCTATGCCTCTGGGGAAGGTTATTCAAGCAGCTGCAGAGAATGGTAGGTGTTTAAAACCACTTTGCTTAACTCTGTTTAAAAAAATTAGAGAATATTTGAATGCCCATTTTCCAGTTTGTACACCCTCAGAGGCCTAAAATCGGATAAAAAAAACTGAATTGCTCACTGCTCACAACTATCTGTCACTGTTTAATCATTACATTAATGGCTAACTTTTGGTGTATGTGTGGTTTAGTACCTGCTCTGGTGGTCAGTGGAACTGCGTGGATAAACAGTGCCCCGGGACGTGCTCAGTGGAAGGTGGAGCCCACATCATCACGTTTGACGGAAAGCCCTACACCTTTCATGGAGACTGCAGCTATGTCCTGTCAAAGGTACATTTTACTATATCATGATGCTACAGCACGTGACAAAACAAAACACATTTAATTTGTTTCACAAAAGAACGATCATTGGTTCAAATCATTGTGAAATAGTTTTGTTCTGGTTTGTTCTTATGCATATATAGGAATGCACAGGCACAGATTTCACAATTCTGGGAGATCTGGTGAAGTGTGGAATCACTGACAGTGAAACATGTTTGAAGGCAGTCACCCTGGCATTATCAAACGGCACTAATGTAAGTCTCAGCTGTGAATTGAATATAAATCTACTGTTTAAGAAAAGCTTTAGACTTACACAAACTGAATGTATTATTATATGTGCACCCTATAGGTAATCACAGTGGACTCAAGTGGAAAAGTCGATGTCAACAGAATGTTCACACAGCTTCCACTGTTTAGAGGTAAACCCATTAAACTAGTCACAATTAATGACCAAAAATATATAAAATAAAATAAAATAAAAATTTAATGGAAATTGAATGGTGAGACTGACACTACGTTTGTGCGCTCAGCCGATATAAGCATCTTCAAGCCGTCCTCGTTCTACATCGTCATCCAGACAACGATCGGCCTTCGTCTGGAGATCCAGTTAACGCCAATCATGCAGGTTTACATCACAGCTGACCCAAAATTTCAAGGACAGATGTGTGGTGTGTACATTTTCCCAACACTTAGATACAGTTTCCACTACAGTAAAGCCTATTTGGCTACACATTCATACTATAACCTACATTAAGTTTTTTTTTTTTTTTTATAGGACTTTGCGGTAATTTCAACAACATTCAGGCAGATGACTTCACCACCATGGGTGGACTTACAGAAGGAACAGCTGTTGACTTTGCCAACACCTGGAAAACCAGAGCAAGCTGCCTGGATGTTCAGAGGACCTTTGAGAACCCCTGCAGTCTAAGCACTGAAAATGGTACACTGAATTTACACTTTATATTCTTTAATATTCTTATGTCATACAAACAACTGATCACTTCAGTAAAATTGATTAAAGTTGTTTTGTGGAAAGCATGACGTGAGTAAGCACCATTTGTTCTTTTTTTTCACAGAGAAATATGCACAGTATTGGTGTTCCCTGCTGTCTGATGCTTCTGGGGTCTTCTCCAGTTGCCATTCTGAAATTAACCCTGCCACCTACAAAGCAGTAAGCTAAATTGCACACTTCTTATTTGATTTCATATTTGTTGTCATTATAATAGCATGTTATAATAAATCGACCAGTATATTAAAATTGCATCAAATTACCTTCTGCTAAAAAAGGACCACAATGAAGGTTTTATTACTGCAGTTTAATACTAAGAATAGATTTTTCCAATTTTAATTATGATTTATTAATGTTCCCTATAGAACTGTATTTATGACACCTGTAATTGTGAGAAAACCGAAGACTGCATGTGTGCCGCCTTGTCATCGTATGTTCACGCGTGTGCTGCTAAGGGGATATACATTAAAGGCTGGAGGGACGTGGCCTGCAGTAAGTTATTCTGTCAGATATATAAAACATGAAAACGTAAAATTGTCACGTTAGTATATAAAATGTTAGCTTTGCACGTCTGATTGACAGGCGTGATATTGATTTAAGGACAGGTCATAAAGTTAATAAATGCTCTGACTAAGTCAAATATAGTACCAGGTTATGTATATAAGAGAGGCTTGAATGTTCCAAAGCAAATATGTTCCTAACAGAACAGGATCTCAAGAGTAAACACTTTGGGTAAATAACTGAAACCATTGCAATTCAATTGTGCTTATTATTGTAGCCAATGGATATGAATGTACTTAAAATAACTGGGTAATATTTGTTAAATTGATTTATTTGAGATTAGGCAAATATTCCTTGGAGATGCATAATATTTTTTACTCTGATTAATGGCATACTGATTTGATTATAATATAAACAAAGTATATGAAGTATATAGTATAAAATATCCTTTTGGGGATCATCACACTGTCTCACTGCTGTTGTACGCCCACCGACAGAAAGCTACACTCTATCCTGCCCCAACACCATGGTCTATTCCTACAACATGACCAGCTGTGGGCGTTCCTGCCGGTCCCTCAGCCAGACAGACTTCAGCTGCAGCTCTCAGTTCGTGGCCGTTGATGGTTGTGGCTGTGCTGAAGGGACGTACCTGAACGAGAAAGAAGAATGCGTGGACCCAAGCGGCTGCCCGTGCTACGACTCAAACACTGTGATCCAGCCTGGCGAGACCGTTAGCAGAGAAGGCACCACATGGTAGGGGCTGATCTTCAGCAAAACAGACGAATAGCTGTTTAGTGTCCTTAAGCAAAATGACCAGAGAATAATTTTATGATTTTGTTCTCTCCTCATATTCCAGCACATGCAAGCAAGGCCAGCTGAACTGCATTGGTTCAGGGAAGGTGCAAGGTATGTTAGTAAAGATGTTTTTTTATATGTACTTTTAAAAGAAATTATTCTACAAGCAAGACTTTAAAAAGCTTATCCTTTAAATGTATACACCTACACATTTATACAACTGTTGAACTGTAACTCACTATTAAGGGCTAACCATAGCCTTATAGATTAGTACATTTTAAATTACTATGTCAGTTTGTCACTGATTTTGTGGAATCATTTAAAATGAAGAGAGCTGCTAAGATGACAAAAATTTAAAAAAATTGACAACGCTAATTTTATAAAGTTACAATTGTTATATGTTTAATAATACTCTCAATATTGGACAAAAATATTGTATTGCTTGTCCTTATTAGGTCCTAGTCTATTTTAAAGATGCCATTGTAGATGAATGCAGTGAAAGGCACACTGACTTAAGTGTCATTATTTTTATATAGAATGCACTTCCCCAATGACGTACCTCAACTGCTCTGCTGCTGTTCCTGGAAGCACCGGCTCAGAATGTGCCAAAAGCTGCAAAACGCTGGACATGGCCTGCGTGAGTTATCATATAAAATATACCCGAGGCTGTGTGGATATAAAGCACCGTGTTGGCTATTAAACATTATTATTTACTGTTCAGCTCTAAGAACATGAATTTTACCCTGAACCTCTACAGGTCAGCACAGGCTGTGTGTCCGGCTGTGTGTGTCCCTCTGGCCTGGTGTCCGATGACAACGGCGGCTGCATTACCGAAGACCTCTGCCCATGTGTCCATAACGGAGCGTCCTACAAACCTGGAGAAACTGTTAAAGAAGACTGCAACACCTGGTTTGTTTCACTTCTGTTTCTTAACTATTTCTACAAGTTTTTACCATGTGTCATCTGATGACCCAATCTGTGCGTTACTGCAGCACCTGTAAGGACAGAAGATGGCAGTGCACCACAAACCAGTGCAGTGCAACCTGCAGCATATATGGAGATGGTCATTACATCACTTTTGATGACAAAAGATACGTTTTTAATGGGAACTGTGAATACACACTTGCTCAGGTAATGGTTTTATGCCAGCATCCATCATTATTTTTGGTGAATCTTGAACTATTAGAAATGATTGGATTGTGCTCTCTTTTTGTTTTGCTTTGTCATTTATTTGATAAGTTACAGTAAAAGCCCGTCAAACTGGGATAATTTTTTTTTTTCTTGAATGTAAAGTATGTATGCATGTACTGTATGTATACACAACAACAACTTCAAGCTCTTTTGTTATTAACAGGACTTCTGCAGCAGCAGTAACACCAATGGCACATTTAGAGTCATTACTGAAAACATTCCCTGTGGAACCACCGGCACAACCTGCTCCAAGGCTATCAAACTCTTCATCGGGGTGAGCTTACACTGCACCTGCGTCCTCACAAATGCATCGACAAGATTTCGTTAGTGCCATAAAAATAATTAAAACCTGCGCACTTATTGAAAAATGTCATTCTTTTCTAGAGCAACGAGCTTGTGCTGTCTGACGGAAGCTACCAGGTCGTCCAGAGAGACGCAGGTCAGGAAATCCCTTACCAGATCCGCACTATGGGCAACTACTTGGTGATTGAGACCAACAACGGCGTGGTCCTTATATGGGACAGGAAAACAAGCATGTACATCAAGCTCACTCCTGACTTCAATGTGAGTGTTTTCTGGTATAATATGTACCAGTGTAATAGCCTCTACTGTAATAGTAAATACCGTATTTATCGCACTATAAGACGCACTTAAAATGTTCCCAACAATTGCCAGTGCGCCTTATAATCCAGTGCACCTTATGTATGAATTATACAGGAGTTCCATTTTAGTTCTCCAGCACCGAGACTGGAGCAGTATTAGCATTAGCCACTAACCACGCTAAGTACTAGCTGTTTTGCCGTTTAGAGGTGAGCATTATCGGCCTGTATCCTGCTAATAACTCTGGCTAGCACTGCTGAAGCAGCATTAGTATGTGTGTATGAAAATAGACCAGAAAATAAATGTTCATTGAAAGTGCACCTTATAATCCGCTGCAGTTTATTGTGTAAAAAATATGGTCTAGATCTGTTCTAGGTCTGTAATATTTCGCTTCTTGCTTACAGGGTCGTGTGTGTGGTTTGTGTGGAAACTTTGATGGCAATGCAAACAATGACTTCACCACTAGGAGCCAAGAACTTGTTGTCAATGCCCTCGACTTTGGTAACAGCTGGAAGTTCTCCCCTACCTGCCCAGAGGCAATGGTTGTCCAAGAGCCCTGTGCTCATAATCCTTACAGGGAGGCATGGGCACAGAGACAGTGCAGCATAATCAACAGTGATGTCTTCTCAGCCTGCCATTCAAAGGTACCATCAAACACTAATTTGCCAAATGTTACTTGTAACTGTTTTAATTATAGTTTATATTACAGATATCAAATTGTAAAAAAAAAAACAGTACAACAAAAAATATTGAGCCATTGAGCCATTTTCATATAAGCACACCAACATTTAAGACTGGATATTAGACAGAATGTCATAGAATTCTGAAGTATGGACACATCTATTAATTAAATGTTTTTAAATTGAGAATATGTATTTTTTTAAGGTGGATCCAGCTTCTTTCTATTCTGCCTGTGTGAGGGACGCATGTGCTTGTGACACTGGTGGAGACTGCGAGTGTTTCTGCACTGCTGTAGCCGCTTACGCAGAAGCCTGTAATGCAGTTGGAGTGTGTGTTGCATGGAGAACACCAAAAGTCTGCCGTAAGTCACTAGTACTTATTTTTATTTAAGTCAAAGCCAGCAAACAAATGAGTGATAAAACACTTGATATTAAAATCTTGTTTTTTTTTCAGCACTCTTCTGTGATTACTACAACCCTCCTGGTGAGTGCGAGTGGCACTATAAACCCTGTGGTGCCCCCTGTATGAAGACCTGCAGGAACCCTGCAGGAACCTGCTCTCTCCAGTTACCAGCAATGGAAGGTAGGCCTTTGTTTCTAGGATAAACAGTGCTATTCCAGTTTCACTTACAATATTTGTATCAAGGCTAAAAGGAAAACATTGGAAACACAGAAAACGTTAAAAACAGCTTTTACATTATGGGTTTGTGCCTTACGATTGTATTGTCTAGCATACAGGATTCCCTTCATATACTGATCCAGTATATACATCATATCCACCATTTTCATTGGGAGTGTGGTTTAACACATGTTCTAACCCATTCACAGCCCATGCCCACCATGCTTTCTCAACCCAAGCTTCTTCTCACTCACTTTGTCTTTGTAGGTTGCTATCCTGAATGTCCAGCTGGGCTCCCTTTCTTTGATGAGGACACAATGAAGTGTGTGGCACTGGAAGAGTGTGGATGCTATGTTGGTATGGAACATTATGCAAATGGGCAGACGGTCCCTGCTACAAACAACTGCGAGACATGGTATGTCTGATAAAATCTTTTATATACATAGCCCTAGAAAAATGGTGTTAAACTTGTAAGACTGTCTTACTGAGTTTCATGTATTATTTATTGTATTTCCCACACCTCTTCTCACACATCTCACCTATCATAATCTCAATAATAAACATATTTGACTGTTGAGTCTGACTATGGTACTTTACACCTTAATTCTTTTGCATTGTTTTCCTACAGTAAATGCACAGCATATGGAGTCACCTGCACCTTTGATGTTCAATGTAAGCAATTTTAAACATTGTCGCTGACTTTCTAAAGGTTTCTAAGATGTGAATCTCTGTTTAAACTGGTTATCATGTTTTAGTCTGGTTGTGAAAGTCTGCATTTTGTACTTGCAGCTTGCAAATGCACACATAATAATACCATGTACAACTATGGAGACATCATTTACCAAACAACTGATGGACTTGGAGGCTGCATTAAAGCTATATGTTCTGAAAATGGATACATTAATAAGACATTAACACCATGTGAGACCACTGTTGCTCCCACAATTCCAACAACAACCACAACCCAGGAACCAACGACAACACTAATACCAACCACTGTATTTGTCTTCACCACACCAGGTAAGTTTGTTAAATGACAAAAAGTTTATTACTTCTATTGCACAAAGATTTCTCTAAGAATGGAACTGATGAAAAACCGCCAAAATATTTTTTACCATATAAAATAAGCAGTAACCCAATGCTTAATGAAACGAATTATTTTTGACGGATGCATAAAAAATGCTTTAAATCTTATAAGCCTATAAAAGAATAAAACCATGTGCACATATTATCTGCTCTCTGAACATCTACACATTTTGCCACAGAAACGACACAAACTTCAGAAAAATCAACACTGACAAGCACAGTGATTTCAACAGAGACATCAAAGGAAACAACCCCAACGGTACCTCCTAACGAAGTGACCACAGTTTCAACAAGTACAGCTGAAACCTCCTCCACTACTGCTGTTGAGGAGACATCAACATCTGTTTCTCCTTCAACAGAAACATCTCCAAGCACAGAGACAACAACACCTGTGGTCTCCTCATCCAAACCATTTACTACAACAGAGACAACAGCAGGACCTTCTACAACTGAAATGATTACGGCTGAGGAAACAACATCTACTCAAGTTCCAGCCACATCCACTGTTCCACCGAAGTTAGAAACTTCTTCTCAGACAAGTCTCCCAACAACTACCGCCACAAGTGCTGCTTCAACAGAATCCACCACATCTCCAGAAACATCACCATCAGAGAGCACAACTGCACCATCAACACCAACCCAGACACCAGTAGTGACCACCACTCAGCCCTCTACTGTTACCAAATCCACTCAAGTACCACCAACAACAGTTATACTCACTACCACAATTTCAGAAACATCCACAGAAGCTGAGTCCACAACAGTACCTCCTAAAGAAGTGACCACAGTTTCAAGTACAGCTGAAACCTATTCCACTACTGCTGTTGAGGAGACAACCACATCTGTTCAGCCATCAACAGAAACATCTACAGGAGTTGCTACATCAAAGACAACACAGGAAGTAGTTATAACCGCTTCTACTGTTGCACCAATATTCTCAACTAAAAAGCAAGAGGTTGAAACAACTCCTGTATCTGAAACTTCTACTTCCCAGACAATACCAGTGACCGAAACATCTAAAACAAGTGAAACTCCTCAAACTACACCATACACTGGAACATCTACTGTTGTTTTAACTGCATCTACTACAATCGAGACATCTATTGCCCCTATTACCCAAACTCTCCCATACTTTACTATGACATTCCCAGAGACAACCACGCCTTTAACAGAAACATCCACAGAAGCTGAGTCCACAACAGTACCGCCTAAAGAAGTGACCACAGTTTCAACAAGTACAGCTGAAACCTCCTCCACTACTGCTGTTGAGGAGACATCAACATCTGTTTCTCCATCAACAGAAACATCTCCAAGCACAGAGACAACAACACCTGTGGTCTCCACATACAAACCATTTACCACAACAGAGACAACAGCAGGACCTTCTACAACTGAAATGATTACAGCTGAGGAAACAACAACATCTACTGAAGTTCCAGCCACATCCACTGTACCACCAAAATTTGAAACTTCTTCTCAGACAAGTCTCCCAACAACTACTGCCACAAGTGCTGCTTCAACAGAATCCACCACATCTCCAGAAACATCACCATCAGAGAGCACAACTGCACCATCAACACCAACCGAGACACCAGTAGTGACCACCACTCAGCCCTCTACTGTTACCAAATCCACCGAAGTACCACCAACTACAGTTAAACTGACTACCACAATTTCAGAAACATCCACAGAAGCTGAGTCCACAACAGTACCTCCTAAAGAAGTGACCACAGTTTCAACAAGTACAGCTGAAACCTATTCCACTACTGCTGTTGAGGAGACATCAACATCTGTTTCTCCATCAACAGAAACATCTCCAAGCACAGAGACAACAACACCTGTGGTCTCCTCATCCAAACCATTTACTACAACAGAGACAACAGCAGGACCTTCTACAACTGAAATGATTACGGCTGAGGAAACAACAACATCTACTCAAGTTCCAGCCACATCCACTGTTCCACCAAAGTTTGAAACTTCTTCTCAGACAAGTCTCCCAACAACTACAGCCACAAGTGCTGCTTCAACAGAATCCACCACATCTCCAGAAACATCACCATCAGAGAGCACAACTGCACCATCAACACCAACCCAGACACCAGTAGTGACCACCACTCAGCCCTCTACTGTTACCACATCCACTGAAGTACCACCAACAACAGTTTTACTCACTACCACAATTTCAGAAACATCCACAGAAGCTGAGTCCACAACAGTACCTCCTAAAGAAGTGACCACAGTTTCAACAAGTACAGCTGAAACCTCCTCCACTACTGCTGTTGAGGAGACATCAACATCTGTTTCTCCATCAACAGAAACATCTCCAAGCACAGAGACAACAACACCTGTGGTCTCCTCATCCAAACCATTTACTACAACAGAGACAACAGCAGGACCTTCTACAACTGAAATGATTACAGCTGAGGAAACAACAACATCTACTCAAGTTCCAGCCACATCCACTGTACCACCAAAATTTGAAACTTCTTCTCAGACAAGTCTCCCAACAACTACTGCCACAAGTGTTGCTTCAACAGAATCCACCACCTCTCCAGAAACATCACCATCAGAGAGCACAACTGCACCATCAACACCAACCCAGACACCAGTAGTGACCACCACTCAGCCCTCTACTGTTACCAAATCCATTGAAGTACCACCAACAACAGTTATACTCACTACCACAATTTCAGAAACATCCACAGAAGCTGAGTCCACAACAGTACCGCCTAAAGAAGTGACCACAGTTTCAACAAGTACAGCTGAAACCTCCTCCACAACTGCTGTTGAGGAGACATCCACATCTGTTTCTCCATCAACAGAAACCTCTCCAAGCACAGAGACAACACCTGTGGTCTCCACATATAAACCATTTACTACAACAGAGACAACAGCAGGACCTTCTACAACTGAAATGATTACAGCTGAGGAAACAACAACATCTACTGAAGTTCCAGCCACATCCACTGTTCCACCAAAGTTTGAAACTTCTTCTCAGACAAGTCTCCCAACAACTACTGCCACAAGTGCTGCTTCAACAGAATCCACCACATCTCCAGAAACATCACCATCAGAGAGCACAACTGCACCATCAACACCAACCCAGACACCAGTAGTGACCACCACTCAGCCCTCTACTGTTACCAAATCCACTGAAGTACCACCAACAACAGTCAAACTGACTACCACAATTTCAGAAACATCCACAGAAGCTGAGTCCACAACAGTACCTCCTAAAGAAGTGACCACAGTTTCAACAAGTACAGCTGAAACGTCTTCCACTACTGCTGTTGAGGAGACATCAACATCTGTTTCTCCATCAACAGAAACATCTCCAAGCACAGAGACAACAACACCTGTGGTCTCCACATACAAACCATTTACCACAACAGAGACAACAGCAGGACCTTCTACAACTGAAATGATTACAGCTGAGGAAACAACAACATCTACTCAAGTTCCAGCCACATCCACTGTTCCACCAAAGTTTGAAACTTCTTCTCAGACAAGTCTCCCAACAACTACTGCCACAAGTGCTGCTTCAACAGAATCCACCACATCTCCAGAAACATCACCATCAGAGAGCACAACTGCACCATCAACACCAACCGAGACACCAGTAGTGACCACCACTCAGCCCTCTACTGTTACCAAATCCACTCAAGTACCACCAACAACAGTTATACTCACTACCACAATTTCAGAAACATCCACAGAAGCTGAGTCCACAACAGTACCTCCTAAAGAAGTGACCACAGTTTCAACAAGTACAGCTGAAACCTCCTCCACTACTGCTGTTGAGGAGACATCCACATCTGTTTCTCCATCAACAGAAACATCTCCAAGCACAGAGATAACAACACCTGTGGTCTCCTCATCCAAACCATTTACTACAACAGAGACAACAGCAGGACCTTCTACAACTGAAATGATTACAGCTGAGGAAACAACAACATCTACTCAAGTTCCAGCCACATCCACTGTACCACCAAAATTTGAAACTTCTTCTCAGACAAGTCTCCCAACAACTACTGCCACAAGTGCTGCTTCAACAGAATCCACCACATCTCCAGAAACATCACCATCAGAGAGCACAACTGCACCATCAACTCCAACCCAGACACCAGTAGTGACCACCACTCAGCCCTCTACTGTTACCAAATCCACTCAAGTACCACCAACAACAGTTATACTCACTACCACAATTTCAGAAACATCCACAGAAGCTGAGTCCACAACAGTACCTCCTAAAGAAGTGACCACAGTTTCAACAAGTACAGCTGAAACCTCCTCCACTACTGTAGTTGAGGAGACAACCACATCTGTTCAGCCATCAACAGAAACATCTACAGGAGTTGCTACATCAAAGACAACACAGGAAGTAGTTATAACTGCTTCTACTGTTGCACCAATATTCTCAACCAAAAAGCAAGAGGTTGAAACAACTTCTTTATCTGAAACTTCTACTTCCCAAACAATGCCAGTGACCGAAACATCTAAAACAAGTGAAACTCCTCAAACTACACCATACACTGGAACATCTACTGTTGTTTTTACTGCATCTACTACAATCGAGACATCTATTGCCCCTATTACCCAAACTCTCCCATACTTTACTATGACATTCCCAGAAACAACCAAGCCTTTCACAGAAACATCCACAGAAGCTGAGTCCACAACAATACCTCCCAAAGAAGTTACCACCGTTTCAACAAGTACAGTTGAAACCTCCTCCACTACTGTAGTTGAGGAGACATCAACATCTGTTTCTCCATCAACAGAAACATCTCCAAGCACAGAGACAACAACACCTGTGGTCTCCACATCCAAACCATTTACCACAACAGAGACAACAGCAGGACCTTCTACAACTGAAATGATTACCGCTGAAGAGACAACAACATCTACTCAAGTTCCAGCCACATCCACTGTTCCACCAAAGTTTGAAACTTCGTCTCAGACAAGTCTCCCAACAACTACCGCCACAAGTGCTGCTTCAACAGAATCCACCACATCTCCAGAAACGGCCCCATTAGAGAGCACAACTGCACCATCAACACCAACCCAGACACCAGTAGTGACCACCACTCAGCCCTCTACTGTTACCAAATCCACTCAAGTACCACCAACAACAGTTATACTCACTACCACAATTTCAGAAACATCCACAGAAATTGAGTCCACAACAGTACCTCCTAAAGAAGTGACCACAGTTTCAACAAGTACAGCTGAAACCTCCTCCACTACTGCTGTTGAGGAGACATCCACATCTGTTTCTCCATCAACAGAAACATCTCCAAGCACAGAGACAACAACACCTGTGGTCTCCTCATCCAAACCATTTACTACAACAGAGACAACAGCAGGACCTTCTACAACTGAAATGATTACAGCTGAGGAAACAACAACATCTACTCAAGTTCCAGCCACATCCACTGTTCCACCAAAGTTTGAAACTTCTTCTCAGACAAGTCTCCCAACAACTACTGCCACAAGTGCTGCTTCAACAGAATCCACCACATCTCCAGAAACATCACCATCAGAAAGCACAACTGCACCATCAACACCAACCCAGCCACCAGTAGTGACCACCACTCAGCCCTCTACTGTTACCAAATCCACTCAAGTACCACCAACAACAGTTATACTCACTACCACAATTTCAGAAACATCCACAGAAGCTGAGTCCACAACAGTACCTCCTAAAGAAGTGACCACAGTTTCAACAAGTACAGCTGAAACCTCCTCCACTACTGCTGTTGAGGAGACATCCACATCTGTTTCTCCATCAACAGAAACATCTCCAAGCACAGAGACAACAACACCTGTGGTCTCCTCATCCAAACCATTTACTACAACAGAGACAACAGCAGGACCTTCTACAACTGAAATGATTACGGCTGAGGAAACAACATCTACTCAAGTTCCAGCCACATCTACTGTTCCACCGAAGTTTGAAACTTCTTCTCAGACAAGTCTCCCAACAACTACTGCCACAAGTGCTGCTTCAACAGAATCCACTATCTCTCCAGAAACATCACCATCAGAGAGCACAACTGCACCATCAACTCCAACCCAGACACCAGTAGTGACCACCACTCAGCCCTCCACTGTTACCAAATCCACTGAAGTACCACCAACAACAGTTATACTCACTACCACAATTTCAGAAACATCCACAGAAGCTGAGTCCACAACAGTACCTCCTAAAGAAGTGACCACAGTTTCAACAAGTACAGCTGAAACCTCCTCCACTACTGCTGTTGAGGAGACATCCACATCTGTTTCTCCATCAACAGAAACATCTCCAAGCACAGAGACAACAACACCTGTGGTCTCCTCATCCAAACCATTTACTACAACAGAGACAACAGCAGGACCTTCTACAACTGAAATGATTACAGCGGAGGAAACAACAACATCTACTCAAGTTCCAGCCACATCCACTGTACCACCAAAATTTGAAACTTCTTCTCAGACAAGTCTCCCAACAACTACTGCCACAAGTGCTGCTTCAACAGAATCCACCACATCTCCAGAAACATCACCATCAGAGAGCACAACTGCACCATCAACACCAACCCAGACACCAGTAGTGACCACCACTCAGCCCTCTACTGTTACCAAATCCACTGAAGTACCACCAACAACAGTTATACTCACTACCACGATTTCAGAAACATCCACAGAAGCTGAGTCCACAACAGTACCTCCTAAAGAAGTGACCACAGTTTCAACAAGTACAGCTGAAACCTCCTCCACTACTGCTGTTGAGGAGACATCCACATCTGTTTCTCCATCAACAGAAACATCTCCAAGCACAGAGACAACAACACCTGTGGTCTCCACATACAAACCATTTACTACAACAGAAACAACAGCAGGACCTTCTACAACTGAAATGATTACAGCTGAGGAAACAACAACATCTACTCAAGTTCCAGCCACATCCACTGTTCCACCAAAGTTTGAAACTTCTTCTCAGACAAGTCTCCCAACAACTACTGCCACAAGTGCTGCTTCAACAGAATCCACCACATCTCCAGAAACATCACCATCAGAAAGCACAACTGCACCATCAACACCAACCCAGCCACCAGTAGTGACCACCACTCAGCCCTCTACTGTTACCAAATCCACTCAAGTACCACCAACAACAGTTATACTCACTACCACAATTTCAGAAACATCCACAGAAGCTGAGTCCACAACAGTACCTCCTAAAGAAGTGACCACAGTTTCGACAAGTACAGCTGAAACCTCCTCCACTACTGCTGTTGAGGAGACATCCACATCTGTTTCTCCATCAATAGAAACATCTCCAAGCACAGAGACAACAACACCTGTGGTCTCCTCATCCAAACCATTTACTACAACAGAGACAACAGCAGGACCTTCTACAACTGAAATGATTACGGCTGAGGAAACAACATCTACTCAAGTTCCAGCCACATCTACTGTTCCACCGAAGTTTGAAACTTCTTCTCAGACAAGTCTCCCAACAACTACTGCCACAAGTGCTGCTTCAACAGAATCCACTATCTCTCCAGAAACATCACCATCAGAGAGCACAACTGCACCATCAACTCCAACCCAGACACCAGTAGTGACCACCACTCAGCCCTCCACTGTTACCAAATCCACTGAAGTACCACCAACAACAGTTATACTCACTACCACAATTTCAGAAACATCCACAGAAGCTGAGTCCACAACAGTACCTCCTAAAGAAGTGACCACAGTTTCAACAAGTACAGCTGAAACCTCCTCCACTACTGCTGTTGAGGAGACATCCACATCTGTTTCTCCATCAACAGAAACATCTCCAAGCACAGAGACAACAACACCTGTGGTCTCCTCATCCAAACCATTTACTACAACAGAGACAACAGCAGGACCTTCTACAACTGAAATGATTACAGCGGAGGAAACAACAACATCTACTCAAGTTCCAGCCACATCCACTGTACCACCAAAATTTGAAACTTCTTCTCAGACAAGTCTCCCAACAACTACTGCCACAAGTGCTGCTTCAACAGAATCCACCACATCTCCAGAAACATCACCATCAGAAAGCACAACTGCACCATCAACACCAACCGAGACACCAGTAGTGACCACCACTCAGCCCTCTACTGTTACCAAATCCACTCAAGTACCACCAACAACAGTTATACTCACTACCACGATTTCAGAAACATCCACAGAAGCTGAGTCCACAACAGTACCTCCTAAAGAAGTGACCACAGTTTCAACAAGTACAGCTGAAACCTCCTCCACTACTGCTGTTGAGGAGACATCCACATCTGTTTCTCCATCAACAGAAACATCTCCAAGCACAGAGACAACAACACCTGTGGTCTCCACATACAAACCATTTACTACAACAGAGACAACAGCAGGACCTTCTACAACTGAAATGATTACAGCTGAGGAAACAACAACATCTACTCAAGTTCCAGCCACATCCACTGTTCCACCAAAGTTTGAAACTTCTTCTCAGACAAGTCTCCCAACAACTACTGCCACAAGTGCTGCTTCAACAGAATCCACCACATCTCCAGAAACATCACCATCAGAAAGCACAACTGCACCATCAACACCAACCCAGCCACCAGTAGTGACCACCACTCAGCCATCTACTGTTACCAAATCCACTCAAGTACCACCAACAACAGTTATACTCACTACCACAATTTCAGAAACATCCACAGAAGCTGAGTCCACAACAGTACCTCCTAAAGAAGTGACCACAGTTTCAACAAGTACAGCTGAAACCTCCTCCACTACTGCTGTTGAGGAGACATCCACATCTGTTTCTCCATCAACAGAAACATCTCCAAGCACAGAGACAACAACACCTGTGGTCTCCTCATCCAAACCATTTACTACAACAGAGACAACAGCAGGACCTTCTACAACTGAAATGATTACGGCTGAGGAAACAACATCTACTCAAGTTCCAGCCACATCCACTGTTCCACCGAAGTTTGAAACTTCTTCTCAGACAAGTCTCCCAACAACTACTGCCACAAGTGCTGCTTCAACAGAATCCACTATCTCTCCAGAAACATCACCATCAGAGAGCACAACTGCACCATCAACTCCAACCCAGACACCAGTAGTGACCACCACTCAGCCCTCCACTGTTACCAAATCCACTGAAGTACCACCAACAACAGTTATACTCACTACCACAATTTCAGAAACATCCACAGAAGCTGAGTCCACAACAGTACCTCCTAAAGAAGTGACCACAGTTTCAACAAGTACAGCTGAAACCTCCTCCACTACTGCTGTTGAGGAGACATCCACATCTGTTTCTCCATCAACAGAAACATCTCCAAGCACAGAGACAACAACACCTGTGGTCTCCTCATCCAAACCATTTACTACAACAGAGACAACAGCAGGACCTTCTACAACTGAAATGATTACAGCTGAGGAAACAACAACATCTACTCAAGTTCCAGCCACATCCACTGTACCACCAAAATTTGAAACTTCTTCTCAGACAAGTCTCCCAACAACTACTGCCACAAGTGCTGCTTCAACAGAATCCACCACATCTCCAGAAACATCACCATCAGAAAGCACAACTGCACCATCAACACCAACCGAGACAGCAGTAGTGACCACCACTCAGCCCTCTACTGTTACCAAATCCACTGAAGTACCACCAACAACAGTTATACTCACTACCACAATTTCAGAAACATCCACAGAAGCTGAGTCCACAACAGTACCTCCTAAAGAAGTGACCACAGTTTCAACAAGCACAGCTGAAACCTCCTCCACTACTGTAGTTGAGGAGACAACCACATCTGTTCAGCCATCAACAGAAACATCTACAGGAGTTGCTACATCAAAGACAACACAGGAAGTAGTTATAACCGCTTCTACTGTTGCACCAATATTCTCAACCAAAAAGCAAGAGGTTGAAACAACTTCTTTATCTGAAACTTCTACTTCCCAAACAATGCCAGTGACCGAAACAATTAAAACAAGTGAAACTCCTCAAACTACACCATACACTGGAACATCTACTGTTGTTTTTACTGCATCTACTACAATCGAGACATCTATTGCCCCTATTACCCAAACTCTCCCATACTTTACTATGACATTCCCAGAGACAACCAAGCCTTTCACAGAAACATCCACAGAAGCTGAGTCCACAACAATACCTCCCAAAGAAGTTACCACCGTTTCAACAAGTACAGTTGAAACCTCCTCCACTACTGTAGTTGAGGAGACATCAACATCTGTTTCTCCATCAACAGAAACCTCTCCAAGCACAGAGACAACAACACCTGTAGTCTCCACATCTAAACCATTTACTTCAACAGAGACAACAGCAGGACCTTCTACAACTGAAATGATTACGGCTGAGGAAACAACAACATCTACTGAAGTTCCAGCCACATCCACTGTTCCACCAAAGTTTGAAACTTCTTCTCAGACAAGTCTCCCAACAACTACTGCCACAAGTGCTGCTTCAACAGAATCCACCACATCTCCAGAAACATCACCATCAGAGAGCACAACTGCACCATCAACACCAACCCAGACACCAGTAGTGACCACCACTCAGCCCTCTACTGTTACCAAATCCACTCAAGTACCACCAACAACAGTTATACTCACTACCACAATTTCAGAAACATCCACAGAAGCTGAGTCCACAACAGTACCTCCTAAAGAAGTGACCACTGTTTCACCAAGTACAGCTGAAACCTCCTCCACTACTGCTGTTGAGGAGTCATCAACATCTGTTTCTCCATCAACAGAAACATCTCCAAGCACAGAGACAACAACACCTGTGGTCTCCTCATCCAAACCATTTACTACAACAGAGACAACAGCAGGACCTTCTACAACTGAAATGATTACCGCTGAAGAGACAACAACATCTACTCAAGTTCCAGCCACATCCACTGTTCCACCAAAGTTTGAAACTTCTTCTAAGACAAGTCTCCCAACAACTACTGCCACAAGTGCTGCTTCAACAGAATCCACCACATCTCCAGAGACATCACCATCAGAGAGCACAACTGCACCATCAACACCAACCCAGACACCAGTAGTGACCACCACTCAGCCCTCTACTGTTACCACATCCACTGAAGTACCACCAACAACAGTTATACTCACTACCACAATTTCAGAAACATCCACAGAAGCTGAGTCCACAACAGTACCTCCTAAAGAAGTGACCACAGTTTCAACAAGTGCTTTTTCAACAGAGACCTCCGTTTCCCCCATTACCCAAACAGTCCCATCATTCACAGTTACACTGCCTTTGACATCACTGCCTTCGACTTCAACTATTTTATCCTCCACCCTCAGTGTGTGTTGTTTTGCAAATGGCACAAATTTCCAACCAGGTAAGATTTGCACAATTTATTATATCTATTTAAACTGGTCTCTTGACTGTTTTGCAGAGCTGTATATTTAGCAGATATAGGTACATGTATACATTTTCATCCATAGGTGAAATTGTTTACAATGTGACGGATGGCTTCGGTTGGTGTTTTACTGCGTACTGCAATGCAACATGTACTATTGAGAAGAAGGGATATTCGTGTGCAACAACACCATCTCCTGAAGAAACCACTACAGAGTCTACAGAGTCTAGTAGCACTGCATCTCAGAGTACGTCAGCCACAGTGCAGCCAACAACATCTGCTCCTTCAAGTACTGCTAGCACAGCACCACCCACAACAACAACTGCTAGTCCAGACTGTAGTAACCTTGATCCACCAAGAAAGGTATTTCCATAGTGTTGATTAGTACATGTTAACACAGCATTTAAATAAAATATAACTTCAGAGTATATGTTGATAATTAAAAGAAATGAAAGATTTTGAGAGTTGATTTTGAATTCACAGAATGGTGAAACCTGGAAAGTGGATAATTGCACCACGGCTACATGTATTGATGGAGAGGTCATTACCAACACACCCCAATGTAAACACGTTGACGCGCCAACCTGTGAAAGTGGCAGGAGCCCAGTAAAGATCTACGATGATTCTGGCTGCTGTTTCACATACTCATGTGAATGTAAGTTGAGCGTTTTCCTAAAGCCCGTGTGTATTGATTTGCAGTGTGTATTTGACATTGATCATGTGTGTTTTATTTGTGCCTCTGCAGGTTCTTGTGCAGGATGGGGTGGCTCTCATTATCTAACATTTGATGGAAATGCTTACACATTCTCTGACAGCTGCTCCTATATTCTGGTTCAAGAAATTATCAATCCAAATCTGAAAATTGTACTTGACAAGCACTGCAGTGTCGGGAGCTCATTCTGTCCACAGAGCGTGATCATCACATACAAATCCCAGCAGGTCCTCCTAACACAGGACTCAGCTGATGGTGGTGTAACCAATGTGGTAATTATACCTCTTCACTTCACTTTATAATATTGCTCTCATAATAATATCTGTCTAACCTGTTCATCTGTCTTTCCAAAATGTTGTAGGTTAAGGTAGACAACAAGCAAGTGTACCCTGCTTTCAAAAATATTAATTTCGTCATCACAAGCACAGGCATGGAGATCACTGTTGTAATTCCAGAAATTGAGGTTCAAGTGACCTACTCAGGCCTTACATTTAACATTGATTTGCCTGACACACTGTTCCACAACAATACAGAGGGTCTTTGCGGTGAGTAAAAGTTCTCAATTCAATAAGGCAGGGCTGAATATTCTTTTAAAAAGGCTAATACCAAATGTAATTGATAACGAAATTTAAAGGGACGTTGTTATCAAACAATCTCATGTCTACATGAAATAGTCTTGATATATCATATCGTAAATATCATGTCGTTTGTATTATTATATACAGTTTCTCCCAAAAGTGAGCTAAATAAAAATGAAACTTGTCCAGCACGAGTAGCAGTGTCCTGGTGAGGAGAACCAAGACAATTGCCCTTGCCTACATTCAAGCATGGTGGTGGTAGCATCATGGTCTAGGGCTGTATGAGGGCTCCAGACCATGATCCCCTCCATTTAGATTCTGGACAGCATGGTAGTTTTCAAACACAATAGCGACCCCAAACACATCTCCAGCTGCCTTCCTGAGGAAGCTGATGATGAAGGTGATGAACTGGTAAATGATGTCTCCGGACCTCTGGAGTTCTGGTTAATTCTATGCCCAAGAGGGTTAAGGCAGGACTGGATAATAATGGTGGCCAAACAAAATATGAACACTTAGAACTTTCAATCTGTCAAGTTTTCTGGATGTTTTTTATTTTTTATTTAAAGGTTTTAGATGCTTGTCGCTGCAACATCACTTGTGTCACGGTTTTCATTTTTAGTGTTTTTTAACATTTTCATATTGTTAGTATTTGTCTAGCTATGAACATTATATAACTTTCTAATAATGTTGTGATGCAAACCGTTATCATGCCACATGTTTCAGGAACATTATTTCTATAACATTACAAGCTAACCTTCATAGAACCTGTAAAATCAGTTAGTAATTCAGCTCAAATTTAGCATAATGTTGTCATTTTATAATCAGTTTCCACTAAATATCCAACACTGCGCCACAAATAACACTCAAGTTTTAAGAAACCTTATGAATCCTTGAATCACCCAAGATTCTATCACCCTTCTATCCTTTCACCAGGTACCTGCGATAACAACAAAGATAATGATTGCCAGTCGCCCTCTGGTCAGCTTGGCTCTTGCTCCGAAACAGCTCCTGACTGGCAGGTTCCTGGCGACACCTGCGAAACACCAACCACTCCCACTCCAACCACAACTACTGTCAGCACAGTCACTACATGCAAGCCATCCATCTGTGACCTCATCTACAGCCCGTGAGTAGATTGAGGGAAAACTGTTTAATGGAGTCATGGATACAGCACTGGGAGAGCAGCTCAGTGTAAAAGAGTGTGGTTGTTGACAGTGGTAAAATAGCAATAGTGGTTTTACTGTGTCTTTGTGCTGAGATTCTGCTAAAATGTGTTTATTCTATACCTGTGTTCCTTTTCCTTTGTGTGTCAGAGTGTTTGAGGACTGCCGCAAAGCCATTCCCCCAGAGCCTTATGTTGAGAGCTGCAAAGTTGATGTGTGCACTACAACAGAGTCTGGCTGCACCAGCCTGCAGGCCTATGCATTCGCCTGCGGGAAACAGGGCTTCTGTGTGGACTGGAGGAACTACACCAATGGAGAATGCGGTGAGTGACCCACAGACAGACAGACAGACAGATACATAGATAGAAACAAGTTGCTGTAGATACATAGCACAGCAAGTTATTTTACATTTAACACCAACTGTACAATCATTTGACAAAAATATGTATCTATTTGTACCTATATTTAAGTGACAATAATGCTGCATCATTTAATGAGAATGTTGCTACATGTACTAGTTAGAAGTTATTGCTGCATTTTTATGATTATGACCAGAGAACACTAATAGCTGATGCTGATTGATCTGTGATCTGTTGGACTTTTACAGTGGTGACATGTCCAGCCACTAAAGTTTACAAAGCCTGTGGCCCAGCTGTGGAACCTACCTGCAATTCTCAGTATGGCATTTTGCTTGTGTATTTTATAATGTTGTCTAAATTATTTCATGGTGTCTTATATTTTTCTAAAATTTCAGTTTATTATAACAAATAATATGATATATATATTTTTTTTCCAGTGTACTTATTTTAATATTTATGTGTTGTTTTTTTAGGTATAACTCCAAATATCAAGTCATGATTGAGTCCAACAGCACAAGCATGAGTGAGGGATGCTTCTGTGAGCCAGGCACCATCATGTTCAGCGCTTACTCTGGTGTCTGCGTCACCTCCTGCGGTAAAGCATTACCTGTAACTCTGCTGTAGCTCGGCTTAAACTCGAAGGTTTATGTTTAGAGGTATTCATCACTCACCAACTAATTTAACGAATATTTGACATGTTTTGTTTTTGTCCTCCAGCTTGCACAGGCCCTGATGGCAGTCCCAAAATGGTGTGTACTCGTTTAGTTTGTGTTTGCATGTGTTATTTTTTGTTGGGATCGTATGTAATGTTAAACACATCATTGTTTGTTGAAGGCTTTCGACATGCTGAGAAATAAGTTACAATTAAAATATTGCATGTTTTAGTCACTCAGTGTTTATTGGTCTGCGCCCTTAATGTTCCTACAGCCGAACGAGACCTGGCAGAACGGCTGCCAGATGTGTGAGTGTGACGCAGACACTCTGAGCATCCAGTGTAAGGATGTTGCCTGTCCCACCGTACCAACACCTGTATGTGACAAGCCTGGAGAAGTGCTCATCAAAAAAACAGATGGATGCTGCACGAGCTATGAATGCCGTAAGTAATCTGGAGATTTTAAAAATCACTCCTGGCATATACTGGAACATAAAGTTATTATTAGGTGGAGTAATCAGAATATTCAAATTTTATAACAGAATACTTGTTCTTAATCTGTGGGTTCCTGTTAAACAGTGATTTAATGACTAATGAAAAAACAGGAGATGTTCAAAAAATGCTATATTCTTTCTTTATCATTGACTGTTTTATTCATTTATTCAGACTTAGAGCAGAATAACAGTAAACTACTATTATTGGTTACCATTATTAATAATTGTTCAATTGCATTGTCTCTTTTAATCTGCTTACAGAGTGCGACATAAGCCAGTGCATCCATCCCACCATGGTTTGTCCTCTGGGTTTCACAATGTCTGTAGATACTCCTGCAGGAGCCTGCTGCCCCGAGTACACCTGCAGTGAGTATAGCATTGTGCATTAAGTTAAATTAAAGGCTTGTATACAGTACACACTATAGTAATTAACACACATAATCCTTTTTACAGAGCCTATGAAGGTCTGCGTTGACAACACAACAGTGTATCAGGTAATGATGATAATAAAACAGCTTATTGTTGTGCCAACATACAAAATCACTAAACATGTTTGTATCAATACCATGAAATGAGCAGAGCAAAAGTATATGAAAGTTATATATAAGCAGAATCGTATGAAACAGGGAAGGTTTAGAGTAGAGATACATATAAACATAAACTTTTTGCAGTTCTGTAGTTATTGTAATAAAACAAATAATATACTACAGTTAATTCCGACCCTGCAATGTGATTGGCTGAGAGGTTGACTGAGTGCCATTATCAGATTATAACCAAATCTCTCCATGTATTACTCTGCCACATACTGGTAACCTAGCATCTATTGGCTTCGAAAGCATTTGTTTCCAATCTAAAACTTGAGGATGAAGCTAATAAAGACTAGCATTATACTTCCAATGAGACTTTTTTTTTTTTTATCCAATAGCATCAGTAGTTTTGTGGTACTTTAATAATTCCAATATCAACAATTTTTGTACTTTACTTTTAATAAGTACAATTTTATTAATAGTAGTATTTGTGTATATTTACCTCTGTAATATTTATTGAGCAATGATGTTCCTCAACTGTTATAGTGCTGTGTTTTAACAGCGGGACATTAAATTGAATTATTTGGAGTGTTGATAATCAAACAGATCATATTTTCCCTCTTTAACTCAAAATCTTTCAGTAAACAGCGATAATGGAACTGTACTATATCTCAGTATCTCAGTAATACACTCCAGCTTCATGCTAAAACATGCCTTAATAGCACGGCTGTTCTGATCTTTGTTCGCAGCACAGCAGAGCCAATATTACATGTTATAGCACAAACTAAAGGGTTTTATTGTGATTAAACCTCTTATTCCTTCTTTAATTAATTTGGTACCTGCTCTCTAGCCTGGCTCCCCCATGCCCAGTGACGACCTCTGCAAGAGCTGCAAGTGTGGCACCACAATGGATCCTGAAACAGAACTGCTGGCTCCAGAGTGCGTGGTAATCGACTGCAACCCCAACTGTCAAGCGGTGAGACACAAATCACACAGAGCTTGTGAGAGAAAGACAACACAAAAACTCAACCCCAGCGGTCCTCTCTTTCTCACTCTCTTCTTCTGTCTCTCATCCCTCAGGGTTACGAGTACCAGCCTATTGCCGGTCAGTGCTGTGGAAAGTGCGTGAGGACCAGCTGCGTGATTATGATCAATAACAGCGTCAACACCTTCCCTGTATGTAATTTACTACAGGGAACTAATGCCGTTACTAATGTTGTATAATGAAATATAGTATAGAGATTTTACCAATACTCTTTTTTTAACCACACAGGTGAATGACACATTTACTTCTCCTGACGATAGATGTGTGAAGTACAAGTGTGAGGAGATTAATGGGGAACCAGTGGCAGTAGAGACCAAGACCACCTGTCCTCCTTTCAACCCAGATAACTGTGTCCCTGTGAGTTTTAGAACGATGATCATAATTACATTCACTGAAACCCAACAAAATGAAACACTTGGATGAAGGCGGAACACCAAATACCAAACACGTTTTTAAATATTATATTTTCCATATTTACAATATAATTAATTTAATTGTCTAAATTTATTTGTGTATTTTTAAATGAAACTACAATAAAAAAACTTTATTGAACATTTTAATATTCCAGCAGGCACACCATCACAACACAATACATTTACCCTGTAGGTCTATTTAACTCCTACTATTTCCTCAGTAGTTCGATTCTGATCATTATTTAACTTCAGCCTGGGTATTCTAGTCACACATTCAGCTTATAACTAGCAATATATTTCTAAATATTTCTAAAAATGTCATACATTTACCTCAGCAGTGCCATTGAAACCATAAATTTACTTAAGACATGCTACTCTAATCACACATCTAGCTAGCTCATCACAGCATTGCTGTGCTGATAATACATGTACATCAGCAGTGCAATTTTAGTCTTAAATTTATCTAAGTAGTGCCCTTATAATCATAATGTGACTTCAGTTACACTTGATATTCTAGTCACACATTCAGCCTGGTGGGAGATGGGGAGGCTAAAGCAAAATACATTAGTTAATATTTACTCCACATTATTCTGTCCTTTTAACTATATTTTACCTTTCGGTTGTCAAATATTCGGTTCATCTCTAATAATAACAAAATAAATAAATAAATAATTTTATTGTTATTATTTTTAGTACTAGTAGTGATGCAGTACGTACATGAGTTAAAAATGGTCCGAACCCTTAAACAGGCCAGTTTGACATTTGATGGGCTCAGATAAATAATGCAACCAGGTAGATCAAAATCAGTGACATAAACTGCAATGCAGAATATTTAGGATTATTGTAACTCAAGTTCTTTTTCCACTTCAGTTTTTATAACACTTCTTTTGTTTTTTTTTAAAGGGAACAGAGACAAGTGATGCTGACGGCTGCTGCTTAAGCTGTATGTGAAACTTTAATATTATCTCTAGTGTGTGGAGGCTGTAAAACTGATTCACATCATTAAAATTACTCATTCCACTTTTCCTTCAGGTACACTGAAGAGCAACTGTAACGTTCAGAAGAACATCTCAGTCCTGGTTAATAAAGGCTGCACCAGCATCACTGAGGTGGAGCTAACGTCCTGCGAAGGCAGCTGTGGAACCTCCTCCATGTGAGTAGCAACAAATGTTCAGGCCTGAGGAGCCATCGCAAAATCCTACAGGTCATCTGCACCTGCAACACTAAACAAACTACACTTTAGTTTTTTTACTGCTACATAGACAACAGAGTCACACAAGCCTGTGTTTCTTAACCCCGCTGTCACTTCTTTTTTTAATAGAAGATCTGGTCCGTTGTTGAAAAAGTTGGGGACAAGCATTCGAGACAATAATATAGAATATGGTTTTAGAACGCCCCTCCCATTTTTTACTATGCATGATCAAATATGGTGATGATTAGCTTTACAATGTAGCATTGGGATGATGTCATTTAAGTAACTTTACACTATTTAAGGACACTATTATCTTCAAGTTAAAAAAAATATACCAAGTATGGGCCTTCCCATTGCTTTCATAGAAAAAATGTTCCAGCTCTCTACTTAAACTACTCCCTACTTCAGACTTTCTGCTTTTCAGCTTTGCTGTTTTGATCAGACTCTGTGTAGCAGTTTTATTATATACTTTATTAATAAAAAATGCCCAATTATATATTTAATTAGCAAAATGTCTAATTGTATATTTAATTAGCAAAAATGTCCAAATATTAATTTCAGTTAATAAGAACTGTTGAAAACTCCCTAAGTTCCCAGAATAAATTGTACACATTGTGAGAAACAAACACTAAAATTAAAGCTTTTAATAAATTACACATGCATTCAGTATACACCCTTATACATCCACCTGTGGTTGTCCCCTCATCAACAGATTTCTCCATTTTTTCAGACTTTTAGGCATTTCAGAAAAAATTATGTTTGTGAATTCAGAAGAAACAAATATCACCGCCTCTCAGTCTCCTAGTCAAAAACAAATGGCTGTAAACAGCACGTTTCTTAAAACCGTAACCATGTTTCTCTCAGAGAGGACACTGTTCCACTGACTGATCCCGCTGTCCTGTTTCTGTGCAGGTACTCGTCCGAGTCCAACACCATGATGCACTCGTGCTCCTGCTGTCTGGAGCAGGACACCAGCAAGAGGCAGGTAGAGCTGCTCTGCCCTGATGGGTCCAAGGTCAGCTTCTCATACGTCTACATCGAGTCCTGCGGCTGTCAGAAGACCGAATGCCAGTCTGCTCAGAGACGCAGAAGGAGACGGTGAACTCTGACCCCACTAGAACACCATTAACCAGCCAGGAAGCATGATAACCCGCTTCGCCTCGGACAGATACAGGAACCCTCTTAAACTGAACCTTCTCTTTCTAAAAGTGTCAATATTTATCCTCTAATGTCTTTTCCTCAAACCTGCATGCAAAAAAACAAACCTTAATATTATTATTATTGTGAGAATGTGTTAAAAGGCTTGTTAATCTAAAAGAGCTTTGGTGTGATGTGTTGTTAATGTGCGCGCGAATAACTTTCATCCTTACTCTTGTCTTTAATTCTCAATAAACTATTGCAATTATAAAAAAAATGACTGGTTTAATTATTCTACTTAGAATGTTCATGTAGAATTATCTATATACAGTATTATGAAAAAGTTTGGGAACCCCTAATCTTTTCCTGAATTTCCTTTATAAATCATTGGTTGTTCAGATCTGCAATTTCAGTTAAATATATCATATAGCAGAAGAAGTTTATAGTATTCACAGAAAGTGTAAATAATTCTTGAGCAATAATTATTTAAACAAAATTAGGCAGATGCATAAATTTAGGCACCCCAACAGAAAAAATACATCAATATTTAGTTGATCCTCCTTTTGCAGAAATAACAGCCTCTAAACTCTTCCTACAGCTTCCAATTAGAGTCTGGCTTCTAGTTGAAGATATATTGGATCATTTTTCTTTATAAATCATCTCCAGTTCAGTCAGGTTTGATGGTTTCTGATCATGAACAACCCCCTTTAAATCACACCACAGATTTTAATAATATTCAGGTCTGGGGACTGAGATGATCTGAGATGATTATTCCAGAACGTTGTACTTGTTCCTCTGCATGAATGCTTTAGTAGATGTTGAGCAGAGTTTAGTGTTAAGGGTCGTTGTCTTGTTGAAGTATCCAGCCCCTGAGCAACTTTAACTTTCTCACTGATTCTTAAACATTGTTCTCAAGAATCTGCTGATATTGACTGAAATCCATGAGCCCCTCAATTTTAACAAGATTCCCAGTACCTGCACTGATCACACAGCCCCCCAGCATGATGAACCACCACCAGATTTTACTGTGGGGAGCAGAAAAGTGTTTGTCTTGGAATGCTGTTGTCTTTTTCCACCATGCATAAATAACCTCTCTACAAATAACTCAATTTCAGTTTAATCAATCCACAGAACCATTATTCCAAAATGAAGCTGACTTGTTCAAATGAGCTTTAGCTTTAGCATACCTCAAGAGACTCTGTTTGTGGGGCAGAAAATGCTTTTTCTGCATTTCTCTCCTATACAGACTCTCCTTGTGTAAAGTGCGCTGAAAAGTGAACGATGCACAGCGACTCCATCTGCAGCAAGATGATGATGTAGGTGTTTGGAGCTCTGGAGGTCTGTGGGTTGACTATGATTGTTCTCACCATCCTTCTCCTCTGCTTATCTGAGATTTTTGTTGTTCTGCTACTTCGGGCCTTAACTAAAACTGTGCCTGTGGTTCTTCCATTTCCTCACAGTAGAAACTGACAGCTAAAATTTCTGTGATAGCTTTTTGTATCCTTTCCCTAAACCAGGGGTGTCCAAACTTTTTTTGTATGCCGTCCGCGGGCCGTAGTTTGGATACCCGTAGTTTGTGTTTTGAGGCTCTCATGTTGCCACTCTTCAGAGAAGATACAGAGACATGAAAAACCTCTGAATTCACCTGTGTATGTAGATCAAGGGTTAATGAGCTTTCTAAACATATTTTGTGTTCCAATAATTAGAGCTAAAGGCATTTGAATCAATCAAACTACAAGGGTTCCCAAAATTTTGCACCTGCCTAATTTTGTTTAAAGGATTATTGCACACTTTCTGTAAATCCTATAAACCCTTCTCAAATATCACTGTGTTCATTGCCGATCTGAACAACCAATGATTTATAAATGAAAATCATGAAAATGATCAAAAGTGCCTACATTTTTTATACCACTGTGTCTACCTCTAAATCTCTATAAGGAAGTTTCCAGACAGAGATTCAGCCTAATCCTGGGCTATACAGAATTTTGAATGAAGACTTTCCATTGAAAGTAAAAAAAAAAAAGTCACCCGCTGCTGCAAAATTAGAATACAATTTTTAATCTTATCAAATTGTTTTTTTTTTTTATTAAAAAAAATAATAATAAAATAAAAGTTAAGATCACACGTTTGAGTGCAGATCTCTGAATTCAGAAACTGTATGCAGTTCAGTTCCACCAGCAGCTCACTCAGTTTAATAATAAACCAGACTAGGGCACCAAGTGGTGCAGAACAAACTTTTCTTCTGTTTCTCTGGTCCAGAGAACTGCAGGAGTACCGTCTCACTTTATTTGTGCCATATTTACATCTGTGTGCCACAGAACGCTCTGTCTTCCTATTGGTCAGCGTCCGGGAACACGTTGTGGAGCATGTCAAAACTAGCCGAAAAATTACAAAAGATTCTAACATGCTAGTCTTTCCGTCGGACGCTCTGACCGCGTTGCTCACATCAAATTACTGATCTTTGACTGTGTCACACTACACAGACCTTTGTCACTTAAATTCGGATCCAACGCAGACAATTTGTCGGCTCCGACAAAATCAGGTCTAAATCAGGCTAAAATCGTGTAGTCTGATTCGGGCATAAACGTACCAAAATGTGTACCCACCAGCTGTGTCAGATTAGTCAGATTAAACTGCACCTTATCAGCAGTTTAGACTATATTTAATAGCTGGGTCAGATCAAGACCAGATCACGTTCTCAGCACAAGTGAACCATTCCGGAGTTCATTTGGGACCAGACTGAGACCACCTCCTCTAGTACCTCTTTTCCACCAAAAAAGTGCTGGTGCAGGAGCCGGTTCCTGCGAACCTTTTAAGGACCGGCCCATGTTTCCACTGCTTTAGAGAGTCACTCACTATGTATGTGAATGTGGGTGTAACCAGAAGTCAGTTTAAAAACAACACAGCAGAACCAGAGCTCCTTTGGAACTTGTGCTGCTCCCCTCGGTGGACTACTGTTGAATAATTTTCATTCATTTAGCTGCTTCTGCTGCTCTTAGCTGTGAATGGAGGTGAGGTTTGTAAACAACTTTCCCCCGAAGACGCTAAGTTACAAACGTTTTAAGGGACCAAATAGTGCTGGTGTGAAAACGCCCTAAGGTGATGCCACTAGGATTGGAAGATTGCTGAGTCGAATCCCGGAACCAATGCTGTTTGGCAATGCTGCATCAAATGTGACTTCAAATGTGTCAAGAGGAAGCATGTTCTAGTCTTCAGCCTCCTGTTGTTGTGGCATCACTAGGGATGGGGGATATAGAGCTGAGCAGCAGCTGAATGGGTGGGACAATTGGCCTAGCTAAATAGGAAGAAAATGGGGAGATAAATTTATTAAATAAAACAATAAAAAAATAAATAACTATAGTAATAAACCAGACTCAAACATTAATCACAATGGATTTTTACTTGTGTTTTATTGTGTGCATTTTTATAACAAATATACTGTTACTGCCCAGATACACAGCTTTACAGATTATTTTCTCAGATAGACTTTCTCAGTACTAAACACGTGTGTAAGAGAAATAAGAAATATGAAAAGATCATCTTTGCACTCATCCTTGCAGACCTCCAACATGGCCTAAAAAGCCACCGTCACTTTGGGAAAGAAAAAGAATAAGAACCTGCTCTGAGGAAAACCGAAGAGCGAATCACACTCTGAAGGTTTTTACATGCATCCAAGGGATATATGGCAACATCCAGGAGATCAAAAGCATCAATAAACATAATCACTTAGGAACAGTGCAGACCTCTCCATTTATATTCATTTCATTTATATTAAAAGCAAAGAATTTGCAAGACAGACCAGTTATATAAGTAAAACCTTTGGCATTCTGCGACAGACCAATTTCACATTTGCAAACACAAATGAAGAGGACCTGCGGTTGGTGAACGTCTGGGACAGTCGGGTGGACAGTGTTCACTCATCAGAGAACCTGTTGGTCAGAAAACTGGGAATGGAGGACTGAAGAGTGAAAGTGCTGTTTTATTAAGGTTTATAAGCTGGAATTATCAGTTAGCAAAATTCTCTTAAGACTAAACTCAAGGTAGCAATGAAATAACAGAGGCTTCCCAGCCTTCCATTCTTATAGCTGCTCTGTAAACCTTCTGAATCAATCACTACCCAGGAGAGCAGCACAACAGCTTGTTTTTGTCACTGTCCAAAACATTACATGCATCTGTAAAACGGTACCATAGAACAAAAACGTACTTATTTGTTACTGGCAGTCAGTGCAAAAAGATCTGATTTCAGCTGTTTCTGAAGCATGTCTATTGGTCCATTCATTGTAAAACATTCATGAAGGACTGCTTCTGTGTTTAAATGATGTGAAACAAAACAAAATAAATAAATAAATGCTATTGGACAGTGACAATATGCAGCAATTTAATTACAATCTGGTATTTGTTCATATTGTACAAACTGTACTTCAGCAACACTGAACTACTGAAACTCGTGGGCGAAAGGTTTGTAGGATTTCAAGCAAGGCACTATGACTCCTCTCAATAGAAGTGTACTAAACTGAGGTCAGACATGACTGGGGCGGACACTGCGGCTTGTTTACAAATGTGAAATCAGTGTATTTCTTACACGTGTCACACTTAATTACAGATAATCATTAAGACTTCAGTGGGTCGAGCGACACAGCGGAGAACGAGCCATACAAAAATCATAACGGCTGATAGAAATTCAACATTAACCAGTAAATCATTGGCTGCGTCGGTTTACATTTGCAAATCTGGCGTAACCCACGATATTAGACCCTCGGTAAGATCTGACATACTTTAATATCTCTTTAATTGTTCTCAAAATAATTTACAATCCATTAAATATATATAGAGCTATATTTATACAGATAAGAGCATATAGATCAACCACACACAGAGACTCACAGGAATACGCATATACAGATCAGACTGGACGGGGTGGAGGGGAATCTCGGTGGAATCTCGGTGGAATCGTGGCTACAGCTGCACTCCGACTCGGCCTGAATACACACTCGCTCACAAGTGGCAACAAAATGCGTGTGCCGTATATATATATATATAATTTTTTTTTCTCCCATAAAGAGCATCCAATCACGCAGGAGAACACACACCTAGCCTGAGCCTGTTCCTGCAGGGGACAGGGAGGCATTTCTCAACATTTCTTTTGATTTTCGCAGACAATAAAAAAGCACAGGTGTCGTATGGAATAACCCGGAGGGCTGTCGGGCCTGAGTGAGTGTATTTACAGGACGACGGTGGAGCGCAGGGCGGAGTTACAGCTCCTCCGCCATCTGCAGCAGGGAGTTAATAGCAGCGTCCTTGTTGCCCTGCTGGGCCTCCAACACCGTGCGGATCACTTCTTTATCCAGGTTGGGGAACATGTCCTGAAGAGCCTTCAGGTCCTCCTCGCTGCAGGGGGCGCCGCGAGGTGCGGCTGCAGGCACTGCCGGCATCCCCATCGGTACCACACCCTGGTTATACACACCCGGGACTCCTGGAACAGCAGAACAAGGTTCAGCCAAAAATTTCATTATCACGCGTCCGAACAACTAGCTGGGATGTTTACAACTAAAAAAGTTAAAAAAAAAAAAAAAGTTTCCTCATGCTCATGCTCATGCTTGTTTTATCTCCCAATAAATAAAATTGCAATTTCTGCAATATACATTCTTTTATTTATATTTAAATATTCACTATAAAAATTTAAGAACTCAACTCCCATTAATATATAAAAACTCCCCATTCATTAGTTTTTACCCATTCACTGGGGTTTAATCCTCCTAGGTCTCCTCCCATAACTTTTCATTTTATTCAAATGTCGTTGGATAGTAAGCGCTGACACTGATGCACCCTGACCCTGCAGGACAGCTTGAATTTCTTTGGAACTCGACTGGGACTGCTTATCCAAAACCTAGACTATCCTGTGTTGCAACCAGAGGTGGAAAAAGTCCTGAAAAATTGTAATTACCGTAAGTAAAATTCTACTCAAGCAAAAGTACCCATCTAAAAATTTACTTGAGTAAAAGTAAAAAAGTACTCCATTTAAAATGTACTTTGAGTAAAAGTTACATAGTTACTTTTAATGATTTGATGTAAAATTGTAAAAAACAAATAATAAATTAAATCGTTTTTAATGAGCTATTATTCCACATAATAATTTGGATCTTTCAGGCAGTATTTGTTCAGACCACTCCATAAAACATTTTCAAGAAGTGGCATAGGTTTCTATAATCCATTTTTGTTTCATTACTGTTAAAAAGTAAAAAGGTTATGGTCATATAGGTGACTATAAACTGTATTTTTATAGTTTTACAGGTCATTGTTATATTTTAATTTGCCATTGCTATGCATTAACTGATATTTTTTTTCATTCAAGCAAATTGTTTATTGATAAAAATACTTACCACCACATGCTTTTTCAGGTTTCATGTGGAAGTTTTGCATTTTGTATTGCATGAGGACGTTTTTGCCTCGTTATTCCACGTGCGCGAGCATCCGTGTGCCAGTGCAGCCACGCCAATTTTTTATTTAGATTTTTTAATTCAGACAATTTTTCCCCAGCATTTTATTTTTTACTCAGTAACGGGGAGTTTTCCAATGTAACGAAGTAAATTACTTGTGTCAAAATGTACTTGAGTAAAAGTAAAATTACCTATTTTAAACACTACTTTAAAAATTACAAATTACTCATAAAATCTACTCAATTACAATAATGTAAGTAAATGTAATTCATTACTTTCCACCTCTGGTTGCAACCTTTCACTAATTCTTCTCTTCCATCCACATTCAGGACTGGCTAGTTGGCTAGTAGGTACTATAGTGGCAGTGGCAGTGTTCTAGTACTGCATATCATGAGAGCACACACACCTGCAATGGGCACGTAGCCAACCCCCTGCTGGTATACGGTGGGCATGAGAACCACTGGCTGTGATGCCATCATCATCCCCGCTGGCATTGACTTAGAACACGGAGTAAAGAAGAGAGGGAAGGTTTATTACAGATACAGATTTATGATATAATAATACTATACAATGACTAACTTCAGCAGAACAGATCAGACTTACAGCGAAGGACATGACCAGGTTAATCATGCCCTCTTTATCATCCCCCTGTCTCCCACTCAGGCTGAACCACTCGTCCACCACGCTGCCCTCTCGCAAGCTCTCTGGGATGGTCACGTGTGTCCAGGCGATGCGGTCATCCATGGAAAACGCCCTCTGAAGTTAAAGACAGGACAACATGAGCGTCTATTGGACATATTTACATACTACATATATTAGTGTGTAACAAATCATGAACCTCAAGGACCTGATCTTTTTTAGGTCAGAATAAAAAAAGCAAGACCAACTAACCTTTAAAATTTAAGCTTAAAATATGGGGGGCATCTGGTAGCAGAATATATTATAAAGATACAGCACGGTTTTTATTTTGAAGTGTGTGTGAGGTTTGGTGCTGGTTTGGTCTCCGGTACACTTGGTTGATGCGGCTGTAAGCGTGTTGCCGTGCTAGGTGTTTCTCTGTGGTCAGATGGTTTTCTGGAGCTGCAGTACGTAAATACTGTAGCTAGACTTAGTGACATTATGATAAAATAAGTCAGTCTTAAGATTAAAGTTAGATTTTTTTCCCTTAAAAAAATTACATTACATAAAATTCACACTACACTATTTTAGGCCAGTTTTTCAGTTGCCAAACTGTTTTTGTTGATCACTGATCAAAAAGCAGCTCCAAGGCAAATCGTCAATCTCTCGGTTTACTCAGTTGTGTAGTGTGAACTGCTAAAGATGGTCATTAAGTGATCATCGACGCAGTTCATTATTATTTTTTAACTTGTCATTGCTATGTTTTTAACTGCTATTTACATGTTTTTAACATTTAAGCAGATTGTTTAATGATAAAAACACTTACCACCACAGGCTTTCTCAGGTTTAATGTGGAAGTTTTGAAAGCTGACTGCTCTGTCCGGTGGGGTACATTTTGTATTGCATGAGGTAGTTATTGCCTCGTTATTCCACGCACGAGCATAATTCAGACAATTGATTTTGTTCCAGCATTTTATTTTTTATTTTACTATAATCTACTCAATTATAGTAACTTGAGTAAATGTAATTCATTACTTTCCACCTCTGTGAGAAAATATATTGATATTATGATGTATCATATCATTTTGGTCCAATCAAAACATGACATAAAATATGGATTAATTTATTTAAACACAGGTGCCCTAAACTCCCTAAGACTCACCCCCAATTAGACTTATTAAACTTAGTGCTTCATTACTCCATGTGATGGTGCTACAATCTAATGAATAGTTTACTTTATCCTCTTCAGTAACTCAGTATGATGCATCGTAGAGAATTTTCTCGTGAAATATTGAGTATCACACAATAACAGTATCATAAAATCATAATTATTGTGGGAAACGTAAACGAATGGTAATAATATTGTATTGTGAGATGCGCTGGGATTCACAGCCCTATTACATATAGGCACAAATCCCTCTATCCCAGTGTAGGCTGGTGTGGCGTAGTGGATGAGACCCCCTCTTCCTGTGGCAGACTAGGGTTTAAATCCTCTGCTGAGTAAGCGCACTACACTACCCCAGCATGAGTTCTTGGGTAAGGCTAGCTACAGTCTCCTACCTGTGTTAAATTATCCACCTGTAAGCACTGTGAATAAGAGCCAGATAAACGCTGTGAATAAAAAAATCCAATTCCAATGTCACTGTCCATAACTAAATGAATATGCATGAAAACAAAAAATAATAATAATAAAAGTATTTTCCCTCAAAACAATGAATTAAGAGATTTTAAAAGAACCATATAAATAAAGCAAAATATAAATGATTACATTTGTTTTTTTGATACATTACACCACCAACCTCATCAAAAATCTCCAGGTAAAAGGAGTCCACTCCTGGCGGGACAGTGCACTGGATAACTTTGTTCCAGCGAGGGTTTTTTGCTCCGTTGTGAGCTGTGGGGGTTTCGTAAACAGCGTATCCCAGCCGAATCCTGCAGTAGGGGTCCATGCGCGTCATGCCGTAGTTTTTAGCAAGCTTTGCCTGCAGAAAAAAGTGATAACTGTTTATGCAATAAGACAGAAAAACATATCGTAGCTGTCCAATGAAAAACACTTATCTCCAAAACAGCAACTCTACAGGAGAGAGAAAAAACCTTGTAAACCTTTAAAGGAAGTCAATGTAAAAAGATGTAAGTTTATTTCAGGTCATTTTAAAGAGTTTCTATTGGTCCGTTCATCAAGAAATTTTGGCACAGTGTAAGGGACAGTTTGTCTGTTCAATTTATGTAGTAAACTAAAAATCGACAAAAATGGAGATAAGTGTTTTTCATAGGACAGCGACGATAAATAGATATCTTATATAATGTGATTACAGGTGTTACAGCGAATACGCTATTGGGACATCTGCTCATTCATTGAATTTTAGGAAAGGTTCATCCTGATTTTGTTAGAGTACCTGTCTCTGCTGTCCAGGGAATGGTTTTAATACAATGTTCAAAATGCTGGATAAGCCAAGACTAACCTTAATCTGGGCAACTCCACCTATAGTTTATATGTATAGATGTGAAGTATAAATATATAATTAATATATTTTTAAAATGTACCAAAATCTTCATTATTCATTTAGAAAATAGTAGCCTTATCACTATGGTTGAGATTATTGTCCTTTTTGTTGTTATTGCTCTAATGCTTTAGCAATATTGTTTTCATAGCAGTCATAACAATAAAGCTACTTCTAATTATTGGATCTTAAAGTTAGCACAAATTGATAATCACGTTCAATTGTTCTGTCTGCAAACTCTATTATCTTTTGTAAGAAACACTGTCAAAAACACCATTTATAAACAAACTGATATTTAAACTACATTAATGATATTTTTTACAAATCTTTCCTGATATTCCTGATACCCTATCTCTGACGGCTCCCCACTCTCTGTGTAAGCCATGGATTAACCATAGGACTTAATATATCAAACGTTAACATATTTTAGTATACAGGCTTGGCTACATTGTAAATGATGGTCAACCTCCATGCCCTGCTGAGTTTAAAGGTTGAAAGTACCTGAACCACAGTGATACTGAGTCGGCCCACTGTTCCAATGGAGCCGCCATATTGGAGCTGCTGGGCTGCCTGAGCGTCCATCTGCACCTGCTGCTGTTGCTGGGTCGGGGTGATCCTCAGAAAGTCCTGGGGCAATTCCCCAATATACACCTGATTGTATACAGAGATTTACACAGATAGAGACAGTGATATAGAGAGACAGACAGATGTGTGTGTGCTGCTGAATCTCCTAAATCCCTTAAGTGTGTGTGTGTGTGTGTGTGTGTGTGTTTTCTACACAGTTCGGTTTTCTTGTGTTATATTTAAAGATATTAGAATCCACTCTTTACACAGAGAATCAGTGAGGTCAGGTACCGATGCTGGATGCCTAGTTCTGGCCACAGGTGTTTAATGGAGTTTGGCTGTATTTTTGTATATAATATTTGTACAGCATGCTTTTGCCATTGTGCTATTGCCATTGTGTCAAATCATCATGATAATAATAATAATGACAATAAAGATTCTTTATAAAAATTATAATTATATTTATAAAAATATCCTTTACATGCACAAACGCTGTAAATGCTGCTGCTCACTTGATGGGCTGCGTGGATAGTTTAGAAGTTTTTTTTTTTATATTTTACTATCTGAAATATGCTGAACAAGAACCACTCAATGTGTTTTAAGAATTGTTTGAGTCAAAATATTAAACCCTGTTTAATAATCTGTGCTGAAACACTCCGACAGTAAACTAATAACACAAGCTCAGGTTCATTTACGATTGTTCAGTGTGGTTCAGTCTCCCACAGAAACACAGGGGAGAAATCCTGATTTATAGTTTTATTATTTCCGTGACTGTGTTTGTTTAGGAGTGGCAGCCTCGCTCAGTTAACAACCAGCTAACCAATACATAAACCCAGCCCACACACTATACATATACAGTTATATGTAGATACATACAGTGCTATACAGGGATATATACCGTTAGTGATATAACCTATAGTAATCTGTAGCTAAATTCCATATAGTGATATAGAGGGATATATAGTGATATATATTTATATGTAGTGTTATATGTAGTTATATAGCTGTAGTAGTATATCTGAGCTGTTAGCCTGTTTACAGGGAGCAGCTGGTATATATGTAGTTTTATGTAGTTGTATGCAGTTGTTATGTAACTAAGTTTCATATAGTGATACACAGGTATATATAGTGATATTTATTTATATGTAGTTAAATATAGTGTTATATATAGTTATACATAGTGTTATATGTAGTAATATAAATGTGTTATATATTAGGGCTGCAACTAATGATTATTTTGGTAGTCGACTAATTTGACGATAAGTCAACGATTATTTTTACTAAAAACGATAGAAACAGCTGATGTATATGTAGATTTATAGTGTTATATATAGAGCTATATGTAATATATAGCTATAGTAGTATATCTGAACTGTTAGCCTGTTAGCAGGGAGCAGTAGATGTATATGTAGTTATATGAAGTTGTATAGTGTTATATATAGTGGTATATATAGTTGTGTACATAGTTATACAGCTGTAGTGGTGCATCTGAGCTGTTAGCCTGTTAGCAGGGAGCAGCAGATATATTTGTAGTTACATATATAGTTATATATAGTGTTATATGTAGTTATATAGGTGTAGTAGTATATATGAGCTGTTAGCCTGTTAGCAGGGAGAAGCTGATATATATGTAGTTAAATATATAGTTATATGTAGTGTTATATGTAGTTATATAGGTGTAGTAATATATATGAGCTGTTAGCCTGTTAGCAGGGAGCATCATATATATATTTGTAGTTAAATATATAGTTATATGTAGTGTTATATGTAGTTATATAGATGTAGTAATATATCTGGGCTGTTAGCCTGTTAGCAGGGAGCAGCTATTGTATATGTAGTTGTATATAAGTAAAATATAGTGTTATATAAATTGTTATATGTAGTTATATAGCTGTAGTATTATATCTGAGCTGTTAGCCTGTTAGCAGGGAGCAGCTATTGTATATGTAGTTGTATATAAGTAAAATATAGTGTTATATAAATTGTTATATGTAGTTATATCGCTGTAGTATTATATCTGAGCTGTTAGCCTGTTAGCAGGGAGCAGCTGATGTCGTCATGAGGATCAGCTGAGTAACAGATCAGCGCTGTTACTAATGAAGATCCTCCCGCTACACCGCTGGGTTAATACACCGCGCTGTGCTGCGGTATGTAAATGAGGACAGGTGAGCTCACCTGGCCGCGCTGTGTGCTGATAGTTGTGGCCATTTCAGCTGCAGACTGAGGAGCTTCTGGATCAGAACCGAGCAGATGATTCAGGTAAACACTGAGATCTTCGGCTGTTCCGGGGAGATCAGAGTCTACTGAGCGCTACTGCCCCCTACCGTCTCAGGTCTGCCCTGCGATGGATTGGCGGCCTGTCTGGGTGTATCGTGCCAGCCGGCTGGGATTGGCTCCACCAGCCCCCCCGCGACCCTCAATGAAGGGTATAACGTGCAGTAATGTGATTTTAGTATTGATTATTTAGTAATGTTGTTCCACACTTTGTGAGGATTTTGAGATATTGCTGGTCATTTTCGGGTTGTGTCTGTGAGTATTGGTCACCTTTAGGGTCAGTTGATGTGAAGAAAATGTAAAGTGTAATTTAGTGTAATAAATCGGTTGGCGATGAGTACGATTTGTATAAGGACTTTGGAGGGGATGCAAAGATCCATGTCTGACATATTATACCTGTATTGTCCTGTAAGCACATATGTTCTGTACTAAAATGAATAAATTAATAAATAAAGTAAAACTAAAATGCTTATTAATATTGACAGCACAAAAAACAACACTTTAATTTTTTTTTTTTACATTTTTGCTCAATTTTGGTTGGGCTATTTTTCTTTTATTACTTTGTTTTGTATGTGGACAGTGAATTGTGGGTAGCCGAAGGTCAAAATGTATACATAAGTTGCTTTCCTACGCATCCCTCTGAACACTGACGTTAACTGTCTTATACTTCCCTCTACTGACCATTTCTACACTCTACAATCTGATACCGCCCTCAGTCTCCACTCATTATAAAGTACCACATAACTGGTACTACTGATACTGGTACTTTATCTATTAATATGCGCTTTCCAGATACACATACATATGCAGCATATATATATATATATATATATATATATATATATATATATATATATATATATATATATATATATATATATATATAAATATTTTGTTTTCCTTTCTCACACTAAGAAAAGAAAAAAGAGTACAAAGCTTCTCGCTGGGGCTGTACCTTGTTTTTTGTACAGTAAAGATTATAAACATCATCATCATCAACTAAATATATGTGTCAAGAAGATCCAAAATTTTCATACATTTCTAAATTAAAAATTTATAACAATATTATATTTTGTTTATAAGTTCAATGGCACAGAATACTGAATTTACCTTTTGGCTGGTTAAATGGTACAAATCTGTACTCCCTGCTGATAGGAAAGACTTTGTACTTTAGAGGGAACACATCTGAACCGGTAAAGACCAATTTGAAACCTTTGAGGGAACAATTAAGTTTTCCCTTGAGTGCAAATATATTTACTACTATTCTTGCCATTAATAATCTGGGATAAAGTGATCTATCTATCTCTCCATCTATCCACCATTTACAATCTCTGTCTGCCAGTATTGTCTCCTGTCCAGTGATGGTATAGTTACTTTGAAAAAGTAATCCGATTACTGATTACTCCTTTAAAAAGTAACTTAGTTACTTTATGGATTACTTGATTTTAAAAGTAACTAAGTTACTTTACAAGTTACTTTATTAGTTACTTTAAGCAGCTGCACACACCACGTCCCGCCGCCTTAACATAAAAATTATAACCAGTTTTACCAATACTCCCTTTATTGGAAAATGCATTTTTAACAGCATCAATGTATCTCTAGACATTTAAAGTTGAACTATTTATTTTTATAAAATTAAAAGACCATTTCTCTTGAATTAACTTAACATAAATAATTTTTTTATAAAAAATAAAATATGGTCTTTCTTGATTTCACTTAACATAAATACTTGTTTTTATAAAAAAAATATAAAATAAAGAAAGTATTTCTTGACCTGACATATTTAACACTGTAAAACTGAATATTGAACCTGTTGTTCTCTGCAGGGCAGCAAGGAGTGGTTTGATAAAACAAAACCGTGTATATGGTCGAGGCCAGGGATCACATATATGCAGACGTTGTCCAATGCGGACCCAAACCGATAAACTACTGAGAAGGATTTAATTTTGACAGTGTTCATTTAAAGCGTCAGAACTTTTGTTAAAACTTTTTGTTTTAATTAAGTGGTAAATATTATTTAACATTTCTAAATTGTAATGCTTAAGAATGTTGTAAATAAAGATGAATTGCGATATCAGTTTTAACATTTTGTAGGAATTAATATCTTAAATAGTGTCATAATAATAATTAGTTGAGGCATTCTAACATAAGTATGGTTAAACAATGTAAATTAATTGTAAAGTGCTACTGATGCATCTGAGGCCAAATATCTTAAAGCAGGATTCCTCTACTGTAATTGTATATTTTGGTTTGTGGTAGACAGATTTACCTCAAACCAAAAGGATAGGTATGTGGTTTTAGCAGGTGTCCATTTCAGTCATAATCAAGTGATCACCATGAATTTATTTTGAAAGTTACATTTTTTGTAGCTTGTATTTTTTTCCTTTTCAAATTTCATATTGTTTTTACAGACCATTTTTACTGAAAGATGTTACTGATCTCTATGTATCACATGCAGAGGGGGAACAAAAAAAAGTTTTAGATTTGATTTGCTCACTTGGCATTTTTTGAAAGGCAAAATAATGTAGTAATATGCTCAAAATCATGTAACTTAAATATATAATTATATTAAATTATGGTCCTCCAACCTCTGTGGAGTTGTGGGTGCTAATTTGTAATTTGAACAAGTATTTCTAATAAAACAGATGTTTTATTAATGTATAATTTATGTTATTGGATGAATAAAGGGATACTGCAGTGTCTCATGGAACCTGGTAAGACAAGCAGACTGTAAGAACTGTGATTTTTTTTTCTCTGTTTTTCTAGTGTGTATGCTGACCTCGGACAGTACTTCTGAAATGCTAATGCTTATCTTTTGGAATTTGATTCCTTTGATTCTTATTTTTTAAAGCATCAGAAAGTTATCAGTATATTTCTGTATGCAGGGCTTAATTTTGCACATGTAAATCCCAAAGCTTTAATCGCTTTAAAAGTTGTATATAGATATTTCTCAGAGTTGCACAGACAATTGTAGGCAGACCACCAGTCACAATAAATTTGAATGAATAACCTTCAATAATAAATTACTGGCCAATACATTGAGGTAACACTTCATGATCAGCATCAAACCTACTATCCCATGACTTGTAGAAGTAATGTCAGTGTAATTCCTAAGTGGTCAAACATCACATAGAGGCGAGTTGTTGAAAATTACACTTTGGTTTTAAGTAAAACAAAAAGGTGTAACAACACTGAGAGCCTTTGTATATTACCAGATACATTATTTATATAAATTCAATTAAAGGAACAACTTTCACTGAAATACAAAACTGAAATTGTCCTTGAAGCTGACATGACCTTATCAACCTTATCATATTTGGGAATATGAGACACATGGGATAATCAGCTTTTAACTTCAGAACATCTCTGTTCATTACATTAATAATAAATCAATAATTTCTGATTTATTCTTTCAGTGTTTAGTTGAAGTGTTAAAAAGTGGTTGAATGTGGGCATCAAATCCACATTTAATAAAATATTAAAATTAATTTTTTTCCATAAACACATTTCAAGAAACTTAGCGATAGTGTGATCAAATAAACAGACAAAAGTGATAGCAATAAAAAAAACATTTATTGACAAAGTTAAGAAACAAACAAAATTAAGAACAGTTAAAAAAAAAAAAAGTGTCCAAACCTCTTTTGAGTAAGCACAAAGGAGACAGCGGCAAAGAAAATTCTCTCAGAAAGAGAGATAGAAACCTTGAGAGGAACCCATACTCCTTGGGTCAATACACAAATTAAAAATGTAAAAATCTGAAAAAGACAAAGAGCATAAACATTAAATGAAACAAAAATACATACAATGCAAATATAAAATCCCGTATAAAGACATACAATTAATAAACCCGCCTTTAATTTTTATAAAAAAATAAATAAAAAATAATATATAATTAAGTACAGAAAGATTAATAGTAAAATAGTAAAAGGTAAGTACAATATTAATTGATTAAAGCACTAAAAGACAAACGTTAAAATGTTTTTAATGAATATAAGCCCAAAATAAGACTAAAACACCAATACAATAACCATTAATAAAGCAAGTAACTAAGCAATAAAAGAAATATATACAAAAAGTGTATGGATTAAAACACTAACAGTATACTACATAAAGATAAATACAGTTAAGTAATTAATAAACATCAAAAGATAAACAATATCAAGATAAAAGGATTAAAGCCTTAAGTACATGAACACAAATACAAAACAGGAAGCAATTAAAAGCATACAATACACAAAACGATTAAAACATTTATATAGTTAAAGAAAATCATTACCTTTTTAAAAGTATGGAATCAATAGCTTTATTAATACCTGCTATTTTCCTTAGGTGTGTTTTATAAAAAAAACCTCTAAACTAGAGTATAGAGCTGGGCGATATGGCCGAAAAAAAAAAATCTTAGATTTTTTTTTTTTAAATCCAATTTTCGATTTAAATCGTTTTCTTCCCCCTACTAAAAATCAAACTAAAGATGATAAAGAAATGGTTAAAACTAGTTCTTATTTAATTTGTTTTCACTTAAAATGTTCCATTTGTGGTTAAAGTGCAACCAGAAACAAGCAAAAAAAAAACTATTGTAAACAGTGAGAACATCTAGTGACTTTTAGAAAGCTTTCTCCAACATAGTTTAGGTACTGACACAATGCACCCTCAAACTTAAAAAATAAATAAATAAATAAACACACCCTTAAAAACAAATAGAAATAAATAAAATGGTGCCCATTTTTTTTTTTTTTTGATAAAACTTACAAAGTACACAATAGAAAACAAGTACAATTTATATGCTCTTAAGTAAATTCTTTTCCCTATTGGGCTAGAATTGCAAAACAAAGCATTTAAATAAGTGCCAGTGTTCTATAAAATGAGATCTTTTCTCATGAATATGCAAAACATCTTAACTTGTAGTGCATACAAAACCTGGTACACGGTTGGAAGATGTGCCAGGGACAGTTCCTTGTTTAACGTTGAATGGTGAACTGGTGCTGCTGCTGCGTTCATTCCTATGGTAGTAGCACTTCTCCCACTCCGCTACATGCTTCTGTTTAAGGTATAGTGATAAATTGGTTCACCTTACAGCGAGGACCTGTTTGGTCTACGTCCGCCGCTGCAAAACCGAACCAACTCCAGATCACGGAGCCAGTTGCTCTTAAGCTCCGCCGTCATGTGTTTTGTGTATGTGTGTGTGTGCGCGCACGTGTGTGTTTGTGCGTGCAAGGGAGGGAGGGAGGGAGTGAGGGAGGGGCGGGGGGTGCGCGCGCTGGAGGGAGGGAGGTATGGAGGGAGCTAGCTAAGCTCACTCTGTGCCCACAGAGGAGCGTCTGTGGTGAAAAAGAAAACTCAGAGAAAATCGATTTTCATAAAAACACATTGTCCTTAACTATAAATTCGAATTTATCGATAAAATCGATTAATCGCCCAGCTCTACTAGAGAACTCTCTAAACTAGAGATTGAAAATATAGATTTTTTAAAATTATTATTATTATTGTTTTATATGGTACCTGACTGAGGTGTGCCTGATGTGGTGGCTGTGTCGTGGTGTATACTTAGCCAGGGGTCATAGAGCAGATGGTGGAGAGATGATCTGAGACTTCTTTGAGGTGATCTCCGTGCTGGTGTTGAAGGGTCACCTCTCACACACAGCAGGATGATTCCTATCTGCAACACTGTGGAGGATTTGGCCTCATGGGTAAACCACTCATGAGGAAGGTCCTGAAAAGTAAATTAGAGACAGTGACTGAGCGTTAAGGAATGTTTTTGACCTGAATCTCTATTCAGTAATGGTAGCTTCTACGAAGACAGTTCTCTGCCTGTAGTGTTCACTGAAAACCCATACCAGAAGAACAGAAGATGAAGGCGTGGTTCCTAACTGTACATCTGAACCAGGATGTTCTATGGCTTGAGGTCACAGTGCAGAACCCCTCTGGCATGGACCTCAATCACGCCTTCAACTAGCTGCCTTAGAAGTACCTGCAGAGTACACAGAGCACATTCTAGTAAAGTTAAATTGGCTGAAATTTATCCCAACATTTGCAATACTTGTGATTGTCGGCACGCTGCCACGTTCAATAAAAAAAAAATATATAAGTACCTACAGAGTGTAAGAAACAGACAGAAGAAAATTACAGTCGCTATAGAACAGGCTAACAGTTATTCAGTGGGTAGCTGCTACATTAAGGGTGAAGAGAGAAGAGTGTTCAGGTACCTAACGATTTTCCAATGATTTCACAGAGTCAGGATAAAATCACGAGAGTCTGGCTAGAGTCGAGCTGCAGTTGAGTTGCGGTCGTGTTATCTCAATCGTTAAGTGTAAGGTGGTTACGATTGAAAGTTTTAGTCAGTCGGGTTTGGGTACTGGCGCTCCGATAAAATCAACTGGGTTTGTTTTTTATTTATTAGCAGTGTGAGCAGCAGCTGTAAGATCGAAAGAGCGTATTACACCTCTCTGTTTGGAAATATTTTAAAGTGGACTGCAAAGGCAGGATTTTACAAGATGGGAAGGAAAAAAATGTACATTCAACAACAAACATGATTTACCACCTGAGAAACAATAAGCACCCAGCACAATCCTCCCAGTACACTGCAGACACTCAGTACAATTAGCAACAGCACTGCCAACACATTTCTCTGTGTGTGTTTCCGTCCCTTAATTAGTTCCCCTGGTAAGTCAGTAATAAGAACAAATAGAGTAATAATATTAAGCTATTAATGTATTAACATATATTCATTAAGCTCTTTTGGGTGGGGATGGAGAAGGTGGAGTGGCCAGTGCTTCAGCTGGAGCTCCAGGACACTGAGGATGTTGTGTCTTTTGGAACTGGGCCTGATTTTACAGAACAGAAACAAAACAGTTCATGGTAGCTGTATCAATTTATCCAATAAAGTAGATCTACAGGTCTTACTTTATATAAATAAAACTAACCGACGTAAAAAATATGCATGAAAATGTTCAGGACATCCAGAATGGCAAGTATTTAAAAACACGGTCCAGTGTTAATTTTTTGTAACATGTTTAAAGTCTATACTATCTAAGACAAATACAGCAACTTTTCTAAAATTACACTCTTCTACTGCAGCACAGACGTACACTCCCTCCTTAAAAAATGCTCAAAACCAGAAAAAAAAAAAAAAAAAAAAAAACACACCCTGGGAGGTTAGCTCTTTAAATAGCTTTTGACCAGCATAGGTAATGTTTATTTCTGGATGATCAGCTGGACTCAGCAGGGCCAACATTAGTAGCCTAGTCTTTTAAAAGTAATTAACTCATTTTTTAAAACCCATAAAGTCCAGTAACAGCTGTGTTTATTTGTTTTTTAAAGTCACTGGTTAGCTGCGGGTGTAACTTCACAGACCGCGATCTCAGTTCACAATTATGCAGCCACACATCTTATAAAATCTCCTGCTCCTAACCAAATATCCAGCACAACAAACCCAGCTTTAAACCCAAACCATCGCTGTATAAACAGAGACAGAGGAGAAGTTTTCTTTCAGTGTTTTCTGACAGAAACTGTGAGGATTCAAAAAAAAGACAAGAGTGTGTTTACTAATCCGTTACTCGTTTGTGATGAAGTTAACGCTAACTTGCAACGGATTCACGCGGTTAGTTAATAGTATGCAAAATGCAGTGAATGCTGCTGTTTGGGGTCAAAATAAACTAAACACCTTAGGTAATAATCATGGACTGCAGAAAACTAAGCCGGAGACACAACAAACGCTAGCTCTGTAAGTTAGTTGTCTAACGGAGTTACGTTAAGTGCATAAACTGCCTGCACAGATCAGAACATAACAGCAGCTTACCTTTTCATGTTAAATCCACGACGAAAGCATTCTTTTCTCACATCTTTATAAAATCCAGTTGCAGCGTCACCTGCTTGTTCAGAAACAAAACAAACACCCAGCGCCGTTTAAGAGCTGATTCACGACCTTCTCTCCCACCACAGGGTGTGTTTTTCTCAATCAGCAGCAGCTTTTAAACCACGCTGTAGTTCAGTAATAAGATCGCGTTTCACCGAGAGCTGAAACAGCCAGTTTCCAGCAAATTTCTGAATCTTATTAATACTGAATTAAAGTATGGTAATCTGGCTAATGTTAAAAAGTCAACTAGCTTTTTACCAAAACACTTTTAGTTAATTTATACCTAAATTTAGCGGTGACGAATAAAAAATAAATAAAAAAAAGGGGGGGGGGGGGGGGGCGTCTGCGCATGCGCGAATATTAGCGGCCGTCTGCGCATGCGCGAATATTAGCAGCCGTCTGCGCATGCGCGAATATTTGCGGCCGTCTGCGCATGCGCGAATATTAGCGGCCGACTGCGCATGCGCGAATATTAGCGGCCGACTGCGCATGCGCGAATATTAGCGGCCGTCTGCGCATGAGCCAATATTCGCGCATGCGCAGTCGGCCGCAAATATTCGCGCATGCGCAGACGGCCGCAAATATTCGCGCATGCGCAGACGGCCGCAAATATTCGCGCATGCGCAGACGGCCGCTAATATTCGCGCATGCGCAGACGGCCGCAAATATTCGCGCATGCGCAGACGGCCGCAAATATTCGCGCATGCGCAGTCGGCCGCTAATATTCGCGCATGCGCAGTCGGCCGCAAATATTCGCGCATGCGCAGTCGGCCGCAAATATTCGCGCATGCGCAGACGGCCGCAAATATTCGCGCATGCGCAGACGGCCGCTAATATTCGCGCATGCGCAGACGGCCGCAAATATTCGCGCATGCGCAGACGGCCGCAAATATTCGCGCATGCGCAGACGGCCGCAAATATTCGCGCATGCGCAGACGCCCCCCCCCCCCCCCTTTTTTTTATTTATTTTTTATTCGTCACCGCTAAATTTAGGTATAAATTAACTAAAAGTGTTTTGGTAAAAAGCTAGTTGACTTTTTTAACATTAGCCAGATTACCATACTTTAATTCAGTATTAATAAGATTCAGAAATTAAATATCTACAACTACCCTGCCGAATTAGACCGGAGTACCGAGAAGAGCTCTCATGCCTGTTAGGTATTTTAACTACCGTTAGCCAACTGGCTGTTTCAGCTCTCGGTGAAACGCGATCTTATTACTGAACTACAGCGTGGTTTAAAAGCTGCTGCTGATTGAGAAAAACACACCCTGTGCTGGGAGAGAAGATCGTGAATCAGCTCTTAAACGGTGCTGGGTGTTTGTTTTGTTTCTGAACAAGCAGGTGCTGCTGCAGGTAATCGAGCTAACTGTAGCTAATTAGCTTAGCCGGTTGAGCTAACTGTAGCTAATTAGCTTAGCCGGTTGAGCTAACTGTAGCTAATTAGCTTAGCCAGCCATGCTCCACTCGCTAGCTCGCTAACGTTAGCTATCTTTCAGCGTTATTCGCCATTAACACGCTTTAAATAGTGGTAAGACTATTTAAAGCGTGTTAATGGCGAATAACGCTGTAAGATAGCTAACGTTAGCGAGCTAGCGAGTGGAGGATGGCTGGCTAAGATAATTAGCTACAGTTAGCTCGATTACCTGCAGCAGCACCTGCTCGTTCAGAAACAAAACAAACACCCAGCGCCGTTTAAGTATCATAATAAGACCGCGCTTCACCGAGAGCTGAAACAGTCAGCTAACTAAATTACTCACCGGGACTTACAGAGCTCCGCCGCGCTGCTCTAATCTAATCCGGCAGGGTAATAATCACTATCGGTGCTGAAGGCCCGCTGGAGGCCCGCTAGTGCCGCTGTTTTAAGACTGAGGGGCTTTAAATGAAAACAGAGTAAATGGGAAACACAATAAAGAGCAGCGCAGCGGACCTTCAGCACCAGAGTGAAGAAATACTGGATTATTTGACCCAATATTAATAACTGTTCCCCATAAAACACAGCGAGGCTTTGGACTCCTGCAGTCCCCATGCAGCTCCCGGAGAAAAGGACGTCTTTGTTGTGGCTACTGATTCAGTGGAGTGGAGCCACGACCATTCAAAACTAGGTTCGGGGTTTTTTTGTTGCCCGAAAGGTTTTTAATTTGTGTGTTTTAATATATTCATTATATGTTATATTGTATTAAAACGTGAGATATAAACGTAAATAATCATAATTTAATAGGAACGGTGAAATATATTATTTTAATTATATTAAATATCATGCCTCAAAATCTCAGATCTCCCCCTCTTTTCCAGTGACTTTGGTTTCTTCCAAAAGTCTGTTGATGAGAGGGCGGGCGGAGCTGGACTGGAGAAAGAGGGCCGGCGTTCTGTCGAATTCTGCTACCTTGTCGAACCGTGCTGCCCCAATGAATATTTAACTGTAAAAATACAAAAGAAGCACTATTTTAGGGCATGCACCCAGTGATATTCCAGTAGATGTACGTTAGTAGATTTGGAGTGCATAATTCATTGTACCATGGCAAAGTTATAGTAAATATAGCTCATTACAAACTGCTTTTGTATTTATTTATGATAATAAGTGTAATTTGTAGTTTCCATTTACACTTCTGTGCAATGATAGTGCGTCTAGGTTGTGTAATGCACATAACGCCCCCTAAACCAGATTAATTATACATAAAACACGAGAAATAATTAAATTGTGTAGGTCGGCGCATGCGCAGTACCTTTGGGAAGCATGTATCGATGGGTAGCAAAATTCGACAGAACACCGGACTAAAAAAACTGTTTTTAACACACCTTGGGTTTGGGCTGTATTCACTCAGTCGCAGTTAAATAAACTCACTGGCCATTTAGGAATCACTTAGACCAGAATTATAATAGAATAAACAATAAAATAATAAAATGTTATATAAAATCTAAAAAAAAAATCACCAGTGTCAGTGGCTGTCTTTACACTACAAGCCTCAAGTGTTTTTTTATTTTATATAATTTTTTTGTCAAACAGCACACATGCTCTCAATATTTTTTTGGCTGCTCTGCCAATGCTGGCTGATAATGACAGCAGTAAGGGCATGAATACTGGCAAACAGATGCATGAAATCCACAAATAAAGAAATATGAAATTTGCAGTGGCCTTTTTTATGCCCAATCAGTTTGAAGACTGAGAACATATGTCTGCACTCCCCTCCAAAGGAATTGGGCGGAAAAAGCATTATTAAAAGATGAATAATGAAGACTGGAAATTGGAAATCAGTTAATTACAACTTTGTCAGTGTGTCCAGGCCCGGAGTGGCTAATCGGGAGATTCGTGAGGATTCCCGATGGGCCGGCTGTGTCTGCTGAAGTGTCTTATTGTGTACCTTGGGGAAGATGTGGGCAGTTATTAAGGAGTATATGCTGGTGTTTTACCGGAGTCAAGCTATCCGCGCGTATACGCGCGATTTTACGGTAAACAGACGCGCAGGAGGAGAGCACGCTAAAAAACACAGAGAGAGACAGACACGTTTCAGTCGGTTATATTAATTCAGACATACATTAAGCCCAGAAACGAGAAGAAAACGGATTAAAATAACTCACCTCACTGTAGATTTAGTGCAGTACATTATCTATTTGATATAATACCATAACAATCCCATCGGTTTTTAAGAGAGAGAGAGAGTTTTATATTAATATTACTTTTTCAATCCATGCTTCAAATTAAATTTCTCATGAGTTTCCCAAAAGGCCAAAACAGATCCAGTACCTCTTAAAAGAGTCCATCCTAGACTATTACCTCTGCAAATTTGGGTAAATTGCACTGTATTGTTTATTTTATATTAATAAAAAAAATGTATGCATGTTTAAAATTAAATTTCTCATGATTTTTCCATAATGCCAAAACAGATCAATGACCATTTGAAAGAGTCCAACCTAGGCTATGACTTTTGGCAAATGTCACTGTATTGTTTATTTTATATTCATTTTTATTTTTATTCATGCTTAAAATAAATTTTCTCATGATTTTCCCATAATGCCAAAACAGCTTCACTACCATTTGAAAGAGTATGTTCTAGCCTATGACTCCTGCAAGTTTGGGCAAATTTCACTGTATTGTTTATTTTATATTCATTTTTGTATTTTTTTTATCATGCTTAAAATTCAATTTCTCATGATTTTCCCATAATGCCAAAACAGGTCCACTACCATTTGAAATAGTCTGTCCTAGGCTATCACCTCTGCATATTTCACTGTATTGTTTATTTTATATTATTATTATTATTTTTTTATTCATGTTTAAAATTACATTTCTCATGATTTTCTTATAATGCCAAAACAGGTCCACTACAATCTGAAAGAGTAAAACATAGGCTATGACTCCTGCAAGTTTGGGCAAATTTCACTGTATTGTTTATTTTATATTAATTTTATAATGTTTTATTCAGGCTTAAAATTAAATTTCTCATGATTTTCCCATAATGCCAAAACAGTTCCACTACCATTTGAAAGAGTCTGTCCAAGGCTATGACTCCTGCACGTTTGGGCAAATTTCACTGTATTGTTTATTTTATATATATATATATATATATATATATATATATATATATATATATATATATATATATATATATTTTTTTTTTATTCATGTTTAAAATTAAATTACTCATGATTTTCCCATAATGCCAAAACAGGTCCATGACCATTTGAAAGAGTACAACATAGGCTATGACTCCTGCAAGTTTGGGCAAATTTCACTGTATTGTTTATTTTATATTCATTTGTTTTATTTTTTTATTCATGTTTAAAATTAAATTACTACTGATTTTCCCATAATGCCAAAACAGTTCCAATACAATTTGAAAGAGTAAAACATAGGCTATGACTCCTGCAAGTTTGGGCAAATTTCACTGTATTGTTTATTTTATATACATTTATTTTATATACATTTTTAAGCATAAATAAAAAAAAAATATATTATAAAATAATCAATACAGTAAAATTTGCCCAAACTTGCAGAGGTGATAGCCTATGTTGTACTCTTTCAAATGGTCATCGACCTGTTTTGGCATTATGGGAAAATCATGAGTAATTTAATTTTAAGCATGAGTAAAAAAAAAAAAAAAAATTAATATAAAATAAACAATACAGTGAAATTTGCCCAAACTTACAGGAGTCATAGTCTAGGACAGACTCTTTCAAATGGTCATGGACCTGTTTTGGCATTATAGGAAAATCATGAGAAATTTAATTTTAAGCATGAAATTTGCCCAAACTTGCAGAGGTGATAGCCTAGGACAGACTCTTTCAAATGGTAGTGGACCTGTTTTGGCATTATGGGAAAATCATGAGAAATTTAATTTTAAACATGAATAAAAAAAAACAATTAATATAAAATAAACAATACAGTGAAATTTGCCCAAACTTGCAGGAGTCATAGACTATGTTCTGTAAGAAAGAACATATCCAAAGATCCTCTCGCTAACACGGACCAGGAAGCTTCCAGCGCTGCCTGACTTCAGCAAATCCTCCGCCTCCTCACAAGTAATAATACCTGTGTACAAAGAGAAAGAGCTCAAATCAAAAACGTTTAATCACGTATTTCAATTTATTGACTGTAAGATAATTATTTATTATGTTACTAATATTGCAAACAAATATAAAGAAATAGCATTAATCCTTTGAAATAATAATAATAACAAACCCAGTAATTATAAGCAGAACACTTAGACAGAGAGAGAGAGGTTTTTCTTGGATTAAAGCTCACAGATGGCCCACACTTTGAACTCACCATGAAACCAGGGGGCAACTCGACTCTCGCCTTGCTGTAAACAAACTCTGAGGGTCTGCTCCTCTTTAAACCAGCGAATAATTTCATCCCTGCTGGACGTCGACAGCGACCGGCGCATACCTGGCTTCCTGTTGATCATAACAGAAAAAAACGAATTCAGAAAAGCTTTAAGAAAGACAAGCTGTCTGACTGCCTCTCTCATACCAGAAAATCCTACATGACATCAGCTCTACAAGCCCAGGAAACAATAGAGGGTTAAACTGATAAGCATATATGACACAGCCTAGAGCAGTGATGGTATAGTTACTTTGAAAAAGTAATCCGATTACTGATTACTCCTTAAAAAAAACTTAGTTACTTTATGGATTACGCGATGTGTGTGTGTGTGTGTGAGGTGGAGAGAGAGAGAGAGAGAGAGAGAGAGAGAGAGAGAGAGAGAGAGATAACGCACAGTGACTTGGATAAGTAACTTTAATCTGATTACTGCATTGGAAATAGTAACGCGTTAGATTACTCGTTACTGAAAAAAAGAGTCAGATTAGAGTAACGCGTTACTAAGTAACGCGTTACTGACATCACTGCTCCTGTCCCTGACCCCAAATAAATCTCAATTATATATTTAGTGAACTATTTCAGTGTACTACTTTTTTATAAACACTATCCCTAGACTTAAAACTAGAGTTTCTCTATTTTGTTCTGGATCCTTTTTAGTGGATCTTCATGATAGCTGTACTTTGTAGCTAATATTCAGCTTTACCTGCTTATTATAGCTCTGGGAAGGTGAGCAGACATTCTGGGAATGTAAAGGCTGTGGATGGATCTAAAAGTAAAAGTAGACTGACACTTCCCCCGGAGAGCGCACCCTTAACTTCAGCACTCTGTACCTGACGTATTACCTTTACACACACTCACTCTTTAGAAAAGTACGAGTCTGACCTGTCTCTCACTCGCAGCTGCTAAAGACACACCTTGCTGTACATTATTACACACATTTCTAACTGAACCAGTTTAAAGAGCTAAATTGAGACACAACTGATGTCTATTGATTTTATTTTTAACCCTTAAGACAATTTTAAATTGTTTTGCATAATTTTTAAATGTTAAAGTATGACTTAAAGTTATTCAGAATGGTGTGGTGTGAAACACTTTGTACTGAACTTTTTGCGAACTCTTTAAGTCAGACCAAAATTCTGAAAAAAGTTCTCTCACAGAAAGTTACTGTTGTTGAATTTCACTTATTCCAATTATGTTTAGCTTATATTTTCACTTAAAATTTTTATTCTTATAAATTCTAATAGCAATCAGTGGTGGCTCAGTGGTAAGAGGACAGGGCCATCGACAAGGTTTTGGGTTCGATACCCTGGTTTGAGCAACTCTAACTGCGCAACAGAGGTATGGCTGCCCAATGGTCTGGGCATATATTATCACTGTGTGTGTGGGTGTGAATATGAATTTAATTTAATTAGTTAATTATTTTATGCAATTCACATATAAATTGAACACACAAACATGCTCTGAATGATTAATAATATGATATAATTTGCAAGGTTTATATACAGGTTAGATATACAGTTACATATGATTTTTATTTATTTTTTATTGTTTTGCAGAAAAGGACATGCCCAGGTTTATTTTACTGTCATTTTCCTTATCCCATAGAAGTGTTGCTGAACAGATTACACACAGCCACAGCAATGCTAATCGTTAGGTGTATGACCTTGTAATGTTTGTGTAGTTAAATGTGAGAGAGCGGGGTCTAATAAAAAAGTGGAGAGAGAATGGGTTGGCCCTCAAATACCAGCCCAGTATTCACCATCCTGTTTATTACATGGGACCTTGAGGTCTTCTCCAGTGATGTTATCTTTTATCGGGTTGGTCTGTAATCATGTTCGCCTTGTTAGAAGGAAACTTCAGATTCTGTTTACATATTATCATTATATAGTCCAAATTAGTTTATTTTAACCCAAAAGAGACCATGGTGTCACAGACCCTTTAGAAACTGAGTAAAGTCCCTTTACTTTAACTTATTAAGTGCATCAGTGATGCACACTAATATGTAAATAAGATTGTAAAAACTGTAGTTCACTGCTTGGCACTCTTATTGTTTTCCTCTGTCTAAACTCTTCTGAGTTTCTCAGTAGAAAAGAATAATGTTTTAACCAGAAGCAATATCAATAAAACTGCTTAACACACTAACTCACAGGTGGCAAAAGCGGGCAAGCTTCACACAACAGGTGAAGAACAATTGATAAAAGATGTGATGATATGTATACTAGTGCCTCTCAAAAATTAAAATGTCAATAAAAAAAAATTTATTTCAGTAAATCAGTAAAAATGTGAAACCCATGTATAGATGTATTACACACAGTGATCTATTTTTAGCATTTTCTTTATTTTATTGTTGATAATTATGGCTTGCAGCCAATGAAAAAAAAAAAATCAGTGTCTCAGAAAATGTTAATATACTTTTGGCAGTATGGGCAGTGTGCCTGCTGGAAATCTGCATCTCCCTCACTGATTGTAGAAACTTTACACTAGACCTCAAACAGCTTGGACTGTGTGTCTTTCCACTCTTCCTCCAGACTCTGGTCCCTTGATTTCCAAATGAAATGCAAAATTTTCTGACGGTCAGTGACGATTTGGAGAGCCATGTAATCTGCTGGTGTTGAAGCTGTGTACATGAGTTTACATTTTTAACCTAATTACTAAAATGAAATAACTTTTAAATGATATTCATTTTTTTTTTAGATACACTAATATGTGTGGATTACATGTCTAGATTATTGTGTATAAATAAGCACGTGTGTGGTACATGGGTTCCCGTGAAATAGACTGTTGGTAGTTTTTAGTTTTAGTTTGGTTATTGGTGATAGACAGTCTAAAAAGTTTGAGAACCTCTGAGTTAAATGATTCTCATTTTAAGAAGCAAACTGTTTATTCTATTGGAGTGAGGGGGTGGAGTATTCCTCGTGCACTGGCCTTGCCTTCACTGTATGGACCCCACCCAGGGGTCAGCAGCCACACCTAGCTATTATACCTAAATTGCGAAAGGCCGCGGTGGAGCTCGTGCGTAAAGTATACCTGTTTCAGTGTTATTGATGCGGTCCTGCAGGTAAGTCCGGGTCTGTGCTACCTGCCTGCCTGCTTTCTGAAGGAGGAGTTTTAATACATTTACTTCCTCATCTGACAGCAGCGGGTCCGGAAGGCAGCTATTCATGACTGTATGATACAATAAGGTAAGATTTTTTTTCACAGAATAACCTCTCAGCTCTTCCCTCAGCAGCGGCTTACTCCACATATTACTGACTGTATTAAAACAGTGATTCTATTAAACGGAAACGGGTGTGGTTCGTCTGCGCGATACTGAAACGACTTTTCAGAGGCGTCTGCGCGAACCTGAGGCCAAGTTATAAACCCTCAGTGACTGAGTTTATCTAATTCGTAGAATCGTTTCGCTTCTACAAACCGCGTTAAAGCCGGTTTAACTCGTGTAACTCATGTTGGTTTATTTAATATTACGCATGAAAGGAAGTTGCCAGGAAGCGTGGCGCGATTTTTCGTTTTAGCACCCGTTTTCCAACAGGTACCGCCCTCCCGCGTTTCGATTGGTTAGTAGTTTGCACTGGCAAGTGTTTGTCCAATCAGGCAGCGCTATATTATGTGGCGTCACTGCAGAGCGCAATAACACATTTGATTTATATTATATACATTAATACAACTCTAGTCTCAGGTTTCGACTGTAAAAAAAAAAGAATAACACACCTGAAATAATGAATAAAAAAACTACACCGGTTTTTGTTTTATAAATAAATAAAACTGTCAGATAATTATCATTTTTGTAATTAAAAATAGCAAAAATCAGTTTTTATAAAAAAAGTGTTGTCTATATTTGATTTTTATTTTATTTTATTTATTTATTTTTTGCTTTCTGTCTTTATAGTTAATCATCCCTATTATTTTATAGTTTATTATCTTATTGTTTATTGTGACCGGAAATTTATCAACTCACTCCACATATTCCTGTGGAAGTCACATGAGTACAACCTGGGCTAGGTGGATCCAGGTGGGCATGGGCTCTGGGTGGGTTTGTACAGCCTATCTAGGCCCCATGTGTAGAGTACAACCCAGAAACCCACAAACTAAACTTTCTGGTTTCTAGTTCCGCGTGATCATGTGCTCTTTGGGAAAGCATTGCACTGTAACTGTATGAAGGTACATGTCCTCCTAGTCCTTGTCTGTTTAATTAATTAATTAGTTTACTCCGTGCACAGTCTATTACACGAGTCTTTATGCAGGCTTCTGTTGTTTAAAACAGCTGAATGTTTTAAATATGTTCAACGCAGTCGAGCCTGTTGTGGTGACGTAGGGGGCCTCTTGGCTATCCAATCAGCTGCTTGTGCGTTTCATCCACTAACCAATCAGATGCGTTGGCTAGCATATTAGCTTTAGCATCGCTGCTAGTTTAGCCGGGATTTCAATGCAGACAGTATGTTAGCAGCAGCATTTTGTTGTTCTGCTCTGTTCACTGTTCCTAAATCAGTACAACGGAAAGGCTTAGTATTGTTATATGTGCCTCAGCGCGGATATAGGCTCGCTATCCCCGCTGCTCTGCTCTGATAGCTACAATAGCTTTAGCATCGCTGCTAACGCGAGCCTGTTAGCTTAGCTGGTTAGCATTGTGTCGCAGGTCAGAGTTCAGAGTTGATATGAGCTCAGCGTCACTCTGAGCCGCTCAGCGCGGGGGAGAGGCTAGCGGATACCGGCGGCGTTAGGCTGGAGCTAGGCTAGCTGAACCAGATATGGAAGGTCTACCAGAGATCTGAGCTGTTTTACCTACAGTAGATCAGGTTTATCTGCTGTGGGCGATATACCGAGCCTGGGAGCGGTTTAATGGATCGGTTTGTTGGATCCGTTTAACTTAACGTTAGATGATAAGTGTGAGGAACAGTTTAGAGGATCAGTGAAATGGAGTAGTTTAGAGGAGCAGTGTGAAGATCAGTTTAGAGGAACAGTTTAATGGATCTGTTTAGATGATCAGTTCAGGGGAGCAGTGTGAGCATCAGCGAGTGAGGGCATCTGAGGTGTGGAATGGCTGGGCTGTGTGAAGTTTAGAATTTAGTCTTCTGCTTATGCTCTCCTGGTCTCTCAACATGAACAGGATTCAGCTGAAACGCTCCAGGATCTTGAGGATGGCTCTGAATGACTCGGGTCCTGCGGATCAGGAGGGCAGGGAGCCTTTCTTGGTCCGGGCGGTGAAGATAGCCCTGGTGGTGGCTCTCTACTGGTTCGTGTCCATCACGATGGTGTTCCTCAACAACTACCTGCTGGACAGTAAGGACCTGGACGCCCCGCTCTTCGTCACCTTCTTCCAGTGCATCGTGTCTGTCTGCCTGTGCGGGGTCATGAACGTGCTCTCCATCATGTACCCATCCTGCGTGGACTTCCCCTCCATCAAAGTGGACCTGAAGGTGTCCCGGGAGATCATGCCCCTGTCCGTGGTCTTCATCTCCATGATCACCTTCAATAACCTGTGCCTGAAGAACGTGGGGGTCGCCTTCTACACCGTGGGTCGGTCCCTGAGCACGGTCTTCAACGTGCTGCTGTCCTACGTGATCCTGAAGCAGACCACCTCCATGTACGCGATGCTGTGCTGTGGGGTCATCCTTGGTGAGTTTGGAGCTGGTGCTCCACATGCCTTTTAATACCATTACTTACTAGCACTGCTCACTCAGCTAAAGTACAAACGTTTAACAAACATTTACTGTTTATTTGTATAATTGAACCAATTGCAAACCAAAGACAAAACATTCAATGTGCAAAAATGACAGTAAATTACAGTTAATATATTGTTTTGTTTGTCTAAAAGTTTTGAAATGGTGAGTCCCTTCCTCAAACTTTGTAATAACATCTATTCTAACTATCTAACAATTCCAGAAGACTGTAGAAGTAATAATAGTGAAACTAACACTACTACTACTAATATGTTTAATTATATAGAAGCTTTTTAAAACCCAGGGTGAAACACAGTTTGGTTTCTGGCAAAATACATCCTACATAAGGTGCAGAATAGCAAGATGCAAACAGATACATTCTGGGTGTGTCATCTGTGACAGACCAAGCTGTAAATGACAAAAGGAGTGTGTAAGGTAACACGGCAGGATCTTCACAGGTGTAAGTGAGACAGGTTTCTAGGTCAGGGGCTTCTGGTCATATCCACACAGGACTAGGGAAGCTGCAGTTTGACTTTCAGTTAAGAAACAGCACCTGATTCTTGTGGCTCTCAGTCATTGTAAAACCTACATCCGTAACAACCCTTTAGATATATGACCTTTACTGCTGGGCTAGGCCCACATACTTTCACCTTCATTTCCAACCCATCATCATACACTGAAAAAATAATGGTGCTTGAAAATTGTCTGAGCAATGTAAAGATTATGTACCAGTCGAAGGCTTTTCTTACACACACACAGACCTCTGTTACAAACATTCTTCCTTTTTGGAACCAAACCAGATTTTTTATGGCCTCACTCAAGTAATCATTTAAGGCTAAGTCTGCACGATATGACCAAAAATTAATATCCCGACAATAATTTATCACGATATAGCATATTTTGTACAAAGTTCAAAGTTTTTTTTATATAAAGTAACCCCACAATTCCCATAGAATTTTATTACATATGAATTACGCTCAAGTAAAAGTGTTTTTAAGTCATTTATTTATTTATATATTTATGGAAAAACTGTTAATTTAACAAAAAGGACTAACATACTTTTCACTTTTACTGTTCAACTGAAAGGAAGTTGTGCATTTTACGGTGTTTAACGAGTTAAACACTTTTAATTAAGTTTCCTTACTGTCCTGCACATTTTCAGACTTTCACTGCCTTAACTCACCCCTGCTATTCTCAAAGCAGTTATTAATGAGCTGGTTATTAATGAGCTGGCCAATCAATCATGATCATCTGATTTTTCTCTGACCTTTCTAGGTGGTTTCTGGCTCGGTGTGGATCAGGAAGGTGAAGCGGGCTCCCTCTCGTGGTCCGGTGTGTTTTTTGGTGTTCTTGCCAGTGCCTGCGTCTCCCTAAACGCCATCTACACAAAGAAGGTGATGCCAGTTGTGGACGGAAGCATCTGGAAGCTGTCCTACTACAACAACCTAAACGCCTGCGCCCTGTTCCTACCTCTTATGATCGTGTTCGGGGAGTTTGGACGCCTGGCTTCGTTCTCCCAGCTATTGAACATGAACTTTTGGGGTATGATGGTGGTGGGTGGAGTCTTTGGCTTTGCCATTGGTTATGTTACAGGCCTGCAGATAAAGTACACCAGTCCGTTAACGCACAATGTGTCTGGCACAGCCAAGGCGTGTGCTCAGACTGTGCTGGCAGTGATGTATTACCACACCAGCAAAAGCGGACTGTGGTGGACCAGTAACCTAATGGTGCTGGGAGGATCTTCTGCATACACGTGGGTCAAAGGCCTGGAGATGAAGAAACCTTCTCCTCCTCCTCGGGAATCTTCAGAAGATGAAGAGAAGCTGTTAAAAGGGGACTCTGGAGTGTAAAAGAAAGAAAAACTCTCTCTTTCGTGCTGGAATGTAAAAAAGAAACGTAATGTTGTCATCAAGATGATGATGATGATGAAGATGAACTTCGCTGTTTGGCGAAAAGGGACCAGTGGGGAAAAACAGTCCATTTGGAAAAGAAATTAGAATCATATATTTTTAAGAAAAGCTCTAGCATTTTTCAACCTATGTCAATGTCTTTTCCTGCTTCTGTACTGTACTGTTGAAACACAGACAATTGTTTCAGCACATTTTACAATATATAGAGCTGCAAGAACTAAAAGCTTGTTTACTTTAAACACATATGTATGATGGAAGTCAATGAGCAGTTAGTCGATATTTTACACAAATTAACCTGAGGAATATTGTGGCTGTGAAGTGAAGTACACAATATTAACAGCTGTTACTCTCAAAATGACCGAATGCAGTTTTGGAACAGTCACTGTGTTAGTGGTGTACTATATCATCACTGTTATGCAACAACCATGTGTCTCTATTTTTTTGTTTTACACTTATAAATCTTGTAGGTGTTCTTTATATTGTATTCAAGTTTTATGTTTAATGGACCAATAATCATTTTTTTTTTTTTTTTTACATTTTGGAGACGACAACAAAATAAGGGCCAACTTTTTAGTAAAAATTCATGAATCAGTACTTTCCCATTATTAGCTTGCGTCAGCCTTCGCCAGTCACATAAACAGACCATAGCATTGGTGTTTGTGCGAGACAACATGCAAAAACAGGGAAAAAAAAAGGAAAAACTGACTAGGCAAGATGCTAGATCCAGTGTCTGAACCTGCAGTTAGTGTTTCTGCTGGATAATGAGCAGCAGCAGCAAACACAATACAGTCTTGTTTTTAACTGTACAGGGCTGCTGCTATTTCCTCATTCAGTTGCTGTAGTGACATACAGTATCTAACAAATGAGCACACCCCTCACACTTTTGTAATTATTTTATTAAATACTTTCATGGGACAACACTGAAGATATGACACTTTGATACAGTGTGAAGTAACAGTGTAAATATACTGCTCCTTCAGAATAACTCAACACACACAACCATTAATGTCTAAACCCCGACAACAAAACTGAGTGAAAATAGCCAAATTATGGCCAGTTTGCCTCTTTCCTTCCCTGGGCTCATGTAACTTGTTAGTGTTACAAGGTCTAAGTTGTACATGGGGCACACGTGTGTTAAATTTGGTGTGATCACTTTATTTCACATTTTAATCTGGACGCTAACTTAGGCTGTGCAATTAACTGTATTTTTAACGTTGCAATATTTGTTTGCAACAACAGAGGGAGATTGTAAGATTGTAATCATGTGACATAACTAGACTGAAGGTAGAGCGAGGTAGAGGTTTATAGTGAACACACAAACCAGACTTCCTCGTTCCTAATGCTGAAAAAAATCAGATCTAAAATTGATATCAAGAAATCTTAACGGTATTATCACACCACACATTTTTTCGATATTGTGCACCCCTATTGCCAACATGCTCAGAAACCTGTAATAACCCTGCGCACAACACTGTGCTCCTCACGATTTACTGTTTTCTTTCCTGAAAAAACACTTCCTCCTCTGTTGCACACATTCCAGCTTTATTTACAGGCATTTTTTTTCACACGGATGTGTACTGACTCAGCATCTAGCCATTGACTTCCATTAATCTATGGTTTTTGTGGGATTTCTCAGTGTTTTCAGTGAAACATGTTGATGTTATTGTCTGTGGGAATCAACTGTATATTACAAGTGCAATAGATAGAAGTTCCGTTGGTTGATAAACAAAGTTTTGGGTTTATTTGTTTATAATAAACCAGGAAGATCCAGTACTGGTGCAAACTTTAGTGAGACTAATGTCTCATATACTGGGTGTTAATGTTATCTTTAAGTTAGTCTATATGGGTTTTGCACTACATGTGCGTGTGTGTATGTGTGTTTTTGTGTGTATATTATTTGACCACACTTGAACTGAAAACCTTATTTTTTCTTAGTAAAGTAACTTGATTTAAAATGCCTTGTAATAAGTATAATTATTAAATAATTTTTTGGGAGATATAAGAATGATCTGATTCACCTTTTGCTTTGTTCACATATGGACCTTACCTGCCATGAGATTCTGCAGATTTAAAGCTGTGGGTTACTTACAGCTTTCAGTTCATTTTTCAGTCATTGTTTAGAATAGTCCTCCAACCAGAAACATCCGGCCAACAGTGTCCTGTGGACGGTGTCCTGTATGCACTGATGAAGGACTAGAGGATGAGCAACACTGTAAACTGTACTGGAGCAGATTCAGAGTTTCTGTCTCTGACTTTACTTTATCTACAAGGAGGAGCAGGCGTATGTAGGCAAGTAAGTGAACACAGGGCAGAGTTCTTGCACTATTTTAGAAGTCAAATTTAATGCTTTTAAAACTTTAATAAATAAAATTAAAGACCCAAAAATGTAATTATTATTTCTTTTGTAGAAAATAATTTATTGTATTGGAAATCAGTACTTAATGTTTTCTATTTGTTATGGCACTTAGTTCTCTCTCCGGTAACGTTGCTGTTAGCTAGCAGCTAGTTAGCGTGCCGCTAATATTAGCTAGCTCTCCTCTAACCTTACTTCTCTCCCCAGTAATGTAGCTAACTCACTGCTAAAGTTATTATGTTATCTAGTTCACAGTTAATGTTGGTATGTTAGCTAGCTCTCTGTGAGTATGATATCATGTTAGCTAGCTCACCACTAATGTTAGTATGTTAACTATCTTACCGCTAATGTTAGTATGTAGCTAGCTCACCGCTAATGTTAGTATGTAGCTAGCTCACCGCTAATGTTAGTACCTTAGCTAGCTCGCCACTAATGTTAGTATGTTAGTTAGCTCTCTGCTAAACTTAATTCTCTCTCCGGTGACATAGCTAACTCGCTGCTAATGTTAGCATGCTAGCTAGCTCAACGTGAATGTTAGTGTGTTAGCTAGCTCACCGCCAATGTTAGTATGTTAGTTAGCTCTCTGCTAAACTTACTTTTCTCCCCGGTAACATAGCTAACTCGCTGCTAATGTTAGCTAGCTCTCCTCTTACCTTACTTCTCTTGCCGGTAACATAGCTAACTCGCTGCTAATGTTAGCTAGCTCTTCTCTTACCTTAGTTCTCTCCCGGGTAACATAGCTAGCTCTCCTCTTACCTTCTCTCCCCAGTAACATGGCTAACTCACCACTAACATTATTATGTTAATATGTTTGCTAGCTCACCACTAATGTTAGTATATTATCTAGCTTACTGCTAACAAAAGCTAACTCGCTGCTAAAGTTTGGGCTTTCCCACTACCGTTAAGTGCACTGAAATTGAAATTCACAGTAAATTTAATACAATTTAAGACCTTCTCATTTAAGATCTGCTCTGTGGTGGTTTTCTAACCTGTGGGGTCCTGAGTATTAAAAAAAGGGTGAAAGGGGGGTAGTTATAAAGTATTCAGAGAAACAGATACAAAACTACAGCCTGCCTGTAATTATTACATAACTGCAAAGTGTCAGTGGAGCTGAACAAATGGACAATGGTGTTCATAATATTTTGAATGGACTGAGAGTACGCAACACATTACATGTTAAAGCGTGTTTTTCCACACAGTTTCTGTGTTTGTGACGTGGCCTTGATTTGTCCTGTTTGGTTGAATAGTGACCTGTGTGAAGAAGCAGGTTCAGAGTTTACTCAGGAGCAGCTTAAAGGATGTGAGAGGTGTGTTCAGTTCAGAACAGGACATCCTTTAACTAAAAGAAAGGTAAACACTACTAAAAGTATACTGGTGGACAGCAGCTTCACTGGAAAGCCTTACAGGAAGTGTCAGCAGATGTTTTACCAAGCAGCTGCGTGATCTCTGTTTGAGTCACAAGACCTGTGGGGTCTTTTGGTATTTGGCACCAATACTACTGTTATAATTACAATATGACTGCCAACATGACCAGGGGGGTATTCCAGAAAGCGGGTTCAACAAACTCCATACCTAACCCTGAACTCCGAGTTGACTTACCTCACCGCGTCATACTCAGAGTTTTCAGTTCCACAGCAGCTGATCTGATTAGGTGAGCACAACTCTGATTAGGTTAAACCCAGCTGAAGCGCGTTCACGGCATTCTCAACGGAGCGCTGAAACAGGGATTGACCATGAAAATGAATAAGGGAAAGCACAAGGCATCATATTTCACCCCTATTGAGGAAATATTAATATCTGCGTATACAAAGTATTAAATCATAGTGTGAAATCATATTCAGGCATAAAAGCAGCAAAGCAAATGGAGTCAGTTTGGGCAAAAATAGATGACAGAGTCAATGCGTGAGTTAACATAAAAATTAAAAACTCACAACAATGCACTTAGTCAAAAAACATGGAAAATATTTTAATTGTTGTTTAATGTAATTGTTTAGTTGTTATTATTATTTAAACATTTTTATTTGTCTTAATTTGTAAACTTTTCTTCTGTTTTAAATTAATTTAGGTGTAATCCAAGTGGGATTAAACGCACATGGCAGCAAGTGAAAATGAAATATCAAAAACATAGTCCAAAGTGGTATGACTTGTACACAACTACCTAATGTTTTTACTTTTATCAAGCTTAGTTTGCCCTACAGTTGATTATGGTTTTGTAGCTAATAGGAAAAAGGCTGAGGTAAGAAAAACAGGAGGGGTGCCACCACCGCCACCTTTTACCCAGGCAGAGGAGCTGGCACTTTCACAGAACAGTGGGAGGCCCATCACTCATGGAATCATTAATGGAGGAGAAAATAAGTTCGTGTAATGTGTTAAATATTAGTCCCTTTATTTTTTTTTAAGTAGTACATTTATGATCAGTACATTAATGCTGTGGAAGGATTTTGTGTTTACATAATCCCCTTCATTTAAGGCAGGTACTTTAATTGGAACGTGGGTTCCATCCATGCATCCAATGACTCTTGGAAATCCTAAAATATTATTTTAATAATATCATTATTTATTTATTATTTTTATATTTATTTTATAAATATAATTTTGCAGAGCTACTAATCTTCCACTTCCCATTTTTCTGATAATTTTGTAATCTTTGTTATAAAGACAACCCTGCAATTCTGTGGAATTCCTCTTTAATGTTCATTAAAGGCTTATGCCCAGGAACACCACAAAACTGGACAACAACAGTTTTAAAGTTAGGCATACTTTAAAAGGCTGATCCACGATGTGGGATATTTTAAATGTGTGGCTTTAAAATATTGTTTAGGTATAACATTAACTGCGAGGAAAACCGGTAACGTTCGAGGAGAAACTAAAAAACACGTCTAATCTGGGTCTAATTACTCGTTCAGGACGGAGAGCTCTGCGAATAATTTGCGCTTCAATATCAACTGGATCCGTTTGCATGAGAAAAGTGGCCGTAACCCTGAGTTCGGAGTAAGTTAACCTGCCAGCGAGCATAGCGTCAGAGCGTAAGTTGCTATAGTAACTGACTCAGGTTTAAGCTCGGTTTCTGGAACGGAAAACTCTGAGTTTCCATTAACTCTGAGTTTACTTACCCGGTTTTGTCACTTAACCTGCTTTCTGGAATACCCCCCAGGTCAAACCGTCCTAGCAAGTTCAACCCAGTATAAATCACAAGGATCCCTCATGTAGATCTTTCCACAGTTTATGCACAGGACTGACCATCAAAAACAGATCACACAGGTTTACACACCACACAGGTTTAATTTTCCATTTACTGGTTTAAGCTCTCAATTATGATTTCTATATCATTCTTTATTGTATCAGAGAGTACTGTAAAATGGGAGACCATGTGTCCAAAAACAAAAGCTGAAGAATCACACAGCTGAAAAACAATCTGCATGAAAGAGTGGGGAAGATGGTTATGTATGTAGTGTAGAATTTAGGTTATTACCGATAAAGTGGAATTCTACATCTTATGATGATGATTAAAATTATATATTGTCCCTGAATTATTTATATAACATTGTTCCAACTCAGTTTATTGTTCAGTGTGATTGTGAGTGTCAGGCATATACGCAGTGTTTTGATTAGATGCATGGTTTTTGTGTAGCAATTAATTATACAGATTATTATTACCTTTAGGAATTAATTGGCTGTGAATGTTTGCACCCTTTAAATATCAATGAAACAAGTACAGCAGAAACACCCAAACACTTAGTAACACCAGTGCAACCCCCTGAGACAATATAGCAACCACCTAGCAAAACCTAGCAACCAGTAAGCAACATCATGGCTACCACCCACAGAAATCACTGTTTAACACTATAGCAACCAAAATGCAACACCACACCTTGCAGCTGCCTGGATGTAGGAACCACTTCATCAAAAAAAAAAAAAAATCTGCATTTCTATCAGTAAATATATACCTATTTACATTTTACAAATTATTTTAAAAATATTTTTAGGTGACATTTTACACTAAAAAATGCAATTAACAGAACTCATGACAGTAATAAGAATTGTTAAATGATTAAGTAATGTCTCAAATAATAATTAATTTACACTAGTTAAGACATTATTAAACAGAACTATGTGTTAGTGCTTAAACATATTGCAAATAATAATGAATTGAGACATTAGTTACATTTATTGTAATAATTAATAATGTCTTAATTGCTGTCAATTAATTATTAGTTGAGACATTCTGTTGTATATTCTGTTAATTAAAGTACCATTATTGTAAAATGTTAACCTTATTTTTTCCTGTTGTATTCGTTCATGTATACTACCTCTATTTCTTAAAATGTTTTTTTAAAGATCAAATGTCCAGATCTTTACATTTAATTTGATGTTTTTCACATAACTGTAATAGCAGCACTGTTATGGCTGCTATTCAAACCCAGGGTTTGCTGTTCTGCTACAGGAATTAGCAATACCCACCACTAAGGGGCAGACGTGCTCAACATTACAGGCTCAGCATTTTTCTCTGTGGAAATGTTTTTACTATTATTTTATTGTTTCTATTAAAACCAGCTCTGAAAGTTTAATTTGGTTGATCACTCATATATCTTAATAATATCAAGACATTTTTCTAATATCAATCAGCCCTAATTTAAAGAAGAGAGTTAAATCAGCAGCTCTTTTTTGAAAATAATGTGGTGGGAGCTTTGAGTGGTCCAGCAGAATAAAGCACTGTCATTATTATCTATGTTCTCCGGTTTAAATCCGTGGTAATGCTGCTACTCCATCAGCAGCCAGAGTCCGAGGGTGTACAGTAGGTCATGCTGTTACTCCATCAGCAGCCAGAGTCCGAGAGAGAGTAAAGCAAGTCATGCTGTTACTCCGTCAGCAGCCGGAGTCAGAGAGAGAGTACTATAGGTCATGTTGTTTCTCCATCAGCAGCCGGAGTCTGAGAGAGTACAGTACAGTAGGTCATGCTGCTTCTCCATCAGCAGCCAGAGTCTGAGAGAGAGTACAGTAGTTCATGCTGCTTTACCATCAGCAGCCAGAGTCCGAGAGAGAGTACAGTAGGTCATGCTGCTTCTCCATCAGCAGCCGGAGTCTAAGAGAGAGTACAGTAGTTCATGCTGCTTTTCCATTAGCAGCCGGAGTCCGAAAGAGTACAGTAGGTCATGCTGCTTCTGCATCAGCAGCCGGAGTCCAAGAGAGTACAGTAGTTCATGCTGCTTTTCCATTAGCAGCCGGAGTCCGAAAGAGTACAGTAGGTCATGCTGCTTCTGCATCAGCAGCCGGAGTCCAAGAGAGTACAGTAGGTCATGCTGCTTCTCCATCAGCAGCCGCAGTCTGAGAGAAAGGACAGTAGGTCATGCTGTTTCTCTCTAGGTGGGTACAGAAGGTCTCTCACTGAATCACTCCCATTGTGATGCTGGCTCGCACAGGTGTAAATATGAATGAGGATAAAAAATTGGATACAATTATGAACAGAAAATAAAAATGCAGCAGTGTGATGCTGTTTGTGTTAATTCACAATCAGGAGCTTGGTTTTCAGTCAAAAAAGGTTTAGGGTTGTGTGAAGAACATAAGCAGTATATTAAGGCTTTAAGCGATGAAGACTCCATTAAGGATATTAGTATATTTGATAAATAATTAAGATTAACAATTAATTTGTGATAATTTAGTAATAAAATGATAAAATAATGGTTTAATTTACAGCTGCACTTTCTGTAACTGTATGAATTGCAGTGTGTTGTCAGTGACAGTTGACAGGCTTCTTTGAGCAGTCAGCCAATACCAAGCAGTAGATTATGATGAGGGAGGAATCCATACATTGATCAGCCTGTCTTTCTTTAATGAATGCTGGACATGTAGGAGCCGGGCTGGATCGGTGATGACCTTTGACCCCTGTCATGACTGAAGCCATGAGGTTTTAGAATGTGCATACCCTGGTGAAAAAAATATATACTTAATTGTACTTAAAACATATTCAGAAATGTCTAAGTATGTTGTAAATAAACAGATTTACAATATTTATGTACAAAAATATATTAAAGGTATATTAATATTATGCTCCCATCAAATGTTTGAAAGTAAACTTTGATAATACTTTTTAAAAAGAACAATATAGTGTATTTAAAAAAAATAGATTACTATGAAGGTCACTTTTAGATTAATGTAATTCAAAATACTTCTAAAATACCTATTTCCAAATATACTTTTGTAAATTTTTAGCAAAGTGTGTTAAAAACAGTTGTTACAGTAGTTCACTTAAAGTGCAAAATATTATGTAACTTGAAAGTAAATTAAATCACTACATTTATACAAATAAAAGTACATTTGTAACACACTAAAAATTGTAGTACAGTATACTTATTAAATGTATTATAATTTTACACTAGGCATATTGAAAATATGCGGTTACATACATGAAGTAGTATGTTTAAATATTACTTCCATTTTAGTACATTTAAGTACACATTTTAGCACAATTTATGTAAGACTTTTGTACTGTTTTTATACAATTAAAGTATAATAAGTACAAAAAAGTTGTTCCATTTTAGCACTCTTTAAATATACTGATTAATAATGTGGCTACAAGTTCACTTTAGCATAATAATGCTAAGTATACTTGAATCTACTCGTACTTGCACACTCATAACATGTCTAGTCCTAGTAGAGAAGCGATGCCAATAGAATCACCATCCTCCAATATCTTGACCCCACCACCACCACTCTTATCACTAAACACAATCAAATCCTCACAGCACTGTTCTCCAATATCTAGTAGAAAGTCTTTCCTGGACAGTAGAGAGAAATAATGAAGGAGCAGCTGTCCCAATACTTCTGTCCAAATAGTGTATGTTACACAAATGAGAAATGTGCATTGGCGAGGGCACTCAAAGAAATAAGAAATAAAGACATTAGACCATTTTTCATTGATTTTTGCTATTTTTTTGTATTTGTTTTACTTTGGGAAAATTACATTCTTCAATAAAACATACAAAATATAAACTGCAAAACTGTTTTTATTCAGATTTGTGAATCAGTTTAAGTAATACACTAAAAGGACAAGATTTAAAGGAGTCAGTTCCAAAACTAAAGAAAACCCCGGAATCAGACCGGTTACTCTGTGCTTCAGTCTCAGAGACAGCTGCCCTACTAATGCTGCCCCATCAGTAACAGGACAGATGCTCAGAGGATTTATTTGCTCATTTACTTTACATAACGTTAGTGTAATTCCTGACAACAACAAAATCACTGAGTCACGTCAGTGTTTCAGTTTTACACGTTCTGTGACGATTCTCACTAAATCCAGTTACACAATAAAAGCTTTCAAATGGTGAACGTCCACAGAGGCCCCTGATTTAGGATTTATGTAATAGACAGTCACTTTATCAGAACAGAGAGCTCTTAAAATATCCTCCCGATTATTATATGTGAATGTACACAAGCCAAATTATCACTTTGTCGGCATCAATTTTCAGGCTTTTTTTTGGGCCTCTGAAGGAGTTCTGTTGTATCTGGCATCAAGACATAAGCAGCAAATCCTAAGTCCTGTAACTTCAGAGATTTGATTTCACACCTATCTACTTTTTAGTTTTATCTGAATTAAAATCAGGCGATAGTAGTGCAATAGTAGGTCCAAAATTTGGTCTGACCAAAAAAGGCGTTGTCGGTCCAGATCAGCTTTTCATGTTTCGGGTGGTTTACTTTCAGAACAATTATGGGAAGTTGAGTCAAGCTAGCGTCACCCATTTTACAATGGAAGAAGAAAAAGAAAAGGTGTTGTGATGAAATCTCTTCTTGGATATGTGCAGATGCGTCACACAGCAGTATGGCTACAACTGTATGCTGTAGAATACTGTAACTGTAGAATAACCCTTATTTATAAACAGAAATAAAAGGAATCCAAGGAGAACCTTTTACACTGGTTCTGCTGCGGTTTCTGGCACAACATCTGGAAAGGCAACTCACCGAACTTACTTATCAAAGCTCTTTAAGCTGCTCGCTAAATTGCAGTCAGTGTAAAACCAAAACTAATCAAACCAAATTAAACAATCAATTAATCAGCCCCTTACTGCAACTCCTATAGTTCACCTGCACCCACTTTCAGCCCTCACTCCAACTCCCATAATTCTCTTGCACCCACTATCAGTCACTCACTACAACTCCCATAATTCACCTGCACCCACTATCAGACCACTGTTTCACGCAAAAGGTGTGCTCTGGGTCCGGTCATGCAGCAGTATGAACACAAACGCTTAGACTGGGAATTAATTTATTTACTGTAACAGTAGATTAATCCTTATTTAGCAGCAGAAATGAAAGTGAGGATTATCTTTTACACACATGCTGCTGCAGAGAGCCTGTGTATGTAAAGAGCAATCAGATTCTGACAGAGAGCTAGAATTCGCCACAACACCTGGGAAAGCAACTCACTGAACTCATAAAAACACTCTACAAACACATAAATATAAAGTATAAAGAGACTCCGTCCTTGTGACTGATGACGACAAGATGTAGTAAAATTCTTTAGCCCGTTCACTAAAATGCAGTGTAAAAATAAGACTAACAGGACCAAATGAACAGAATGTAACAAACACATGAAGTTGCGTGCGGACACTGGTCCAGATATTTAGATTTGAAAAAAAAAAAAACACACTTAAATTGAACTTGGTTTCTGCTTGGCATTTAGAGGACTCATACACAGAGAAGTGGCACAGTGTGTGTGACTGGGCTCATCTATCTGCCAAAACACAGTGTGTGTGTGTGTATGAGATTGTGTTTTTGTGTGTGGAGAGAGGGGTCTTTATGTCATTGTGCTACTTTACCACACCCTTCCCTCTACCCAGGCTATGATTTATTTATTTACACACACACACACACACACACACAGAAACATTACCTCATACACCAATCATCAATAATAATGAGTTCAAGTCTCAGCAGTCGTAGTATTTATAAAAATGTAATGATGTACACATTTTAAAAACATTACAGACACACAAGACTGATTTTTCCTGTTTGATAAATGTAGCAAATTAATGCATGCTGTAGATTGTGTGTCATATTTTAGTTTATGATGCAGTTTAGGGTCTAGGACTAATGTGTCAGTTTGAATGTTTTTAAAATGCATATGATTATAATTTTTACTACGTTTCTCACCATGTTTATTTGTTATATATATCACCGATTCGAATCCTGTATCATGCTATTTCCCCATCAGCAGCCAGAGTCTGAGAGAGTACAGTAGATCATACTGCTTCTCTCTCTGGGTGGGTACAGTAGGTGGGGCTCTCTCCCCTCATCACTCCCGTTGTGATCCTGGTCAGTAGAGGCGTCTGTTAGCTGATGCATCAGAGTTTGGTTGGGCCTTTTTTTAAGCACACTAGATACCTGGTTATGATACCTGGAAGGTACCTGTATACCTGGACATGGAGGCTGACTTCACATGTAGCCGAAAGGGTGTGCATCTGTCCGCACCTTTCTAGTGTTGGAAGAACATTACTAGTGATGGGGAGAACTAAGAAGGGGTGGGGTAATTGGCCTTCCAAAACTGGGTAGAAAATGGATACAATTAAAGAAAATAAATTACTAATACACCACTGGAACACTGAAACACTGGAACATTGAAACACTAGAACACTGAAACACCGGAACACTGAAACAATGGAACACTGGAACATTGAAACACTAGAACACTGAAACACCGGAACACTGAAACACTGGAACACTGAAACACAGGAACACTGAAACACCAGAACACGGAAACACCAGAACATGGAAACACCGGAACACTAAAACACTGGAACACCGGAACACTGAAACACTGGAACACTGCAACATCAAAACACTGGAACACTGCAACACCGGAACACTGAAACACAGGAACACTGATACACCAGAACACTGAAATACCAGAACACTGAAACACCAGAACACTGAAAACTGGAACCCTGAAACACCAGAACACTGGAACACTGAAACACCAGAACACTGAAACACTGGAAAACTGAAACACCAGAACGCTAAAACACTGGAACACTGAAATACCAGAACACTGAAACACCGGAACACTAAAACACTGGAACACTGAAACACCGGAACACTAAAACACTGGAACACTGAAACACCGGAACATTGAAACACCGGAACACTGAAACACAGGAACACTGATACACCAGAACACTAAAACACCAGAACACTGAAACACTGGAACACTGAAACACCAGAACAACGAAATACCAGAACACTAAAACACCAGAACACTGAAACACTGGGACACTGAAACATCAGAACACTAAAACTCCAGAACACTGAAACACTGAAACACCAGAACACTGGAACCCTGAAACACCACAACACTGAAACACTGGAACAACAAAACACTAGAACACTAAAACACTGGAACACTGAAACACCAGAACACTGAAACACCAGAACACTGAAACACCAGAACACTGAAACACTGAAACACAGGAACACTAAAACAATGATACACTGATATAATGTGCAGCAATTCCAATCTATTTCTGTTATGAAATCAAAAAATGATAAAAATTTAATGTTTTTTTAGTCAGCAGGGGGCGATCTCACCCATATTATTTTTTACTAAATTGTAATATATACATATATATTTCTTTAACACGTATTTATTTGTATTAACATTCTTATCACCAGACTGCCTCTGTAAACAGCTGTGTATTTATTGAGGGAGTTTCAGCTGCGGCTCCGCGCGCGGGCTGATCAGACTGCTGGAGCTGTTGTTTAGACCCTGACGGTCCCTCATATTTACCTCGAGAGCCCCGGCGGAGAGGCGGAGAGCGGGAGCTGAGACAGCAGCCCCTCCCTCCGGCCGCAGCCCTCACTGCCTCCCGCTCCCCCTCCTCCTCCTCCTCCTCCTCCCTCCACGGAGCTGCTGCTGCTGCTCCTCCAGATGAATGGGAAGAGGGAAGGCATGGCGGAGAGAGAGCGGAGGAAGACCCCGGCAGCAGCGTCCAGCTCCCGGGCACCGCGCCTCGACTCCCCGGCCAGCTGCAGGTGAGAAGCCGCTGCTGCTGCGGGGATAAATGTGTGTGTAGTATGTTTAAGTGTAAGTGTGTGTGTGTGTGTGTGTCCCATCTCGTTTGCTGCCATCCCACCTGGGCTGTAGCAGCTGCTTGTTGATAGCGATGGGTCGCTGATAAGGGAGGAATCAGAGGAGTACAGGCGGTTTATGGGGTGTGTGAGTGTTTGTGGTGGTGTATGGAAGCAGATTGCAGGCTGTATGGGTGTGTCTCTGCTGTTGGGATGGGCAGATAAGGCAGAAGTTTGAAGGGAGAAGTGTTTTTGGAATGAGATGCAGGTTTGATTGGTACAGTGCAGAAAAAAATATATAAAAAAATACAAATATATATACAATAGAAATAAATGATAACAGTGCAGATTATTGTTAGAGTGTTAAGAAAATGAATATTGCTATTATGTGACTGAGGTAGCCGATAATAGATAATAAATAGATACTGAACTGAAATGGCGATTTATAGTTTATGCTACATTGTTAAGGAAAAAAAAGGTATTTTTCCAAATTGGGTCCACCTGATCAGCTCATGGCCCAGTCAAAGCTGCAGGAGGTTAAAGCAGAGAAAACACTAAAATGCTGAAAAAATACAAAGTCGGGGGATGCCAGCACCAGAACTGACAAATACTGGAGTAGGAGTGTTAAAGGGCCCATAGTGTAGGTTTAGTGGTGGGTTTAAATGGAAAATAAAATAGATATATTACTATTGTTATTGTTGTAGTAGAGACTGGTTCAATTTACCACTACAGTAGCTACTGAGCCAGTACATTTCTCTACAAACTGAACATTTCACACCAAAAACTCATTACGACATTACTTTGTTTACCTCCTAATTATTCATCCAGATGATTTTGAAGTGGTGTTATACATTGTTATATTGTACATTGTACATAATGCATTGTTTACAGGTAATTGAATTATGCATAAATTAAAATGAAGGTTCTCCACATTCTCAATCACATTATACACTGAAAACAGTGCATATGCAGGCTAGCTAATTAATAATGAATGGCCTAAAAATAAAATAGTAAAATCCCTAAACTCTATGGCTGATGTTAGGGCTGACAGTATATTGTGTATTGTTCAAAATGTGCAAATTAATTCCAGGAAAAAAACAAACATGTGTTGTTTGTGTAGAGAGTAGTGGTGTTTTGGAGGTATAACAGAGTAGAGTACAGATCTGTAGAGTACAGATTAGTGTAAATGTTGTAAAAACATCAAATATAAGGACAAAACATATTTAAGTGTATTACTTAAATACACAGTTATCTATTTGCTATTTACATAGCCATCATATATATTTTTATTGAGGAAGAAAAAAAGGGAAAAAATAAGTAATATATAGTATAAAAGCACAGGAATAATAGACAAAAAAATAAATGTACAAAACAAAATAAAACAACCCAGCACCCCTTTTTTCTTTTTCTTACCTTCCCCCTTTGTCTTCCTTTCTTTTTCTTCCTTCCCCTTTTTCCCCTCTGCTTTATCTTCCCTTATTTTTTCTTTCTTTCTTTCTAGGCCTTTACACCTTATTTAATTTTTTTTCTTTTAAACCCCTTTTAATATCGCCATTTATTGTCAAAGACTATCAAGTATGAAATATTTTAAATATTGATCGTTTTTCAGTCATATTGGCAGCCAGAGCTAATATAGCTCTCACATATAATTGGAGCATTTTAGAAGCATTTAGCATAATTATTTAACCAAAGATGTTTGTGGAAAAATTTACTGGTGGGGTTGGGAACTTGGCTGTGAGATGTGCAGAGATTTTGCCCTATAGAGTAAAACTGCTTAAACTGAAGTTCTTATTTAAGCGTCCCACAGAATAATGCATGATGCTGGATTATTTTTGTACCATTAAATTATAGATTCTGAGTGAAATGCTTTTAAATTTAGAGGTCATTAATTGCCGTGATCCATGCTTGCTCTATTCGAGGTGCACTGAAGCGATCAGCAGTTCTGCAGGACCATCAGCTTCATGTGTTTTGGCAGCCTGAAGCTTATACGCCATGTAACAGTGGAACCGCCTGCTACAGCAGGATTTGGGTAAACTAGGGGCCGGATATTAATTAGAAATGTTCTGAAGGAATCTGTCTCTGTACTGGAGTTAAAGTAAACGGCATGTACAGTGTATCTACTGTGCAGAGTTAGACTCCAGGATCAAACGGTTTCTGGAAGTCTCTGAGTTTAATCGCAATGTGCATTTCCTGTGTACGGTCTAATCCTGCAGTCTTACTGTAATAAACTACAGAAGGCCTCGTTTCAGAGCTCTCCACGTCCTGGCGTTCACCCAGACACGGGCATCTGCTCAGCTCCGTCTATATACAGTATCTCTGCAGGGTCACTCAGGCTGAATGGCCTTGTTTTTATACCCAGTAATAAGAAGACATTCCATCACAACAAGAGTCACAACCTAAACAAATCATTTATAGCACCAAGGGCCCCAAATTCTGCATCCTATTTTAAATGTATGTATTTATTTATATATATAATTAATATAACTATTTGCAGGTGCAGCTTTACTCTCAAATAATGATGTGATGATAGTGACAATTCTTTATCTTTATCTTTATCCTTAATCTAAAAAAAACTATAGACTGTTATACTGTTTCTATTACTATACCTTTAATGCTCAAATACATGTAAACAAGCTCTGTTATAATTGGCTCTGCCTTGCTGTGAGGATTTGATTGCATTTTGTGGCATTTTTACCTCTCTGGCCTATACCTGTCATTAGGCATGAAGCCAATCTGCTCATGATTGTCTGCTCCAGATAATACAGCTGTGTTTCCAGCTGTTTGAACTGGATTGAATTTTAACAGTGTTTTCTCACTGGTTCAATCCTTTAGCTCAGGACAGTGAGTAAAATTCAGTTTTACAGGAAAGTGATAACCTTTGAAGTGTTATCATCATCTGAAGAAGAATCGTCCCAGTATTTTTTAGAAGCTTTCTCAGTTCTGTCTTCAAAGGAAGGAAAGCTAATCAATAGGAATGCACCGATGCAGGAATTCTGAGATAATGTCCAATATTGTTGGTTTGTATCAGCAGATGACAAAACTTATAAAATGCAGATTGGCATAAGACAGCAATGGAATATACAGCTTTGAAAAGAGACTCTTTCCGTTTCTGAATCAGTTTCTCTGATTTTGCTATTTATAGGTATATGTTTGAGTAAAATTAACATTGTTGTTTTATTCTATAAGCTACTGACAACATTTCTCTCAAATTCCAAATAAAAATATTGTCATTTAGAGCATTTATTTACAGAAAATGAGAAATGACTGAAATAACAGAAAATATGCAGAGCTTTCAGACCTCAAATAATGCAAAGAAAACAAGTTTATATTCATAACGTTTTAAGAGTTCAGAAATCAATATTCAGTGGAATAACCCTGGTTTTTAATCACAGTTTTTATGCATCTTAGCATGTTTTCCTCCACCAGTCTTACACACTGCTTTTGGATAACTTTATGGCACTCCTGGTGCAAACATTTAAGCAGTTCAGCTTGGTTTGATGGCTTGTGATAAATATAGGTATCTATCTATCTGTCTGTCTGTCTGTCTGTCTGTCTGTCTTTCTGTCTATCTGTCTATCTCTCTATATAGGTTGGGGTCAGCTAAATAGGTCAGTTTTGGTAAATTACTTATGAAAAGACAATTAAATAAGCTTTGTATGAAACATAATGTTATTTTTATGAATTGATGTGAATCTCTTAGATAACTATTTGTTTGGAAAATTTGGAAAAGTATAATTGTTTTGGAATTAGTTGGAAGTTGGAGTATCATTAGGTTGCCTCTTGATCTCTTTTAGTTACAGTAGGCAAGTAAAAATTTGTTATGTTGTTCTCACTTACCTTATGATTTCTCTGCCAAACATCCTTAACCCCATTTTTAACCTCAGACCAATCAAAACTATTGTTACAGTCACAGCAATGCAAGAGCACTTACTGTGATTGGCTGTCAAAGAGCTACTTTTTAAAGAGCTATTACGCTGCACTCTTTTCTGGACCATTTTACCTGATGGGCCGTTTTAGCTCCACTCTACTCTTATTTAATTATCTGTTCTGCATCTTAAGACTCAGAGAGGCTGGAGATCTGTGCTAGATCATGTGAAACATAATAGATAATAGTGTTATTTCATGCTATAGCATTGTTTTCTAAATGAACAGCGCATGTTTTAGTCCCAAACACTTTAATGTTAAAATGCCACAATTTTATGCCATGATTTTTTGTCTGGAAATCTTGGCTTGTCTGTTTTCTCTTGTTTTTTTATTTTGCATCTCTGGTTATGAGCTATTGCAGGATTAACCTTAACATGCAATTTATTAGCCTTTTAGCCTTTGTGAACCTTGTGTGTGAGGCATTAATACACCCATTACATACATCTGTTGAAATTCACCATAATGGTAACATTTCAGGATGTAAGCAATTGACGACAAGGTAATATTTACTAAATATTTAAATTTGTTCACATTAAAAACTGTTTCTTAGGCGTGATTCTGCTTTGTTCTTAATGCTTTGTGGCACACCTTACACTCTGGCTTTTGGTTGTATAACTCCTATCTGATGATCCGAATTCAGTACAGAATATTTCCACTAGGGATGGGACAAAATATTGATATCCCGAAATTTTCATTTGCAATACATTATCGGTAATTGGTATTAATTATATATATATTTATTATATATATATTTATTGAAACATAGGTGCTCTAAACTCAATACTTGCCTAAGTTACTGCTTCATTACTCCACATGGTGGCGCTATAATCTAAGTGAAGAATATTGGTTGTTAAATTCTATGAAGCTGAGACCAGTAAATCCATAATCCACAATGTCAATTCAAATTCCAATTGGTATTTGCATATTTAGGAGTGGTTTATCCTTTTAGTACCACCGATGCTGTAAAATGTTATAGAGAAATGTGAAATGGAGTATCATAGAATCACTTTTTTGTGATATCATTGTTATCACGTGCAACATATTGTGATAATGTCCTATTGTGATAATGGCTCTCCATAAATACCTCTGTTTTTTTTACTATGAGTAATGGACTTATTGTCAGTATGATACAGAAATTATAAAGGTTCAATTAAATAACATCATATTGCTCTAATTTGTGATGTAAAGTACAGAGTAAAGAAAAAGAAAGCTCTATTCTGTTTATGCTCTGTGTGTGTGTGTGTGTGTGTGTGTGTGTGTACTGCTTTTCATTATCCACTCCTTGTAAATAGTCAAATATCCCCCACCGTTTGTTTGTAAATCCACAGCAGTGATGAAGAGAGGCGTGGCGTTGGTTCTTTCAGCAGATCAATTCCTTATTCTTACTTACTCTCTCCTGCCTGGAGAATTGATTTCCAGCCTGTAGTCACTATCTCCACTCAGAAGCCTTGCAGAGAATGCTCACAATGAATAATGCATAACTACCTTCCTCTGTCTGCTTTGTGTCTGTGTGTGTGTGTGTGTGTGTGTGTGTGTGTGTGTGTGTGTGTGTGAGGTGTTAGTGTAAATGGCTGCCGGCTTTACCTCCACTGACACTGCTATAGCTGTGGATTAGTGTGCACTTTTTATACAGTATTGAGAGTTATTGAATGCTCCTTGTAGTGCTATATATACACAGTCCCCTCCAAAAATATTGATACAGTGAGGCCAATCCCATTATTTCTCCTGTAGACTGAAAACATTTGGGCTTGACATTAATAGATATATGGCTGAGGAAACCCCAAATGATGCAATAAAAGGGTTGATATGGCTGCTAGCGTACTAAAATCTCATTCCAAAAATCTGTAAGTGCTGATTTGCAGCAGATTAGCCACATTTGGATAGTATTTATTTAATCCAATAAGCCCTGGAAATAGATTTACAAGGCCATGACATGCACAAATGGAGGAGATATGCACCTTTCTAAGTATTTTCTCACATAATTCAACATTTATTCCTATCCTTAGTTCTTCTTAACACAAAGAATATAAATCAATACTTAGATAGGACTTGAGCGAGGGTACTGTAATAAGCTCAGCTTTTTGCAGTGAGGGCCAGGTACTGACAGCACAGTATATAACTAGACATTATCACCTTGCATTAGACAGTTTTTTTTTTCAGGTCACCTCATGTAGCTTTAGCTCCAGTAATCACTACACAGCAATATCAGTATTTATCTATAATCTACATACGGTACAGCATTTGTGGACAGATGTATGTATATAAAATCATTTTATTTATAATTATATAAATAATATATATATATATATATATATATATATATATATATATATATATATATATATATATATATATATTATTTATATAATTATAAATAAAATGATTTTGGTTCTATAATGACTGAACAATCAACTGTGCTCATCAATAATGTAATCTATCAGTTTAACCTCACAAATAATTTTAAACATGAAGATATTTTACCAGCTTTACCATTAGTCATAAAAATAAATAAAACTTTCACACTAACCAGTTATTCAGTATTTATTAGACAGTATTTTATTTTAAGTGCAGCAGATACAGAAAAAAGACTGACATCAGGGCTGATGTGCAATAAATAAAATACACAAAGTTCCATCACAATACATAAACTACACACTTACTTGTATAAAAATGGCCTAATCTGTCTTTTAAAGCAGTAAAGTGATTAATCCTCTATGATTATCTCCCCCTCTGTGTAAAGAGCTATGGCCTGTGCATTCAGTCATAGGTCAGGCAGTGCAGTAGCTGGTAGTCTGTGTGTTTACGTCGCTGTAGGGATGGAGGTCAGGCCGGTAGCCAGGTGAGCAGTGCAGTGCATCTAACAGCAGCAGCAGCTGCCTCATAGTTATTAAAAGATGCTTTCTGGTCTTGATTAAATGGAAAAACAAACCGGCGTAATGGGTTTAACGAGTTCACTCCTGTGGGAAGCAGTACAAAGCAGTACCAGTAAAGTTATATTCAGTCTATGGGAAATCCCACCCAAGTTATGTGTGACGCAGCACGCTAGGGCAAGCCTCCCAGAACCCATTGAAATTACATTGCAGACCCTAAAACTCTAAAAAAAACACGATTAACATAGAAGTGAATAAAAGAGATTTGGGGAGAATTCCAGACTAGGGGTGTTTCATATCATATTGTACGCGATAATATCGCCAACATTTTTTAATATCGTGAACGATATTATACCCTGAAATACTGTGCCATATCATCCACCCCTAATTATCACATCTAGGTACTATTTTTTATATATTTTTTTTTACTGTTTTTAGCAAAAGAAAAGTACACACTGTTCTCATTTCACATTATATATCTACGAGAGACAGATTATATCTGTCCAGGATAATTTATTGTCCATAATTTCCATAATCCTGGATATATGGAGATATTTGGAATGCATTATTGGTATAATAACTTTCTGGATCATTGACTTCTTCTATTACAAATCTGATAAAAATCTTATATTTTTTTATATATATATTTCTTATACATTCATTTTTCATATTTTCATGTTGTTGCAGTAGTGTATTCTTGAAATATTATTTTTTTTCTTAAGTGCTTTGTCATATCGCCAAGAATATCGTTATCGCAAAAATACCATAAAATATTGTGATATTATTTTAGGGCCATATCGCCCACCCCTATTCCACCTGCTCCCACCACCATCCAGAAACCCTTTACTGCCATTACAGGATAGAGACAGATACTACAGGTTAGATCGGGCCCCAAAAATTCGACCAGACCCAGCCCGAGCTCGTGCACGTTCTGCCCGAGCCCGACCCAACATGAACCATAAACTGTCATAATGAGCCCGAGTCAGACCCAATCCGCCCCATAAACTGCCTGTTTTTGGGCTGTTTGAATGAGCTAAATATGATCAGAATTATGTTAATTAACACTGTAACATAGAAGCATAGAACTATTATTTAATTAAAAATATTTTTAAGAACAGCTACACACAGTGCTGCAAGTCAAACTCGGAGGAGTTTACGTGCGAGACAGAGAGAGATTTGCGTGTTCTGGTGTATGAGCTACTCACAGGTAAAGGTTCTCACATACTGTATCTCCTGTTTCTCTTTTATCTCCTCGTGCTCATATTCTAGTCCCATACAAAATTCTGCTGCTCACACAGTGTTTTCTGTCGTATTTTGCGGCTAGCGCGAGCGCTTACAACTAACACAGCGGACCGCGAGGTGCCGCCGCGCTGCTGCTGTTGTGCTGAATCCGACTCCCTGCTGAATCCGACTCCCTGCTGAATCCGACTCCCGCTTTGCGGACAGAATTGGCACAAATAAACAGCGATTATAAATAAATTTGTTTTTTCACTTTCAGTTTTCGTTATTTGCTTTGTTGTCATTAACAATAATAATTGGTTACTTAGCAACATTGTGATTATCACACCAGAGCTTTATTTAAAAATAAAAATATAATTAAAAAAACAGATGCCTACATCTCAGACTGTTTTCTGAGATTTTGGGTCGGGCCTCAGGTCAGGTCGGGTTCGGGCAGACAATCTAAGCTCTAACATATACTGACCCCCGAGCAGAGCAGTCAGGTGACCGTGCTGTAGTGGTTGTTAGTGCTGAAGTTAATGAGGAGGGTTAGTGGAAATGGAGTGAAATGTGGAGATGCAGTAATGTGTGAAGAGCTTATTGGCTTTATGTTATTTTGAAAAAGTTACACAGCTAAAACTCTGTACTGAAATTTCAGAGTTCACCGTATTTTTCACACTAAAAGACGCACTTATTAATCCTTTAATTTTCCCAAAAATCGCCAGTGCGCCTTATAATCCATTAGCCACTAATGCTAATGCTACTGCACCCAGCTTTCTGGAAATCTAAGCTTACTGTAAATAAACACTAGCATTTTACTGCCCCAAATAAACAATTTTCAAGAGAGAAATCTGTGTAGATCTGTGTGGAACAGCGCTTGTTTGACTTTTAGGATTTTTTTTAAGAATTACAGTTTTGTTAACTTAGCTTAGCTTAGCTTTACAGGTCTTTCCACCCAGCGGTGAGTTCTGCTGAATTAGAAGTAAAACATAGCGACATCCCTGTTCCTTACTAGTGTTGCATAATGTACCTCATAATCTGGTGCGCCTTAAGTATGAAAATTGGACCGGAAATAAACGTTTATTGATAATGCTCTTTATAATCCTGTGTGCCTTATAGTGAAAATATGATAAACAGTTAAGTTTATTTATTTTCACTCTCAAAGTGTTTAAATGGAGTTCGCTGTTGGAGTTATGTGACACAGCTGAATATTTCAGTGTTAACCCAAATAGATGACTACACTGCTTAGCTCCACAGACATTTAATTAAACTTCACCCACTTATTTTACTAACAAAAAGAGACATCTGCTCCATCATCTCCCCCAATTATGAACTACAAAAATCAACAATGTGCACTCTCTTTGTTTGGGTAGATTTTGCCCCATATTTCCAGTAAATGTTGACTAAATTAAACAGCTGAAAAAAAAAGTAATGTTACATTTATTCTATGTTTTTTTTATTCACTCTTTTAAGTGTTAGCTTAACAATTTAAGGAGAACTAAGTTAAAAGAGAACTCTGGCATGGTGTTGAGTGTTTAACTATTTTGAAAGTATTAATGTTACCCCAAAAAGTGTGGAGCTAAATAAACCATAGAAAAGGGTTGAATTTAAATCTGTGAACGTTTTTTGGATGTTTTTGTGTGTTTTTTTTTTTGGACTTCTTGGATGAGTCGTCGTAATTTTGGTCGACCAGCCACTCTTGGGAAGGTTCACCACTGTTTTGACATTTGTGGATAATGGGTCTCACTGTGGTTCGCTAGTGTCCCAAAACTTTAGAAAGGGCTTAATAACCTTTTCCAGACTGATAGATCTCATTTACCTTCTTTCTCATTTGTTCCTGAATTTCTTTGGATATTGGTTTGATGTCTAGTTTTTGAATATCTTTTGGTGGACTTCTGTTTGTCAGGCAGGTCCTATTTTAGTGATTTGTTTATTGAGAACAGGTGTGGCAGTAATCAGGCTTGGTTGTTGCTAGAGAAATTAAGGTGTTTAAATAAGGTGTGATAAACCGCAGCTATGTTTTAACTGAGGGGCAAACACTTTTTCACACAGGGTCGTGTAGTTTTGATTATTTTTCTCATTTAATAATGAAAACCTTTATTTAAAAACGGCATTTTGTGTTTACTTGTGTTGTTTTTGACTAACATTTAAATTAGTTCACGAAGGGGCAAACACTTTTTCACACCACTGTATCGAGACAATCTCTACGATACTTCACAGCTGTGGAGGAAAGTCAGTTTTACACAATTTAACAACCAATAATCTTTTCTGCAAATTTAACCTTTTAATTTGACTATAGCGCCACCATGTGGAGTATTGAAGCAGTAACTTTAGTAAGTCTAATTGGGGGCGGGGATTAGGCAGTTAAGAGCGCCGATGTTTCAACATAAATATCCATATTTGATGCCACATATTGATAATGTATTGCAAACAAAAACTATACATATGATACATACGTTATTTTGAGATATTAATATGTTATTCCACCCCTAGTGGTGGTAGCAGGTGGTAGCCTGTCACTTGATAGTAGATAATCACCCCTAATTTGCATGTTTTTGTCAGAGTGAATGGACCAGTAGAAATGCAACAAAATGACTTGGATTAAATCTTCTTGCTTTAAACTTATTTAATGTAAAGCTGGTGTTTTGTGTCATTATGTAGAGCCTGACTCTGTAGTATGGGTTCACTCTGTGCCGGAGAACAGGAGCCGGTATTTTCCACATCCAGTGATGAATTCTGCACGGCAGCAGTGTGTGCTGTGTCCTGATTGGCTGATGTTCTCTCAGTGGGCTCTCAGAGTCTGTGTGTGTGTGTGTGTGACAGCCTGGCCACAGGGTTCCTCCTGCCAGAGTGTGAAGGAGCTAAGAGAACCATATGGACACAGTGGAGCTCATTCATGTATTAACTAGCTCATTTACTCATTATTTTGAGGAGGAACATATCTGTGCTCAAAGGCAGAACACGTTCTTCACTTCTTCATCGTCCTTTTTCAGAAAGATAATAGAGAGGTTAATAGAGAGGAGGTCAGATAAATGATACACTGTGCTATGGATTATTAATAATAATGATATTTGATCCACATGCCTATTTATATCTGCTGAGGGCTGGTTTCGCTGGTGCGAATGGTTATTAATGTGAGACATGTAATAATTTTAGCTAAGTAAAATTAGTTCTCTGGTAACTCTCTTTCCATAATTAGATGGCCTTGACCGCAATAAGCTTATTTTAATTAGAGTTTATTAGAATACACTGACTTATCAGTGCATCAGTCAGTCCACACTGTAAACCCATACGTCGTTTGAACTCAAATGATTTAAGTCTGTTTTACATAAAACTAAATATTTCTAAACAATACTCAACTATTTTGTGGGCACAAATTCAATACATTCAAACTGAGATCTTTGAGTTGAACCAACTTATAATAACTGAGGTTAGTCTTCTGTCATTGGCAGCTTCTTTCCCATTGGCTTCTGTTACATCTATTTGCATACTGGGTGTGTCCAACAGTTTCTGACTAACCAGACACTCACCATCAGTGTGTAGTGATTCTCCCTGCGCTACCTTACAAATAAATAAATTTTCCCTTTAGTTGTAATAACTTGATGTTTTAATTTATGCTAACTCAAGTTTTCATTCCCCATTACTTAAAGAAATTGAGAAAACCGACTGCCTTATAAAAGTTAAGTAAACTCAACTTATCCGGTCTTACAGTATAACAAAAATAAAAAAGTTAAATCAACTTCCCCTTTAATTGTAATAACTTAATGTTCTAAGTTATGCTTAACTTAAGTTTTCCTCAAATTTTGTAAGTAAATTCAACTCATTCGGGCTTACAGTGTAAAGCTTTAAATACACCCATTCACAAAAATAGGACCAAAAAGGATCTGTAAGAATATAATAAATCTTTATCTGTGTGAATATAATGATGATATATTACAGTGAAAAGATTTTATTTATTTAGTTTATTCCAGAAAACGGTACAATAAACGAAAGAAGGATCTAGCACCTTGTTGCCACCTCTAGTCTGGATTCATGATTAGATACAGAGACCATGCAGAACTAGGAAGTGCTGTAATCTGGTGGAGACATTCCTGGGAAACCCTTGATGTATGTGGGTGAGTATTATCCTGCTGAAAAAATGCTATCAGTTGGAAGTCCTGCCATTAGAGGCAGTAACTACTGAGCCGTTAGTGTTCCTCATATCACTACTAGGGGTGACTGACTGTCGCATGAGATGCTCCTCAGCAGATTATAGGGGCAATGTTTCACTCCACAGCAAATCTTTGGATTAAAGGTGATGGTTTCTGGCTGAAGGACGGCCAAAATGGCGGGAAGTTCATCACAGCGAAAAAAAAAATGCGAATAATGTGTTTCCTTTTGTCAACTGGGCAAAATGTCTTCGACTGTGTAGTATCAGTCAACGGTCAATCTCTCACCAAGAGGTACACTACCCAAAAGTAGCCTCTGTGAGCTTTCTTCTGGAAAGACCCAGTGTCTAATCAGACCCCAGCTGTAATCATTTATAAATCAGCCTGAGACATATAGACAACCTGAGAAATATATTTTTGCTCTGATTTTTATTTGTTGTGTTTCAGACTTTGTGCAACTATACAAAATGAATATAGTATTATATGGTAATCACTGAATGCAGTTTCTTAGCACAGCAATCCCTTGTAGCACTTTATAGCATTGCAACCACCTGGGACATCATAGCAACTGCTTAGCAACAGCATTGCAACCACTTTAAACAGCACGGCAATTCCCTAGCACCTTAGCAACAACTAAATGGCATATACTGCAGTGACCACCTAGCCCCCAAATTGGCACCACCCAGGTTACAGTTGCTACCGCTTATAACCCTAACCCTCATAGCAACCATCTGGTATATCCTAGCGACTGCATAAAACCCCCCTAGCAACCTAATGGTAATTGCAATAAGGATACCAGAACCTTGGAACTCCAAAGAAACCACCTGCAATACCATAGCACAACCATCTAGCAACAGCATAGAAACACGTACTGAATAGGTTTATACAATTCACACACACACTTATACACACTCACTTACACACACACACTCACACTCACACGCACACACACACACACACACACACACAGATGCTCCATTTGCCCTGAATGATTGCACTGCAAAGTGTCCTTCATATGATTCCTGAGGGAGGGAGACATACTGAAGCTCCTGCTTGCTTGAATGATACCCTGCCAATCAGAATAGAGCTGATTTGAATGTACTCTGGTATTTGAACGTTTGTGAACCTTATTTTTATATTTCTTTACTTTTGTACAAAAGTCTAAACCTTCATCAAAGGATAAACTCTTTTTTTATTTGTGTGTTTAAACCCCATGTTCAGCAGTTTTTATTGTTTAAAGTGACAGAGAAAGCTAGGAACAGGAGCCGTACCTACAGGAAACACAGATGGAGGGCATGGCAGAAATAATCGCTGACTAATCGACTAATCTGAAAAATAATTGACAGATTAGTCAACTATCAAAATAGTCATTAGTTGCAGCCCTAATATATATCCATCTCTAGAAAAGGGTCAGCTGATCTCTTGTTCTGCTTTAGCATTTTCTACTGCGTGGAGACCCCAGCTACATCCTCCTGTAGAGAGAGAGAGAGAGAGAGAGCAGAGGGAGGAGAGACAGAAAGGGAGGAAAGAGAGAGAGAGAGAGCAGAAGGAAAGAAGCAGAAGGAGGAGAGGGAGGAAGAGAGAGCAGAGGGAAAAGAAATAGAGAGAGAGAGAGAGAGAGAGAGAGGGAGAGAGCAGAGGGAAAGGAAGCAGAGGGAGGAGAGAGTGAGAGAGCATACAGAGCAAAAAGGAAAAGGATAAAAGAAGCGGAGACAGAGTGAGGGACAGATTATGCAGTAGAGAGATAGAGGGAGAGAGAGGGATGGTGCAGTAGAGAGAGAGAGAGAGAGAGTGGAGATTATATTATATAATAATAGAGCAGGGGGTGTTGGGGGTGCAGTGGGAGCAGGAGGCTGCTGTCGGTGGGATCAGTGCTGGACGTGAGCGGTGGGGTAGCAGGGATGCTGGCGCTGGTGGTGCGCCGGATCGTGTGATCAGTCCCACGCTGCACTGCTGCGGGGGGGATGGACGCGGGCGAGCGAGGAGGAGAGGAGGACTGGATGGAGGATCAGTGGGAGAAATGGTACGAATAGCACTGTATGTGTGTGTGTGTGAATATGCGTGTGTGAGCGTCCTTGGGGCTTCTGCTTGCCTGGGTCAGGGCATTCAGAAGGCTGTGACCTTGTGTGAGTCTATGTATGTGTGTGTGTGTGTGTGTGTGTGTGTGTGGTGCTGGTAATTTGCAGCGTGCTGTTTTTCTCGCTTGGTTGTAGCATCACAGAGGGATGCCCTTGAGAGAGTGAGTGTTGGGGTGTGTGTGTGTGCGCGTGCGTACGCATGCACTTGTTTGTTTGTGTATATTTTCAGCACCATCAAAAAAGTCCTGATTCTGAGAAGAATTTTGTAAATATTCATATATAATACATTTACACCATATTGTATATACATTTATACATACTTATTTATATATGTTTACGTATACATACGTTATTATTTACTTAATGATATATATGGGATATATTACTACATATAGATACTTAAACATATATAGTAATAGTGATGCATGTGTTCTGTACCACACCGTAAGTCCTGATATGAGATAAAACTAGATTTTAGCAGCTCTACAGAGAAGGATCAGTGACAGCAGAACACACACACACACACACACACACACACACACACACACGAAGAATGAAACTTGTAGCTAGAACTGAATATTTCTGAATTGCTGATTTGACTCAGAATTTAAAACACTGTAAAACACTGGTGATAATAATGCATGGTTTGATCTCTGATCTCTCTCACAATGACTGACCCCATCATGACCTCTGGACTGACAGTATAAACATCCCTCACAGGGAATTCACACTGGCTGATGTTGTTATTATTATTATTTTATGTAGTTGCTGTGTCTTAACTTAAGTGTTTTTTATTAGTATTATAATTGTTGGTAGTATTGTGTATTAGGTTAAAGAAATATCTATTCTACATTAAATTGTCTGATGAATGCTGCGCTGTCGCATGTCCTTCATTAGTGTGTGTGTGTGTGTGTGTGTGTGTGTGTGTCATTAACGCAGTTTGACAAATCTTCTCTAATGTCTTTATAATGTGTTTATATGATTATAAGGAGGATTTCTGTATCAGTGGATTTTTTTTTCGAGAGTATTTGTACAGACCTGTCTGACCTGTTCCTGGGTCAGCTTTTAGAATCACTACTTACAGACCTGCTGAGTCAGAGTGACTGTACGTGTGTGTGTGTGGGTGTGTGTGTTTGTATACATTTAGCATTTCTACAGCCTATGGATGTGGTCGATCTGCATATTACTGCTTATAGAAATATACTGTATAGACATTTCAATGGTTTTGTTACATACAATTAGGAGTATCGTTTTTTTAAAACACAGTGACAAAAGACAGTGTAAGACAGTGTTTTATTTAGTGTTGTCTTTAAACCCCGCCCACTAGATAGCAATTAATTTAATTTAAACAATCACAATATATCATGATGTATTTATTATTAACTCCTGTATTGTGATATGTTTTATATCTTGCTTATACACAGCCCTACACTTTATTACATTTTGCAGCTGTGGACCACTGCTGCAAAAACAACACAGCTCACGAAAACACAATTATCAAATTCTGCAGAGAGCTTTTAATTAGAAATGATGAAAACAGAAGGAAAAAAATGGGATGAGCTAATGTCAAGTTGGATAGCTAGATTTTACAGTATAAAAGAACATTTACAACCTTAAACATCCTAGAGGAAACACTGCATTATAATACACATGGCATATATTATTACTATTATTATTTTTATTATTATTATTTATTGGATGCTGGTTTACCTCTGCTTCATTCTCCCCATCCCTTTATTAGCCAGTCTGTATCTGTCTTTCCTGAGTTTCTGAGGGATGCTGTTGATTTCTAATAAATAAAGCAGAAACATCACTTTTCTTGCTCTTCGAGGGCTTTCTGCAGTCATCAGTTTGTAAAGCTGAGCCGTGCTGATCTTCTCGAGCAGCTGGTTTGTTTGACTCTGTGTGTAGCTGTAGGTTTGAGAGGTGAAACAGAACAGTGAAAATGTCAGAGTCATTATAATCGGCTCAGTGTGTGAATTTGTCCTCTGTTTCACTCCACCCATCCCGAGCGTCTTGCCGGGTGTAAGTGCTCATGTGGACGTTATTGATTGGTCGGTAATGTGGCCACATGTTTGCCCCCCGCTCCCTCTCGTATGTCCTGCTAAACGGTGCTGAAGGAGCAGAGAGGGGGATCAGGACTCAATCGATCAGACCGGCTCTCACAGACACATAGATTCAGACGCTGTTTCCATCATGTATAGGAAACGCAAAAAATAGGAATAACATTTCATATATCTGTATATAATTCTGTATATAACTAAAAAATGTGTCTCCTGCTACTTTTGACTATATAGTGTGTATGTATACAAGGTATACAAATGTGTATTATTTCCAAGCTACATACCATACACAACTAACTATACATTTTACAAAAATCTATACTGTATAGAACTGTATATATCCTATATTTTAAAGATGTATTGATCAGTGTTTTTTGGGGCCAATCACCACTCGATGATCATCTTTCAGCTCGATTGGCCGATTGCTGATATCCATTAAGGGTGGGTGGGGCTGAATGCTACATTAACCTTACCATGCAAGCTCTGAGCGTAAACATAACTAAACTGAGCATCTCTTTAGATTAGAATAAATTTTGGTTGTGCATAGGTTGCTGTTTTGTGTTGATAGCAGTCAGTCAGTAACTGTGTTGCTGCGCTAATAGCTACTCACTGTATGGAATTAGTTCATGCCTTTTACGCATTTTAAGTTGCGCAAGGTGCCCTTTTTGCACACTCACGACAACAAAGACACATGACCCGCCCTAAATCCAGCTGAGCAATGTGCAATTGGCTGGTGCTCTATAGATCATTAGAACAGGGGCTATATTATAATTGTCTTTGAAAGCTTTTGTTGGCACACTATGTTTTTGTTGGCACACTATGTTAATGCGTTTATTCTAGCCTTGTAAAAGAAATTTGCCTGTTATGTTAGATTAACATATGCTAAAAAAGGTCATTCTGTAAATTCAAATTTAAATAATCATATATAGCAGCTCTCCAGATTACCTGCAAACATTGAATTGATTTACTCGGCTTAATTTTAGTTTTAGAATTAAATTGTATTTTAATGTTAAAGTTTGAAAGTTTTAAATTTGGTTTAAATTTTCTGTAAATTAGCTAAATATGATCACCATTTGAACACCATCAATTCATTGATTGAACGCCATAATATTAAATCCTGTGGCTTGCATTTGTGTAGATCTTTTTGTGTCACCAAATCAGACTCTAAAAAAACCTAAAAAAAAGTGTCTAGCCCACTGATTCTCATGGAAGCATCAGATCATTTAAGTCCTGTAAGTTGGGGCATCAGTCCATGAGCATCAGTGAGTCTAGTGCTAACAAAGCGTCTTCTTTGGAGCACTGTTGGTAGGCACTGATCACTTCATATGGGAAACATCTCTAAAGACCTGCCTGAGGTTGTCTAGAGCATCACAGTTTGGTTCTGGTTAGATGTCCTGCTTCCACAATAGTACATGTACAGTATAATATAGCACACCCCTGGCTTTTAGCACACAATCTGTCAGTAATATTTAAAGGCACCCTCAGTACTGTAGCTCTGTTCTTTTCAGTAAAAGAGTAACAGTAATTCTACATCCTGTTTACCTGAAAGGCCTCAGGGGTCATGTGACTCCGCCGGTAACCCTGCTGTCTGTTCTTCGTCAGCTCCTTAACCCGCCCAGCGCTCAGTACAGATCATGTTTCAGGCTGGGTAACAGGGCTGTAATCACATTTCTGAAAATGCGCGACCTGCTGTCACACACTAATGAGATCCCACCGAGCTACTACTACCACACACACACACACACACACACTAACAAACACACTAACAAACACACACACTCCTCACCAGTCTATAGACATAGTACACACAGTTTAGCAAAGCAGGAGGTTTTTAATATCTAGGTTTGATTTGTTTGAGTTCCTACTAAAACAAGACCAAATATTGAGAATTAAATAAGAGTATAAGAACTAAATATGAAACAGTATTGTGGAGTCAGATGAGTTTGTTTGTGTTTAATATTCCACTGTATGTGCGTCTTTCTCTACCACTCTCTCTCTCTCTCCCACTTTTTCTCTCACTATGTGTGGGTCTTCCTCGCCCTTTTTTTCTTTTGCGTGCGCTCTCTCTCTCGCTCCATCACACATTAACAATGAAATTCCGCGTCAACAATTTTTTGTAGTCGGCGTTGCTGATTACACCAACTAATGGTTGCAGTCCTAGACTATATAAATCCAAATGTTTGTAGACACCCCTTCTAATAAATGCATTCAGCTACTTTATTCAGCAGTGAACCCACTGCTGACACAGAAGTGCAGATACACACCTACAGCTTGTACAGAAATATTGCCAATAGGATAAAGAATAGAATAGAATAGAATAGGATAAACATGAGGGTAATGATGCTTTTAAATCCATGCCTAAATGCCAGGCGTAGACTAGAGGGGTATAAACCCCCAGTATTGAGCTGTTAAGGATTGGAACTGGTTCGCTGCAACGATGATGGAGCTCCCTCCAATACAGTACCCTTAGATGAGATTGGTGATGACAAGATAAGGTGGTTGTTGCAGATAAACTTTATTAACAATTCATGAGCAGATGTCCCAATACTTTTGTCCATACAATATTTATCTCTACTCAGTGTCGCTTGATCAGAATGAGAATTTCTGACTTTGACAGTATAAACATCTGTGGATGTTGTACTTTGTTAGATCACCTTCATCAAAAGCTCTGCTAAATGTGGCAGTATCAGTGAGGATCACATTATGAATAGAGGAAAGAAGATTAAACAGCAGAAACTAAAGACGTTGTTAAGCCTGCAGAAAGAGGTTAAGCGGGATTCCTGGGCTAAAACTAGAGTTTATAATGTTATTTGTAGTGTAATATTCTGTAGTGCTGTGTTGCATCACTCAGCCGTATTATGTTTATTTTTCCACAATTACATATCATTGTTAATTCTCTGTGACATCACGTGACCCAGCATGATGCCTTAAAAATATACTCCCATATATTCCCATATAACTAGAAATCCAACACCTGATTTACTCATAAAAAATAAACAATGCCCCAAAATGTAATACTTTTTTATCTGTGTGAATGTAATGATGATATATTAGAAAGAAATTATTAGTTTATTGGGGAAAACTGAAATAAGAATCTAGTTTAGACCCTGTTGGAGGCTCTATACTGGATACAAAATGAGATTGAGACATTTGGTCATGGAGGCGTACTGTACATCATGGCATCCTGCAGCACATTTTCCCACAGATGTTGCTACAGCTGGGCCTGTAGATCCTACTCTACAATTGTAGGTTAAAGCTGAAGCTGCGTCTCAGCTGCTCCTTTAAATGCTGGATTGGTGATAAATCTGGGGACCAGGCAGAACAAGGAACTTCTGCGATCAATTTTGGGAAATCGCCCAGTGCCTAATCAGACCATACTTGTAATCAAGAGACAAAACTGCATGCCAAGATTAAAGCAATCCTGGCTGTGTTATTCTTTTTTTTTGCCATTTAGTGTGGAAGCTAGTAAATACAGGGCCAGATACCCCCATTCTTAAATATTAGCTTGTCTTTTTTTATATGCTCTTCTGAGACCATTATTATAGGTTTTAATTAGTTTTTTTAATTACTGTTTTTTTCACACAAAAAAGCCCACTTACAATCCTTTAATTTTCCCCAAAATAGTCAGTGCTCCTTATAATACAGTGCACCTTATGTATGAATTCTATCAGTCAGGTATTAAGTATCAGTAAAGCCACTCCACTGAAGTACAGCGTTATACAGGAGTTTCAGTGAAGTTTTTCTCCAGTACTGAGACTGGAGCACTATTAGCATCAGCTGCTAACCGCAGCGCAAGCTCTTTTGCTGTTCTGATACAGTATATTGGACAGTAGTATGTGTTTTTACTAGGGGTGTCACGATTTCAATATTTCATCGGAATCAATCGAATTTATGCCATGGTCTCGAGCCTCGAAGTCAAAAAGTGAATCGACGATCCCTCCCTCTAAGCTACGCATCACACTATGCAAATGGCGCAGCACGCTGTAGTGGCTACTGCTGCTGCTAATCATGCTAAAATATTGGAAAGCTTACTGTAAATAAACAGAATAATCCATTTTCAGGAGAGAAATCTGTGTAAATTAACATCCAGCATTTGTTTGATTTGAAAGACTTAGGCACCCCAAGCGGTGAGACCTGCTGATTGGAAGGGAAACATGGTGACACCCCTGTTTACTTACTATTATCACTAAAAATGCGCTTTATAATTTAGTGCGCCTTATGTATGAAAACAGACCAGAAAATAGACATTTATTGATAGTGCACCTTATAGTCCGTAAAATACAGTGCCAAAAAAATCTTAATACATACTTCTGTAAGAGGTGAATAGCCATGTTTATAGTCGTACTACAGCTATGGTAAAGATTATGGTTTTTAATTTGATCAGAGTGCCCCTTTAAATGTATTCATTACGGCTGATTTACGTGCCGTTAGTAATCATGTTGCAGTGCTGCCTGCCTGCGTTTTTATTTACTGCTGTGAAAATATTGCAGTCTCTGATGACTGTGCAGGTGTAGCTGCGTGTAAAGACTCATTTGCTTAATCGATGTATGTAGTAAAGTCCCTTACAGCACAGACACATCAATCCATTAATTGCTGCACTGTAGCAAATTAGTTTAGCATCAGCGTTTACAGGCATTGATCTGAAACTCAACAAAACATGTTTTACAGAACGCGGCTGTCCGACAGAACCTTTTATCTTTAGTTTGAAAATGTCAGCTGACCTTTATTCTGTGTGAAAATGTCATGATGAATGCACCACTGTTCAGATTTACTTAGAATTAAGTCTTGTTGAGTTAAGAATGTTCCTTTTTCATGTAAAGTTGCTTTGCATTTAGAGCAGTGAACTGCTAAAAAAAAAAAAAAAAGATGAACAGTTCAAGATGGTCAAGCTGTTTAATCTATTTTTTTTTGTATCATTTTTTTATTTTAATTTTTTAGCTACACCAATTGTCCCACATATTCAGCTGCTACTTACCTGTATATTCCCTGTCACTAGTGATGCCACAACACAAGGAGGATGAAGACTAGCACATGCCTCCTCTGACATATGTGAAGTCAGCCACCGCCTCTTTTTGAGCTGCTGCTGAGGCAGCATTGCTGAGTAGCATCACAGCGCACTTGGAGGAAAGCGCAGCAACTTGGTTCCGATACATCAGCTCACAGACGCTCACAGCCTTGTGCTGTTTTCTTAGTTTTCTTAGGCGCTTTCCTCAGCAGCGAGACCCGCTGAAATAAAAGGAAAACATGGCAATGCCCTTTTTTACTTCAAGTATGCATTCTTACTAATGTCGCTTAACGCGCCTTCTAAACCAGTGCGTTTATGTATGAAAATAGACCAAAAACAGTCCATTAATCCATTAATAGTGTGCCTTATAATCAAAATATCCGCCCTGGAAACTGTTTATTTGGGTGAGTAAAGCACTTCCATTCATTTACAGTCAACTTACATTTCCAATGTTTATTTAAAGGTGGATTAAATATCCAGGTTTGTCTGGAAAGGTTAATGTGGCATCTAGCTCTGTCCTTGATCTCTATCAACGATCAGCCGATTGAGCTGTAAGCAATTGGTGATCCACCCCACCAACACTGATAGGTCCATCTCCACTATGAACATGACAAAAAGGCCGCCAACTGCAGCGTAACCTGCATTGTCCTTTTTTTTATTTCATGAAAAATAATGTCTGTAAATGCCCCGGTTTTATGTAGGTAAGTTGATTGTCGTTACTGTGTGTTAAATAAAAACTATTTTAGATTTACTCTGAATGTTCTTGTGTCTGAATGCTCTTGTGTGTGAGTCTGTAACTATGTGAATGGGTAACTGTGTGAGTCAGTAACTGTGTGAGTCAGTAACTGTGTGAGTCAGTAACTGTGTGAGTCAGTAACTGTGTGAATCATTAACTGTGTGAATCATTAACTGTGTGAATGGGTAACTGTGTGAATCAGTAACTGTGTGGATGGGTAACTGTGTTAATCGGTAACTGTGTGGGTCGATAACTGTGGATCGGTAACTGTGTGAATCGGTAACTGTGTAATCAGTAACTGTGTGGATCGGTAACTGTGTGAATGTGTAACTGTGTGAATGTGTAACTGTGTGAATGGTAACTGTGTGAATGGTAACTGTATGGATGGTAACTGTGTGGATCGGTAACTGTGTGGATCAGTGACTGTGTAACCCGTAACTGTGTGAATTGGGAAATGTGTGAATAGGGAACTGTGTAAATCGGTATCTGTGTTGATTGTTAACTGTGTGAATTGGTAACTGTGTGAATCTGTAATTGTGTGAATCTGTAACTGTGTGAATCTGTAACTGTGTGAATGGGTAACTGTGTGGATCGGTAATTGTGCGAGTCTGTTACTGTGTGGATCATAACTGTGTGGATCGGTAACTGTGTGGATCGGTAACTGTGTGGATCGGTTATTGTGCGAATTGTAACTGTGTGAATTGGTAACTGTGTGAATAAGTACAATAAGAACAACCAAGCCCTCTCTGATTCTGTAATTCTGTATGTTCACCAGAAGAAAAGTGGACATACATGGCTGGTGGACTCGTACCATCAACCCAAGTGACTAGTAATCTTTGAACCTGAACAAGCTGCGTGACCAGCATCACCTAATAAAACAAAAATTTTAGATTTAAAACCAGCTAAGCAGCAAAAGCTCATCTGAAGCTGGATTTTTCACCAGGCATATTAGCTTCCCTTGCTTGTTAGACTATCTTATCTACATTAGCCCTTAGCTATCTGGAGCTAACTTCAGGCATGTCTTGGTAGATGAACTATATTTAATCTACCTGGGGAAATCGTGTGCATAAATTGAAGGAAAGGCAGATGAGTGTGAGATAAGGGATTTTATCTTGTCCAGTCGGCAGATTCAGGTGTAACGTGTGCAGAACCAGCACCCTGGAGACACGTAGCTGTGTACTGCAGGCATGTTCCTGAGAGCATTATTATTAGCACTGCAGGAACCATGGAGACTCACACACACACACACACACACCAATTCACCCAGAAGCTTAGCTGATTAGGCCACAAAAATAAATGCGTTTTTGTTTTTTCTTGTATGTAAAGATTAGATTACAGATGTTAGGGAAGCTCAGAAAACAGCACATATATCATATTTTTTGGGCTATAAGCTGCTACTTTTTTACACGCTTTTAACACTACACCTTATATAATGGTGTGGCTAATATATATTTTTTGGGTTACAGGCTAACAAGCTTCAAAAAAAATGCTTTACTTACCCAAATAAACTGTGTTCAAAAGAGATAAGTGTGTAGATTAATCCAGGGCTCGTCAGGACAACTATACAAGTATTTGCAGCTTCTTGACATCAGCATTAATTGTGCGTTTAAAGTTTGCAGTACTGCTGTATTTTGTTTTGCAATATCGTACTAATTTTGATTTAGTGTTGTGTTTAAGTCACAAACTTCATATAGCAGTGTTGCACCCTGTGGTTAGATCCCACTGGTCTGATTGCATGCATAGGCTGATGTGTTTTTTAATACTATGATAATTGTCAGTGACAAAAAATCTCATTGCCTTTTGTACAGTACACTGGAGAATATATGATATAATATAATGCATGTATTTAGAGCATTAATCCAGTGTCACCTAAACACGCTGCTCCTGAGGAGCTCAGTGAATAAATCAGCACACTCCAAATTTTACATGAAACATTTGTACAGGTCAGATTTCATACTAAGTATGTCAGAAGTAGGGGTGTGCCATATCGTATCGTACGCGATAATATCGCCAACATTGTTGAATATCGTGACAATATTATATCCTAAAAATATCGTGCCATATCACCCACCCCTAATTATCACATCAGGGTACTACTTTTTACTTTTTTTAGCAAAAAAAAAATCACACTATTCTCATTTTCGATTATATATCTATCTAGCTAGAGACAGATTGTATCTTTCCAGTATCATTTATTTTACTTTAATCCTGGATAGATGGAGATATTTGGAGTGTATTATTAGTATCATGACATTCTGGATCATTGACTTCTGTTACAAATCTAAAAAAAATCTTGTATTTTTTTATATCTCAGGTAGGGGTGTGATATAAACCGAATGCAATAATAAAATAAAATTTTAATTTTGTTGCAGTAGTGTATTCTTGAAAAAAAATATGTATTCATTTATATCGCCGAGTATCGTTATCGCGTAAATACCATGAAATATTGTGATATTATTTTAGGGCCATATCGCCCACCCCTAGTCAGAAGACCCTATATGTTACCCGCACATCAACAGTAGTAAAGCAGAATTTTTATAGAGTTTATTATCACTTCGATCTGTTACTGTCTCATTAAATCAGTCCTACACACAGTACTGTACTAGTTCCTGCTGTTTTTGGATGTGCAAAATACTATATATTGCATTTTTATAAACAATGCTAACCTGGGACAAAGCTAACACTGATATTATTAAGCTGATATTATTATGATTGTTTAACTGGAACATAGTCATTTCCAGCTCCATTATCATAAGATTCCAATTTGATTTGATTTCTACATGAATTCAATTTATTGATTAATATAGGAATTTCAGTTACAATTTGTCAATCCTGGGGCTAAAGGTGCTTCTGTTTGTCCCCCACACAGCTCTACCTGTGACCTCCAGTCTCCAGACTACAATACTCAGAATGCACCACACACTGACATCACATGACACTGCACAGGGCACTACCCAGTATCCAATTACCTGAATATAGATTTCACCTGTTACACACACTATACAGTGCAGGCCAAAAGTTTGGACACACCTTCTCTTTTTTTTAGTGCGTTTTCTATATTTTCATCACTGTTTACATTGTAGATTTTTACTGAAGGCATCATAACTATGAATGTACACATGTGAAGTTTTATGTACTAAACAAAAAAAAGTGAAATAACTAAAAAAAAAAAAAACAATTATATATTTTCTTCAAAATAGCCAACCTTTGCTCTAATCACTGCTTTGCACACTCTTGGCATCATTCTCTCAATGAGCTTCAAGAGGTGGCCACCTGAAATGGTTTTCCAACAGTCTTGAAGGAGTTCCCAGAGGTGTTTAGCACTTGTTGGCCCCATTGCCTTCACTCTACGTTCCAGCTCACCCCAAACCATCTGGATTGGGTTCAGGTCCGGTGACTGTGGAGGCCGGGTAATTTTTTTTAAGTACATAAAACTCCACATGCGTTCATTCATAGTTTTGATGCCTTTAGTGAGAATCTACAATGTAAATAGTCATGCAAGTAAAGAAAACGCATTGAAAAAGAGAAGGTGTGTCCAAACTTTTGGCCTGTACTGTACATACCCGATCACTTCACTTACTCCCCGCTGAGTACTGATGGATTTATCCATCTACAAAGCGTTTTCCCATTACCTGTGTTAGCTTGTTTTTGCATTTACTATCCCTGATAGCCCTCTGATATTGCCTTGTCTTGTTTGACTTTTGGATTGTTTCTCGATTCTATTATGTTTATTCCCTTATGCTGCTGTTTACCGGTGTTGACCTTGCTGGTTTTGACTATTCTATGTGCCCAACCCTTCTTTAATAAAGTTCTTTATGTCCTGTCCGGCCACGACACAATTACAGGTTTTATTTAGATATGGACAAGCTTTTCAGAGAATTATTGTTGCAACTGTAAAAGGAAAAATAGGCTAATTTTAATTTGATTAATTCTCGGGTTTATATGAATCGATATCTGCTTTTTTAATGAAGAGCAACTTGAATAAAACTTGTATAGTTTTTCACCATTTCTGATTATTTCTAACAATACCGTGACATGTGTAGCATTGTTCTTAGAACAGTGTGTTCTGATTATCAGAAGCTGAAATGCTAAAGCTCAGTCAGACTCAGCCAATCTGCAGCAGATTTCATGGCTGTCTGCGGGACGGCAGCCCTGTCCTGCTCCACTCAGCTCCAGCCGCTCTCCCACTGTCAGAACTGCTTAATCCTGGTCCCGGTCCTGTCGCTCCGGGGCAGTTTGACACCCAGTCATGCAGCCTCACATCACACACATCTGCAGACGGACTCTCGCAGGCGGAAGGATGCTGCTGAGACCTTAGATTAATGCAGCTGAGTTTAATCTGTTTTACAGAACCAGCACACTGATTATACACTTTTAATCTATCACACTTTATATTTGTGTAATTATTTCTACTTTTTCACCTTAAAACAAATTCAAAGTGCAATATGTAATAGTGGTGTCAGAAAACTATACTGTAAAATACTGTATTTTTTGCACTATAAGACACACTTAAAAAAAAATTATTTCCCCAAAAATCGTCAGTGTGCCTTATAATCTGGTGCACCATATGTATGAATTTATCTGGTCAGGTATTAAGGAGCAGTGAAGCCATTCTGTTAAAGTACAGCTTTATACAGGAGTTTCAGTTTAGTTCTCCAGCACCTAGGCTGGAGCAGCATTAGCATTAACTGTGCTAAGTGCTAGCTCTTTTGCCATTCAGCGGTGAGTATTATTGGCCTGTAGTCGGCTGCTAACCCCCGGCTAACACTGCTGGAGCAGCGTTAGCATTATCTGCTAACCATGCTAAACGCTAGCTCTTTTCCCGTTCAGAGGTGAGTATTATTGGCCTGTAGTCGGCTGCTAACCCCCAGCTGGAGCAGCGTTAGCATGATCTGCTAACCATGCTAAACGCTAGCTCTTTTGTCGTTCAGAGGCGAGTATATCAGACTGAAGCCTGCATGTTTAATGTGTTAAAACAAGCTACATGGGACAAACCACTAGCTAATACCACCCTGGGTTACCAGAGCACTCAGAGTTCCTTATTGTAGTGCTGTCGGGTGGCATTTTTGTCTCACTAGCATTGTAGTTATCTGCTAATGCTAATGCTTCTGCACCCCGCTGTAGTGGAAATCTAAGCTTACTGTAAATAAACGAAGCGCTTTACTCACCCAAATCAACAGTTTCAGGAGAGAAATCTTTGTAGATTACCTTCCAGCACTTGTTTGACAAATTATTATTATTTTTTTAAGAATTACAGTTTTGTGTACTGTACTTAGCTTGGTGAGACCTGCTAAATTAGAAAAGAAACATGGTGACACCCCTGTTTCTTACTATTGTCACGTAAAATGCGCTTTGTAATCCGTTGCGCCTTATGTATCAAAATAGACCAGAAAATAGAAAATTCATTGATAGTGCACCTTATAATCTGGTGCACCTTATAGTGCAAAAAAATATGGAATATATTTGTGTTTTTTAGTTTAAATATAAAGATTAAAACTAGTCTTTTGGTTCACTTTGTAACCCCACTTTGTACTCTCTCATTAGATCCCACTGTTCTGATTGGCTAGCTGGTGTGGGAGTGTCCAAAAGACTAGCTTCCACTATACCAAAAGCATCAAAAGAACTAAAAACACACAGTCTTTCAGCAGAAAATGTACTTATTTAAGGAGGAGCAGGGGTGGGTTTATTCCAATCCATGTTGAATGAAACACATTAAAGCACTGAAGCTAAGAGTGCTGTTATTAAACTAAACTACAGCTGTACAATTGCATTGAATTAAAGATTTGAGGCCATTACTAATTAATTACTAAAATGATCTTTACAGAGATTTAAAGAGATTTACAGCAAACAGGACTCTAAAGGACTGGAGTCACAATTTCTTTTGTTTGTGTATAGGGTTCTCTAATACGATATTATCACTATATGTTGCCCATGATATCACAATTTTGTGATACTGCAATACTTCAAACAACACAGAACAAATCTCTACAATAATGTGTTCATCTCAGACACTAAGTTCTCTCAGTAGTGTTTGGGAAACTATTGACTAATACAGATAAGAATATTTGTGTTGCCAGAGAAAGAGATAAAGATGTGTGTGTTGTTTTTGTTTTCATAGGCTAACCCACGACATCAGCCTAGATGAATTTGAGGATGAGGACTTGTCCGAAATCACGGAAATCACAGACGAAAGAGGCCTCAGCCTCAACTGTAACAGCCTGGACATTCACAAGGTACGTCAGAAATTCCCCACAAAGCAGTCTGAGCATGGGACAGAGTAATGAAGATGTGCTGTGTGTCTGATGCGAAACCGTGACATGAAATATGATATGTAGAGATATTTTTACAAGTCAGCTTGTAACAAAAAGTGTGTGCACTACACAGTGATTTTTATATATGTAGTGATTTACGTATTGCAGTTACAAATGAATGCTAGAATTCTTTAGAATTAGGCATTACACACCAAATCACTCTCAACAACTTTCCTAAAGTTACATTTTAATTAGATTAATTTTGATTACAAATCTGTAAGATTTGACCATATTCAGTATGTATTTATAACTTGATTTCTCTGTACAGTTTTTGCTGCTGTGCTCCTGCTGTGCTCCTCAATTTAGTGCTATAATTCAGCTTATCAGATTAAGGTGTGGGTTAGATGTAATTGCATTTTCCAGATAATGATCATTGTCCTCCTCCTGCTAATGTTGTCATGTCCTTTCTGATCAAATTACTGAATATTTGCATTTTTATTCAGACTTTATTTCATCTGGGTTGTGTCTCAGGTCTAGGAAGCATACTGATAGATAGATAGCCTTACCCCTATACTGATGATCTTTAGTGTATTAACCTAACTGTCTGTCTGATGATACATATGTATACCATTTTATTACCATACAAATCAATATATTCTAATCTAAGTTATACCCATACTAAATAATACAGTCTATACCCTTACCTCTCTATACCCATTCATACCCAATCCAACCCAGACCTATACTGTACCATTCCAGTCTGTAACAATATCCATACTACATACATACATATTCCCATTTATACTCACTTATCACATACCAGTCCTTACCACTCATCGCCATACCACCTGTACCATTCATACCTTTATCACTCCATAGCCATTCACATCTACATCCATGCCCATAACCATCTATACCAATCTATAACCATTCCAGTTATACAACCACACCCACAATTCATGTAATCTATACCTTTACCAATAATACAAATCTATGACAGTCTATACCCACCCCAGTTAATATAATCTATTAATCCATACCCATTACAGTCTATACAAATATCTATTTAACCCTCCCATTTCCATATTATTCCATATTCATACCAATTCTATCCTTTCTATAATTTTTTTTGCTACATATAAACGATTGCTGCCACTGTATCAGAATTCGAGGGGTCGTCATTAAACTCGATCCCTGTGTTTGTGAGAGAGAGAGAGAGAGAGAGAGAGAGAGAGAGAGAGAGAGAGAGAGAGAGAGAGAAGAGAGAGAAAGAGAGAGAGAGAGGTTGTGGGGGTGTGAGCTTTAGTTTTAGTGTGTTGGGGTTTTATTAACTGGAGTTATGGATTTAATGGGTTTTTGTTCGAGTTAATATTTTTTAATCTTTTAAAGTGCTTTAGTATCCAGGGAGCTAATTATAGAAAGGATCAGTGGCACAGAGATCAGGCCGTGACACACACACACACACACACACACACTGATTTATGGAAGTAAGAGAAGTGCAGTGTGTTGTTAGTGATGTGTTGTGTTCCTGTGTTTGGTCAGCAGAGGTCCCTTTTGTCCTCTTTTGTGTGGTTCCTCAGTGTGTTCATGGATCCTAGCGTAATTTATATTCCCATTAAATAATCACACCCAGCTCACTGACACTGCCTAACTGACACTCACTGTATGTGTGTGTGTGTGTGTGTGTATTTTATCACAACTTGTGAGAAATCTGGCAGCATGCCTAAAGTGAAAGTGTGTATTTTGAGGTGTGACGTGTGCTGGGGAAATAGACTGGGTTGCTATGGGAATAGTGATGTTTAGTTTTACGCATTTTGGTTGACTCATCCTCTCACACACTTATCTCCCCCTCATACACACCCCTCTCTCTGCTGTATCAATGTGTCTGAAATATAACAACACATAAACTTTATCATTCTTTGTAAAATATCAGCAATTATAGAAGATTTATTACAAAAAATCATAGATATTTCAATTCAGTTCCATTCATTTCAGGTTGACTTATAACAGCAGTGTTACTGAAGTGCACAAATATTGACATATGAACATGTTTCATAAATTAAAAACAGTTTTAAATGTATTGACTAATTAATTAAACCAATTAAAGTAATAAAAACATGAATGCAATGATTGCAGATCACATAACCACATTTCGTTCACAATAGAACACAGAACATACTATCAGATGTTATGACTATCAGACATTATGCCATTAATACTGTTTACTCATTAGCTGTTTATACTCATTAGAAGTAACAAAAGAGTGGGAAAATAAGTGATAATAATAAAAATGTGCATGACTCGGTATAAAAAAAACATTTTAGAGACACTGAGTTTTTTAGGAGCGAAGATGCAAAAAACTTTCTCAACATGAAACTGCACAATGTTTTAATATTTACTTTGACAGAATAAACCCAGAATACTTCATGTTTTATATGATTTACTGTGACAGTAAAGCTTTTATCACTCCTTCCCACAACAATTAACACAACAAATACGGCACACACATTTTAAGGTGTGTAACAGCACGGGGTCATCTTCACATTTTCCGTTTCTAAATTCTACAATCTACTAGGGACAAATCAGGACCACAGTCAGGCCACTCCAGTACTCGGAAACTTGCAACACGCTAGCAACCACTTAGTAACACCTTAGCAAGCAAAATGCCTACAGTATACCATAGCAACACTGACACAACCAATGCCTGGAACAAACTGAAACAACAAAACAAACGTTTTGTGCTGTCCATACACTAAAAGTCCTTTAATAGATCACTAATTTTTAAGACTGCAACTAGATACTTTCTGGGATTATAATTTTTTTTTTAATTTAATGGGAAAACACTTCAAAGAGACACTCTTGCTCACTCCACAGCTCCACCAGTTTCTCCTCGTTTTGTACACTCCAGGAGAACCATGGTTTCCAAGCCATCGCCGGAGTTTCATCCATTCAGTTTCGTAAACGTTCCCGCGCTTGCCTTGCGGCTTCCCGTAGCTCTCCTATTGGTTGTTGCCATTGTTCACGTCAGTCTCAAGACTTGCGATAATATCAAACACTGTTGATTTTATGAGGCATCGATCGATATGAGGCAACCGCAACTTGACTCACGCAAGACTTTCGTGATTTTATCCAGAAACTGAAAATTTTCTGCGACAGTGAAATCGCTTGAAAATTGTTTGGTGTAAGGTCGTCATTAGATATCAACAGCTTTACCATAGCAACACCTTAGCAACCAACATTTATTATCACAGTTACAATACTTAACTACAATCAAACGGTCCCTTTGTTCAGGATTTGTTTCATTTCTTTGGTTTCTCTCTCTCTCACCCTTTCCTATCCTCTTTCCTCTTGCTTTTCTCACTCTTTTCTCTTACCCTCTCTCCTTTCATGTTTTATCTCTCTCTCTGTCTCTCTCTTACTTATTCTAATCCCCCGAAGTGATGCTGATCCCTCAGAGTGTGTTGGCGAGGGAATGAGACTGAATGATAGAGAGAGTAAATGGAGGGACGGAGGGATGGTGCTGATGAAGTCACACAACATTAGAGCTCACTCCCCCAAACGCACTAATACACAGATTAACAGAAGGCCTTTAAATCACCAAACCACAAGAGTCATTACTTTACACACACACACACACACACACACACACACACACACATGCACACACCACACATTTTACCATGGTGACCCTCCAGCAGATCAATACAGCCGAGTCTCCTCAGTGCTCTCCTGTTGCCCCCTGTGCAGGTCTGATGAGGGGGTTGAGTGGAGGATCTGCTGCTGTATCCTCCAGGGTGGTCTCAGTATCTCCATCACTCTCTGATGGTGTATCAGACAGTGGTTGGGGGGGGGGGGTGTTGGTGTAGGGATTACTGGTATGCTTCCTTTTTTTATGGCTGTGTTTTATCACAGCGCCCTCTGGCAGCCCTTGAACAGTCATTAGTTCTAGACCTAAGCAGCGAGGAACCTTTACTTACTTTAAAAAGTTCTGTATTGTAGATTAACATTAAAGTCATCCACACTATGAAGAAAAACATATGGAATTGTTTATTAAAGTAGTAGTCTGTATTATTTTGTTTCTGAACTGAAAGCAGAAGCATTTCTGAGTGGAGAAGGGTTAAATGTTGTGTTAAATGGTACCAGTGGTATTAGCTGGCCTATTATATTCATTCTAAAAACCTAGGGGGATATGGTTGCTTTTCGCGGAAGTTCTTTTAGCCACGTCACAAATATTTATGTAATTACGTCACACGTACAGCCTTTAAAAGAGGATCCAGCTCAGTTTTACTGAACGCAAGCGGCTGGTGGAGCAATGGAGACTTCAGAAGGGGAAACTCAGAGCTCAGTAGCTCATTCACTCATACCAAAATAAAAGAAACGAAGGAGTGAAGCAATTTCCGAAGCCAAAAAGGAACACGATAGAGTCCGCGCTTAAACCAGGATTAATATCGTATTGGTGTTTAAACAGTAGAGAGAGCTTCGTGAAAGGGTTTAATAGTGATGCTAAGTCTGACTGAGCATGCTCTCTCGCTCTCTCTGAGACTGAACATAACCTGGAATCAGATTCATCCGCTCTGAAAGGAGACCACATCACACCCATGCAGTTTAAAATGACTCTTCTACATGCTCTGTGCAATTACCTATTCACACCAGAGAGGGCCCTAAATCCCCCAAATCCCAAAACTTACGGACAGCTTTAAACAAAAAAAAATTAACTTCATTTTATATTTTATATATTTTATATATATTTTATATATTTAAATTTTTTTATATTTTATATCTTAATTTATATTTTAGAAGTAGCACCTCTTGCTTAGATGACAGCTTTGCACATCTTGGCATTTTTTCAGTCAGCTTTATGAAGGAGTGCACACTCAAAGATCATCAAAAGTGTTATGATGGGCGCCGAGTGGTTCAGTGGTCTAAAGCACTGCTACTATGAGCAGGAGGTCGCAGGTTTGAACCCCCACTCATGCAGCGTTGCCATGAAGCTGCCGGCGCTCAGAGGGAGCAAAATTGGCCCTGCTCCCTCCAGGTGGTAGATGGCGCCCTCTCCCCACATCACTAAAGAGTGATCTGTGAGCTGATGTACCGGAACCGAGCCGCTGCGCTTTTCTCCATGCTGGCTACTTGGCAATGCTGCATCAGGCTGGCTTCACATGTATCGTAGGAAGCATGTGCTAGTCTTCACCCTCCTGGTGTGTTGGGGCATCACTAGTGATAGGGGGAGTCCTAGTGAGTGGGTTGGGTAATTGGCCGTGTAAATTATGGAGAAAATGGGTAAAATTAGAAATAAAATAATTTTAAAAAAGTGTTATGATGATGAAACTGGCTCTCATCAGGACGACCAAGAGTTACCTCTGTTGCACAGGATGAGTTACCAGCCTCAGTAACGGCAAGTTAACAGCACTCCAGTATTTTGGTTTGTTTAACACTTTTAAGTTACTACATGATTCCATATGTGTTTCTTCATAGCCTGAATGACTTCAGTATTCATTTACAATGTAGGAAAAAACATTAAATGTGAAGGTGTTTCGAAACTTGTCCACTATATGAACAAGAATATTGAAGATACTATATTTAGGATGATTTAATTGCATTCAGATCAATAGTGATGACAGGATAGTGAATAATGATTGTCTCCCCAGCATATTCTAAAGTATTGGACAGAGCTTCATCATTATGGAGAATGCATTTCCTCTGCTCCACAGCTCAATACTGGCATCTTTATATCTCTTGGGAGTGCTTGTATATGTAGACTACATAAGCTGTGCATGCACATTTGCACATCTGTGTCAGCAATGTGTACAACCTGAGTAACTGGGTTGTCCACAAACCCACAAAAAATGTATTGTATGAGCCTTTCTTTCTTTCGTTCTACATAGCCAGGCTAAAAAAGGAACATACTGGGTGCTTTTGTGAATGCATGCTGCTTATTAGCGCCCCCTTGTGGAGTGAAATAGTCTTGTCAACATTAAAACATGCAGGTAATCTGGGACCTTTATTCTGCCAATTTTTTTTAAACACAAATTTTGCTGCGTTGTCTTGTGTGTCCGTCATCTCCCTCTTCTCTGTGATTGGATCATTCCGCCTATTTTCTGTGTGAAAATGACCAATGGACACTCAGGAAATCACTAAGGACATGCCCATCATTCCAGAAACCCATCAGCCTTTATCAGGTAGAGGTGTAAGTAGTTTCCAGCTGTTGGAGTTTCTGCAGTGCATTTTTAATCAGGATTTATTGCCATGAATAATTGTGCAGTCAATAATTGTACAAATGCATAAATATTTTCTTTGTTTTGGCTTAAAGATGATTTATCCTGTTTATCCTCTCAAGAGTTTTACAATCTCGCACAATTTCATCAGTAAAATTCAGTTTTAATTTTTATGATTGACAGTGATGCAAATATGATGAGTAATTACGATTTACAGCCCATATTTCTCAGTTATAACATTGCTGCTGTTAGTCCTCATTGATTCTGTTTTTTTATTTACTGCAATATGGTGCACTTATAAATCTGCCAGATCATATGCTGTACTAAACCACGTGACTCTGTAAAAGCAGTAGCGCAGTGATGCTGACAGCATTACTACTCATGCAGCTTTATTAATACATATTATAATTTAATTAGCTAATAAAAACTTTAACAGTGCCATTAAATAACTTATTGGAGAAACTGATCAACCAATCACCAATACCTGTATAGGGTAGAGCAGAAGGCTACATAAACATTTCCCGACAAACTTAGTAACGCATCATCACGCAGGGTGTAGGGCTTTTATCCACACCTTTCACAACTTAAAATAGGGCTGCTTATTCAGCTCTAGAAATTCCATCACTTTTAAAGTTATTCCCTTACTTTTCTGGTTGCTGCTGCTGTTGTTTTGGTGGTGACTGAATGTGATCTGTACAGTTTGCTGGCTTCTTGAGGTGGTTAGTGATCTTTGCCAGCTCTCAAGAGGGGTGTCTGGTTAGTGGTGTTAAAAGTCTGTACTGTACTTCCCCTTTGATTTCTCTGTGTATTTTCTAACTTGTAAAGCACTTTGAATGACCGTTGTGTATGAAAGGTGCTATATAAATAAACTTGCCTTGCCTTGCCTTGCCTATGAGGCACACTACTTAACACCTTCTACAAATATTTGTATTTAAATCAAAGTGGTAAAAATGGTCGAACGATGAATGGGTGTATGATGAGTTTAAGAACTTTTTCACTAGGAAGCAATGACAGGTCATATTTTATTGACTGCTAGGTGCATTAGCCAAAGCTAGGTCAGTTAGCATAAAAGATAGTCTACAGCTCCAACAATATACAGCTTGCCCTGTTTCTGGGCTCTTAGGCTGTTCAGACTGGATTGCTATGGTATCTGTATGGGTTGCTGTGGTATGTGTGGGTTGCTTTGGTATCTGTGTGGGTTGCTGTGGTATCTGCATAGGTTGCTGTGGTGTCTGTATGGGTTGCTATGGTGTCTGTATGGGTTGATGTTGTATCTGTATGGGTTGATGTGGTATGTGTGTGGGTTGATGTGGTATCGGCATTGGTTGCTGTTGTATGTGTGTGGGTTGCTGTGGTATCTGCATTGGTTGCTGTGGTATGTGTGTGGGTTGCTGTGGTATCTGCATTGTTTGCTGTGGTATCTGCATTGGTTGCTGTGGTATGTGTGTGGGTTGCTGTGGTATCTGCATTGTTTGCTGTGGTATCTGCATTGGTTGCTTTGGTATGTGTGTGGGTTGCTGTGGTATCTGCATGGGTTGCAGTGGTATCTGTGTAGGTAGCTGTAGGGTTGTTGTTAGTCGAGTTGTGAATGACACAAACGACAATGAATTCTGTCCAGACTCATCTGTACATATCTTCTTATAATCACATTTCAAACCACCTCCAAATGTGGTTCAGGCCAGTTTGGATATCCAGACTATGAAAAAATAATCTGTATACAATCTGTAATTGGGCTGTGTTATATACCTGGAAACCCAGGATGTGCCCATAGGACTGGGGAATGGGCAGTGGGCGGGATTAGAGGCTAAAACAAACAGAGTTTCGCTCTGTAACAAACAATCTAAAGGTGAACATACTGGCTGATGCATCCTCCTCATCCGTAGTAAGGAAAACATTGCGCACACACTGCTTCTTTTAACTTTACAATACAGAAACTAACTATACTAATCAAATAAGGGTCACTAAAAAACAGTGGCGTACAGTAAATATAGTGGGTACCTCTTCTGCAACCATCCCCCTATACCCCCCCACCCCGATTGAAATCTGATTGGTTAGACTGTCCTTTGACTTTTTAGATTCATTACTACACCCTTCTCAAAATCAGTAGACGCAGAAGGGTCGCAGACACGTGGGCAGAAGCCATTTTAAAAAGCTTTGATTGGTTAAAACCGCTGTCAGTCAAATAAGAGTCCTGTAGCAACTAAAAAACACAGACTAATGCTTTGAATTAGTTGCTGTTTTTTATTTTACATATATATATATATATATATATATATATATATATATATATATATATATATATATATATATATATATATATATATATATATATTTCCTGATTAAAAAGTATGTAATTATTTATATGCATTTATTGTCATCCCTTCTCTGAAGGGTTAGAAGGGCCTCACTACACACCACTGCTAAAAAAGCTGTGGAATTATCCACTAATTGATCATTAATATGCAGGAATCTGTGTTTGATAACTGGTTAATAAACATGAGTGAAACTGAAGGCTGTTTGCTCAGCGATTGTTTCTGTAATGAAGAATCTGCTGTCTCTGTTTGTAGACGTCGTGTTCCTGTAAATGATTGATGACCAGTCTGTCGCTGTCACATTGTTTGTGTTTGAAGTGACAAAAGAGCTGTAGAGAATATTTACTAATTTAATATACAGAATTACAGCTCAAACTGAGCACTGCTTAACATACTTACACTATGTGGACAAAAGTACTGAGACAGCTGCTTATTCATTGTTGCTTTCAAAACCTGTGGTATTAAAATGCTTGTTTTGGAGTAACAGTCTCTCCTTTTTAAGGGAGGTTTCTACTAGATTTTGCAGCATTGCTGTGAGGATTTGATTGCATTCTTTGCTACTTAATACTCCTTTGGCTCATGAAGTAGACAGTGCACAAATAGGCTTATGTTTATCTGCTCCATATTGGCAGTATTTCAAAAACTAGACAAGCTGTGTGTGCATTTGCACAACTGTGTCTGCCTTGGAAGAATTTTTACATTAACATCGCACCTCACAATACATTATTATTAAGATAACAATGATATATCGTGATATCGATATATATTGTCCCATCCCTAATAGGCACTGGTGAAGGGGCTGCTGTAAGGAAGTTATGACAAAAATTAATTCATTGAAAACCCTGAAGACTGAAGTGTTGAGTGTGGAGTGAAGTGTGAGGGGTGAGGTGTAAGGAGGGGTGAGGGGTGTGTTTAATGCAGTGTACTGTATTGATGCAGGGTCGGAGTGTGTGCAGAGTGTAGTGCAGTATTAATCTCTGTAACAGCACCGATTATTAGGCTTTATGTGGCCCAGCACCTTCAGCAGAGGTGTAATTTAATAAAGTGTGTGTGTGTGTGTGTGTGTGTGTGTGTGTGTGTGTGGATGTGTGTGTAGGGTCACAGTCCTCAAGCTGTGTCTCTCTGTCCCATCTCCAGTCAGTTGCCTAGCAACAGTGCCAAGGCTCTTAAAGAAACAACACATCAATACAGCCAGAGAGAGAGAGAGAGAGTGAAAGAGAGAGAGAGAGAGAAAGAGATAGAGAGAGCGAGAGAGGAAAACAGAGGAAAATCAGCTGATCATCTAACGCAGATCTATATATTTTCATAGGACAACACTAAAGATATGACACTTTAATACAATGTAAAATAGTCTGTGTTTAGCTTGTATAACAGTGAAAATTTACTGTGTCCTCAAAACAACTCAACACACAGCCATTAACATCTAAACCGCTAGCAACTAAAGCGAGTTCATGGCATGGTGTCATTTGACTTGTAAGTGATACAATGTCTCAGGTGGGAATGGGGAGCAGGGTTGTTAAATTTAATGTTTTGGGTTCAATTCTCTCATACTGGCCACTGGATATTCAACATGGCACCTCATGGCAAAGAACTCTCTGAGGATGTTTGAAACAGAATTGTTGCTCTATATAAAGTTCCAGCCTGGGCTATAAGAAGATTGCTAACATCCTAAAACTCAGATAGAGCATGATGGCCAAGATTATACTGCAGTTTTCCAGGATGGGTTCTTCTTAGAACAGGCCTCCCCAGGGTCGACCAAAGAAGGTTGAGTCCAGCCAACAGCCAAGCATGGTGGTGGTAGCATCATGGTCTGGGCTGCTGCCAGCACTGAGGAGCTGAATTCCAACATATACTGTGACATTCTGAGGCAGAGCAGGAGTTCTCCCTTAGGAAACTGGACCACATAGCATTTTTTTTAATCGATCACAACCTCAAACACACCTCCAAGATGGTGACTGCATTAATGAGAAACCTGAAAATAAAGGAGATGGACTGGCCAAGTATATCTCCAGACCTATACCCTGTTGAGCACCTCTGGGCCATCCTCATACAGAAGGTGGATGAGTGCAGGGTCTCTAACATCAACCAGCTCTGTGATGTCATCATGGAGGAGTGGAAGAGGATTCCAGTGGCCCAAAAGTGTTAAGGCAGTTTTAAACAAGAGAGCCGGTCACTCCGGGCACTGAACCCAGGCTAACAGCACCGGAGAGCAGGTTGTTTGGATGTTAGCATAGCTAGTTAGCTAACTATCCTGCTGTCCTTTTGTCTCCGCAATCCTTCGGCTCTTGGAGGTGGGTGGTTCGTCACAATCCCTGGAGATTACAGCCAATAGCATTCGCTGAGGGAGGTGACCCTGACTCCGCCCCCAAACTGTCAAAACCACCCTTTTTAAAACTCAGGCGCAAAAACACACTCGAGCAAAAACAACAGCTACAGGTAATTTGTGTAGTGCACAAGGATAATTGTGAATTCGAGAGGGGATAAAAAAAAACGGTGAGGAGAAGAATTAAGCTTTTTTTTGCTTGTGAGTAATTTACACACGCAAAATGTTAAAACATGGTGGTTCATTTTTTTCACCTGCTATTTTTTTTGCACCCCCGACATTTGACATTGATGTGACGCCATACCTAATTTCTTGTGTATCAGTTTTACAGTGTAAAATAATTGTATTAATGTATAGTGCTGTATCTAAATGTATATAGTACTACCTATATATTAGTACTACCTTAATGACAGTCTGATAAAGTGCTGGTGTAGTACTGAAGACTCTGACGTTCAGTATGTGATAATAAAGACTGAGTCTGTCTGGAGGTGAAGCTGAAGGAGGTTAAGCCTCAGCTCTCTTTGATTCAGACTGATTAGTGTGAACTGAATACAAATGTTTCCTGAGCTAAAACACACACACACACACACACACACACACAAACATACATACAAACACACGCACACCCCCCCCCCCCCCACACCCCACTGGCTCCAGTCAGGAGGAATAAAGAAAAGGAATGGGCTGGACTCGTGCCCAGGCTGATTTACTGATTTATTGCAAATACTCACCATTTAAGAAACCTGAATACAGCATGAATACAGTGTAAAACCGGCTCGTGGAGCTCTGTGTATGCGAGCATGACCCTGATGGAAATATATCTAGTAGAGGAGGGTAATATGACAGCATTCCTTCACATCATGATAAATGTTCTTAACATATCGACAAATCTGCAATTTTTAAGCATATTAAGAATATCATCAATGCTTAAAGAACGCTCACCCAACTGTATATGTAATTACAGAGTGTAATTCATCTTTTTTATTAGATGAGGGTTTATAAAAGAGTGTTTTATGTAAAAACTAGTAAATTAGAACAAATCAGGAAACCTTTGTACAGTAAACAGAAGAAGTATGAAGAATTTCGCATTTTTAGTGTAGTGTAGATGTTATGAGCTAGTCTAAAGAAGAAAAGCTTGGTTACACATTGTGACAGGTGACCATTAAGCTCTGATTTACCAAACCAGCTGCTGATGAGAACCATAAATAATACTAGATTCATGAGAAGAGATCTGGAGATGCTTCAGTAAACAAGCAGTTAATGCTCTATGCATGGACAAAAGTATTGGGACACCCGCTGATTTCCTAATCTGTTAATGGTCAGTGTTGTAGCCCACACCTGACATTAGACTTGGTGTCATGTGCTCACAGCTACTCCAGATTGTTCCGTTCTTCTGTTCAGTTCTTCTCTAATGCGATCTAATCTTATGATACGATATCACGATACTGTGTGAAGGTGTGGTTATTCTGCAATACTCAATATATCACAAGAAAATTCTCTGAAGAGGATAAAATACTCATACAAATACCAGAAATTATGGATTTAGTGGTGTCAGTTTTACACAATTTAACAACCAATATTCTTCACCACAGATTTACCACCTATCAATAATGTAGCACAAACAATATGATATATCAAAATATCAATGTTTTGTTCCACCCCTAGTGGAGAGCAACTGAACTCCACTTCTAGTAGTATTACGTTGTTGCTGGTATTAACAGCTGAGAGTATTTAGATCCTCTTCAACCAAATTCCATTACAGGCTTAAAACACACACACACACACACACACACACACAACCTGACATCACATAATCCCAGTGTGAGCCAATGGCCACTGACACATGTCACATCTGATCTGGAGTGAACGCCCGACCCCCGGGTTGACACACTTCTCAAATAAACAACCCTAACTGACTCATGCTGAGTGGGGAATCCCACACCAAATAAGGCAATAGGTGCTGCCCCATTGCACTCTGGGATAAGATTAATGCTGACCATACACACACTCACACACACATGCACACAGTATTGTGGTAAAAATGTTTAATACATGATATTAAACCCTCAAAATAATTCAGCATCTGTAGGGCCGGTTGCTATAGATACAGGAAATAGCTCTGTCTATACCTCTCTCTCTCTCTCTCTCTCTCTCTCTCTTTCTCTCTCTCCTCTCTCCCTATTCTCTCACTCTCTGTTTTCTCTCTCTATTCTTTCTCTGTCCCTATTCTCTCACTCTCTCTCTATTCTCTCTTTCTCTATTCTCTATTTATGTTCAATTTTACTTCAGTATATATTTTTTTCCAGTTCTATTCAGACTATTTAATTAACATTCCAAAACATTTAAATGCCTGCATTTGAATAAAAGCAGTTAAATTATGCTGAAATCTGATTGGCTGAGCCATTGTAAAATAATCTCTTATTTTATTTATTTTATTACAGGTGTGGTCAGATTAGGTATGCCCCTCCCTGCAAATATAGGGCTTTTCCTTCTTCCAACACACCTGACAATTAATAATCAACTCATTAATAAGCATTTCAGAGCTGCAGTGGGTGTGTTAAAACAGCTAAAATGAGCTGGGCAGGGGCACCAGGACCAAGATTGAAAACACTGAATTAGACGCTAGGTCTTGCCGAAAGACATGCTTCTATAACATAGTCCGAGACAATTTGACCGACTTTTAGAAGGGGAGCATCATTAGACTGAGAGACGGATGGTGGTTTTGAGAGTCACTTATGCCCTTATTTGCAGTAGAACAAGAAGATCTGGTCCTAAGAGACTGGAACTGTCTTAAGAAACAAATCTGACTTACAGTTTTCCCCAATTAACCTTTCCTTTCTCTCTAATAGTGTAATTACTCTAATTTAACTTACTTATATTTACACAGATACATTTCTTCTTGGTATATAACACTTCATTTTTTATTTTTCTCCAGTCTCTCTCTCTCTCTTTCTCTGTCTCTCTCTGGTGTTGTTGTAACAGACTGTATGAATAACTGTTGCCTAAGCAAGTAAAATGAATAGCTATATACAGATATTAAATATTGACAATATTAAAGAATAAATGAATGAATTGTGTGTAATATATGACTCTCTATCTCTCTCTCTCTCTCTCTTTCTCTCTGTCTGTCTCTCTTTTTCCTTCCCTCCCTCCTCTATGACTCACTCCCCTCTCCTCCAATCGGCTGCAGGTTCAGATGAAGCGAGCGTGCGGTGGAGTGTGTGGTGGAGTGTGTGGCGGAGTGTGTGGAGCAGTGGGGCAGGTCCAGGCTGATCTGGAGAAGATCGAGCCCATCGACTCCGGCGGAGACGTACCAGAACCCAGACCACCTGCCAGAGACCCCGCCAAGCTCGTTACCATGGATACGTACCGGCCCAAACGACCCACCACCCTCAACCTGTTTCCACAGGTGCCCCGCACACAGGTAACATGCAGCGTATGTGTGTGTGTTTGTGTTTATGTGTGTGTATGTGTTTATGTGTGTGTTTGTGTGTGTGTTCATTGTTCTCTTTGGAGTATTAATAAACCTGACATGATGTCATATCTCCTGCTGTCTTTAGGATGGTGTGTTTGATGCCAGTTTAAAAATAGCACTGTGTGTGCGCACGCATTTGTGTGTGTGTGTGTGTGTGTGTGTCCAGTCACATCAGTGAGCAATATCTTGGCAGAATGCTATTTTCTCTCCACGGAAAATTGAAAATCATTTTACTTGTTCTTTAAGCTCTTGTGTGTGCCTCTGTGTTTGTGTGTGTGTGAGTGTTATTGTGTGTGAGTGTTATTGTGTGTGTGCTTTAGTGTGTGTGTGTGTGTGTGTTAGTGTGTAAAATAATATCACAATACTTCATGGTATTTTCGCGATAACGATACTCTTGTTAATATGACAAAACACTTAATTAAATAAAAAAAAAACACTACTGCAACAAAAGAAAAATTTAATGTTATTATTTTATACGATATGATATGGCACACCTCTAACTGAAATATTAAAAATACAAGAATTTTATAAGATTTGTAATAGAAATCATCAGTCAATGATCCAGAACGTCAGGATACTAATAATAATGCACTCCAAATATCTCCATATATCCAGAATTAAAAACAGTAAAAAGCAGTACCCTGATGCGATATTTTTTAGGGTATAATATCGTTTATGATATTCAAACATGTTGGCGATATTATTGTGTACAATACGATATGGAACACCCCTAGTGTGTGTGTGTAAGTCTGTGTGTGTTAGTCTGTGTGTTTTAGTCTGTGTGTGCATTACTGTGTGCGTTAGTGTGTGTGTGTGTTGGAACTGTCATGTTGGAATGTTGGAAGGTCACTCATTGCAGTAATTGGCTGCTGTTGGTTCAGTGGGCTACTCAGCTAAACGGCTGTGGTGGAGATGGAGGAGCCTTCCCTCCTCGTGATCCTAAGGTGACATGACATCTCGGTACACATACACACACACACACACACACACACACACACACACACACACACACAAACACACACACCACAATGGATCTTATTGTGTTTGAGAGAGTCACAGGCTGTGGTACTGTTTGTTCTGTGCTGATGTCATTTAGGATCGTGTTGATTGCAGGAGTTTGCAGTGTATAATTAGGACTTGTTCATTTAGGCCACCTTTAAAAATAAAAGAGAGTACACCTTTAAAAATAAAGGTGTAACAAAGGAGCTTCACAGAAGAACCACTTTTGGTTTTATTAAAATCCGACATTCTGCATGCACACGTCTTCTGTGTCTTAATTCTTTTTACTCAATAAACGCTCTGTAGCACCTTTAGTTCTGTGTGTAACTTTACATTGGATACATGAAGACACCAAAGCATTTCTCAAAAGTAAAGCCATTACAGGTCTAGAGCCTCTGCTGTTGTGTAGCTCCGCCCGTCTTCTAATGTTTCAAAACCAAAACAACCTTATTTTTTGTCCTCTAAACTGTCTGTCTTTCCATCTTCAGTGTTTAGTTTCTAAACCTGATTCTGCTTTATTGAATGAAAGTGAGCCTACACTTAGGAATGTGGTTGACAGCATTGGTTTTGTTTACAATATTAATAAAGTGATAAATAGCTGTTTTTTGAGATGTTTGTTGGATTAGATTTTACATTTCCTAATAATTTAATTTTGAAATGCATCTGTTTTGAAACCACTAGCATTCCATATATGGTGTTACATCAGAAATAGACCCAATGCATATTTTTGTTTTGACACATTTTTGCACTGCAGTGCTTTATATGACCCGTGTTTACATTTACATTTACTTATCCAGAGAGACTTACAACAGTGCTTTGTCGTTTACTTCAAAATATTCATAGCTAGTTTGTAGAGACTAGGATCAAGAGATACAAGCTTTGATAATGTTTAAAACTTTAAAATATACAGAGGCCTTTACTTAGCATTATGGTAAAACAGTGTGTTCAGCATCAGGCAGTGTATTTCTAAACATTTGGTGTAAAAGTTAATTCTACCAGTCAGGTATTAAGGAGCAGTAAAGCCACTCCGCTGAAGTACAGAGTTATACAGTGAGTTTCAGTAAAGTTTCTCCAGCACCAAGCCTGGAGCAGTATTTGGATTAACCACTAATCGCGCTACCGCTTTCACCTTTCAGAGGTGAGCATTATTGGTCTGTAGCCTGCTGCTAACCCCAACTAGCACTGTTGGAGCAGCTTTAGCAGTAGCGGTTAACCACACTAAGCGCTAGCCCTTTTGCCGTTCAGAGGTGAGTATAGCGGCCTGTAGCATGTGAGTTACCATGTTAAAACAAGCTACGTAGGAGGAACCGCTAGCTAATATTGCCCTGGCTTACCAAAACGCTCAGGATTCCTCAAATAACTAGTCGTTAGCCGCTAATGCTAATGCTAATGCTAATGCTGCTGCACCCAGCCTTAGTGGAAATCTAGAAATCTAAGCTTACTGTAAATAAACAGAAGCGCTTTATTCACCCAAATAAACGTTTTTATAGGTGAAAAATCTGTTTAGATTAACATCCAGCGCTCGATTGATTTTAAAATAAAATGTTTTTTGTGGTAAGACCTGCTGTATTAGAAGGAAAATATGGCAACACTCCTGTTTCTACTAGTATATCTAAAAAATAGGGTATTTTTTCTCACTTTCTCAGTTTTAGTGAAGTCTGGTGAAATTCTTGTATAGAAATAGACGGAGAAACGCCCGGCAATAACCCAGTCCGTCTGGTACTGTCTTAAGGGCACTCAATGACCTGCTGAGGAATTATTAACAACCTAATTACAGCAGTGAACAGTATGCATTGTTCTGAATGAAACAGACTCAGGGTAGGTAGGGTAGTTTTAGGTTGTGAGCTGAACAGTCATAAAGCGTCTACCTTGAGACGTCTGAAACAGAAGCCAAGTGTGCTAATCTGTCTAATAACCTGTGAAATAATAATTAGACTAGACTGGTTAAATTGGGCTGAATAATAGTCTTTATTATATTTTACACAGACAGAAAAGCTTTTAGCTTGCACACCTGTTACAGTGTGTGTGTGTGTGTGTGTGTGTGTGTGTGTGTGTGTGTGTGTGTGTGTGTGTGTGTGTGTGTGTGTGTGTGTGTGTGTGTGTGCGTGTGTGTGCGTGCATGATGACGCTAAAGTTGCCTCGTTGTCACACACCCACACGAATCACTTTTCAACGTCAAAGATACTGTTGCCATGGGGATGGACCACAGTCTCCATCACTGTTGGCACCAATCAGAGTGAGTCAGCTCAGAGTGAGGGGGCAGGCGCACACATATATACACACACACACACACTAACCCTATCCTGTGACTGGAGTGAACTATTACCATAATCAACATATCATATCAAACCATAAACCTATTTAATCTGACCAGCACAGCACCATCCATCTGTTATCAAACCCCAGATCCTACTAATCTAACCAGCACAGCACCATCCATCTGTTATCAAACCCCAGAACCTACTAATCTAACCAGCACAGCACCATCCATCTGTTATCAAACCCCAGAACCTACTAATCTAACCAGCACAGCACCATCCATCTGTTATCAAACCCCAGAACCTACTAATCTAACCAGCACAGAGCCATCCATCTGTTATCAAACCCCAGAACCTACTAATCTAACCAGCACAGCACCATCCATCTATTATCAAACCACAAACCTCTTTAATCTGACCAGCACAGCGCTATCCATCTGTTATCAAACCCCAGAACCTACTAATCTAACCAGCACAGCACCATCCACCTGTTATCAAACCCCATAACCTACTAATCTAACCAGCACAGCACCAACCATCTGTTATCAAACCCCAGAACCTACTAATCTAACCAGCACAGCACCATCCACCTGTTATCAAACCCCATAACCTACTAATCTAACCAGCACAGCACCAACCATCTGTTATCAAACCCCAGAACATACTAATCTAACCTGCACAGCGCCGTCCATCTGTTATCAAACCCCAGAACCTACTATCTTAACCAGCACAGCACCATCCATCTGTTATCAAACCCCATAATCTACTAATCTAACCAGCACAGCGCCATCCACCTGTTATCAAACCCCAGAACCTACTAATCTAACCAGCACAGCGCCATCCATCTGCTATCAAACCCCAGAACCTACAAATCTAACCAGCACAGCACCATCCATCTTTTATCAAACCCCAGAACCTACTAATCTAACCAGCACAGAGCCATCCATCTGTTATCAAACCACAAACCTCTTTAATCTGACCAGCACAGCGCCATCCATCTGTTATCAAACCCCAGAACCTACTAATCTAACCAGCACAGCACCATCCACCTGTTATCAAACCCCAGAACATACTAATCTAACCAGCACAGCACCAACCATCTGTTATCAAACCCCAGAACATACTAATCTAACCTGCACAGCGCCATCCATCTGTTATCAAACCCCAGAACCTACTATCCTAACCAGCACAGCACCATCCATCTGTTATCAAACCCCAGAACCTACTAATCTAACCAGCACAGCGCCATCCATCTGTTATCAAACCCCAGAACCTACTAATCTAACCAGCACAGAGCCATCCATCTGTTATCAAACCACAAACCTCTTTAATCTGACCAGCACAGCGCCATCCATCTGTTATCAAACCCCAGAACCTACTAATCTAACCAGCACAGCACCATCCACCTGTTATCAAACCCCAGAACATACTAATCTAACCAGCACAGCACCAACCATCTGTTATCAAACCCCAGAACCTACTAATCTAACCAGCACAGCACCAACCATCTGTTATCAAACCCCAGAACATACTAATCTAACCTGCACAGCGCCATCCACCTGTTATCAAACCCCCCCAAATGAGCCGGTATGATTTCTTTATTTCAAAACAGTGGCAACGAAGCTAAGATCTCATATAAAGCACAACCATCCAGACCGTTTTGCAAGCTAAAAATTGAATATGATATTGTTACTCCAGAGAGATCCTGCTTCAAGCCCAGCAAAGCTCAGAATTTGTCTGACAGTTACTTTAAAAAAATACATTTATTGCAAGAGCTATGGGCTGCTGAGCATCTGTGTCTTTGATCATATGGGCATGTATGTTTTTGAGCTCATTTTTGTTTTATAGCATGAACAGCATATAGCATATACATATATGATCAGAAAAAAGAATCTGCGACTGCCTTTGTGTTATGTTCAGAGTTAATTCATGTAAATGTTACTTTAATCTATATGTTGTTACTTTTTGTTGTTTAATATTTAGTGAAGTTTTCTCAGAAGCCAAGGTGGTTGTAATTTATTTGTTTTATTTATTTAAGATGAAGTATTTTTATACTGGAAGCCCAATGTCTGTTTTTAATAATGAAGTTAGTTTAACTTTAAAATGGTGTAATAGTATTATGCTATAGTATATTATTACTGTGGCACATTGTCTTAAAGCTCCTTTGGGAGCACAGAAGCAGAAAAAAAAAGCGATTTGTATAGTGACATTTTAAAATGACAATATTATCGTTTATCCCAATAATTTCTGGGACAATATATCACCCTGGAAATGTTGTTATCGTGACAGGCCATACGTGTGTATGTGTATAGGTGTCACAGCAATATTTAGCATCCAGTTAGTGCAGATTAAATCCAAATCTCTTGTCATGAGGTTCTAGTATTGTTTATGTTTATAGCCTCAGAACAGGACAGTGTCAGTGTTTTAATTTTTTTTATTTATTAACTTGGATTTTTACACAATTGTTTGTTTAAACATACAATAAAATATAGCCTGTGTGTATATGTGTGTGTGTGTGTGTGTGTGTGTGTGTGTGTGTGTGTGTGTGAGGGTGAGGGGAGATATTTGTGGTGGCTGAAGGCCAGAATGGTGGTGGTGTTGGTGTGGTGAGGCTTTTCGGGTGGGTGGGCTGGGCTGTGGGTGACCGGGTGCAGTGAGCCTATTTGGGCCAAATGAGTCAACAATTACCCCTCTGTTGGACAGAAAGGGGGGGTACTGGTGAGGGGTGGGAGGAGAGGCAGAGAGCGAGAGCGAGAGCGAGAGCGAGAGAGAGAGAGAGAGAGAGAGCGAGAGAGCGAGAGAGAGAATCCAGTTCCTTTTAAATGCTGTTCACACAGCCAAATGAGACAAAGGCCCACAGCACACAGGGCTCAGTTTTGTGTGTGTGTGTATGTTTGTGTGTGTGTGTCCTGATCTCCTGAGTTCACACACTCTGAAAAATCTCTGTCTGTATTTTAATTATAACTTTCAGTTTACCTTCCTTTACTGTTTTTCTCTCTCTCTCTGACATTATTTTCTTTATGACTTTTTCTACTTTTCTGTTTCTGTTTTTTCCTCTCTTACTGTCTCTTGACCTCTTGTTTTATTTTCTTGCTTTTCAACTTTTCTCTAACATTATCTCTAACATTTTCTAACATTATTTCGCTCTGTCTGAACTGCAGGACACATTGAATAATAACTCACTGGGGAAGAAGTACAGCTGGCAGGAGAAAGTGTCTCACTCATCCTCTCCTCTGAAAACAGGTGAGTTTTTAACTAGTTTAACTTGTCTGGTTTTAGTACTGACACTAAATCTGTATTGAATAGATTTCATTTATATGTAAACATATTTTTTTTCTGTATCAAAGCTATTATTGACTTAGTTTCAGATTAATTGTTGTTGAAGCAGGTAAATAAGTGGCTGATACTTTGGAATCACTTGGATTGATGGGACTGTGGGAATTTAGAACGTTTTTATTGCACATCTATCTACAATCTATACCTGTTTGGACTGCAGTTTACTTTCAGTGTTTTGCTGTATATATATATATTGCTCCCAATATAACCACAGTACATTAGAAATGTATTGGTTTCAGAACCAATAAATTACCAGTATAATCAATAAACCTCCTAATCGTACAAGCTTTACCCTCACCACTCACACAGTGATGATGTAGTTTGCCCCAACCACAGCTTTAACAAAATTCTGTTTTATCAAGTGTGTACTTGTAAATGTTAAACAATGCCGAGGCAATAATCAAATATTATCAACATACAATTAATACAATCATAATAATTTCTGTAATGTTTGTATTATTCTACCAAGTGTCATAACATTAGACGAATCAGAGCATTCTGCAGTATTTTCCTCTCCCTATTAATTCAGTTCTTTAGTTCCAGGTTACAACTACAGTGTGAATTGTTGCATTTAGAAGCTGATGTATTGCTATAAATGCAACTCAGAGACATTATCAAAGTTGTATTGCACATTTGTGCTCATATAAGGTGTGATATAATGTCCAGTTAAGTCCAGGGCAGAGGTTTGGGGAGGGGTGGTTGGGTTTGGTCGGTAAGCTGGACCCTCTGCTGGTCCCGTTGTGCTGGGAGACAATAGGGGTCTGGCTGTGTTGGGCTGGTGAATCAGCAGGGTTTCGCTCGCTTACAAAAAACACCTGCATGAGTAACGGCAGGACCCGCCGCGCAGCTGCTGGGGACAATAGCTGAGTGCAGTCGGCCAGTTAGCGGCGTGTTTATCTGTTATTTACTGTAGGTCATTACAACTGTGTGTTAGCATAGCGCTGAGGGGCGTGGAGAGAGAACGTTCTCCAGTTTTCCAGGCTGTGTGGAATGTCACCGGTGAGCAGGGTAATCCCACCGGTCAGTACAGCGGATCCGTCGCCTGAGTGATTTCACTGTTTTTACTGTGCAGTGATTCTGTGTTTGATGGGGGAACTGGAGCAAAGTCATCATGTGAGTGTTATCTTTCCTCTCACTGTGGATTATACAGGCAGAAATATTATTATGAACAGAGTAATATAAACTCAGATGTGCGAGGAAAGAGTATGATAAATACAAGTAATGAGCAATATAATTTTAATTGGGTTAAACTAGCCTTTCTTAGTTTTAATAATATTTCATATGGTCCATAGGAAAAATCAGAAATTTTCAACTCAGTCAAACTGAGTATTTGCTTAAAAGGTTTTAATATTAAAATCTATCAGTAAATATAATTTAGCATTAAATGGCAAGCCTTTTGGTTCAATTGTATTGCTTATATTAAAAAAAAAAAAAAAAAACGATATATACCGGTGTATGTATATATATATAAAATGTGTAAACAGCACTCCACTGAACTGAATTTAATATTTTTCTCATTATATATTCAAAAGTGTATAGTATGCTATACTTTTATCCTATAAAATCCATGTATTTCAGTGCTGTTATGCTGTGAGAACAGTGTGAAATGTGTACTGTTTCTGTGTCCTCTCTCTGAAGGTAATATAATTAGTGCCATATTTATTTGGAATACTGGATTATGACACAGCTATTAAAGGATTAGTTTGGGAAATTAAATTTACCCAGTTCCCCCTTCATCTCCCCCAAATGTTGCAGATGAGCCAGGCCATGTTTGGTGTCTGACGTGTTCCTTTATTGCCTAAATTTGAGCGTGTGATCTGGCAGGAGAACTGAACAGCATTCAGCTGGCATTTTTAGTGGCAGTTTTATTATTTCATTGTATTATTATCATATACAAAATAATACATGTACACACGTTCACACAGTCCTAATGAATCTTAATCAACATCATGTGTTCATTACATTAACCCCAGATGCAGTCATTCAGCCGAGACCTGCTCAGCATCTGACGTGTGCTTCTCTAGTTCAGAATAGGGGATGCTAAGCTAACCTCGCTAACAATATTTTATTAGATTTTCGAATGCGTTTTTTTTTTGTATTTTATATTTTCCCATTTTCAGTACATTTACTCTGTTTATTTTGTGTGTGCATTTTTAGGAGAAAGGACCCCGCCCCATGAGCACATCTGTCTGAGTGACGAGGATAAGCTCCAGACCCACACCAAAGACTGCGGAACCTCCACTGACACGCCCATCAGAAGACCCGCCTCTTCTAAGCAGAGCCACGCCCCTGCTCCTCCAGTGGCTCCACCTCCGGCCCCACCCTCCAAGGCCCCTCCGGGAATAGTGGAGGCGGGGCATCGCGATCGGATTCGTTACCACACGGATGTACGTCTGGAACCAACAGAGGAGATTTATCTGACACCGGTCCAGCGCAGCACCGAGGCTCTAGAGCCGGACAGGCCAATAGCGGCTCACACTGGCCACATGTCCGTCAGCTCAGACAACGAGGGTCCGCCTCCTTACCAGCCTCCACTGTATGAACAGCTAAATCCTGCCATCAGTGAGGTAGAGGAGGAAATGCCTCCGCCTTCTTACGCCTCTTGCATTGCAGCTTCTGCAGCTCTGGACCTTAGCAGCAGAACGACTATCAGAAAAACCAAGGAGCTGGACCTTGGTGAGCTCAGCTACGGAGATGGAGGTGCTGGAGAAGCTCGAGCCCAGAGTTACAGAGACTCCGGGATTGGCCGGACTTCCATGAGCAGCTCAGAGGCCAGCGGCCTATCGTACGACTCGGTCAAATACACACTAGTGGTGGACGAGGACGCTCAGCTGGAGCTGGTCAGTTTGAGACAGTGTTATCATGGTTACAGCGACGACAGCGATTCGGCTACGGTTTACGATAACTGTGTTTCATCGCCGTACGAATCGGCTCTCGGGGAGGAGTTTGAGGAGGATGATGAGGAGGTAGGGGCTGGAGTGGGCGTGGTCAGACGAGAGGCCACAGCCTGCCTCTCAGAAGACTCCACCCCTGAGGCAGACATACCGTTTTCCAGAAAGTTCCTCAACGTGTTCATGAACGGACGCTCACGCTCCTCCAGTAGGTCCCAACTCTTACTGATAACATTATGTTGTGTTAAAGATATTACTAAATACATTTACCACCCGCTGACAGGTTCGCATGCAGTTGAAAAATGTGCATTTCTAGGTGGCTTATCAGATTTGATGCGCATGGATGGCTTGGGTGTGGATGGAAATGCATATGAGAGGTTATGTTATGGATGGTTAATGCATGGTATAGTGGGTATAGGTGGGTAAATATGGGTAGGGGTGGGTATGTATGTGTATGCACAGGTTGGGACATGTATGATAATATCTTAAAAAGTCTCATTCCGTCGCTTTATCATTCATTTTAAAATGTCTATGTAACTTGGACTTTCTTACTCTCATTCGCGCTGTCTCCCCTCTCTCGCTAACACTTGCTGTCTCTCCTCTCTCGCTAACTTGCACTGTCTTACTCTCACTTGCGCTGTCTCTCCTCTCTCGCTAACTCGCCATGTCTTTCTCTCACTCTCACTGTCTCCCCTCTCTCGCTAACCTGTGCTGTCTCCTCTCTCTCTCTAACTCGCACTGTCTTTCTCTCACTCGCACTGTCTCCCCTCTCTCGCTAACACGTGCTGTCTCTCCTCTCTCGCACTGTCTTTCTCTCACTCGCACTGTCTCCCCTCTCTCTCTAACTTGCACTGTCTTTCTCTCACTTGTATTGTCTCCCCTCTCTCGCTTACTCGCACTGTCTTTCTCTCACTCACACTGTCTCCCCTCTCTGGCTAACTCATGCTGTCTTTCTCTTACTCACACTGTCTTCCTCTCTTGCTAACTCACACTGTCTTTCTCTCACTCGCACTGTCTCCCCTCTCTCGCTAACTCGCACTGTCTTTCTCTCACTCGCACTGTCTCCCCTCTCTCGCTAACTCATGCTGTCTTTCTCTTACTCACACTGTCTTCCTCTCTTGCTAACTCACACTGTCTTTCTCTCACTCGCACTGTCTCCCCTCTCTCGCTAACACGCACTTTCTTTCTCTCACTCGCACTGTCTCCCCTCTCTCGCACTGTCTTTCTCTCACTTGTACTGTCTCCCCTCTCTCGCTTACTCGCACTGTCTTTCTCTCACTCGCACTGTCTCCCCTCTCTCGCTTACTCGCACTGTCTTTCTCTCACTCGCACTGTCTCCCCTCTCTCGCTAACTCATGCTGTCTTTCTCTTACTCACACTGTCTTCCCTCTCTTGCTAACTCACACTGTCTTTCTCTCACTCGCGCTAACTCCCCTCTCTCGCTAGCTCATGCTGTCTCCCCTCTCTTGCTAACTTGCACTTGTCTCTGGCTAACGGGTGCTGTCTTACTCTCACTCATGCTGTCTCCCCTTCCCTCTCTCTCCTGAGATAATTTAATACAGTAAAAAAGCTCTAATCTGCCTGACCTAAACCACACTACACTATTATTACTGCCCCCCTATCAAAAATACAAAGAACTATCAGCCTTTAAACAAAAAATCATGATTATAATTTCTTTTAAGTGATTGACACCACTAATAGCATTAAAAGTCTTAAAGAACATGAGAATGATATCAACCTGATTTGTTCAGGATCAGACGAATGAAAATGTTCCTTTCTCTTTAAAAGGTCAAAATCAGTTGGTGGCTTTAAAGATCTAGTTTAAAACCTCTCAGCCTTGTGAGAATCAGCAGTGCGTTATAATTTAATGATTCACTCTTCAGTGCTGCCCCTTAAAATGAGAGTGGGGGAGTTAAGCGTACACACTTACACACTCAGCTTCTGCAGAGAAAACCCCTATCAGTCATTTCCTTCAGCTGTTTCACAGTGTTTTTTTGGTAAACCATGCCATGTTCTTTATCTGGAGTTTGCTTCTTTAGTAATGCGCTGGAGGTAGGAGGCTAGTGTGATAACAGCTGATGCTGACATGTTGGATGTTTACAGCTCTACCAGTTAGCATAGTGCTAACTATTTACATCCAAATGCAGATATATGCTGAAGCGTGATATCTGTACTCTGTCCATTTAATAGATAATATATAATAATTATATATTATCTATAATTTATATAGCTAGTTTGTCATGAAGTAATAGAGCTTATACCAGAGCTGATCCATTTCCTATTTCCACCACTATATCCAAAAAATGACATTAAACACTAGAGGGAGCTTTTAAGCAAGTCCTCAGTGAATAGGGGTGAATGGAACTAAACCCTTAAGCTACAAACTCAAATTAAAAATAGTAACAACCTACTTATCCAGGATATTCCTTGTCGAATTATATGTATTTAATATAAGAAAGAGAGAATGCACACAATAAGAGCAAACTGTGCTTAGTGTGATGAAACGCTCAAAACTTCAAAAAATGTATACATCCAACAAGTTTCCACATGCATTTAAAAAACACAGGTAAAATATACAAACGAAAACTTTATTTAAAACCCCCTTAATCTCCTCCAATTTACTTTTTTTTAAGTCTCATCCAATTGGCTGATGTGGTCCTGACATCACATGATCATGATGGGATAATAAACATACTCTATATCCATAGAGTCTAACTAATTAATAAAACTAGTCTCTGTTTATTTATCTAAGTGTAATTTATTGAAAATATGATTGTTTGAAAATATATACTTTTTATAAAAAAAGAGAACTAAAAAAAGCAAATGAACTGTTGCATTGCCCCACTTCACACTAACAACTATACTATTATATAATGCTCCTAACTGCCTAATTCTACGTAGGTATTGGTATCGGCTAGAACAAAAATACACTTGAACTCGTGCCCGGGGGGAAAAAATGCTATCTATGCATCCCTGAATTTTTGTTTAATCATCACTTTAAGCAGCTGAAGAAAATGGCTGATAGTAAATGATAGTATTAAAGCTAAAGCTGACTTTAAAGCAAATACTGGGTGGTAGATAAAGTCCCTCGGGACTCAATTCCTCTGAAACCCTGAGATAATTTGGAGAGAAGAGCAGCAGTTTTTTTGGACCTTTGTTGGGATTAGATTCTCTCACGGACAGTGAATGTGACATTTCTGTAAGATAGCATTTTTTTTGTTCACGCTAAGCTGCTTTATCCAAGACTATAAAGTGTGAATAAAGTGTGTGGCGGTTGAGAGCAGCTGCAGTCTCAGTTTCGCAGTAACTCTGTGGGGTCAACACAAGTATTGCTATTAGCCTTTAGCTTAATGCTAAACTCGGACAAATTTCAATTAGAGCAGGAACAGTTGTGTTCATCTCATTTACTAATTATTTTTCATATTTATGTTCTTTGAGTTTATTGACCTACATTGTGCTCAAACAAACTCAATATATGTTATTACCATATATTTTGCACTATAAGGCGTACTTAAAATCCTTTAATTTTCCCAAAAATCGTCAGTGCACCTTATAATCCGGTGCGCCATATGTATGAATTTTAACAGTCAGGTTGTAAAGAGCAGTAATAGAGGAGTTTCATACAGGAGATGTTGGAGCAATATTAGCATTAGCCGCTAAGCGCTAGCTTTTAATATCGTTCAGAGGTGTAATATCGTCCTGTAACCTGCTGCTAACCCCAGCTAGCACTGCTAATCACAGCTCTAGCTCTTTTACTGTTCAGAGGTGAGTATATTGGACTGTAGTGTGCATGCTTACCATGTTAAAACAAGCTATGTGGGATGAACCGCTAGCTAATATCACCTTGGTTTACCAGAACACTCAGGGTTTCTCAGTGTAGCGCTGTTAGGTGGCGTTTACTAGCGCTAATCGCTAATGCATGTTGTGTTCTGAATAGAGTTGCACGGTGTACCGAAGGTTCGATTCTTTTTCGATACTACGTCATCACAAACGATTCGGTTCTTTAGCGTTCGATGCTTTCGATACTGTATATAGCCCAGTCACTAGCTTCAAATGAGTCAAATTAGTAGGTGCGATTTGATTCAGTTCATAAGAAAACTGATTCACACCGCAGCAGTCGGTGTGGCAGGATTCAGATAAACTTAGTGTTCTGAACAAATGAATCGATTCACGTGTAAATCGATTCATTTGACTCGGTTGAGAGCGACACACGCACGCGCAAGCCAGCAGAGCAGCAGCGAGTGTAGAATGGCGACGGCTAAACCAGATATCTCTCGTCCGCGACTTGTGGACAAAACGGGCGCGAGGAGTGAAGTTTGGGCAAATTTTGCTTACATCGCTGATGAAGAAGGGAATCCGACCAACACCACAAACCCAGTTTGTAAACGGTGTTATAAGTCTATCCAGTGCAGAGGAGGGAACACCAGCAACCTGGCTAAGCATTTAGCAGACAAGCACCCTGATCTCTACAAAGAGCTGAGAAGTCGACAGGTTAGTGGAGTTAGTCAAGATACTCTCTGTCTGTAGCTTTACTAAGATTTACTAGCGACTGCTAGTAACTCACGTTAACACGGAGAGGAGTGTGCAGGAGTTTTGTTTTGGACCCGTGGTTTTCTCTATTTCTCCATTATCCCATTGGCTGTGAAACATGAACTCAAGATGTTCACATTTTCACGTTTCCATCGCAAATCTGTGGTCAGGCACGTAGCCTGCTTGATCGTTACACTGAACATGGGCTTATTAAAAACGGTTGATTAAAAACCTCTTAACACGCCCTGGCCCGCCGGCGGGCCAGAAATTTATGAAAAATCATATCTGGCTGTGTTTATGAATAGTTATGAACAATTATAGGCTCAATATAGACACCCAATTTACCATTTTAAAGCTTAGAATCTCTGCTTTTCAGTTATCTAGCCTATTTAGCTGTATCTCCTTTCAGAAAATAAACATTTATGGCGAAATATGCCTAGTTTCATAAAGTTATGATTCATATCTTTCATATTTGCGTTTATCGTATGTCCATATTTGGTCGGATTCGGTCATGTTTTACACCATTCGAACCGTCTGGCTCTCCGGATTCTGAAACTGTGCTCCGTTTCACTGTACGGTTCCTGAATTAGAACGGAAAGAGCACATCGAGCGGGTGTTTACAGTTAAAATCTGCTCGGGTTTCGTCCTGGGGTTACCTCAGGACACCCCCCCAACCCCCACAAGCGCGTCCCCCACGATCTTACCTTCAAAACCAGTCCAAATTTAAGAGAATCCGTCAATCCAGTCTCCTATAATCCCCAGTTATATCGAATCAGTGCTTGAAATCATTTCAGGCAGAAAGAAAATAATAGAAAATTTAACTGCTTATTAAAAGCGTTTTATTCGACCCATCGCCGAGGGGCCGGTGTCAGATTACTCAGCAGACTCTACTGGACGTGGTGATATGCAAATGAGGTCTGTCAGCCAATCAGGTGTCGAGCTCAGCCAGCTGGAAGGAGGGACGGGGCTGCTTGGACACAGATACTCTCTCTCAAAGACTGCTCACTCTGCAGAAAGCGCGCTGTTAAAGAGACACTGCGGTTTTCTGTTTGTATAGGAGTAGACCACACAAAAACAGCCTTATTACTGCAAAATGGGTTATAAAAGTGGTAGTTTTTATTATTATAAAGTTTTCAGTCCTTTGGAGAAAGAAATACCATTACTGCTTCAGATCACAATAAAATCTGACCAGTAAGAGGCAGCAGTTTATAATTTTATATGATGATTGTAAACACATTATAGCATAATGTAGAGCTGCCAAAAGCCTTGTTCCATATAAATAGTTCATTTTATGTGTCTGGAAATAAAAAAAAATAAAATAGAAAATCTGAAAAGCTCCTAAAAATTGTCCTGGTTTTTACCATATTTTGGCCATTATATGTTCAATTGAATAATTAAAGTGTCTTAAATGAATTGTGTAAAGGCTTCTAAGTAATATTAATTCATACAATTGACTCTGAATTATTTAATATTGGAATGATAAGCCTTCAAATGTATGTAATTTCAGGCAGAAATTGGTCAAAATAGGCTTGGAGCTTAAGAGGTTAATAAAACGGAGCAGTGAGTGTTAAAATGAACATAACATTGTAATGTTCTTCTGTCTCTTTATTTTCCTTATTCAGAACTTAACTTCTGCCCGCCCGTCAGGTTCACAAAGTCAGGCTACCATTACCTCTGTGCTAGACAAACAGAGAAAATATGATCACTCCTCTAAAGAAGCAGAAAGACTTAACAGAGCTGTAGCTGAATACATCTGCATGGACCAGGTGCCTGTATATACAGTTGAGAAAACTGGGTTCAGAAATCTCCTACAGCAGTTAGACAGAAGGTATGACTTGCCTGGCAGAAATTACTTCATGTACACCGAAATACCTAAACTGTACAGTGAGATCCGCAAGGTTGTTGATGCACAACTGGCCGAGGTTTCGTTCTTTGCTTGTACTACAGACCTCTGGACAAGCAGAACTGCAGAGGCATACATGGCTGTCACCATTCAGTTCATAACAGAACAATGGAAAATGCAGTCTTGGTGTTTAGGCTGTACAGCGCTGCACACTGACCATACTGCAGAGAGTTTACACGAGGCCCTTGAGGAAACTTTAACTGAACAGTGGAAGCTGGACATATCCAACATGGCTGGAATAACAACAGATAATGCCTCTAATAATGTCAAAGCATTTGAGCAATACAACTGGGTCCCGTGTTTTGGCCACAATTTGCACCTGGCAGTAAACAAAGCCTTGGACATTGACAGAGTAGCAGCCTGTCTGTCCAGGCTGCGTAGAACGGTCTCAGCATTCTGCAGATCAAATAAAATGACCAGATCACTAATAGAGAAACAGAAGACGTTGAAGATGCCAGAACACAAGCTCATTCACGATGAGCCGACCAGGTGGAATTCTACTTATGATATGGTAGAGAGATTCTGTGAGCAGCAGCAAGCTATCTGTGCTGTACTGGCAGAGAACCGCAAAAAGTGGCATCTTATGCCAAAGGATATGGATGTCACCATCCTGGAGACAGTCAGAGATGTGCTTTCACCAATGAGCGACTTCACAGATGCTTTAAGTGGTGAGAAAGACCCCACCCTGTCTTCAGTTCTTCCCTTGACATGGAAAATAAATGCACATGCATCAGATGAGGAGTCTGACAGCATCCTTGCAAAAGAAATGAAACAAAGGATCAAAAATGACATGAAAAAGAGGTATGAAAACAAAAAGTTGCAACTTATTCTCAACACTGCCACATACCTAGATCCAAGGTTTAAGGAGTCCTTTGTGCCTATGGAAAAAGATGTGAAGGAAGAGCTTCTACACAGAGCATCCAGTGTTCAGTTACCAGAAGGAGCAGAACAGGAGCATCAGAAAGATAGTGGGGAACATGAAATGGGACACATGGCAAAGAAAAAAAAATCTGATCTGAAAAGCTTGCTGTCTAGCATAATGTCAGAGAAAAAGGGATCAGCAGGTGGTTCTGCAGGCACAACGGAGAGTGATGAATCTAATGCAACTCCTGCTGAAAAACTTAGTAATGAGTTCAGGTTGTACAGCCAGATGAAGGAGATTAGTCCTGATGAAGATCCACTTGCGTGGTGGGGGAGACATGCCACAAGCCTGCCTTTCCTTGCACATTTTGCTAAAGAATATCTGTGCATCCCTGCCTCTTCCTGTGCATCAGAAAGAGTATTCAGTACTTCTGGATTAATCTGCAGTCCAAGGAGAACAAGGTTGACAGAAGACCATGTGAACACACTGGTTTTCCTGGCTAAGAACCTTAAACAGGCAAAGAAACTTCCCACAGTGTAGTTTCAGAAACGAAGATGTTTTAGTTTTTAGGAAGTGTTTAGATAATTATGTTATAGTTAAGGTTATAATAACGAAACTTGTTTTTTTTTTCAAATGTTTCATTTTAGAATAAAAACGTTTGCACCGATTGTTCAGTGTTCAATCCAGTTCAGTCAAAAATAAACATTTTATGTTCAGATATTTTTATTGTTTTTTTTTCTTCCAAGTATCGTTTTGGTATCGAGAATCGTGATGCTACAGTTGGTATCGGTATCGAAGTCAAAATTTTGGTATCGTGACAACCCTAGTTCTGAATACTGTAATGCTGGTCAGCTAGCACCACTCCACCAGCAGACTAGCACAAACCTGTATATATTAGGTGTGAACACTGGTATACTGGTGAATAATGCAGCTTTGACTGAAGGAGAGTTTAGTATTACTAAGCTAACTGTTAGTACTAAGTGTACTTGTCTTTATTACCCCTGTGTCTGTGTGTAACGCTGTGTGTTTGTGTGGCGTTACAGGTGCAGAGTCGTTCGGGCTGTTCTCCTGTGTTATTAATGGAGAGGAAAGAAATCAGAGCCACAGGGCCGTATACAGGTAATACGCATAAATTACAAGAATATTATGTAAGACCAATTGGTACTTTTGGCAGTGGGGGCAGTGTGCCAAGTCCTGCTGGAAAATGAAATCTGCATCTACATAAACAGAACTGTACAGATTTTGTGGGAAAACACTGCACTGACTTTGGACTTGATATACAGTGGATCAACACCAGCAGATGACATGAATCTCCAAACCATCACTGATCATCAGTAAATTTTACATTTCATTTGTAAATAAAGGGATCAGAGTCTGGAGGAAGAGTGGAGGAACACACAGTCCAAGCTGCTCGAGGTGTAGTGTGAAGTTTCTACAATCAGTGATGGTTTGGAGAGACATGATATCTGCTGGTGTTGATCCACTGTTTTATATCAAGTCCAATATCAAGTCAGTCAATATCAGTGCAGTGTTGCATGCGGTCATGTTTGATGCAGATTTCGTTTTCCAGCAGCACACTGACCACACTGCCAAAAGCACAAATTGGTCTTGTATAATATTAAAATTTTCTGGGGTATTGATTTTGGGGTCTTCACTGTCTGTTAGCCATAATAATCAGCAGAAAAAAGAAATAAATGCTTAAATAGATCACTCTGTGTGTAATACATCTATATAATATATGAGTTCATATATGAGTTAATATATTAACATCTTAACATATATATATATATATATATATATATATATATATATATATATATATATATATATATATATATATATATGAGATATTTCTATTCTGTTTCTGTTCTAATTCTATTATTGGTTTTGTTGGGAAATAAAAACAGATCTACAGAGATTTAATGTTGTAATTGTATGCCCTTTTTTTCGAGAGTTGTCAGCCTTATTTGAATAAATAGCAGACCATTGCATTGAGGATCTAGAAGATTTAGAATTTTTAACTGACTGTTACTTTACTTGTTAAAGGCATTAGAGAAAGAAGCTGTGTGGGGATTTCAGTCTGACGTCTGTGACTGTTACTCATGTGAGATTATGTGAGATGTGACTAACGCTGGCCTGTGTTTCCTTTTTGTCCTGTTTTTAGATTTGTTCCTCGGCATGAGGATGAGTTGGAGCTGGAGGTGGACGACCCCCTGCTGGTGGAAGTGCAGGCGGAGGATTACTGGTATGAAGGCTATAACATGCGGACGGGAGCGAGAGGTATATTCCCCGCATACTACGCCATCGAGGTCAACAAGGAGCCGGAGCCGGAGCAGATTAAAGGTACCAGTTAAGATATGGTGTCATACACAACAGATACCATGTATTAGAGTTTATTAATATTCAGTACAGTCTATATTTATGCACTGTAGCTTCTGTAGATATAGACCACTGAAGTTACATATGAGGACCCCTAAGTCTACCTCTGTCTCTCTTGCTGGTAAAAAACAGCTCCATACGTTTAGTCCTGCATCCGCATTTCCCCACAATGTCTCTGTATAACCTAAATTATTAGCTCAGTAATGAGTGTACCATATTGTTTGCACTATACTGCCTGAGCAGCATTATCATTAGTTGCTGACCACGCTAAGCGCTGGCTCTTTCGTCATTCAGAGGTGAGTATATTGGACTGTAGCCTGCACGTTTACCTTGTTAAAACAAGAAACATGGAATGAACAGCCAGCTAATATCTCCCTGGCTTTCTGGAACACTCTGTCAGTTTAGCCACTAATGATAATGCTGCTGCGCCCAGTCTTAGAGGAAATTTGGAAATCTAAGATTACTGTAAATAAACAGAAGCGCTTTACTCACCCCAAAAAAAAAACTGTTTTCAGGAGAGAAATCTGTGTTGATTAACAGCCAGCACTCATTTGACATTAAAAGAAATGTAAAAATGATCTTTTTTTTTTAGGAATTACAGTTTTGTTTACTTAGCTTAGCTTTACTTAAATCAGTTACCTCCATACCACCACCCAGCGGCGAGACCTGCTGAATAAGAAGGAAAACATGGTGACACCCCTGTTCCTTACTAGTGTCACATAATGCGCCTAATATTCCTGTGAGCCCTATGTATGAAAATAGACTAGAACATAGACTTTTATTGATAGTGCAGCTTATAATCCGGTGCACCTTAGAATGTGAAAAATTCAATATTCCGATAACTTCCGGATCATTTACTTATTTATATTATTTAAAAATGTTAGTATATGGTTTATCTTTTCATGAACTAGAATCAGCATTTACCATACATTGTAGTACAGATGATATAATGATATAAAGTGTACAGTATAGTATATGTAATGTAATGTAGTGTAATCTTGATGTTTTGTTTTGTCGCAGTGCGAAGTGAAGACTGGGTGGAAAGATACAGGCTGAAATTCCTTGGCTCTGTTCAAGTGCCCTACCACAAAGGAAATGATGTGCTGTGTGCAGCCATGCAGAAGGTTTGTACCAAGCTCACACTGCAGGAAAAAGAAAACAATGGTACAACCATACAAACAGTAATATTCACTTCATCTCTATACTGTTTAAAGCTGACCAAACAGAGCAAACGCATAAAAATATTGGTGTCCACACTCTTTAAACTGCAAAGTAGAAATGCAGCAAATAACAGCCCCATTAAACATGTACTAACTTCATATCTACAGTACATTCAAAACATCAGCTGCTCTCAATGTTAATCTTGTGGGCCTTAGTAACAGTGACATTATGTGAAACTACTTCCACCATGTTTTACAGGTTGCACTTCAGACTGGCCAGCTCTCACTATGATCTGCTTAGAACAGTGCTCTATTACAGACAACCAAGTGGACAATAAATAAAATAATTTAATTTAATAATTCTGTGAAATCTACACACAACTCAGCAGCCATACACACTCACTATGAAAACACACAGAAATTCTTTAGTGGAAATGTGGAAAAATATCAGTTAGATTTAACTACATTAAGAGCTGTGTTACATTTTACGCTGCACTTGTTTTTTTATATTCTCCTACGTAATGTTTTTTTTTTACTTAATGTTTTCTATTATAATAATGTATTAAATTAATTAATAATTAATTAATGTATTTTCTTTCATGAGAAGAAGCAGACTATATGGCTGCGTTTTTAAGAGCTGCGCTTAAATTTCCACACACAGGAAAAGACTCCTCTGTTTCCTTACTGTTTTTGTGTTTGGCTCCAGATTGCCACCAACAGAAGAATGACGCTGCAGTATAATCCTCCCTCATCCTGCATCCTGGAAATCAACATGAAAGGAGTGAAGCTGGTGGTGCAGGATGATTACACAGCCTATGACGCAGTAAGAAAACACACATGCACATACTTAAATTTCAATCATTATTGAATTTTAACTTCCTTAAAAATAAATGTAAAAAAAAAATACTTTTGTCTATGTAGTCTATATAACAGTGTTTGCATGTTTGAGTGTTTAATCAGATTTTTCTGTGTGTGTGTGTGTAATTACAGGACGGTAATGGTAGTCACTTCTTCCAGCTGAAGAACATCTCCTTCTGCGGATACCATCCCAAAAACAGCAAGTACGGATTGCTTCTCTCTAAATCATCAGTTTTACACATCCACGCACACTAAAACACTCATGATTAATGAGCAAATTGAGTAAAGGGGCTCTTAGTTATCCACCAGGTTAAGGCATGGTCATTATGATCCAGAAGTTTGAATCCTGTGTCATGCTGCTTCTCCATCAGCAGCCAGAGTCTGAGAAAGCACAATTATAACCACATACCATGTCTTTCTTTCTCACTAGTGTGTTAACTGCATTTCCCCCCACATAATTTATAGAGTGATTCTGGCTGATGCAGGTGTCTCTTAGTGTATCAGTGTATCAGCGCTGGGGATCCAGCACTTTCCTCCGAGTGCTCTGTGTACCCAGCAGTGTTGCATGAGCAGCAGTTCTGAAAGAGGCGGAGTCTGACTTCACATGTATTAGAGGAGGCATGTGCAAGTGTTCACCCTTCTAGAGTCCCTCCACAGTGCCTCTACGTTTAGCTGGATCAACACTGTTGAAGATACTGAAGATTTAGGGACTCAAATTTTGCATTTAATTTGATTGTAGTGTGCAATAGCAAACATTACATTATAAGCATACAACTCATACATTATGCACAAAATAAACGACAAATATGTTTGTTTATTTTTGAAATGAATAAATAAATTCACTTCTCATCTCTACACAGATACTTTGGCTTCATCACAAAGCACCCGGCTGATCAGAGGTTTGCCTGCCATGTCTTTGTCTCTGAAAACTCCACTAAGCACCTCGCCGCAGCTGTAGGGTGAGTACTGAGGGTGTCATAGTGTGGTTTAAACTTTTTGCAGGAATAAATGTAATACAAATTTTAATCTTGTGTGTTTTTGCATCTATGCAATTTGCATTATTATTAGTAGTAGTGTTGTTGAAAACAAGGTTAGTATAGTCAAATTAGCCAAAAGGTGTTTGTTGTGTGAATTTAATGTTTTTGTTCTCAGTGTAGTTTTACACTGGAGTTACGAGGCTAACATATCTAACAAACAATGAAAGCTTATGTACACCAATAAAAAATTGTATAGATACTACCCTATTTTATAAGGTGCCCTTAAAATCCTTTAATTTTCCTAAAAATGATCAAGGTGCTTTATGTATAAATTTTACCAGTCAGATATTAAGGAGCTGTAAAGCCACTATGCTGAAGTGCAGTGTAAAAGGGGGGGGGGGGGGGGGGTGAGGGGGTTGAGTTTAGTTCTCCAGCACAGAGGCTGGAGCAGTATTAGCATTAGCCGCTAACTGTGCGGCTAACTGTGCTAGCTCTTTTGCCGTTAAGAGGTGAGTATTATAGGCCTGTAGCCTGCTGCTAACTCTGAGTAGCACTGCTGAAGCAGCATTAGCAGCTAATTGCGCTAAATGCAAGCTCCTTCGCCGATCAGAAGTGAGTATATCGGACTGTAGCCTGCGCATTTACCATACTAAAGCAAGCTATGTGGGACGATCTGCTAGCTAATTTCACCCGACTTACCAGAACATTCATGGTTTCTCAGTGTAGAAATGTCAGGTGGCATTTACTAGTGCTAGTGATCTGCCGCTAATGCTAATGCTGCAGCACCCCGCCTCAGTGAAAATCTGAGAATCTAAGTTTACTTAGATGGAAGCGCTTTACTCACCTAAATAAAAACAGTTTTAAAGCGAGAAATCTGTGTAGATGAACATCCAGGGCCTGTTTGACTTTAAGAAAAATAGGACTTAACTCACTTAATCCCCACCAATAATTTTTCCCATATGCAGCCCCATACCTAGTGCAAAAGGGAACCAGCAAGGCTGTGTTACACTGCAAAAAGTGAGGCTTACAGTGTCAAAAAACACATTAGCAAGTATGTTAGTGATTACTAAACACCCACTATGATTTGAGTTGAGTGTGAAGATTCAGACTCACAGCTAACACCATGCTAATTGGCAGGGTATAAGCTCTGAGACTGACACATTGCTATTTATATAAAACTGACTGAAAAATTAATTAATTCAAGCCTGAGAACACAAATTTACATTGCTTCTTCGCTACATTAACCTTGTAGCTCCAGTGCTAAAACTCAGACTGTGTGGTAAAATTAATATACAACCATTTCTTTCTTACAGGAAAGCTTTCCAGATCTACTATAAAGAGTTTGTGGAAGTCACGTGCCCTACAGAGGACATTTATCTGGAATAACGCCATGCTGCCCTCTAGTGGCCATGTACAGATGTACAGCGATGTGATATAACTATGTTGCATGACAGACAAGCATAAACATAATCCAAACACTAATATATCAGACTGAAAACAAGTGTGGATGGCTTATTTTGTGGAGCAAGAGGAGAGAAATACGAGGACCTGCAGCTCTGATATTGAACTGACCCTGATGCTCGGATCTGCTGAAGCTTCATCTCAGAGTAAAAAGGCGATGTTTTACAGCTTTTGGCTCGTTTATGCTTCGGATGAGCCTGCAGTCACACGTATGACTCTTGAATGCGGAGCAAGAAAGCCATCTAATCTGCGGGTGAAAAAGAAGAACAGTTTTTACACTGTAAAATTAAGTGTACCCTCATTCTGCAGCTCCCTGCTACTAGAACAGCTCTCTGAACAGTGTGGTTGAGTTGAAAACACAGAAGCCTTCTCACGTCCTCATCTGGTGTCTCACCCTCCGCAGTGTTTCAGATACTACAGTTCTAAACTCACAGTATAGATATCATCCCATCTAGCCTCTACATTTAGCTGCACTGCTAATGTTAGTGTGAACAGATCTCAGCTGGTCTGAAACAGCACTGCTGAAGATGCTGAAGATTTGGGGACTCCTAGCTTTTCAATTATTGCATTTTTAGTTGATTGCATTTCGTACATGCTTATATTTACAACTTTAGGGGGTGCTGTTAGCACTCAAGTGGTCTGATCATGCATAATAAACATGATAAACAGCAGATTTCACTATACACACAGGAAAGGTTATGTAACTGCACTGTTTAAAGGAGCTAAGAGCTGAATATATGTCAGCCAGATACTAAACATGCTTTAAAACGGTCATTAATATACATAGGTTAAAAACACTGCCTGGCCAAAAAAAGGTCTCAACCTGGATTTAAGTAAGTAAATGATGTGGGGTTGGTTGATGCTGCAGTTGGTCTGCAGGTTTAGGTTCAGCAACAGTATGTGCTGAAAGAATGAGGTCAGCTGACTACCTGAATATACTTAATATAGAGCAGGTTATTCTTCCATCAATGGATTTATTTTTCTTCATATTCCAAGATGAACAATGTCAGGATTCATGGGGCTGGAATTGTGAAATAGTGATTCAGGGAGCATGAGATCATCATTTTCACACATGGATTGAGAGAGAGTTCACCACAGAATCCAGATCTTAACCTCATTGAGAATCTTTGGGATGTGCTGAATGGAGAAGAGCTGCTTTGTGCAGCGGTCAGACTCTACCTTCATCAATGCTGCTGCAAGATCTTGGTAAAAAATGAATGCAAAACTGGATTTAAAAAAATCTTGTAACATTGCAGAAGCTTATTAAAACAATGCCACAGAGAATGTGTGCCATGATCAAAGCTAAAGGCGCTCCAACTAAATATATTGGAGTGTGTGACCTTTTATTTGGCCAGGCAGTGTATATCAGCCCAGAATGTCTACTTATTATATATATATATATTTTTTTTCATTCAATTCACATAAACATATGATATATAGAAACGCACCTATTGACACTGTGTGTCCGTAATATTGTTTATTTATTTGCTATTTATTTATTTATTTATTTATATTTACAGGAATGTACTTTAACAAATATTTAAACAAGATATGTTATTTTCAATTAAGCATCAAAATGGTCAGTTATTGCACATTTTGAAAAGGATTCTGGGAGTCCCCAAATATACAGGCAGTGGACATTAGATTAGATCCAGGCCTGTTGAATTACGTAACTGCAGCTCCTCAGCTGTGCAGAAGTAGACAGCCTCCATTTACCTTGCTGTAGAACTGTGAATATGTCCCGGGTACAAAAGTTTGGAATCACTGTTTGAACCAAAGTGGCACAGTCTTTCTTTTTTAATGATATAATAACTTAAAATGTAAATAATAAAGTTAATAAAATAATAATAATAATAATAATAATACCCATTTAAGTTTAGGTAGGTGTATCATTAGGGATGTTCTGATCTGCTCCAGTGGATCAGTAAAAGCTCAGGAAGCTGATCCAGGTTTATGTCAATGGATTGGGTATCAACTATTTTAAGGCTGATTAGTCCTGATCCTTTGTTTTTGCCTCTGTGCTGCTGTGTTGGAGCTCCATGGACCAGTGTTAATCCCAGCCTGCAGATGTGAGGAACGTTCTCAGAAAAGAACAGAGCAGCTCAGTGTCTGCATTGTGAAACTGTTCTATATATAGATTATGTAAAATGCTAAATGAACAAAATGATCAATATCAAAATATTACACATGGTTCCAAACTTTTGAACTGTATTGTCGCCTCAGGTCAGCCTGCTGTTACTGAGCTTCAGGTTTCAGAGCTGAGTAAAATATACATCCAAAACTTTAACACAGCATTTCTTCTAAAATCAGGTTTATAACAGCCTCTACTCGTCTCGATGTTGGAGCTTTGTTGTGAGAAGAATTTGATTGTGTTCCGTACTCACAAGAGTGAGAGTATCAGTGAGGTCAGGCACTGATGTTGGATGATTAGTTTCACCTCTCCAACTCATCTTAAAGTATTGGATGGAGCTCCATCATTCCAGAGAACACAGTTCCTCTGCTCCACAGCTCAATACTGGGGCTTTATGTCCCTTTAGCCCACCGTAGGATCATGTGCTCACAGCTTCTCTACAGCGTCCCATTTTATAGATCAGTGCTTTTCGATGAAGATGGAAATGTATGTAAACAGCGACAGATGCACCCTAAAGCAGCTGATCTCACTCATTAGAAGGGCTGTCCAGAAACTTTTGGACATATAGGGCATAAATGAGTGAAGGGAAATGGGAAGCACAACAACAGTCACCAGTGTCTTTCCTATAGTGCCTCCTTTTCTAGTATTAGTCTAGCTTTCGTTTTTATTTTCCAGCGTTTTAGCTTAACCACTGGTCGCCACAAGAGGAAGTGGTTTTGGGAAAGCTGAGTTTACAGCGGTGTAAATATTCCAAGAGGACGTGCGAGATTCCTTGGCTTTAAAATTGATTATCCTTACATGGTGATTATAACATCTTAATGATGATGATGATCTGTAACAGTGTATTGTTCTATGAACTGTCAACTGAAACAGCAAAGTAAATCCTGTAACACTGGATTCCTGGATACTGATGCATTAAAACTGGTCTGGGACCTTTCAGTTTGGAAAGCTTTTCCGAAAACGTTCATTACATCCACTGTGCATTACAACATCACTCCCTTTGGATGATCATTTAAAGGCAAAATTCCACCAAGTGGTTTGGTCAAACCAAAATAAGAGAAAAAAGTACACAAAACCTGATCCATGGTCCGGTTGGTTTGCAGTGTAGAACACTATTTTCGACAGTCCCGACTTTCAGACCGATTACAGGAAGTTGAGTCAGGATATCATACTCCACCCACGTACACAGCAAAATTGACAGTGTTAAATCATGTTTAAATTGTAAAATTAAGAGTTGAATTTAACACATGGTCACACTCACTATAGTGTTACAATAACTACCACAAGAGTTAAAGTTTTTAAGTTAATTCAACAAAGAATTAACAACTAAACACTTAATATATATATATATAGTGATATATTAACTCTTTGTAACTCTTATAAATGTTAACACATTTTACCCCACAGGGTAAAAAAACTCTCAAAATTGTTAATTTACTTTTTAAGTTGAAATTATTTTTTGTATATTTTCTGAGCTTCACTCAAAACTATATACCAGAGAATCGACAAAACATTATAAAATGTGAGCTTTACCACATAATACATTACTTTTTCATTGTATCTAAGCTTTATTTAGAACACGAAAGACCATCAAAAAGCAGTGGTTCTCCCATAACCAAATAACTCTTGTAGGAGACCCTTATCCATCATCCAACCCAACACCAAGAAGGTGAATAATAACCCTTCATCAGGGGAACCACCCATTTAGCTACAAACACATAGAAGACACACAGAGTTGAATTTTTAGAGGGAGGAGTTTTTAGAGGGTCCCACGTCTCACTTTAAACAATTCTGATTCTAAAAAGGAGCGTTTCACACCAAACCACCGTCTGAACTATTCACTGAACATTTGGTGGAATTCCTCTTTAAATGCTCACAAAAACAAGTTTTTCAACATGACATCCAGTACCATCCAGCCTCTGCTGGCACTGCCTCACACATTGTTATATACAGTGCAATATATACACTGCCTTTCAAAGGTTTTAGGATAGTCTGTGTAAAAATAAAAAAGTAATGTATCTTCATCACTGTCTTCTATATAAAGATCTTTATTTACTGCAGAAAAAGTGATTTGACAGATTTCTATTCCAGCCATAAAAATTACAGAGTAAACCTGGATTTTTGGACGCAGAGATAATTTAAACAGCTGCACGGTTCCAGTGCTGATGGATGCCAACATGCATCAGGCAGTGTATACTGACTCACTCTAGTAACTCACTCTAATACTAGTAACTCGTACTGCATTCTGGATCATGACTAATAAATCACGAGCTGATAAATTAAAACAAATATCACCCATATTTATTTCTGTTACACATCACATACATTAACAATGCCTATGAAAGATATTATTGATTTTGTAAATGAATTCATGGTCAATATAATTTTTTTTACAATAGACTTTTTAGCGTGAAATCGTATTTTAGGAATGTAATGTCAATTAAATAAAAAGCAGACCTCCTCAAGTTCTGTCAGTTTGCGTAGGAATCCTTGAAAACACTTCTTTTTAAATTTCCATTGGATCGAGTTTCTGAGTTTAACTTGTAAAATTCTGCAGTATGATGCTGCCACCACCATGCTTAACAGTGTGATGAGTTTGCGGTAATGTGTGGTGTTTTTTGTGCACCAGCCAAATGTTAAATCAGATTGCCAGAAAACCAGGAGTTTTTTTTTATTATTTTATTTGTTACACATTTTTTTATTAATTGATATTTAATAATGTCAATTAATTAAAAAAATAACTATATTGACTGTGATTCCTTTTATAAAAGCAATAAATAATCTATAAATAAATAATAATCATCAAAGGTAAATCGTTTCACTGTCAACACATGTCCATTAAGGCACCTCAGCAGTAACACCAGCTCATCTTTGTTTTTTTTTTGTGTTGGTGTCCTTCAGAAACTCTTTATTCCATAATCAGACGTCCGTGTCTTGCTCTTGTGTGGAGAAGAACTCAGAGCAGTCTGTCACTGATGGTTTGGGCTTGTCCACTCCATTACTGCAGTAGCAATAAAACCTCCCATTAAATGACTGAATAAAACTCCTGATGTTTCTCCTGAATGTGTGGTTGTTGGGTTTTTCTTACACTGACAATAAACAACAATATATTCTGTTTCTGTGTTAAATATGCCTGTGGTGCAGAATTAATGCACACCTTAAACTCATAACTCTTAAAACTGCTGCACCTGATGGATCAAAGAATGAACTGCATTAATAAATCTGCTCTGCCATTAGTTTTTAAAGAGTAAGAGTAAGAGTAGGACTGTCAATGTTAACTTTTAATTGAGCAGCTCTGAATTTCAGAATTTAAATCAATTTAATGAATGAATTTAGATTGAATCCACCCAACAGGATTTTGAATTAAATTTAAATAAAAATTAAAGTCGTGTTTTCATTTTGTAGTGAGCGTCATGTTGTTTACACCTAAATTTGGGGTTCCGTGTCTAAGAAGTTCAGGCCTATGAGAAAAAAATGTATGTTTTTTTTTAAAAACGGGCCTATAAATATGTTTTATACCCTGTATGTTTTATTTTGTGTACATTTTACTACCTAAATATCACTGGATCCTCCGAATTTTGAGATCGTTTAAGTGTCGTGACAAGAAAAATGCTAGCTTTAAGCTAATGCTTAACTGAGGTCACAGCACAGCAGCAGGGAATGGAAGCGGACTCGAATCTGCGCTACACCGGCAAACTCCCTCCGGATCACGTTTTAAATTGTTGTTAAGCTTTTTTTGTTTGTTTCTATTTGTTAGTTTTTTTTTTGTGGTACTGTTTTACTGGAAATAAACTAATAATCTGAGCTGTTTTATGCTAGGAAGACTGAGTCTATAATGTAATGAATTATATTGTAATTATATTTTTAAATCAGTCTGGTTTTGACACTGAAAGGGCACGCTTTTAAGAGTAGCTGATGTTCTAAGATGTTCCAACGGAAATCAGTGCCTAACACCTTTACCCAGAGAGTTCAACAATTGTTTATTTATTGTCATTTATTAATTATTTAAAATAATGCTGTTTAAATTGTTTCAGTGATTCCACTTTTTGGCCACAAGAGGTCAGCAGAGTCTGTGTGAAATAGCAGGCTGGGAAATGCTCACAGCCAACAGAAATCTGCAGTGTTTAGTTTTAGTATTCAGGGAGGAAAATGTACAGGACATAATGTGATTCTTCATTTAAAGGATCAGTTTAGAGAAGATATATCTGACTCATCCCCCAGCATGCTTACATGCATTCAGTCAGCCATGATATGTTTGCAAATCACAGTCCAGTTTAAAAGTTGGATAGTGCCAGCGTGTAGTACTGCAAAATTTCTATACAACTTTAAATTAAATGAATAAAGATTGTGGGTGGCAGTATAAATTCACTGTTTAATAGCATTGTTAGCCTGTTTTGTTTGGCACTGATGACTGTAGAAAAACCCACTGTTCCCTTCTATTCTATAGAAAACCCCATTTCCCCCTTCTGTTCTATAAAAAACTGCACTCTTCCCTTCTGTTCTATAGAAAACACCACTGTATCCTTCTGTTTTATATAAAACCCCATTGTTCACTTCTGTTCTATAGAAAACTCCACTGTTCCCTTCTATTCTATAGAAAACCCCCTTTCCTCCTTCTGTTTTATAAAAAAACATCACTGTTCCCTTCTGTTCTTTAGAAAACCCCACTGTTCCCTTCTGTTCTATAGAACATGTCACTGTTCCTTTCTGTTCTATACAACATATTACTGTTCCCTTCTGTTCTATAGAAAACACCACTGTTCCTTTCTGTTCTATAGAACATATCATTGTTCCTTTTTGTTCTATAGAACATATCACTGTTCCTTTCTGTTCTATAGAACATATCACTGTTCCTTTCTGTTCTATAGAACATGTCACTGTTCCTTTCTGTTCTATAGAAAACTCCACTGTTCCCTTCTGTTCTTTAGAAAATGTCACTGTTCCCTTCTGTTCTATAGAACATATCACTGTTCCCTTCTATTCTATAGAAAACTCCACTGTTCCCTTCTGTTCTATAGAAAATACCACTGTTCCCTTCTGTTCTATAGAAAACCCCATTTTCCCCTTCTGTTCTATAGAAAACCCCACTATTCCCTTCTGTTCTATAGAAAATTTCACTGTTCCCTTCTGTTCTATAGAAAATACCACTGTTCCCTTCTGTTCTATAGAAAACCCCATTTTCCCCTTCTGTTCTATAGAAAACTCCACTGTTCCCTTCTGTTCTATAGAAAACCCCACTGTTCCCTTCTGTTCTATAGAAAACATCACTGTTCCCTTCTGTTCTTTAGAAAATTTCACTGTTCCCTTTTGTTCTATAGAAAACATCACTGTTCCCTTCTGTTCTTTAGAAAACTCCACTATTTCCTTCTGTTCTATAGAAAACCCCACTATTCCCTTCTGTTCTATAGAAAACATCACTGTTCCCTTCTGTTCTATAGAAAACATCACTGTTCCCTTCTGTTCTATAGAAAACCCCACTATTCCCTTCTGTTCTATAGAAAATATCACTGTTTGTTTCTGTTCTATAGAAAATTCCACTGTTCCCATTTGTTCTATAGAAAACCCCCACTTTTCCCTTCTATTTTTTAGAAACTTCACTGTTCTCTTCTGTTCTGAAAACACCACTGTTTCCTTTCTGTTCTATAGAAAACTCCACTGTCCCCTTTTGTTCTATAGAAAACCCACTGTCCCCTTCTGACCGTGACTGAGTACTTATACTACCGGGTTCAGTCCTGCTACCTACACTAATAATATCTGACTGAATAACAACAAATTAAGATCACACTGACCATTTTAAACCAATATCATACTCGAGCTAGATCATCACAGTAGCTAGATAATGTTTTAATGACAAAACAGCCCTGCCCATTTTCCATTAAAACTACAAATCAATTCATACGACCAACAGAACAATAACACCACCTGATCAATTAGTGCTGGGGGGTCTGGCCAAAAATGTTTCTACACACAGCGCTCCGCTTCTACACAGCGCTAAGCTGCGTCTCTAGCGTTATAGCAGTATGTGAAAAATCCAGTTCTAAACTGACGCACGGTACAATGTATGAACCGATATACCGCCCAGCACTATGATCAATAATATCAATGAAAAAAGGCTGAACCAAGATTCTTATGTTACATTGTACTCTGTTCTGTATTTTATCTATTTTTAGTTTTAGACTGCAGTTTAGTGACTGAGTGCACTAAACAACTTTATTACATCCTGCCATCATCCCCTACGTGGGTGGAGTCTCCCTATGCTTCACACTGATTGGTTTGTGTAATGTTGTCAGATCAGCAAGATGCCTTTTCAGAAGTTGTGCTGAATTCTGCTTTCCTGACAGAATCTGCACAGTTTAGAGGAGAACATTAAGATGGAAAATGGGCGGTGCTGTTTTGTCATTAAAACAAATGGGAGCTACACGTTATACTGCAACCAGCCAGCAGAGGCGGTGAAGACATTGTGCTGTCCAAGTTTTCTACAGTCATTGTTGTAAAATAGAGAAGCACACCATTCAGATTCCAAACATGTCTTGGCTTATCTACTGTATGTGTTCAGTGATGAATAATATTCTTAACCTGTCCTGAAAAGAATTTTTTTTTTCCCACTTAACAATGTTTTAGGTGATATATTACACACCATTTATTTGCTATAAAATGTGTCATTACTCTTCAGTATAATATCAGAATCAGAGAGCCTGTTCTTGATATGAATACCTCTGAGACACATTAAACCTGTAATCAGATCAGAGACGGGCTTGTATTTTTGTTTAATGACTTCATGTCACGCTTAGGAAAAGGAAATGTGAATCTGAATAAATGGCCTTTCTCATTACACTCCCAGAATAAAGAGACAAACCCATATCCATCTTAAAGACACGAACATTAGTGGGAAATATTACACTGATACATCACAGCAGTATCGCTTACAGCCTGGGGCATGTTCACTCACTCATTCACACACACACGTTTTTGTACCCTGTCAAAATGTGGCTCCATACGTATGCCTTACATACACAGTGGTGTGACAAAAGAGTTTGCTCTCTACATATTTCTTTTGTTTTTGAGATATCAAAACAACTTTAATATTCGACAAAGATAACCTGAGTAAATTTAAAAACAACTTTTTAATGGACGAATCACATCACACCAGAGAGTGGAAATGGCTATTTGAGCACAATTATGCCAACTTCACTTAAGGGTGTACTCACTTTTTTCAACCAGCAAGAATTCTGATCCCACAGACCAGTTGTGTGCAGTTACAAGGCATACAATTTAGTCCTGTACCTTTAACAAAGCATTCCTATCTCCCCTTGCTCTGTGTGTAAAAGACACCTGTCACAGAATCAGTGTCTTCCATTCAAACCTCTCAACCCTCTACAGCCTGTCTGAAGTTTGTCATTCAACACCTGAATGATTCAGAGGAGGCTTGGGAGAATGTGATTTGGCCAGATGAGAATAAAATTGAGCTCTTTGTCATCAACTCAACACAACTCGACTGTGGAGGTGAAATGCTTCTGCTTTGAGACTGCTTCTCTACTGGTACAGAAAGATTTTACCACGTTAATGGTCTGATGAACAAGGTCATGTACTGTAGAATCTTGAACGAGAACCTCCTGGCCTCAGCCATGACACTGAGGTTGGGTCATAGATGGGTCTTCCAGCATGACAATGACCTAAAACATATGGCTAAGGCAACAAAGGAGTGGCTTATGAAGAAGCACATTAAGGTCCTGGAGTGGCCCAGCCCGTCTCTAGACCTTAATCCTATAGAAAATCAACATCCTCGAAACCTTTGGGATTTGGAGATTTGGAGATTTTCTGTAAAATGAAAGTGAAGCCAAAATCCCCCTCCTGAGATGTGCTCAAACCTGGTGACCAACTACTAGATGGATAACTGAATTCTGTGCTCACGAACAAAGGTTTTTCCAACAAGTACCAAGTCATGTTTTGCTTGAGGATCAAATGCTTATTTCACCTAATAAAATACAAATTACTTAATGAAATAAACAGGTAAACGTACAAAATCAAGTTATGCCAACAAAAGCAGCATGAACTTGTTTTAATACTGTTGATTTTGGAAGAAACAATGAATACTTATTACCTGTCCCAACAATATTGTCCATATACAATTATTGTATTATAAATGTGTCCATCAGCAAAGTATTATATGGCTATGTAAGCAATGCTGCATGATATGAAGAACCCAGATGATTGTTCATGCAGGATCTTGATTTTGAGATTTTGATTGCCTCTCTTACCAGCATATGAGTAATTTTCTCCCCCTCAAAGCTCATCCTGACCAGCTCATTTCCCCTGAACTGTCATTTATTGGAATACAGCTCTGGGGAAATAAAGTAAGAAAGCACTTAAAAATGATGAGTTTCTTTGATTTTACCAAACTGAAAACCTCTGGAATATAATCAAGAGGAAGATGGATGATCAAACCAAGCTGAACTGCTTGAATTCTTGCACCAGTAGTGGCATAGAGTTATCCAAAAGCAGTGTGTAAAACTAGTGAAGAAGAAGATGCCAAGATGCATGAAAACTCCAAATATTGATTTCTGAACTCTAAAAGCTCTGCATCCTTTTTGTTATTTCAGCCATTTCTCATTTTCTGCAAATAAATGCTTTAAATGACAATATATTTTTATTTGGAATTTGTGAGAAATATTGTCTGTAGTTTATAGAATAAAAGATCAATGTTCATTTTACTCAAACATAAACATATAAATAGCAAAATCAGATAAACTGATTCTGAAATTCTGAAGTGGTCTCTTAATTATTTCTAGGGCTGTATTTGACACTGCAGAAACCTCACCTGAAATGTTAGGCTACCCAAATATATTTTTCTTTCCCAGTGCTTAATGGGCATAGATCACATGTATGCTTGTCTTTTCATATTATTTGATTTAAACTTGTATTTATTAGAACTGGGAGAAAGGTTCACGTTCACATTTTATGCTGTAAATTACCCAAAATTTGATGAATTTGATTCAATAGACAGTTTGTACATACAGTTATTAACATACCTCAGGTCTGATCAGTTGTGCAAAGTGTTTTACGGTACTACCATTTTATGGATGAAAGGGAGAGTAAGGGCCATGTTGTTGGAGCTGTTATGAATGTGGTTTTGAAAGGTTACACACACACACACACACACACACTAGAGGTGGGTTAGGTTGAGTCTGACAGCTCGTAGATGACAGTGTTGAAAAACTGATTCTTTGAAATATTTGCCGAGCTCATCCCTGCTCGTCATAAATTCCAGCCTGACGGCTCAACAAAAGCTCATTGTGTTCGGAGCGGCTCGGCTTCAACCAAATCACGTTAGCTCTCCTCTGTTGGCGTGCTGCCAGCTCCATATCATAGCACCCTGTCTTTATGAGCGTACAGGTTTAAAGTCTGCTCATAAAACCCTGCTGTAGCACGCTGTCAGAGAGAAAGGGCCGGGTTAGCGTCTCGCATAAAGACTCCAGCGCTTCAAAGCTCTCTGCAGGCCTACAGATGTGCAGGTAAAATAGAGCAGGTGTGTTTAGATTGCGTTTATCTTTATGATTATGCTGGGCACACAGCTCTCAAAAGCCCTCAAAGAAAACACAAATCCCTGCATGTCTCGTATTACCACAATCTGTGTACACATTATGAACACTCTGCCTGTACAGATGTGTGAGTTTAACTGTGAGAAGCTCCTTCAGACATTAATTAACGACAACTGTTTAAAGCAGAAACTCCATTTAAATTTTAAATGATATTAGTAATATAATAGTATTATAATAGTATAATAGTAATTGTATTCAGAACTAAAGCCCACATAAAGTATATTGGAAACACCCACCTTGTAGCTTTACTCATTGGCCACTTTATCAGAAACACCTACCTTGTAGCTACACCTAATGGCCACTTATTCAGAAACACCCAATTTGTAACGTACACTTAGTGGCCCCTTTATCAGAAACACCTACCTTGTAACTACACTCAGTGGCCACTTTATTAGAAACACCTACTTTGTATCTAAACTCAGTGGCCACTTTATCAGAAACAACTACCTTGTATCCACACTCAGTGGCCACTTTATCAGAAACACCTACCTTGTAACTAAACTCAGTGGCCACTTTATCAGAAACACCTACCTTGTCTCTACACTCAGTTGCCACTTTATCAGAAACACACAATTTGTAACTACACTCAGTGGCCACTTTATCAGAAACACCTACCTTGTATCTACACTCATTTGCCACTTTATTAGAAACAGCTGCCTTGTAACTACACTCATTGGCCACTTTATCAGAAACCCCTACCTTGTAACTAAACTCAGTGGCCACTTTATCAGAAACACCTGCCTTGTATCTACACTCAGTGGCCACTTTATCAGAAACACCTACCTTGTATCTACACTCAGTGGCCACTTTATCAGAAACACCTACCTTGTAACTACAGTCAGTGGCCGATTTATCAGAAACACCTACTTTATACCTACAGTCTTTGGCCACTTTATCAGAAACACATACCTTGTAACTTCACGCAGTGGCCACTTTATCAGAAACATCTACTTTGTATCTGCACTCAGTGGCCACTTTATCGGAAACATCTACTTTGTATCTGCACTCAGTGGCCACTTTATCAGAAACACCTACCTTGTAACTACAGTCAGTGGCCGATTTATCAGAAACACCTACTTTATACCTACAGTCTTTGGCCACTTTATCAGAAACACATACCTTGTAACTTCACGCAGGGGCCACTTTATCAGAAACATCTACTTTGTATCTGCACTCAGTGGCCACTTTATCAGAAACATCTACTTTGTATCTGCACTCAGTGGCCACTTTATCAGAAACACCTACCTTGAATCTACACCCATTGGCCACTTTATAAGAAACAGCTGCCTTGTAACTACACTCAGTGGCCACTTTATCAGAAACACCTGCCTTGTATCTACACCCATTGGCCACTTTATCAGAAACACCTACCTTGTAACTAAACTCAGTGGCCACTTTATCAGAAACACCTGCCTTGTATCTACACTCAGTGGCCACTTTATCAGAAACACCTACCTTGTAGCCACACTCAGTGGCCACTTTATCAGAAACACCTACCTTGTAACTAAACTTAGTGGCCATTTTATCAGAAACACCTACCTTGTAACTACAGTCAGTGGCCGATTTATCAGAAACACCTACTTTATACCTACAGTCTTTGGCCACTTTATCAGAAACACATACCTTGTAACTTCACGCAGTGGCCACTTTATCAGAAACATCTACTTTGTATCTGCACTCAGTGGCCACTTTATCAGAAACATCTACTTTGTATCTGCACTCAGTGGCCACTTTATCAGAAACACCTACCTTGTAACTTCACGCAGTGGCCACTTTATCAGAAACACCTGCCTTGTATCTACACTCAGTGGCCACTTTATCAGAAACACCTACCTTGTATCCACACTCAGTGGAAACTTTATCAGAAACACCTACCTTGTATCCACACTCAGTGGAAACTTTATCAGAAACACCTACCTTGCAGCTTGACTCCTGGGTTGTTTCAGACCCCCTCACCTCCCCTTTGTTAGCACCAGGCAGTGCTGTTACTGAACAGCAGGAGGCGCTCTTCCTCAACTTTAAGCTCTGATTCTCCTCCATGCTTTTTGCTCGTAGGTCTACAGCCCTGCTGAAGCTCAAAATTCATCAACCTCTAATTTAACACAGATAACTTCACTGGTGTCACATGATCCACTTTATAGCTCTCCAACACCTGATAGTAACATATATAATAGTACAACATTCTACAAACCAATCAGTGTGAAGTAAGTGATGATGACAGGATGACAGGATATTGTAAAGTTGTTCATTGTTCTGATACATCAGCTCACAGGTGCCCTGTGCTGCAGACCTCACTCTTTAGTGATGTGGGAAGAGAGCGCCATCTACCCACCCGGAGGGAGCAGGACCCAGAATTTGCTGCTACGCCCCCTGGCTGCAGCATTTAAGGCAGGAGCAGATCAATACACATGAGTCTATGCCTAATGCCTAATGTCAGGCCTGAACTATAGAGGGATATAAAACCCCCGTGTTGAGCTGTAGAGCAGTGGAACTGTGTTCTCTGGAATGATAAAGATCCTTACAGCCATGCTTCAGGATCTAGCAAAGATTTTACCCTGGCCAGTAGAGACAGTTACCAACAAAACAGAAAAAAATCTTTTATAATATCCTTGATTCTGGAAGAAATGAGTGAATTAATGGGCAGATGGTGTTTCAGTACTTTTGTCCATATAGTATATAGTATAATACACATAATTATGAAGTATATGAGTATAAAAAACAAACGTGTGAGAAACAGGAGGAAACATGCAGCTCACTGGAGGTTGTGTGCCACTCGTGAACAAGTTGCATCCTGTCTTTTTTTTTTTTCTCTTCAGAACTTTTATTCCCTCGTTCCCTCCCTCCACAGTCACTCTATTCAGAGCCCTGCTGTAGGTTCTGTGCAGGTGTGTGTGTATATGTGTGTGCATTCATAAACAAAAAGAGCACCCGCACTAAATGTATTTTAAAAGGTACTTTGTGTGTGTGTGTGTGTGTGTGTGTGTAAGCTGAGACAAAACATCACCTGCCCCATGCAGGACATTCCAACCAAAGACCTTTAAAATCACATCGATATTTTTAATTTAACAGTTAAAACTCTTTTTGACACTTTAACTCTTCTCCTACTCATGTTTAACCCTTAATTAAACAAATCGTTCACTCAGTTCTAAATGTCTGGCTTCCATTTAGCTGTATTCATGAAGTAAAACAGGCTGAAACATACCTTTTAACCTCAAAAGTGCAAAAATGGGAGTTGTTCTCAAGGGAGCACCGTTGCTATTTTGAGACAGCAGGTTCAGCTGATGTGCTATTGGCAAAAAGCTCAGTGACTACGTTTCTGTTTTCAGTGTGAAAGCAGCTTAACCATAAGAATAAGTGGGAAAAAATAAGTCATAAGTCATGGTTTAAGTATAAACATTATATAAACATAATACACAAAAGCAAAAATAGAAACTTACTGTAACGACAAAAGCAATATCATATGACAAAATGAAAAATAAAAACAAATATCGATTTTAAACCTCTTTTTCTTGCTATGCTTTCTTGTTATGAACAGGTGGGCCGTGAGGTGTAAAAGGTTAAACGTCTCTGGTCTATAACTTATAATATTTAGTGTGTAATGTGCAGTGAATGTGCAGACAGGGTTTAATTTTAAAGCAGCAATATGCTAGATTCAGGCCCTTCACTTCACTTTTACTCTAACGCTGTACATACAAATCATTACATGTACAGCTGCACACAGCTGTTTGACAAGCAGAATCTAAAGTGAAAGAAGTATGTGGACTGAAGTAGTACAGTAATATTTTATGATTTACACCAACATAGATTAAATTGGAAGTCAATAAAGTCGTGGAGAGAAGCCTCATGCCGCTCCACCAAAGTTTAATAGTGCAGTAGCAGTAGAGGGGGAGTAACAGAGGGACCTTTCTCCATAAAGATGTACTGTGTAACTATTCTACACAGTTTTCTTTTTCTCCCAGGTCTTTTTACATGTTTCTGTGCGTTAATGAACCAAAACCAGTTGAGATTCATTGCAATATTGTCAGATTAGTGAGAGTGAGTATGAGCTTTTCTACACAAATAGTTAAACAGCTGTTTAAGTATGAGTATTTATCCTTAAAAACAGGACAAACGTATATCACGATACACAATGACATTTTTTACTGCTTTAGTTTCAGTATAGCACAGATTTTTTTTCTCTCTCTCTCTCTCTCTCTCTCTCTCTCTCTCTCTGTGTGTGTGTGTGTGTGTGTGAGTGAGTGATACAACTGAGCATATGCACCATTTTTACTGGTCGTAGCTGCAGGGCAACATTAATACCATCCCGTCTTTAGAGGAGAGAGAACAGTGATATTATTCATGTCAGTTATGTTTCATATCATTATTTCATGCCTGCTGGGATTTCACACAGGAAACCCCCACTGAGAGAGAGAGAGAGAAAAAGAGAGAGAAAGCAAGAGAAGGAAGCACACAACTTTGAGACAGATAGAGTGAACAAGAGAGGGAGAGAGTGAATTAGAGAGTTAAAATAGCAGGACAGTAGGGGAAAGAAAGAAAGAAAGAAAGAAAGAAAGAAAGAAAGAAAGAAAGAAAGAAAGAAAGAAAGAGAAAATGTTAGGGAGAGAGACAAAGCAAGAGAAGAAAGGACAAAAACTTTGAGACAGAGAGAGATTGAGTGAACAAGAAAGAGAGAGATAGTGAACAAGAGAGAGAGTGAAAGAGAAATAAAATGACCAAGAGAGAGAGAACAGTATGAAAGAGAGTTCAAAAAAGCAGGACACTAGAAGAAAGAAAAAAGAAAGAAAGAAAGAGAAAGGACAAAAGGAAGGACAAAACTTTGAGACAGAGAGTGCCAGCAGTTAAAATAAGGGGTATGTGTGTATTTGCATTCTTACATAATGCTGTATTTAAACAGGCCTGAGTTACAGCACTCTTTGATTATATCCTGGTGGAAAGAACGACGCGAGTCGGCGGAGTGAGCTCTGAGCTCAGGGTTTCAGCTGCTTCTGCTCAGGGTCACTAATGCAGCGCTATATATATCCCCCCAACACAGCCCTACTATTAGTGGTAGAAAAATGATGGGCTAATATACAGTACTGATGTAATCATGTGGGTGGCGCTCTGTGTGTGTGTGTGCCCGTGTGTTTGTGGACATCAGTGTGCCAAAACATTATGACTGCTGGAGTCGTGCTGCTGTTCCTCCTCATGCCACCAAAATAACTCCCTCCACAGAGCTCTGAATTTGGCATCTGTGGTATCTGGCATGTTCAAGGTGTTCCAGCAGATCCTTTTTTAAATCCTGTAATGACAACCATACACTAGAGGACTGACACATGAAACCATCCTGTATCAACAATCTTGTGACCTCATGAAACAAATCTCCAGCAGACATGATCTTGATGTAAAAAAAAGAAAAGAAACAGCAGCATCTCACAAACACACAGCCGACAAATTTAACTTTTTTAATTAGAAACAAACACGGTAATGCCAAGCTCAGACTACACAACATTTTTTGTCCCTCACGATGTTCACTATGTCAGATTTCTTCGTTTTGTGTCGTTCTCGGGGGACTGGCAACACTACACGTTGGTTACCAACCAATCATCGTCTGCGCATCTTTGAAAAGATGTGTCTTCAGTCGACGTTTGAAGACCGCGAATGACTCTGCTGTTCTGACAACCAGTGGAAGTTCATTCCACCACCTTGGTGCCAGCACAGAGAAGAATCTGGATGTTTGTTTTCTGTTGGTTTTGAGGGATGGAGGTTCGAGCCGAGTCGTACTGGAAGCTCAAAGAGCTCTGGGTGCAGATCTGGCTTTGACCGTTGCCATCAAGTATGAAGGAAGCTGGTCCGTTTTTTGCCTTGTAGGCCAGCGTTAGGGTTTTGAATCGGATGCGGGAGGCAACATAGAGCCAGTGGAGGGAACGCAGCAAAGGAGTCATATGACTGAACTTCAGAAGATTGAAAACGAGTCGAGCTGCCGCCTCATTCTGAATTAGTTGTAGTGGTTTGGTGGCTCGCAGTGGAAGTAGTAGCAGTGGCAGTAATCAAGTCTTGAGATGACAAGAGACTGCACAAGCACCTCAGTGGCTTCCTGAGACAGAAACGGTCGAATTCTCTGTGACCCAAATGGACATTACATGCTTTTTGTACTCCAGAGAGAATTTGAGGTATGGTAAAGATGTAGTAACTACTTAGGTTTCAGTGCCTGTAAACGGAATATCTCATGGATGAAGTAGATTATTAGATGATTATTAGATTATTCTTCTGTTTCTCTGGTCCAGAGAACTGCAGAAGCACCGCTCCGCTTTCTTTTCCCGGGTTTACATCTGTGCGCCACAGAACGCTCTGGCTTCCTATTGGTCAGAGTCAGGGAGCACGTCGTGGAGCATGTCAACCCTTGTGTGGTGTTCGAGTCTGTGGGACCCGTTTTAATTTTTCATCAAATGATACTAAAAAAATATTTTTTCTAACTCAAACTCATTGGCATTGGCTCATTTTTTGTGAAAAACATATATCAAAACACATTTTCGATTAACACACTGTACACCCCCCCCCCCCCCCACACACACACACACACATTTATATTACATACAGTATGTTTGGCCAAGGGCTAATAAACATTGCTTCATTTGTAAATTTGAAACTAAACAAATGTTCTACTCATATCTTGAGTAAAATTCATTTTCTTTTACATTCTATTAAAAAACTAATAAAAAAAGAGTAGCACTTTTTGAAAGAAATGTAACATAAGAAAGGTAAAGGGCAAATATTAACCATGTAAGCTGTTTATATTGCTTGCAATTTAGGTGGAGCGAGCATGTGTAAAGCATTTTAATGTAAAATTGCTTAATTTTGCTGAATTAAATACAAGTAACAAAGTAAACTAGTAACAAAAATAGGAACACCACACAAGGGTTAAAACAGTATTTTTTCACATAACATGTACATGATTGTATAGCATCTGTGCATGTGCAACAGATTCTTGCATTAAACAGTTTTAGGCTTCATACACTGAGAAGAAATTGGAAGTTCGAATATGTGATATGTGGCTCTAGATGTTTTGTCATTTCTGCACAATATAAGCAGTTTTTTATTCTGGGGAGAACGTTAATATCAAAGAAACCAAGAAAAAGGCGAGGGAGGAGCTTTAGGAGAGGAGAATTCTCGGTCTGGTGAGAAGTGTGCAGATGTTTCAGAAACACTGACGTAGCCATGGCAATGTAAACAAGCCCGCGTTTGAAGCTTTTTTTTCCCTGCACTATATCTGTGAGAGATGCTGGATTATGGAGGCCTGCTGTTAGAACTGCACAGCAGGAGAAGATCTGTGTTTTGTTGTGAGAAAATCTGCTTCAGCTTCCTGCTGTATTCTGCTCTATTTCGGTCTATTTTGAGCGTAACGTACGCCCGCAGTGCTCTTTTAAGGGGTTTGACCCCAAACTTTGAGAGGGTTATCAGCCCCTGATGGGATGGTATACTCCTGTGAGTGTTTTAGAATCATTTCTGCAATCACATGGTTTAACTCTGTCTGACACTGTTTGGAAAACTATTTTTTTCAGAAGATCCATAACGGAACTTTAGATAACAGACCATACAGCCATACTGCTCGCATGTGAGCATTACAAAGGCGTTAAAATCTACATTTTATACGATTCAATTGTTAAAATAAATGGTAGATGGTTTTATACAAGCTTTATTTCCTATAAACTAATAAATACAAACTGATATTTATAAATATAAATGTTTGATAGAGCTTCATAACACTGTCTAGTGGGCAGCATATAAGCTAACAAAAGCAAACTTTTCCTAATAAATTATATATTAATATTTTCAAAACCCACCAGAGACCCCAAAAATCTCAGCAGCCTTTCTCCTCGCTGTATTACTCTGATCAGAGTCTCTGTAAATCAGCAGAAATTGATCATAAAGGACAGAGAAGCCTGAATCCACAATGATTAGCTTTTCTTCCATTCTTTTCTGAAACCCTTGAAAGCGGAACTAAAATATTTTCATACACTGCGCTGAGGACATGTACAGAGCCTTGCAAAAGTATTCGGCCGCCTTGAACTTTGAACCTTTTGCCACATTTCAGGCTTCAAACATCAAGTGAAATTGTAATTTTTGTGAAGAATCAACAACCAGTGGGACACAATCGTAAAGTGGAATGAAATTTATTGGATATTTTAAACTATTTTTAGAAATAAAAAACTGAAAAGTGGGGCTTGCAATATTATTCAGCCCCTTTACTTTCAGTGCAGCAAACTCACTCCAGAATTTCAGTGAGGATCTCTGAATGATTCAATGTTGATCTAAATGACTGTTGATGATAAATAGAATCCACATGTGTGTGATCAAGTCTCCATAAAAATTCACCTGCTCTGTGATCAGAGTCTCAGAGTTCTGTTTAAAGCTATGCAGAGAGTATCATGAAGACCTGATGAACACATCAGGCAGGTCCAAGATACTGTTGTGGAGAAGTTTAAAGCAGGATTTGGATGCAAAAAGATGTCCCAGGCTTTAAGCATCTCAAGGAGCACTGGGAAAGTGATCATATTATGATGGAAGGAATATCAGACCACTACAAATCTACAAAGACCCGGCCATAAAAGCAACACAGCTCATAACCCTGAACACACCATCCACACTGTGAAACATGGTGGTGGCAGCATCCTGGTTTGGGCCTGCTTTTCTTCAGCGGGGACAGATTTGGGAAGATGGGTAAATTGATAGGAAGATGGATGGAGCCAAATACAGGACCATTCTGGAAGAAAACCTGATGGAGTCTGTAAAAGACCCGAGACTGGGACGGAGATTTATCTTCCAACAAGACAATGATCCAAAACAACTGCTGTTCACAAAAGCTCTCCATCCAACCTCACTGAGCTTAAACTGTTTTACAAGGAAGAATGGGCAAAAATTTCAGTCTCTCGATGCGCAAAACTGATAGAGACAAACCCCAAGCGACTTGCAGATGTAATCACAGCTTAAGGGGTCGCTACAAAGTATTAATGCAAGGGGGCTGAATAATATTGCACGCACCACTTTTCAGTTTTTTATTTCTAAAAAAGGTTTAAAATATCCAATAAATTTGGTACCACATCACGACTGGGTCCCACTTGTTGTTGATTTTTCACACAAAAATTACAATTTCATATACTAAAGGTAAAAAAAAGACGCATCACATTGGACAGATTCGTATGCATAATGTTCTCCTCGACACAACTTTTCATCGCATTCCTTCCCCTGGACTCGACGTGTCAGACCCATTATGCCATGCGCGACTGCGTCTTACAGTGCCGATGCTTCCCACTGAAAATGAATAGGATACACCACTGTGCGTTTACACGTCGGAGCAGTGTAAATGCAGTGTAAATCACAATCCAGGATTAGTTAGATGCAGATTCTCTAAGCTGGTCTTTGATGAACTGATTCAACCACTCTGGTCATGTTGTTTAAGCCACTCGTCAAGTGTGATACTGCTAAATAACCAGCTTTGACATGCTGGTCCATCAGTGTATTCATGCTAAACAACTTACATGGTGAAGTTAGTCAAGCTTGTAGAGAGTTAAACCCTCAAATGCTAAGAAACATCCCCTATGCTGGAGGCACAAATGAGACGACATCTGTAAATCCCAATCTGTCTTACAAGTTGTACAGTTCTATTTCTGGAGAAAACACACACACCTCAAATTTCACATTGTAACAAGAGGAGAATCCCAAACCTGTCACACACACACACACTGCTTCGATCACTCAGGTGGAATAAAAATAGCTAGAGATGATGTTACTGTTTATGGACAGTAGATTTGCTCATGCTCATCTTCAAACACTCGACTGCCCTCAGCAGGGTGTGTGACTAATTGGTTTGGATGCTTTGTGGTGATTGTCCAAACTGGGAACTGAGACACCACACACACCACACACACACACACACACACACAAATGGTTTTTAACACAAATGAGCCTTTAGTATTGACATGAAATCTATTGTCAGTGAAAATGTATGATTAATGTTGCTGCTTGGTGTGTGTGGTTGTGTGTGTGTGTGTCTCTTTGTAGGGTCCTGCTGACACCTGCATGAAGTGAAGTTTCACTGGCATTGCATCATGAAATGCCTCCCGAAGCTCAATTCAGCCCTGTCTGAAACTCCACTGCCCTCAGCCGCTGCTGCAGCCGTCTCTGAGAAACAAACCCAACTCTGATAATGAAGCACACAAACATATCAAGTGTTTGGACAGCCGACACATTACACACCATAAATAGACCAGAAAATAACATGGAGAACTTGGTCTTTACAGGTGCATCAGTATAACAGTGTTGATATTGAATAATGAGGGTTCAGTATTGAAGAGTCAAAGCAAAATCAAAAACAGTACAAAAAACAGGCAAATTCTGAAAGCTCAGCACTGTGTGAACAGTAGAGCTGCGTCCTCTGGAGGGGTCTGGGAAGATTTGTGGAGTTGGGGTTGAGGTAGGCGGAGGCAATCATTCAACACCCTGACCTTATTAATGCACTGGCAATCAAATGCTCATAGCAATGTTCCAAAATCTATGAGGAAGCCTTCCCTGGACTATAGAGAAGATTACTGAGTCTTAAAGCACTAAATGAATGTATTTTTTAATAGAGCTCAGATAGCTCAAATAGAGCTGTAGAAAATATATTTTTCACACAATAAGGTGCACTTAAAATCCTTTAATTTTCGCAAAAATAATCAGTGCATCTTATAATCTGATGTGCCGTATGTATGAATTCTACCAGTCAGGTTGTAAAGAGCAGTAAAGCCACTTTGCTGAACTACAGAGTTATACAGGAGTTTCAGTAAAGTTTCTCTGGAGCAGTATTAGTTTCGCTGGAGCAGTATTAGCATTAGCTGCTAACCGCAACACTAACACTTGCTACACACAGTAACATTTGGTGTTGGTTCATCATGCTGTGGGGCTGTGTGATCAGTGCAGGTACTGGGAATTTTGGTAAAGTTGAGGGTCTCATGGATTTCAGTCAATATCAGCAGATTCTTGAGAACAATGTTTAAGAATAAGTGAGAAAGTTGAAGTTAAAGCACCAGGGCTGGATACTTCAACAAGACAATGACCCTAAACACTCTAAACACTAAAACCTGAATATTATTGAAAATCTGTGATGTGGTAATGTTTATGTTAGCTCCCTGCCTGATGCAACTTATTTGCTACAGATGCAATAAAAAGTATGTGAACCCTTTGGGATTAATTGGATTTCTGCATAAATTGGTCATTAAATGTGTTCTGATCTTTATGGGCAAAAAATTCAGTCTCACGATGCGCAAAACTGATAGAGACAATGTGACTGCATCTGTAGTCACAACAATAAAAAAACACAGTCTGCTTAAACTAATACCACACAAAAAAATATATGTTTGCATGGTTTTATTGAACACAACATCAACATGTTAACATTCGCAGTGAGGAGAGGAAAACGTATGTAAACTCCTAGGCTATTGACTTTTCTAAGAGCTAATTGGAGCCAAGAGTCAGCCAAGCTGGAGCCCAATCCATGAGACTGGATGTGTTGGTTAAATCTTACAATTTTGTTGGTGAATCTACAATAAGGAAAACATTAAACAAGAATGTAGTTCATTGGAGGACACCATGAGAGGAAGCCACTGCTGTCCAAAAAAAAAGACATTGCTGCACGTTTGAAGTTTGCAAAAGAGCACCTGGATGTTCCACTACAGCAGTACTGGCAAAATATACTTGTGAACAGATGAAACCAAAATTGAATTGTTTGGAAGGAAATCACACAGTGCTATGTGTGGAGAAAAAAGGCACAGCACACCATCATCAAAACCTCATCCCAACTGTGAAACATGATGGAGGGAGCATCATGGTTTGGGGCTGCTTTGCTGCCTCAGGGTCTGGACGGATTGCCGTCATCAATGGAAAATCAATTCCCATATTTACTAAGACATTTTGCAGAAAAACTAAAGATCATCAGTCCACCAACTGAAGCTCAACAGAGGATGGATGATGGAACAGAACAATGACCCAAAGCATAGAAGTAAATCAACAACCGAACGGCTTCAACAGTAGAAAGAACGGCCAATTGAGATGCTGTGGCATGAGAGCGATGAGAGCGATTCACACCAGATATCCCAAGAATATTATAGCTGAACTGAAACAGTTTTGTGAAGAGGAATGATCCAAAAATCCTCCTCCTGTTCAGGTCTGATCTGCAACTACAGAAAACGTTTGGTTGAGGTTTTTGCTGCCAAAGGAGGACCAACCAGTTATTAAATCCAAAGGCTCACATACTTTTTTTCTCCCTGCACTGTGAATGTTAACATGTTGTGTTCAGTAAAAAACATGCAAACATTTAAATTGGGGGGTAATGATGGTGACCAGCGGTGTCTGGCTAGAATTGTCCATGTGAACTTTATCTAGTGACTCTATTAGAAATCACATCCACATTTGATGCAGAAGACCCCTCCCACATATCTCACAGGTCAGTGCAGTGCTCTTTAGCTTCCATGGGACATGGCAAAAATCATGGGACACGATACTTGTTCCTGTCTGATGGCATCTGGCATCTGGTAAGTGTGTATCTACTAATCTTTCTAACAAGCAAAAACGGACATGCTCTCCCCGTAATTAAGCAGTGTAAATGGGATTCCACTGTAAGGAAGGTAGATGATGCTGTCAGAAGTTTGTGAAGTGCTTTAGGAAGTGTTGGGATGTGTACAGGACTGTAAAGGTTATAAGCTGACTGTAGAGGAAGTGGACAGGGGACAGAAGTTGGTCTGTTTGCAGTGTCAGTTCTAACACCTCTCTGCACTGATCTACATCTGAAGTTCAGCAGCTGCTGGATGAATGACTTTGCAACAGTTTGGTCATTGATATTCAGCGCGTCAGCATTAGTGCAGAAAGGTCAGTGAGCAGCCGGACGCTCCGCTCCTCTCATCATCTTTAAAGTTTCAAACAAACAGCTCGACCTGCTGAGCGCCAGATGGAGCCCGGACAGCCCCTCTGTCCTACAGATAAACCGACCTCTGAGTTCTTCAAAAAACTTACAGTGTAGAACCAGTTCAGCAACAAGTTGAGTAAAAGAATGATCTCAGTGCTACGTAGAACAGCTAGATTCCACTATTGTTACAACTGAACACGATAGATACGATTATCAACCATAGACTGTGTATAGCTGGACAGAGCATCGTCTCTCAAAAGTGAAGCCACCACAGGTCAGGCGCCCCCTGCTGTTCGGTTTCAGAAAGCTGTGTAACACCACCCATCCCCATAGGTTTCAATCGCAAAACAGACAACTTTCAATCACGTTTTTTTCTAATATACTGTAATTCTACCTCCATTATTTAAATGCAACAGCAAGTGTAACCTCTGCTTATATTGTCAAATTTTTATATCCCACACAAGATTCGTTTTTAAAAACGTTATTCAGCTCTATTCAAAAAAGGTGTGGTTATTGTAAAAGGGCTGGTTGTGGGCGGGACCAATAACAGACCGTCAGCTCTGCTCTGCAGCCTGTGACCTCGAGGCAGCCCTCAGGGGCGGGGTTATTTAAATGAGTGGGCTGGCTCTCCACAGTCTTTTTCACTCCTCCTCCTCTGAATGAAAGGAAATAGCAACGCGGCGTCCATCTTTTTTTACAGTCTCTGTTATCAACAGACTAAACTGTTTCCACACACGGGAAAATTGAAGAATTTTAAGTGCACCTTATAGTGTGAAAAATACATTATATGTGACATTCCAGGATTTTGGTACATTTCAGGGGTGATCTTCAATTTGATCATTTTTAGTCATGTATTTATTAAATACAGGTAATAGACTATAAAAAAATTTTATTCGTCAAGCTCAGGTATCAAAGCAGTTTTTTAGATTAGATTATGCAATATATTTGGTAACTTACAGTAACAGGGTTGTGAGTAACAGGGTTGCAAATCTAGGCTAAGTTGTGGTTTACCCCAGGAACAGATGCTAACTGTAAAATTTAGCTATGTAGACAAGATCAAGCATAACAAACATGGTTATATAAGTGCATAAAGTAAATTTTGACTCTACTCATAGTCTTACAATATGAGTAACAGGGTTGCGTTCACTGAGTGACACACACAACTTGGACAAACATATTTGGAAAAAAAACTTGAAAATTGTTGAGCACTTACACTTGGTCTTGCCATGTGGGCAGAAAATGTCCTTGTGATGTCACTTCCTTTGTGCCAGTAGACAAAAAATTTTATAACTCTTTCTCTGCCAGGTAAAATTCCTTATGGTAACAGGGTTGCACGCATGTTGTGGGACACAACTTAATAGCATAAAAACTGTAACATCTAATACAATGTAGACCAAAGAAGCTGTTTTCATAAGTAAAGGAGATGCATATCAACAATATACAAGAGGAAGTCATTTATTTAGAGCTTATTTAAATTGTTAAATTTGCCAAAGGAGTTGGTCACCCAATGTGTGGGACAAGAGAAAACGGCAATTTTTAAAAAACGGGCTTTTGAATAATATCTAAGGAGCTTATTTTTCCACCAAATTTTACAGTTTGTCTTATAACAAGTACATTGTTCACAAAAAATGTACATTTGAAATGTAAATGGTGGGACAGGAAATGTACCAAAACTCTGGAATGTCCCATATACATTTGACAATTTTAATAAAATTACTGTATTATGTATTTTATAAATATTTTCCAAAATCTAAAACCAATAAAACCTTCATCTCCTTATATCACACAGGAATAGTTACTAGTTTATGATTCTAGTTTAATTTCAACTGTCCAGTGAACCTCAGCTTAGTATATACAAAGATATTTCTTCTGGTGTACAGATTTACTAGATACTTACCAAAAAGATGAGACGTGATGTTTATCAGTAAAATTATTTTGTTAAATACCAAATTTTTAAATTCCAAGATTTAGTGTAACACAATTAACTCACTAGCATTTATCTATAGTATTTATCTGCATCTAACTCTATTACTAATACTATTAATATTGGTCTTACCACAGCTTCATAATGAGAAATGTAGAGACGTTTTACACACATTAAGTTGTCTATACTGAGCCCTCCCACCCTCAGGTTTAACAGGCCGTTGCTCAGACAGACTGTATACGAGCTGAGCTGTTTTTCAGATGTTCCGTTTATAATAAGAAGAAGGTGTTTCTGTATCTGCTCTATACAGCACACTGCCGCCCCACAGCCGAGCAGTCCATCTCGCCTCCAGATGTTTATTCCATAAGACGTGCATGATTCAGCCGGGGTTTGTCATGGATCACACTAAGCATGTGTGGAGATTTCCTTCTGACGCATGTGGAGGAGTGCACACATGCAGCGGATTTTAAAGAGTTACATCTGTCTCTCTCTCTCTCTCTCTCTCTCTCTCTTTCTCTCTCTCTCTCTCTCTCTCTCTCTCTCTCTCTCTCTCTCTCTCTCTCTCTCTTTCTCTCTCTCTCTCTCTCTTTCTCTCTGTCTCACACACAGAATAAAAACACTGCTGGATTTGTAATGAACGCATACCACTGCCTCCTGCAGCCTCTTCTAAAACTTCCTCTAATATAATTAATTATGTAACTGTAACTGATGTGCTTTTAAAATATGTAATTTAAGCTCATTGTGAATATAATTTGTTATATAACTGTAAGCGATGTAATTGTAATTATGTAAATTCATAAAAGTAATTAAGAGTAAGAGATTAATTAAAACTGTGTGTTGTCAATATAATTCATGATATAACTGCATGATTTTAAATGATATTATAAATATTATAAAATTTAACTATGGGGTACACGCTTATCAATAACATATTTTTTGCGGAGGTAGACGTTTATTTTAGTTTTTTATTCTAATGACTAATTAGAATAATTAAATATCAAATGTGACTTGTGTCCAGATTTAATGTAATTGCATTTAAACAAAGCAAATGTATTAATTTATGCAAAGCAAATGTGTGCCAGAATAATAATTGTAATAATAATAATGACAGGTAATGACCTCTAAATGATGCTGAAGGTCAGGGTGTGTTATGTAAGTACAGTGTGTACAGTGGTTCTGTTATTGTTGTTTAATGAGAGTAAGTGCAGGTTTACTGCGTTAAATTTGGGGGCTGTTTTCTCACTTTACATGATAGTGAAGGTTAACCTAATGCTGCCGAGTTCTGGAGGATAAAACCATGCTTGGGTATTGCTTGGCTCACACACCACTGACTAGGCTGTTCCTGAGAACTCAGGGTGCAGGTCAATAGGCCTGACGGATGAGTATTGATCACACGTCTTCTGTTCTGTTTGAACTGCCTGCTGCCTGTTAGCTTAGCCACGCTAATGCTGCGTTCTGCTTCGGCTAATATTGGGAGCATGCTAAATCACTTTCACCAGGCCTTCAGACCCAGATAGCAAGTGTAACATGCGTTTTGCTATCTGGGGAGGCTTCCTTTCACCATTTAGTTTTTGGGGCTGATATGATTGAGGGCGGGGCTGGACTTGCTAATGTATCATCGTGCAGGGATTCTGTAATGATCTGTTTGTTTTCTCTAAAGCTAAATAAATCAACCACAACCACCATGAGCTGTAGGAAATTCATGAATTCCCACAGAGAACTGAGCGGTGTTTGCTGGCTGTGCTGATACTCACCGCACTGGACTGCACTGGAGTGATGTACACTAAAGGTCAGTATCTACTTAATAACAAGTGGTTAAAGTTGAAATATCGTCTTAGAAATTTCAACATCCCAGTTCAAATGGAATATAGCATTAGTCTCCCAGCACATGTATCAGAGCTCCTCCAGTGTTTCACTATGCGATAGTGTTCAATGCTGACATTACCCTGGATACCGTGGCTCTTGATGCATCACAAAGACTTGCTGTCTTGGTCACAGATGCTCCAGTAAGACGTGCACCAACAATTTGTCCTCTTTTGAACTCTGGTATGTCACCCATAATGTTGTTTGCATTGCAATATTTTGAGCAAAACTTTGCTCTTACCCTGCTAATTGAACCTTCACACTCTGCTGTTACTGGTGCAATGTGCAATTAATGAAGATTGGCCACCAGGCTGCTCCAATTTAGCTATGAAACCTAAAATCCCACACTAAAATGATGACAGGTGTTTCAGTTTCATTTTCCAACCCCTGTACATTGGCTCATCATTACACTTACTGTACATCTGTTGTTTGTGCAGCAGCATTTGAATGTTTTTGTTGCTTCTTTTAAGTGGAGTTGACCTCTCTGTTTTCTTCTGTTCTGAATGGTGTTTTCTCCAGTGTGTTACACACTCTCTCTCTCTCTCTCTCTCTTTCTCTCCCTGGGCTTTAATCTTGCCGCCAGAGTTGTAATTGGCTCGGCCGCCTTCCCAGCGTTTCACAACCGCGTTTCTCTGTACACACGCTGACTAATGTTGCTGGGCTGACAAAAACAGATAGAGAGGGGTAATTTAGACTTTAGTGCTCAATACGCTTTTACACAACTTTATGACTGAGCTGTGGAACGCGCTGCTATTGTTCACGTTTTAAGGGAACCATTACTCTGCGATTTACAGCGCAGGACTGCTGACTATAAAGAGCCGCACAAACACTGGCCTTTTGTCTGTGAAAGCAAAAGCAGACAGTCTTATGTTTTCTCTCACTTACACTGTCAATTGAGTTCAAGGCCACACACACGCATGCACGCGCACGCACACACACCAGACTGAGTGTTTGTTAGCTCTGTTATTGTCCCGTATGTTTTCAGCGTCTGTGTTTGAAGTCAGAGTTAATTGTCCACTCATAATAAGTGTGAAAACTGGGTGTCAGACGATGATACACATTAATATCTGTTCTAGTGGGAAAAGGCCAAATCAAACTGCACTGTTGTGCCGGTTCTGAACCGGTCACTTCATTAAAAACACGCGACTATAACTCATCTAATCAGAACAACGATATTTATCACAGGTGGAGACAGATGGATTTTTGCCTCCACCTTTAACCCCCCCACCTCCCACACACACACACACACACACACACTAAGGCCCAATACCATTTCACCCCTTGGCCCATTTGCGCATACACACCAAGGGGTAGGGGTGTCCCGATTCTTGTTAGGGTGGAGGGGTAGGGCTTTATACAAAGTTTTTTCAGAGGCACACTTCAAACCGAGAGGTGTGAGAATCACTGGTAAGATGGAGGAACAAGCGACCAAAAGAAACCCACAAATGTAAGTATTTTCCTTGTTGAAAGTGAGGATTAGCACTGTATTACCATAGATTAATGAGTAATTTCAATGATTTATGGCCGAATTCTTCATAACAAGCATAAAGGTCGCTAGTAGTTTGTCTGAGTAGCTAATTAACTAGCTAACTTTCCCGTTTCACCTTAAATGGTGCAACAGAGGGTAGGGGCTGCAGCATTTAATGCGGAAAATAAAAATAAAATAAAAGCTTCCCTTCACAGAGAAATTAAGAAATGAACAATAAAAACAGTTTCTGCACCATCTCCCTTTCTTAAAAACTTTACAGTGCCCTAAAGTTAACTAGTTAACTTTACTTAACTAGATTACTTAACTTTAGTGCGCCTAATGACGTATCGGGTGCTTAAAGGGTTTTCCAATTCTTATGGGGAGGACTTGTAACTCTGTTCCATGGGGAAAGGTTACACTCGAAAAAGTAGGGGTAAGGGTAAGTGGTAGGGCCAAGGGGTGAAATGGGATTGGGCCTAGCTATACTTAACAGGCATTCCAACTGCCTATTTAACACTATATAGAGCTCTTTAGAGCAAAGCTGACTACAACAAAACACAACAAAACAGTCCATCACCTTCCAAAAAAGGACCTAACTATGGTTGAATTTGAAACCACCCATCAACCATCCGTTAATTGACTAAAAAATGTGTTTCCAACAATTGAAGCTTCTGTAGATCTCTGAACATTTTCTTATGGAACCAAAAGCAGTTGGCCACACAAAGCTTTCACATGCTGTCATCCTAAAGGCCCTGGATGGAGCTACATTACTCTAGAGAACAGCATAAGTAAGCTCGTGTGCCCTGAACCATTGGCAACCATTGCTGCAGTGCACTGGGAGAGTTGATGGGCCCAGCCATAGACTGTGTATAGCTGTTTGAGAGAGCATCGTCTCTCAAAAGTGAAGCCACCACAGGTCGGGCGCCCCCTGCTGTTCGGTTGCAGAAAGCTGTGTTACCCCACCCATCACCATAGGTTTCAATGGCAAAACAGTCAACTTTCAATCACGTTTTTTTCTAATATACTGTCATTCTACCTCCATTATTTAAATGCAACAGCTAGTGTAACCTATGCTTCTATTGTCAAAACTTTATATCCCCACAGAATTTGTTTTTTAAAACGTTATTCAGCTCTATTTAAAAAAGGTGTGGTTATTGTAAAAGGGCTGGGTTACACCTAGCCGGGGTGGGACCAATGACTGTATGGGCAGGACCATAGACTGTGTGAGCTCTGTGGAGGCAGCCCTCAGGGGCAGGGTTATTTAAATGAGTAGGCTGTCTCTCCACAGTCTTCCTCTCTCCTCTGGTCTCTACTGCTCAGACTCGGGTTTCAGGATCGCCAACATAGCTTCATTTTCATTGAATGAATGGGAACGGCGACACAGCGTCCATCTTTTTTATAGTCTCTGGGGCCAGCAGCTTGATAAACACAGATATCAACATCTATTCACTGATAAGGAATGATCTCCAAACAGTTTCTTATAGAATCAAAAAATAGTTGGCCCCACAGCGCTTTCACTTGCTGTAATCCTAAAGGCCCTTGCTTTTCTGGCGCTGGTGCCAAGTTCCTCAATGGTTCTGTGCTTTTCCACCACAAAATCTAAGGTCTCGGCCAGAAAAATTTGTTCCGTTCTGTCCCCACAATCCTTCTGGTCTAGAACCAGTCAACCTGCGACACGAGCAGCCAAAGGATACGGCGTTCAAGCATCACTAACAAAAAAAGACACTCAAATCGTTCCCCTAACTTCTGTTTCTGGTTGGTGGAACTCGCTGTGAAAACATGGGCTGGATCTTAAATTGTTCACAGGTTTGCAGGAACCGGCACTGTCTCTGGCTCCGGAACCAACACTTTGTTGGTGGTAAAGTGTTATCAACTCCACTGCTCCTCAGCCCACACTAGGCATTGGGCACAGTGACCTTGGGGTCATGTACTCACAACTGCTCCAGAGTGGTCTGGAGGTCTGAGCTCTTCTGTGGAGATAATACAAGCTGCTTTGTGGCCTCAGTAATGGGTGCACCCTAAAGCAGATGTAATTAGAAGAATACTTTTATACTAGTGTAATTGTCTGAATACTTTTAGACACTGTATTTGTGTGTGTGTGTGTGATTGTGTGTGTGGTTGCACCTGTGACTGCAATAACTCAGCAGTGACTCCAAGAACAAAGAGCGACAAAACGAAAGGAACTTTTCTTTTATTGTGTTCCATTGCTTTTGAGAGTGCAGTGTGTGTCCTGAGGCCCACCGTCTCCTTTTGCGCTATTTTGCCATTTTCTTTTTCCTCATCTTCTGGCCTGAAGAGAAGAAACACTCCCCCCCACACACAATCCTTTAACAACAGTGCAGAGCTTTCACACAGACACATCAGCTTTTAGCTTTTAGCGCTCAGGACTGACCTCACCAGGCTCCAGCATTGTTCCCAGACACCTGCAGGTCCTTCCCAACACTGGCTGCTTCCTTCACTTCCTTCACACAGTGTGCAGCTTTTCACTCCGGACAGAACTGGAATCCCATCAGCAGGCCCTTCCTTTCTTGGTGAAGTTTCTCTCAAGGAATGTCCGGATCTGATCCACCTAATCCATGAAGTTGGGTTCTTTTTAAATGTTTCGAAGTTTGTATAATTTTGACAGAAGGAAATAATAATAATTCTACTTTATTTTATTTAGCACTTTTCTTAAACCCAAAGATGCAGACAGAACAGATACATTTACAGAGGAGCATCAATCCAACATTAGTATTACATATAAATCTAGAAATTAGCAGGTTAAGCCATAGAAAGAAGTGAAGGCAATAAAAGTGTTAGAAAATGTTTACAAAAAAAATAAAGCAGGACTGCTATGTTTTATTACTTCAAAGGAACACATTTCATGCATTAATGGAAGAATATGGTATAGGTTTTAGTGGCTTTTTAGTGAAGAAAACTGCAAAAGTGAAGTAATTTAATTAAGTAAACTGAGGTTATACATCACAAGATCCTCACCCAACCTAGCTACCATGCTAACATTCCATCACACCAAACAGCCTACGTCTACACTTTCCACCACACTATTGCCCTTCCCCAACTAACCTCATTCATTCTTACACACAACCCCTGATTAGATCTCCCAGCTACTTCTAATAATTTCTTCCTGAATGCCCTCAGGACCCAGCCTCTGAACCCAAAATCCACCGACACAGATGTTACTGAATTTACCACAAACCCCTCCTAACACCATCAGCTTAATATAAGCCTCATCCTGAAATGGCACAGTTAGCTCTATAACATACAGAATATTTTTAAATAACCACTGACTTGCTGCTGTTTAGCGAGTATTTTTCACTGCATCTCTCCGAGCTGGTCTCTGTGAAGATGTTTGCCGTTCTGTTTCTCTGGTGTTGTGTTTGGATGCTGCTGCAGATGCTGCTGCCAAACTCAGCTCCAACCTAAATCCTCCATGAAAGCCTGCACTCATTCATCTCCCCAATCAGCTGTCACTGTAACACCACCAGATTAGCTGCAATATTACTGACACTCGGGGGAGGCGGTCTTAAATATAATCTGGGTAGGATTACAAAAGCCACCTCCACCACACACACACACACACACACACACACACACACACACTGAGTACAGAAATGTGAATATTATATAAATGAGCATACTGTCATTGTGGCTGTCATATGAATACCCTCATAACTCAATTTTCTCTCTTATGTTTATTTTTATACTGTTTGTAAACACCAGCTGTTCTTCACACTGAAAACTGCAACCTAGAAAAGTAGAACCTGGTTGTTTGTGTATGATTTCTAATGCAGAAACGTGTAAATTATGTGGTAAATATCACACAGTAACATAGGCTTCTATTTTAGGGCATATAAAACTGATGTTAATTTTGATAATGTAGTGGAGGCTTACCTACAGAGTCTAAGGGTTTAAAGGGCCCAGGCCAAGGTAAACTACATGTTTTTTGATAAGTGTGATAATTTGTGTGATAGTTTTGTACACATTGTTAACACTTCAATGCATTTCTCTCTCCAATCCATTCAGTTTACAAATGGAAATCAAGCTACAAAACAGTTCATTTTACCAAACCAACACATCTGCACATAGAAATAAGCCAAAACATTAAGACCATCTTGTGGTCATTTGTGTACCACTGAAAAGCTACTTGTACAAAACCTTAGAAGGTGGTACCTGTGATTTTTCTGATGTTCTAGAGCAGGGGTGTCCAAACGTTTTTTGTTGGGGGCCATGGCCCACACTCTGTAATAAAACAAATAATGAAATAAACCACTTTAAATAATACATTTTCCTGATTACTTTCATTTACACATCATTTTACTTGACTTACTATCGTTATCTATCTTTGACAGTGTTGTGTAAACTTTTTCAAATTGATGTTTCATTTAATGATGTCTCTTAATATTAAACTCCTTAATTATGGCAACTTTTAGACTCTTTGGCCCGTTTTTCTGTGCTAAAACTGCGCACTCTCTCCGCTTTTAGACTCTTTGGCCCTTTTTTCTGCGCTACAACTGAGCACTCTCTCCACTTTTAGACTCTTTGGCCCTTTTTTTCTGCGTTAAACTGCGCACCCTCTCCGCTTTTAGACTCTTTGGCCTGTTTTTCTGCGTTAAACTGCGCACCCTCTCCGCTTTTAGACTCTTTGGCCCGTTTTTCTGTGCTAAAACTTCACTCTCGCCGCTTTTAGACTCTTTGGCTCGTGTCTGACACCTAGCGTTCAAACTTTGAATCTCACATTATAAAAACCTGCTTAACAGCGGGCCAACTTTCATTCTATTCCTAAAATACCTCGCGGGCCGCTCCAAAAAAGGAAACGGGCCTCAAATGGCCCCTGGGTCGTAGTTTGGACACCCCTGTTCTAGAAGAACTCTTGCAGACATCCCACCTCACCTGTGACTGTCAGGACTATCTGGTATATTCGAAATGGCTCACCTATGTATACACATCATATTTATTATCATGGTAATCAGGGCACTATATGTGTTTCAGAATGTTTAGACACTTTTTGGGGATAATTAAGGCCCAATCCCATTTCACCCCTTGGCCCTACCACTTACCCCTACCTCTCTGTTTTGCACGTGCACGCCAAGAGGTAGGGGTGTCCCGATTCAGGAGGACGAATTAAGGCTTGTTAGCCCTTTATACAAAGATTTTTCAGATGCACACTTCAAACCGAGAATCACTGGTAAAATGAAGGACCAAGCGACCAAAGAAACCCACAAATGTAAAAGTATTTTCCTTGTTAAAAATGACGATTAACACGATATTACCAAAGTTTAATGTGTAGTTTCAATGTTTTTATGGCCAAATTCTTCATAACAAGCTTAAAAAAATTGCTAGTAGTTTGTCTCAGTAGCTAGCTAGGTAACTTTCCCGTTCCACCTTGAATAGTGCAACAGAAGGCAGAGGCTGCAGCATTTAAGGTGAAACAGAAAAATAAAATAAAATAAAAATAAAATAATCAAAGCTTCCCATCACAGAGAAATTAAGAAATGGAAAATAATAATTAATTTCTGCACCATCTCCACCCTTTCTGAAGACTTACAATGTCCTGAAGTAAACTCGTTAACAAGCAGCTAGGTTACCAAACTTTAGCGCTCCAGATAATGTTTTGGGTGATTGAAGGGTTGCCCCAATTCTCGAAAAGTATGGCTAGTTTTAAATGGAAAAGCCAATGGGTAAAATGGGATTGGGCCTAATTGAGGATAATAGTTTGAGTGACAGTCGAGACAAGAGTGTGAAACAGAGCATCCTCATTGGTCTGAGCTTGTGCTCAGTAGACCTATCAATGTCCTCTTAGCAGGAGTTGACCTCAGTTCAGTCCTAAATTCTGCAGCTCCATGAAAAAGAGTATACAGGGAATACTACTGAGGTGTTTTACAAGGATGCCAAACTCCCTGTAAACTTGTTTAAAGTTATAATTTAATTAAAAAAAATCTGGGTTCTACCTCCCTCAAATGAGCTTGTGCAAAATGGGATGTCTGGAACTCCTGTTGTGTTTCTGTTAGATTTAGAGCAGATCCACCACCCAAAAACATACAGACAAGAGCGGCTCTATGGTCAGAAACTGACCATTGATGGTGTTCAAACAACAAAACAGAAGGGTTACAGTCTCTGCACACTGTACACCAGCAACCTGGAGGGGTTTCCAATAAAGTGGCCAGTGAGGGTAAACAGTGTGCTAAAATCAGGTTTGCTGTTTGTATAGAAATCCAAAATAACATTGAATTTCTTTTAGCAGAACTTCTGTAGCAGTATTAAAATCACCATTCTGCACTGTCCAGTAGCTGTCCAGAACACGTCCTGCAGATATGAGAGTTCTTCAGCTATTTATAACGTGTTTTGGTGTTATCCACATTGTTTAAGTGGTTAACTCGAGCGGATTCAGCAGCAAGACTCTTGTGCAGCGTTTCAGACTAATACAAAGACGTACGACCAATGCACTGGACAGTTTTCTGAGATTTTAACCAAAACAGCCAGCATGGCATTTGAATTAAAACATGCAGGACATTTGGAAGCTTTAATTTGCTTTATGACTTGTTTTTTACTCTGGGTTGAATCTGTCGCTCTTCTCCCAATGCTGAATAGTTCAAATGATAAATCAGTGTCATTATGACGTCTTACCAAATAAAGACGTTGTTTTGTCTGATGAAGTATAGCCTTGGATGGAACAGGCTAATGGCACTTCATTACAAACACGCTCCAGACTCAGCCTAAATCAGATTCAGATGGTAAATGGAGTCACTTAACACACACTGTCTAAAACAGACGATTCTGTACAGAGAGCTCTCTTAAAGGGCCCATAATCCTACATCTTTACTCCTGTTTGTGGGTTTAGGAAACACAAACACACATAATACATATTTACATGACCATTGAATGCTGTAAACTGTAAAGCATCACAACACAACAAGTCTTTCACATGTGTAGCGCTTCATTTTATACATTATTAGGGTAAGAGTATAATAATACAATTCTAAATGTAGGTATTGTGATAAACACTAATGTGGTGCTACAGGCTTTTATTATGGTTAATTCAGTTTTTACCAGCAGTCTGTGAAGCCCAGGTTCAGCCCTTGTAGCATCTGGTTCTCCAGCGCTGTTTCTCCACGTTCAGCACCTGCAATGAGCCTCCGTAGAGCGAGTTGTTCGGATTTTAGAAAAACTAGCTAACTTTTCTGCTATCCTTCTTTCTTTCTATGCTCCTCCGGCTGTGGGTAGTAGGTGGTCCGTCACAAACCCTGGAGATATCAGCCAATAACAATAGCGTCAGTGGGTTTAGCTTAGCATGCTAGCAGGGGTTAGCTTAGAGCATTAGCCGTGTTTGGTTCTTGGAAATCCGGCTAGCATTTTTAGCTTCCCCGGTGAATCGGCTAACCCGCTAAGCTAACCGTAGCTTCACCTGGTAAGGAACTACATTAAATCAAGTACAGGTGAGAACAACACTGGAAAACAACTGAAAACAGTGTAACAGTATTGTAGTTTGATAAACACAGGCAACAGTGAGTGGAAATACAGAAGAAAATTACTTACATTTGTACAGAAACCCCTTTTGCCTACAGCGCAGACTCCATACGCCATGTTTTTAACTCTGAGTGCTGGAACTCTGGTCAAATGCATGATGGGATTGCCTTCGCCGGTAAGGTTAAGGCGGTTAAGGATTCTGCCCATGAAGGAAGCTGCGTACTGAATGGTACAGTCCTTTTCTTGGGAGTGCTGCTTAAATATGGTGCCCAGTTGAGCAGCTGCCTTCAGAATAAAATGCACTACACTTTTCTATGCACAGTACAATATAATTATAGTAGAAATATATTTTAACTATATGTTGTAAAAATTAAAGATTTTACTATAGTGGAGTAAAAAAAGTAAAGTAAATATAACTTTAATTTTCAAGTTATGTTTACTTAAGTTTACTTACGTCTAATATTAAATGTGCTAAATATTAAATTTAAGTGTGTTTTACAATTCAATTTAGTGGAGTTCTACTGACTTTACCCTTATAAAAAAGTTTCAATTCGCATTAGATCACACAGTTTATAGAGTTTACATTTCGCTGTGATGCTACTCAGCGATGCTGCATCAGCAGCAGTTCTAAAAGAGGCGGAGTCTGGCTTCACATGTATCGGAGGAGGCATGTGCTAGTCTTCACCCTTCTGGTGTTGGGGCATCACTAGTGATAGGGGGAGTTCTAATGAGTGGGTTGGGTAATTGGCTGTGTAAATTGGTGAGAAAATGAAAAAAAAAAAAAACTAAGGTCAAGATTTTATTGGTTCATCAACAACTATTCCTGAACTTCAGAAGTTGCGACAGTAAAGCATTTACCACTTTGCAGTGAAGTAAACATAAGGAACACTGAGCTTTAATTTTATAAGCATTTCCCAGTCCCAAGTTTTTTTCTGATTTGGGGACATATGTAAATGAGTCTACAGCCTATAACTGCCTCTGGCATTAGTAAGTGTTTGTCAGTAAGACACACTGCACTCTAAAAAACAGAGGTACGATAGGAGTACTTTTTTGTACTTAAAGGTACACTCTTCATAATTGTACCCTCAAAGGTACACTATTGGTCTTTACAGGATCAGATTTGTTCCCTCTGAAGTACAAAGTCATTTCTAACAGCAATAAGTACAAATTTGTACCATTTAACCAGCCAAAGGGTACATTCAGTATTCTGTATCACTATACTAATAAACAATATATATTTTAATTGCACATTTTTTATTTGAAAGCCAGACAATTTTGGATAATCAAGTTTTTGAGCCATATTTAGTTAATGATAATGTTTATAATCTTTATAATCTATACTGGCACAAAAACCATGGGTACAAAAAAGGACTTTCACTGAAAGGTACTTTTTTGTACCTCAGTATAAGGTACAGCCCCAGCGACAAGCTTTGTACCCTTTTAAGTACAAATCTGTACTTTATTTTCTTAGTGTGTGCATGCTTTGTTTTCAGTATGTTTTTGGTGGTTTTCTTGAACATGCACGGTCATTACTGCTACCATTTGCATGCTGAACATTCCACTGGCCTCACTGTGACTTTCTGTGTCCTGAGCCGAGAGTGATGGCAGCAAGCCTAAAGCTGCTGTTCCACATAAGAATAATTCAGATTAAAGTGTTTTTGAGAAACGCCTCAGTGTAATGGCATGTTCTGAGGCTATACATAACTATAATAGCATGTTACTGAAGCACAGAACCGGCAGGGATCGGACTCAGATCAGACAATATCATTTTCAACTCTGTATTTTTTTAAATTCCCAGTGCATTTCAATTAGCAGTGTACACTCAAAAAATGATGCAGCAAGAAGCAGATAGTTGTGATATAATGAATCTTTATCTGTGTGAATGTAATGATGATATATTAAAGTGATTATAATATTAGAGTGAAAGGATAATTTAGTTTTTTGGGGCAACTCTTTAGTAATTGAGATGGTTGGTCATGGAGGTGTAAAGGTTCCATATGGCAGCCTGCAGCACATTTACCCACAGATGTTGATACAGCTGGGCCTGTAGATCCTGCTCAACACTCATAGGTTGAAGCTGAAGCTGCGTCCCAGCTGCTCCCTTAAAAGCTGGATTGGTGATAAATCTGGAGACCAGGCAGGATAAGGAGGTGCTGCAATCTGGTGAAGACATTCCTCATTCCTGGGAAACCTTTGCTGTGTGTGGGGGAGCATTATCCTGCTGAAAAATACTATCAGTTGGAAGTTCTGCCATAAGAAGCAGCAACAAATATGTCTGCATGATGTTCTGCACAGATCGCTGATCTGTTAGTGTTCCTTGTATCACTACTAGAGGAGCAGTATTGTCATATTGTCAAGTGATGACACCCCCAGAGGGGGCAGTGGGTAATTTCACATCAAAACAAGAATTGAAATGCTCATCATGAGGCATCCATACATAAACTCACAGTGCATACATGCACTCCCTGTCAGCTTAGTAAAATGTTAGAGTGCATGCCTAGCAGCCAGCAATTTCTCACCAAGTGGTACACTACCCTAAAGTAGCCACTAAAAACCTTTTTATAATGCAGTGGGCAGTGTTGGTAGTAACGGCGTTAAAACTAACGGCGTTACTAACGCCGTTACTTTTTTCAGTAACGAGTAATCTAACTAATTAGTCTGACTGTAACTATAACGCCGTTACCATTTCCGACATCCCGTTACTGCACGTTACTTTAGTCGCTCAATGACCTTTTTTTTTTTTTTTTACTTCGCTTTGCCCTGGTTAACCCCTCCTCTGTCCGGTGAACTTGAGCTTCTGGCTGCTGTGCCTGTGGTTTACGTGGTTTGGCGTTGTGAAGTGAGGCACAATTGTGACGATTTGCGTGCTCTAATCAATTCAGTGATTGCTGTGGACAGGCTAAGTTCCGATTTAAGGACGTTAAGCTCTTTTTAGCTGCTCCGGTTTTTGTGTTGCTGCTGCATTTAGAGCTTAGATTCTCTGCCCGAACCCGACCTGACCCGAGGACCGACCCGAAATCGGGATCCTATTTTTATTTTATATAAAGCTCTGGTGTGATAATCACAATATAGCTAAGTAACCAATTATTATTGTTCACTAAAGCAAACCAAATAGCGAAAACTGAAAGTGAAAATTTTTGTGTATTTTGTGTTTTTAAAACTAACTAAAACGAACTGAAATTACTGATAGAATACCCTCATTTTCGTGTTCAATTTATATATAAGCGCTGTTGTACAGCGGAGTTGTACAGCGGGCGATGTTGTGCCGAGCGCGCGGCACCTGGTCTGTGGCGTTAGTTCTTGTGTAAAGCACTCGCGCTAGCCGCAAAATACGACAGAAAACACTGAGAAAAATAAAAAACAAAATAAAATTAAACTATAATAAAAATGAAAAATGTAATCACGTAGCTCTGGGCGCACGTGAACGCCTCTGCGTTTGACTTGCAGCATTGAGTGTAGCTGTTCTTAAAAATAATTTTAATTAAATAATAGTTCTATGCTTTTATGTAAGTGTTAATTAACATAATTCTAATTACATTTCGCTCATTCAATTAGCCCGAAAACAGACAGTTTATGAGTCGGATCGGGTGGGGCTCATAATGACAGCTCATGGTTCGGGCAGAACGTGCACGGACTCGGCTGGGATGGGTCGGATTTTTTGGGCCCGATCTAAGCTCTATGAAGCTGTTATATTAATACCATTTTAACGGTCATTAGATGGGTGTTTTTGTCCATTATTTTGTTTTGTTTATATATACATATTTCCTTTGAGTGTGGCCTGGTTTGTTAAATTTCATCCCCAGAGGCGTTTTTCCGTCTTTTCCGTTTTTTTCAGTATTACAAGTTAAAGTAATTTTCTTCGGTTGTGTGGAGAATTTCGTTTTTTTTTTTTTGAAATTCGTTAGATTATATTTTTGTCAACATTTTGGGTTTATTTTCGTTTGTTATTTTTCTAATAATAAAGTAAATATAGTAAATACATAATTGATTTCCTTTTTTTTGACGGGCGAATAATAAAGGTAACGTGATAGTTACTTTTACTGGTAACTAGTTACTTTTATAGTGGAGTAACTCCGTTAGTAACTCAGTTACTTTTTTGGAGAAGTAACGAGTAACTATAACTAATTACTTTTTCAAAGTAACGTGCCCAACACTGGCAGTGGGGGAGGTGCTTTAATGCCATCTAGTGACAAGACCCAGTGTCTAACCAGAACTCACCTGTAATCACTTGCATATCTGCCTCAGGTAATGTGAGGTATTGGGCACATGCTCAATGTTAATGTAAAAGTCTATGCAGCTTTAAGAGTGACAGCTATGAACGTTATCCAGTGTAAATGAATCAATGTGAGGATCAGCACAGGACTGCATGTCAGTTTTACACTATCCCATGTCTGAAATCTTACATTAAATCCACTGCCACCCAGTAGAAGTGAATAGCATGAATTAATAAGTGTGCATATACTCACAGCAAGTGAACATTCAGTTAAAGTTAATGTGTTAAAACAAGGCATTGACATCTGCCAGTCTAAAAAGGTTACAAAATAATTCCTCAGGCTTTGGGACTTCAGCAGACCACAGTGAGAGCTAATATTTATAAATGGGAAAAACATGGAACACTGGTGATTCTTCCCAGGAGTGGCCGGCCGACCAAATGATTCCAAAAGGGCATGGACAACTCATCCAGGAGGTCACAAAAGAACCCAGAGCAACATTTAAAGAACTGCAGGTCTCACCTCAGTACCTCAGTTTCTCTCTTTACCTCAGTAAGGGTCAGTGTTAATAAGTCAATATTAAGAAAAAGACTGGACAAAAAAGGTATTTCCAAGACAAAAAAGAACACAACAGCCCATCTCACATTTTCCAAAAACATCTTGATAATCCCCAGGACTTTTGGATAAATGGGATAAATTGCACTGATATGACAAACGTTGAACTGTGTGTTCTGTTACATCTGGCTTAAAACTAACACACAATTTCAGAATAAGAACATCATACTGAACGTAAAGCATGGTGGTGGTAGTGTGATGGTCTGGGCCTATGTTGCTGCTTTAGGGCCTGGGGAACTTCCTGTAATAGATGGAAGCAAGAATTCTGCTCTTTACCACACAATCCTGAAGGAGAATATCCGGCCATCAGTTTGTGACCTCAAGCTCAGGTGTATTCGGGTTCTGCAGCAGGACAATGATCCAAAACACATACACAAAAAAGTCAAAGTCTGATTGAGATTCTGGGGCATAATCATAAACAGGCTTGAAAAAAAACTCCATTGTGTCTGAATTAAAACAATTCTGTAAAGAAGAGTGAACAAAAAATTCTCCAAAGAGATGTAAAAGACTTGTTGCCAGTTATCAGTAAAGCTTGATTTGCAGTTGTTGCCGCCAAGGGTGGAACAACCAAGTTATTAGGTTTACGGGGTAAACACTTTTTCACACAGTGCTAGATTAATTTGAATATTTTTATCCTTTAATATATGAATTTATCATTTAAAAAGTGCTTTTTATATTTACTCCGGTACTCAACAAGACAATGCAACCCCACACGCTGCACATTTTAAAAATGTATTTAAAGCTATTTTAAGGTTTTTAATGTAACAAAATACCTTCGCTGTTTGTTTTAATATAATTCTGTAATTAAGCATGCAAACTCTCAAATAGTTAAAACAACCACCACAGCAGTTCCAGTGCTTCTGAAAAGCAGGCTTCTGTTACATCCTTTAAGTCTGCTTAAGCTGCAGTACAGGTGAAGAAAGCTCCTGCAGGTAGAGCAGCAGGTCTAGAGCTGCTGAGTAAATAGCCACGCTCATTATCTGCATAACAGGTGAACACAGAGCCACCCGAGGAGCCCTCACAATGACGGACCTGACGGGAAAGAGTTTTACTGTGGTAATCTACCTGTCAGTCCTGAGTGATGACGAACACCAACAGCTACACAGGCAGGGCTGCGGTTATATAATGATAATAATAAGCAGCAGAGGCCAGACGAGTGGCGTGAACTGCTTTAATCTCGTTTACAGGAAATTCTGCATGAATGAATGCTTCTTAAATAGTCTGAATCAGTTCTGATGCTGATACAAATCCCAGTCAAATCAGTCATTAGCAGCAGCGCAAACAAAGACATATCACTAAAGTAACAAAGGATCTACTGACACCAATTCAGATATTAATGATTAATCAGCTACACTGCAGGTCTAAACCAGTGGAAGTGACATTCATTTAATACAGATTAATTTTTTTCTGCTTTCTCTCTCTCTCTCTCTCTCTCTCTCTCTCTCTCTCTCTCTCTCTGAGTGATCAGTGCGTCAGTCAGTCTTTTTTATGGTGGAGCTCTTTAAAATATGTTGTTCACAATTATCATAATAATAAAGCTGAGCTCCTGAATGTTAGCAATACATATCAGTCTACACTGTAAACCCAGAAGTTGTTTGAACTCAAATGATTTAAGTCTGTTTTACATAAAATTGGATTTTTCTAAACAGTACTCAACTATTTTGAGTTAGTTGAACATTTGTGGGCACATATACTGTACTATTCAAACTGAGATCTTTGAGTTGAACCAACTTATAATAACTGAGTTTAGTCTGTTACCATTAGCAGCTTCTTTTCCTTTGTCTTCTGTCACAATCTATTTGAATACTGGGCGTGTCCAACAGTTTCTGACTAACACTCACCATCAGTGTGTAGTGTTTCCCCCTGGGCTACCTTACAAATAAATCATCAAATTAAAACATCAACTTATTACAACTAAAGGGGAAGTTGATTTATTTCTATAAGGTAGCCCAGGGGGAATCACTACACACTGATGGTGAGTGTTAGTCAGAAACTGTTGGACACGCCCAGTATGCAATTAGATTGTGACAGAAGCCAATAGAAAAGAAGCTGTTAATGGTAACAGACTAAACTCAGTTATTATTATAAGTTGGTTCAACTCAAAGATCTCAGTTTGAATAGTACAGTATATGTGCCCACAAATGTTCAACTAACTCAAAATAGTTGAGTATTGTTTAGAAAAATCCAATTTTATGTATAACAGACTTAAATCATTTGAGTTCAAACAACTTCTGGGTTTACAGTGTAGACTGATATGTATTGCTAACATTCAGGAGCTCAGCTTTATTATTATGATTATTGTGAACAAGATATTTGAGATATAAAGAGCTCCACCCATAAAAATGCCTCCCAAGCAGCTACAGCTTTTTAAAAGATCCAGATTAAGACAAACCTTAGTCTAAAATACTTTGCACCCAGATGAAATCACCTCTAACACTTCCAAGTGTTCATTTAGGAGATGCTTTTTATGATTTGCATGTTTAATTTATTTTGGCCTTGAGTGTGTGACCCTGTCAGGGATCTGTGGGATACGGGATGCAGGAGGCAAGGTCAGACCCGTAATTAAACAGCTCCGCTCCGACCCGTTCTGCTGAAACACACAACACTTGTCAGCAGGTCTGTGAGGAATATTCTGGAATAATTAGGCCCAGTAGTGCATTAGCTGAGGATTAGACAAAGAAAACCCCCCTCTAACACACAACACACACACACACACATACTCCTATATAGAAATATATTCAGAAATGTGAGGAAAGCCTCATTACAGCCCAAAAATAATCACCTGTCTAGACTTCACTCTCGTTACAGCTCACCCTGCACACTCCACATAATTACTCTCACCCCACACCACAAACACACTCTACAACAGCAGCCCACGGGACACATTTAACCAACCAACACACACACACATATATACACACACACACACTCATACAGAACTCATACATACATACATATTTCCTCTCTCATAATTTTAAAGTGTCTAAAGCTGCTAGAAGCAGTGAAAGTTTACATTTCTGGTGTGATGTGATTTTATGTTAAATAATCTGGTCTCTCCAGGGTAATTTTTTTAAAAATAGAATTTAGAATTCACAACTTCTATTAACCCAAATCAATTATTCTGAGACCAGAATTCACTAACATACAATTGAAATGATTTCTGTTGTGTTAATTTTCTGAAACTAATTTTCTCTCACGCTTTTGATCTTAGCAAATTTCTGTTCATTATTGTTTCATTCCTCAAATCAGTTTTAGAGAATTTTGTGGACAGACAAAAAAAACAAAAGGTCCAAATTGCTTTTTTATAGGAAGTTTGTTATACGCTCCTGCCTCCCATCAAGCTACACCAAAAAAAAAAAAAACGTTTCCCGCAAATTTCACAGTAAGTTAACCGCAAAAAGTTGGCAATAAAGAATTGTAAAACAATAGAATAGATCACTAATAATAGTATACTATTACTATTATAATATACACTGTATATATATATATATATATATACTATTACTGTATAATACTGTATAACACAGTGAAATCAAATGTATTTAGTATATTCTTTAAATTAATTTTACAGTCTATTTGGGTAAAATTTGGGTATCTAATTGGATAAAATTTAGGATGTATGTGTTAAGTAGCCGTCATAATTAAGGGCCATAAACAAGGGTATGCGTATAAACAAGTGTTTTGTCACTGATTAGGGCAACACTGGCATTAGCTAGCCAGCTGTGATTCTAAGCCAAATATTTTTATTATTTAGCTGCAGCTGCTATTGTGGCTGGAAAACATGGAGTCAACCATATTTGACTGAGCTGTGTTCACTAGTAGTGTGATCTAATTGTGTTTTGCATTTTAGAGGTTGCTGTGCAGTGATTGGAGAAATTTTAGAAATATTCATGTGTGTTACTGCAGTCCTACTTGATTGATCCAATACTGTCTTATACTATATATGTATGTATGTATATATATATATATATATATATATATATATATATATATATATATATATTGCTCAGCCAATTACCCAACCCATTCATTAGGACTTTCCCTGTCACTAGTGATGGCCCAACACACCTGGAGGGTGAAGACTAGCACATGCCTCCTCCGACACATGTGAAGTCAAACTCCGCCTCTTTTCGAACTGCTGCTGATGCATCATTGTCGAGTAGCATCACAGCGCACTGAGAGGAAAGTGCAGCAACGTGGTTTCCGATACATCAGCTCACAGACGCCCTGTGCTGCGGACATCACCCTTTAGTGATGTGGGGAGAGAGCGCCATCTACCCACCTGGAGGGAGCAGGGCCAATTTTGCTCCCTCTGAGTGCCGGCAGATGTTTTGTACCGCAGTCAGTTTTTGTTTACTTTCTACTTTCTAGTAAGTTCCCCTTACTCTAAGTAAAATAAATAATTTAAGTGGTGGCGTAGTCTGGTAACCTCTAGTTAGGGGGCGCTACACTGGTGTTTATTCTCACAACAAGGCAGTTGTTGGACATTTCTTAAACCTAAACAAAGCATTTTTCCTCAAATGTTACAGTTATATATACAGGTGGCGGCCCCGTTCTTATAGGGAATCCCGAGATGCATTGTATTTTAGAGTTTTACAACAGAACACAGTTAAGTAATTTACCGTAATTTACTGTATGTAAATTGGTTACAGTGTAGTGTGCAGTGCTGGAGATATGAGAAGATAATGACATAATGTGTTAAGATTTCGAGGCTGTGAGTTTGGAGTGTAAAAAAGCAGCTCAGCAACAGCAGAGTAAAACCATTACACACACAGAGTCGCTCCAATCCCTGATAATAAGAGCTGTAATTGGCTGGATTTACTTTTACACTGACATTTGGTCTGTTCACCTCTTTTTCACAAGTCTGGCTAAAGTTTTGATTTTAACGAGCTGCACGGATGCAAGTGTTTAATTAAAGCTAATGAAGTAGGCTTTTGTAACTTCGCTGTGGCACAGAAGTGTGACCAGAAAGTAGCTTTAAACATTTTACAGCTAATTACAGAAAAGTCTGCTTGGAAGAAACTGCAGAACAGTGAAGCGTGAGAGCTAAAATGAGCATGGGACCAGTTTAGGCTTAGATAAACAACATATACTGGAAATGTCATGCACTGAAATTCCACATTCATGACAAACAGCAAGAATTATTATTTTAACCTAACTGTTAAAAACACAGTAAAAAAAACTACAGACACTACAACTTTGAGAATGAGATGATGTGGTTCTACAGGTACCTGAATGTGTTCACATCAACAACACGCAGCACTGGACTGACAACACATCTACACTCTACAGAAAATATTACACTATTGTATTTTTCAGAATATAAGGTGCACTTAAAATCCTTTGACTTCCCCAAAAATCATCAGTGCACCTAATAATCTGGTGCGTCTTATGTATGAATTCTACCAGTTAGGTATTAAGGAGCAGTAAAGCCACTCTGCTGAAGTACAGCTTTATACAGGAGTTTCCGTTTAGTTCTCCAGCACTGAGACTGGAGCAGCATTAGCAGCTAATCTTGCTAAGGCTAGCTCTTTTGGCATTTAGAGCTGAGTATTATCAGCCTGTAGCCTGCTGCTAACACCGGCTAGCACTGCTGGAGCAGCATTAGCATTAGCCGCTTACTGTGCTAAGCGCTAGTTTTTTTGCCGTTCAGAGGTGAGTAGTATATCAGACTGTAGCCTGCTCATTTACTGTGTTAAAACAAGCTATGTGGCAAGAACTGCTAGCTAATATCTTTGTTAGCTACCTTGACTTACCGGAACACTCAGGGTTCCTCAGTGTAGCGCTGTCAGGCGACATTTACTAGCGTGCTAATTCTAATGCTAATGCTAATTCTCCTGCATCCAGCCAGTGTAAATTTGGAAATCTAAGATTACTGTAAATAAATGTTATCTCCCACTGTCAAGACCAGCTGAATTACAAGAAAAAACATGGTGACACCCGTGTTTCTTACTTGTGTTCCATTATGCACCTTATAATCTGGTGTGCATTATGTATACAAATATACCAGAAAATAGACATTTACTGATAGTGAGCCTCATAATCCGGTGCGCTTTATAGTGTGCGAAAAATATGGTACATCTCCTGAGAAAACGCTTCATCAGTCATCTTTAAGGAGTGGTCTGCTGGGTCAGCAGCATCTCCACCGCTAACAGGAAGAGACTGAATGGGATTATCTGAAAGTCAAGCTCTTCCCTGGGGTGTTATCTTGACCCAGTGGAGGTGACGGAGACAGAAAAATAAGGAATACTTTCAAAAACCTGTCCCACCCCAGGCATCATGCACCCTAAACACATCACAATATTTCTGTCCAAATAAATGTGATCAGTGTAGACAGGCTGCTGTCTCAAACACTGTACATTTATATAACATTACTTCTACAGGATGTTTTTTTTATTTTTGATTTATTTGTCCAAAACATCAGCTGTTGAAAACAATACATTATGTATCTTAGTAACAGTGTAAAGTGTGTGAAATGACCTCTACCATGTTTGAAAGATTTTGTCTTTCTAGCTCTCGCTGTAAGTCGCTGATCTGCTTATGAACAATAGTCTATTACAGCCACCAAAAGGAAATTCAAATGCCGCATATCATATGATAGAAAGTATCATTGTGTCCCATGATTTTTGCCAGGTCCCATGAAGCTAAAGGGCACTGAATTGACCTTTGCTTTATGTGGGATAATTGAGAACACTCTGTTATCAATTTATATATGGCTATGTTCTGTAAAATAACATGGCATGTACTGTTAAATATAACACTAAGTATGCCTTAAATTTGGGCAGTGCAACTCTAAGAAAATTGACTAAAGGCTAAAGTGGCTCCTAATACAGAATTATGCTGACAGTTTCCAGTCCTGGATTCTGCTCTTGTTGGAAGTTAATGGAGCTGTAAAATTTAATTGTCCAGTTAGCATCACACCTACCAAAAAACAACAGGACTGGATAGCGGGTTCAAGATCCAGATTTAAAGAGCGCTGTTTGAGTAATGTCAACTTGAACAGAACAAGTACAGCTCATTTAGTTTATTTAGCAATTGTACTATTTGTACTCAGTTCAGTGTGTTATTTAAACTTGAATTATTTAAATTATTAACACTTAAATGGTTTAAATCAATCAGTTTCCTCTATGCAAACCATCTGCATTTACTAAACTCTTCTGTCACGGCTGGACAGAACCAGCAGACATGCGCTGATGCAGATAAAACGTGACTTTATTAAATAAAGGGGCAGACAAAGAGATATAACATACCTGAGTAGTAAACAGAGTCCAGAGTTCAAACACAGGGAGGCAATATCAGAGGGCAGGCAAAAATCAGAGTCGGTGAACAAAGCAAGGTCAAAAACAAGAGATACAAAAATAGGCAATAGAAACGTGTTGTGTGAGGAAAAACCATCAATACTCGGCAGAGCACAGGAGCTAAATGAGTCCCTTTTATAGGCCAAGAGGCCTAGTATTCTGGTGACCAACTTCCTGGTAGAAGCATGTGATGTGTCATGTGATCATGAGTGAGTGTAATTTCAGTGTGAGGTGCATCCTGGGCAATGTCTGGAGTCTGGAGGCTGCAGATCGCAGGTAGAGCTGAGTGTAAAAGAGACTGGAGAGCTTACAGCACCAGGTGTGACATCTTCAGTGTAATAAAAGATTCATTCTGTGCTGTAAAAACACAACTGACACATTTACCAATAAACTAACAGTGCTATTGTACAGAAACAGTCTTTAATGTTGCTTTGGGAAAATGAGAAAATGACCAAAGGCATGTTATACTGGAACATTTTACTGATCATTGTATTGGTTTGCTCAGCACTCTCCATTATTATATATGACAAACTCTACTCTCATAATAAGGAGTATAACAGGCACTGTCAGCAGTGAATGTCATTATTCTGTTTCTCAAACCATCTGAGGGGATTTGGCAACAGATCCACTTACAGATGACAGCCGTCTCAGTTGCCAGATTGTTGAGAATGCAACATTTTCCCCTAGTTAATGTGTGAAAATGAGCAATTTTGGGTTCCTCCCACCCGACTGGGCCGGTCCAGCAGAGGCTCCAGGGTGGATGTCATTGTCCAGGCTGCAGACAGGCTCTTCACGGAGATCGGGGTAAATTTAGCGGTCTTCCAAAGGCAAAATTAGTTACGCCCCCTGGCTGTGAGAGTAAAGGACGTTAATGAGAAACAGTCCCAGCCCCTCTGTGTCCCCATTACCCTCTGTTCCCAGAGTAAACACTGCAGAGACCAGGCCCGGCCCGGCCTGCCGCATTCAGACCTCAAATAAATGAGAGAGCGTCTCTTACAACAAAATCACATTCGTTCTCTGCCTGCTGTCAAACAATTCAGCGTTCTGTTATTGCTTGAGTTCACATAATTTAAGTACCTTATTTTTCGCACTATAAAACACACTTAAAATCTTTTAATTTTCCCAAAAATCATAAGTAAATCATAAGTAAAACACAGATTTACTCATAGAAAAATAATGCTAGAGAGTGAACAGTAAAGTGTACAACCAGCACAGCTCAAAAATCAATGCTTGTTCTTACAGCCTACAACATACAGAGACCAGGCAGTTAGTTATAGTATATGATCTACATGTTTACCTAAGGCAGCCTAAGGGGAATCAGTACACACTGATTGTGAGAGTCAGAAACTGGGGGATCCAGCCAGTATGCAAATAGATTGTGCCAGAAGCCAATGAAAATAAGTAGTCAATGGCAACAGACTAAACTTTGTTATTATAAGCTGATTAAAATCAAAGATCTTCTTTTGAATGTATATGTAACCACAAATGGTTATCTAAATTAAAATAGTTGAGTAATGTTTGGAAATATAATAATATCCAGTTCAATTTTATTTGAGTTCAAACTAATTGTGGCTTTACAGTGTAAAAGTATTAGTCTGAGGTCCATTTATAACATTATATCGTAAATATACTGTATTTACACATAGCCTTTACAAGTAGCCTAACCTTAATTCAGCCTGTTTTTGTTACTGTTCCTTTAAGAATTTAACGTAAAGAAAAATAAGCTCTTGATTGGTTGTTTAAATTATGGTCCCATATTGTACAATACCAAAAAGGATACCAAGCTTACTATTTTACAAAAGCCATTTTTAGACGTTATGTACCTGGGAGTGAATAGTATAAATATATGAACATTTATATTAGACTTTTATTTTAAAAAGTGAGTAAATTTCAGTTTCCAGATTTCCATGTCTGTAATGATAAGTGCTGCATTGTTAAGGAATATAAGTGCTTGAAAACTGTGTGAGTCTGTGGATGTTTACCCTTTGTGTTGTTCTCAGTTCAGCAGGCTGCATGTTAGCGGTATGCACTAGCATGCTCCTGTCAATTGTAGCAATTAGCTTTCCTCCCGCTCGGCCGCCGGAGAGGTGCGACTGTTTCTTGTTTTTCTTTCTTTTCTTTCTTTTTTTTTTTTTTTTGCACGCTGTCCATAAATTACAGCCTCCGTTTCTGTCTTTTGCCTCCGCTAGACTGGAGTCACCAGCCACGAAAATAATGAGATGATTTTCACATACATTTCCCAGGACGTTTTCTGTCACGCATTTTTACCTTTTCGTTTTTTTTTCTTTTTATAAAGGAAACAACTGTGATTCGTGCTCGCTGAGGACTGCCAATTAAACAGTGCCCTGAAGCAAGAGAGAACCAGCCCGGGCTGTTCTCTGTCACTGTTCTCCGTCACTGTACCGACCAGACGGACTGAGCGGTTCTGGTAATGGACACCCGCTAATTAGCCTCAGTATGGAGGGCGCTAAGCTAAGAGAATGGCCCCAGGCTCTGTCAGGGTTCGTGTTTCTTTGCAGAGGGAAGCTAAAGTCTACCAGAACGGAGAGCGATAACCTCAATATTATAAAAATAATCACTCCTGGGCCTGCTCCTTCCTGCTGTGCAGTGACAAGTTTGCTGATTTAAGCTTCTGACAGCAAGACAGTGCGTCTGCGCTAATGCTATGCTAGCAGAAGCCATGTTTAAAAGTTACCGTAGAACTCTCCGGGAGTCTGATTTATTACCCAGGGTTTCTAACTCGGCTCAGAATTTGTTTTTCGGGAGAAGCAGGAGATTAGATTTGTACAGGGCCAGATGTGGCCAAATGTAGCTTGTCATAATAACTATATGCTCTCGCATTGCATCTGAAATGATTTTATGCTGCAGCTAATCAGGTAAAAACTGTGCACAGGAACAAATACTATTAATTTACTGTGCATAAAAGCAATTACTATTCTAATATTTTGCTCTGATTAAACCTATTATTAATAGGCGTTCATTAATTGCCTTAATTGGCCCAAATTGTGGAGAACTGAATTTCCATCACTTTTTTTGATAAAGAAGTTTCGTTAAAATAGATTCTTTAAGGTTTTAGCCTATGTTGACATGATCACATCATGACAGGAGTCCTGCAGATTTTCCAAAAGTACATACTGAATTCTGATCCAATGACTGGGAAGGACAATGTAGAACAGCGACTGTTATCTTCATAAACTCAGTTTAATTAAAAAGACCCAATAAAAGGGTGAAAAAGCATAGTAGCGGGTTTGACTTATTTGCTAATATGAATCAAAGCCCACCCTATAATGACTTAGAACAACATTTGTGGAATTACTTTTAATCACATATAAATGAAAAACATTTTTTTTCTGTACTTTTGTTTATAATTAGTTAAATTACCTTAAATAATATACAATAACAGATTTTGTTATTATTATTATAAGTAGTAGTAGTAGTTGTAGTAGTAGTTATATATCAACATGTCAATTCTTTTGTATATTTACATTTACTCCTCATTAAAAAAAACCCTTTAAAAACTGCCCCTAAAACTTGGGTCCTACTTTATATATTTTCACAGAGATGTTTGGCAGCAGTTAATATAAACATTAGATAACCCAAACTGTCCTAGTCTTTTATTAGAACAAGAAATTACCCAGAAGCCATTTTTATTGCAGTATATTGTCATTGTTGTGATTCAGTGCTCTCATCACTGATCTCGCGTGTAAAGCTGGCCTGAACTCTCTGGTGCCCAATGAGGTGAAAGCTTGTGTCAGTGAAAATCTACCCAGAAAACATTTCCCACACCATTACACCACCTTTACCATCTTGGGCATGGTTTATCCCAGGGATTTATGCAGATTTACAAGAAAATTACAATGCGATAGTTCCCTAGTCGTTATCTGTGTAGTGTTGATGAATCTATGTTCACTGCAGCCTCAGCTTTCTGTTCTTGTTTGAGAGAAGTGGATCCCAATGTGTTCTTCTGGTGTTGTAGCTCAAACACTTGGATGTGTTGTGCTTTATGAGGTGGTTTTCTGCTCACCACAGCTGTATATCTGCAGTTATCTGTTCATTATCTGAAGTAAAAGTACTGCTATACAAGAAAGACAGCAACAGAGCCAACCCAATGGGTAACTGATTGGTCCCAAACAGGTCATAGCGGGGAAGACAGGTGAAAAAGACAAAACATCAGCATCCGAAAGCAGCACAGAATGTGTGTAAGTAGAGATCTTAAATAACAGGTTAAAGCTGGTGCTGGTTAAGGTAAAAATTACATCCAATTAGAGTATTTCTGGAGTATTTCACTTAAGCTTTCATTTCTATAAGTACTCCACCTCTAAATCACTTTGGGCAATAACATGCGTCCTAGGTGACTGGCTTCTTAAATGAGGGAGATCCTCTTTATCCATTAGCTTGTTGTACACTGTGCGCCCGGATAAGTTGAATTTACTTAAACAGTTTGAGGAAATCGGTTGCTTTAAAAAGTTAAGTAATGAGTAATAAAAAAAAGTTAGCATAATTAGAACATCAAGTTAATACAACTAAAGGGGAAGTTTATTTAACTTTTTTATTTTTGTTATACAGTAAGACCAGATAAGTTGAGTTCACTTAACTTTTATAAGGCAGCCGGTTTGCTCATTTTTTTTAAGTAATGGGGAATGAAAACTTGAGTTAGCATAAATTAAAACCTCAAGTTTTTACAACTAAAGGGAAACTTGATTTATTTCTAAGCTAGCCCGGGGGGAATCACTACACACTGATGGTGAGTGTCAGAAACTGTTGTACACACCCAGTATGCAAATAGATTGTGACAGAAGCCAATGGAAAAGAAGCTGCCAATGGCAACAGACAAAACTCAGTTTTTATAAGTTGGTTTAACTCAAAGATCTCAGTTGGAATGTATATGAGCCCACAAATGTTCAATTAACTCAAAATAGGCTGAGTAATGTTTAGAAAAATCCAGTTTTATGTAAAACAGACTTAAATCATTTGAGTTTAAACAACGTATGGGTTTACAGTGTGGTAGCATGCTCAGCTAACCCTTGTGGACCGTGGGCGGTGTGGTATTGCGGTTATTACGTACAGTATGTTCCTGACACAACCTGTGATGTGGTTGATGTGGGTGGAGATTTGCTGTTGGGGATGTATCGAGGCACTCTGATGTTCACACTACATTAATAATGTGGTCATATGTGTCTCTGATCTCTGATGAATTTGATCGATTTGAGGGATTGGATTACGATGCTCCTTGAGACAGCGTGAATGGGGTCTTAGATCACATGTTTTTCACATTCTGATGGTTGATGTGATCATCACCTGAAGCCGCTGGCCGTATTGACTTAATCAGTACCACTTTAAAATAAGGCTTCTTTATAAAGGGTTTATAGATAGTTTATTAAAGGAGAACTCTGGTGTAAAATGAACTTTTGTTGTAGTAAAACATGATAAAAAGTACTTACCTTTGGTGAATAGCACACCTCCGTTCTCCCACAGCGTTCCGAGATCCAGAATTTTTAACAGTTTGTCCAAACATCCTTCAGACTGGGTGACATGGGGCATAATTTACCCTGATAAATTGCTTTTTACACCGTTATCCAGCTCAAAGTAGCTCTACACCTCCTTGCTAGAATCTGGAGAGCATGTTTACATCCTATAACGCTAGCTTTAGGTCCTAGGATGTAAACAGTGTTTTAATAAGCTTTTTTGCACTTTTTAAGCAAATAATGCCTCGTTTTAAATGTCAGGACTCTCCGGATTCTAGCAAGGAGGTGTGGAGCTACTTTGAGCTGGATAACGGTGGAAAAAAATATTTATCGGGGGAAAATTATACCCTGTGTCACCCAGTCTGAAGGGTGTTTTGACAAACTGTTAAAAATTCTGGACCTTTGAACGCAGTGGGAGAACGGAGGTGTGCTATTCATCAAAGGTAAATACTTTTTATCATGTTTTACTACACCAAAAGTTCATTTTACACTAGAGTTCTCCTTTAAAGAGTTTTTTTTAATGGTTGTAAATTAAGTTGTAAATACTTTAAAACCAGTCATAAGCATGTACAACACATAAAAAAGAAAGAGCAACAGTGAAAAATACTTTTTTAACGTTTACTAAAAAATGAAAGTCAGTATAGTCATTTAATGTTACTATAGTTATATTAATAAAGTTATTAACATATTTTTTATGCTGACTGATGAAAAAGACAAAGTAAGATAAGTATCTGGTAAGATCTGAGGTTTAACAGTATACTTGTTTTTTTATAGTTTATAACCTAATTAATAACCATTAAAAAACTAAATTATTGTACATTTTTTCTAAACCCTTTTATAAAGGAGCCTTATTTTAAAGTGGTAGCGCCTAATCGTATGCATTGGTTTGTGATTGGCTGGTTAGATGATTGTATGAATAAGTGATATTTGCTCTTGGTGTCCGGGGTGAGAACCCGTGTCTGCAGCACTGCTGTAATGTAAATCTGTTTAACCAGACGCAGTAAGTTCCTCTCAGCGAGAGGGAAAGCCGATCTGTTGAAGACAGTGATATTTACAGCTTGTCACGATGGGCCGTTATTTTCTGTTCTGTGAGGTTCTGGTTTGAATCGTGAGTTCTCCACGAGTCATACTTAATGGTGAAATGTTTAGTGGGTTTGAATGGAATCCAGATGGCGTGCGCTTCGCTGTCCCAGGGATTTTGGCTTCCAGTGTGATGATGGAGGAGATATCATGTGCTGTAATGGCTATTGCAGTGTTATATAGAACTCTTCATTTTGTTTTAAAGGCCCAATTAGGAGTTGCTGAAACAGGGCCACAGCTGCCCTGGGATTGGTGCAGAGCTAATAGAGAACATGATACAAAACAGAGGGGATAAAAACACACTGATCGCACTTTTTTGTAGAGTCTCTTGCTATTAAAACTCTGCTCAAAAATAAATGCGCTAGATACAGTGGTGTTCATCTCTCACTGGTGTCCCCCAAGATTAGCCGCACAGCAGGTCTGAAATTACGGAAAGTCAGCGGCAGCAACACTGGCATTAATAAAGGAGTCATATGGGGCCTCATAGCTAAAACTGGAAGCATTATAACACAATCCTCGTATGTGAGCATACCCTGATTCAGCATATCACCAACATTTTATAGGTCAAAACCTCAGAGAAACAAAAGAATGTAGATTAATAATATACATATCAACCATTCTCAAAAACACATAAAACTAGTGACTATATCAATTTCCCCTTAAGTTTCTCAGAATAAAACATTTTTGAAACTTTATTTTATGGCTGTAGAATTACAAGAATGAACATGTGACTACACATTGTAGAAAACTAGTATCTCCAAAAGCCTAAGAGTTTAGTTACACACACTCTACTTACCTACCTCACTGTTCCAGCCTACAGTTTAGCTACACCCATTCAGCCTACAGCAGTTTAGCCCCTCACGTGTAGTTTACAGCAGTTTAGCCACTCCCATTCTGCTTACAGCAGTTTAGCCACACCCATTCAGCCTACAGCTGTTTAGTCCCTCCCATTAATCTTACAGCAGTTTAGCCCCTCCCATTCAGTCTAAAGCACTTTAGCCCCTCCCATTCAGCTTGTTTAGATTCCTAGAGCACCTCTAAAAAGCTCTACTGGAAGATTGATATCAAGACTGGCATGAAGTTGGTTTAAAATAGCTAGTGAAGTAGCTGCTTGTCGCATTTAAGCAAAAAAAAACATTCTTTTTTACTGAAAGTTAACTTTCTTAACCCAATATTTATTTTACCTATTTTTTCTTAAAACTGTAATCTTGATTTTGGAAAAATACTGAAATCTTGATTTTGGTTGACGAATATATGATCCTCAAGTTTACCCAGGGGGAATAACTACTGATCGTGAGTGTCAGAAAATAGATTGTGCCAGAAACCAATGGAAAAGAAGCTGCCAATGGTAATCTCTGTTTGAATATATGTGCTCAGAGTAGTTAGTAGTGTTTAGAAATATCCAATTTTATGTAAAACAGACTTATTTAATTTGAGTTCAAACAACTTATGGATTTACAATGGAGTTGTGTTTAACTCTCCAAATTGTTAAACTAACACTGACAAAGAACAGTCGATCTATATGACTAACAATCACTTGTTTAGGAAAGGTTAGTTTGTGTTTTTGGTTCTTCATATGGATAAAACCTCCCTGCTTCTGCTCTGCCAGTCTATTTTTTTATTGCATGAGAAACTTAATCCAGTTACTGCATTGCCAGCACTTTGTTGCCTCTTAAAGTACAGAAAATGGTCACTTGCTCTTACAGCCTACAACACTGTGGCCAGACAAATGCACACTGTGGCCCTGGTGCACAAGACTGCACACTGATGGTGAAAGTGGGTTGGGAGGACACGCCTTTTATGCAATTGTTTTATGCAAGTAAATTCAAGTTATCCAGACTTACAGTACACATGCCCACACATTACAATGAGAGTGGTCTCGGAGACACCCACGCGAGATGAAACTGGGGAGATGTACGTGACTTGGCACCTGCTAGCTGATTTGCGATTATTCTGGTGTTCACTATTCCACAGTGCTGTTCTGTAGATACTCATCATTCTTTCTGCCCATCCTCATCTCCTTATCTTTCATGTTCTTAAATTCAGTGGAGCTCAGGGGAGCTCATCGTAGCCCTGCGTCCCCCCACCGGCTCCTCGCCCCAATCCCCCCCTTGCTGACCGCGGCAGCACTCAGCCCGCTGAGATGGAAGAGATGCTGGACTGGGCTGGAGACACAGCATGTGCTTTTAACACTCACCAGGGGAGAATACTAATATCAGTGAAGGGGAAAGAGTCCAGACAGCCCGGTCCCGGTCCGGGTCCCGCTGCGATCGACAGGAAAACGGCCAGGTTGATGCTGCAGTGAGAAGAAGAAGCGCTCTGCTGCCAAACACAGAGATAATGGAGGGTTATTATGAGATAAAGAAAACTACTCATGGATTCCCTTCAGATTTACAGTGATGCCTCTTCTCTTGTTGTGGCACATGTTTTGCTGTTTAATGCCAAGTCCATAAGCTCCACGTGTCTTCAGCTCAGCGGAGAGCACTTACAGCGATAGTTTGGCGACATGTCAAACCCTTGATCTGCCAGGAGTCGATCAGTCAGGACATGTCTGGCACTAAAGCCCTGAGACTAATGTACCTGACAAGTAATGGAACCTACTGGTGCTAACTGCAGGTCTAAATCACCATACAGTCTCCTTACACCATGTGGAGCAGTTAGTTCTGTACACTCTAATTCAGAACTACAGGGGTTGGACAATGAAACTGAAACACCTGGTTTTAGACAACAATAATTTTTTGTGGTGACGGACAGTTCTGGTGGAAACAGGGGAGTTGAGGTGCACACTGAATTCTGCCGTGATTTGATCAGCCGTGGTTTTATGTTTATTGGATACAATCTGGGTTAGCACCCGAACATCCCTTTCAGACAGCTTCCTCTTACAGCGTCCACAGTTAATCCTGTTGGATGTGGATCGTCCTTCTTGGTGGTATGTTGACATTACCCTGGATACCCTTGTCAGCAGAAGATTCCTTTGTGGGGTCTTTCTATAGACTCCCAGTTTGTTCAAGATTTTATGGACTGTAGACTCTGCAGACACAGATGTTAGCCTGTACCAATAACACCTTCAAATCTTCGTCTGTGGGCTTGCTTTTGTTTGTGTTGTTTTGTTTTTTTATCTTAAAAAAATGAGTGTCTTTTTTCCCTTGTGGGAGCCCACTTTTTGACAGAGTAGATTGTAGATGGTTTGCCTTACTGTACACTGTGAACGTTGTTTGAACTCATGATTTAAGTCTGTTTTACATAAAATTGGATATTTCTAAACAATACTCAACTATTTTGAGTTAGTTGAACATTTGTGGGCACAAATACTGTACTATTCAAACTGAGATCTTTGAGTTGAACCAACTTATAATAACTGAGTTTAGTCTGTTGTCATTAACAGCTTTTTTTCCACTGGCTTCTGTCACAATCTATTTGCATACTGGGTGTGTCCAACAGATTCTGACGAACACTCACCATCAGTGTGTAGTGATTCCCCCTGCGCTACCTTACAAATAAATCAACTTCCCCTTTAGTTGTAATAACTTGATAATTTAATTTATGCTAACTATTGAGCAAACCGTCTGCCTTAAAAAAGTTAAGTAATCTCAATTTATCCGGTCTTACAGAATAACAAAAATAAAAAAATCAGCTTCCACTTTAGTTGTAATAACTTGATTGTATGCTAACGTTTTAAGTTTAAGGCAACCGGTTTCCTCAATTTTTTTTTTAAGTAAATTCAACTTAAAAACAGTGTAGACCGGAGTATTTCACAGCTCCTCTGCCTGGTGATGGTGCTGTGCAGAGGGTGGTGAACATTGTCCATGATGTTGAGAGCCCTCAGCAAGCTGCTGAACATCATGGACAATGTTCACCACCCTCTGCACAGCACCATCACCAGGCAGAGGAGCTCATTCAGCGGCAGACTGCTGTCCCAGTCCTGCTCCTGCTCTGAAATCTCTTTTTGGTGTGGCCTGGCTCACACACACGTATTCATCTTGTGCAGAGCAAACTCAAAGTTGGATTGTTTTTAAGCTCTGCTTAATAAAAAAGACAAGAATATATATATATATATATTTTTGTATTATTAATTTAGGCACATTATATATGTCAATGGCCTGAACTTAGATAAAGATCAGATCACATTTTATGTCAGATTTATGCAGAAAACCATAAAATTCTAAAGGGTTCACATACTTTTGCTTGCCGCTGAATCTGTAAAGTGGAGAGAAGGACAGAGACCGGTCTGACCATCAACTGATTAAAGGCAGATCCAAATGTCTTTTATTTGAAAGAGCATCCGCAGGCTTTTAACTCCGCTATGACTCAGCGGACATTAGCTTCTCTGAAGTGGTCGAAGAAAAAAAGAGTAGACGTGGTTAAGCCTCGTTTTTTCCCACAGACACACACACACACAGTCAATGCTAGTCCTCTAACTCCTTGCTTTAGTCCTTGTCCTTACCCTCCACTCACTGGGGAATGATTTTCTCCCTCAAATTACAGCGTTTCAGAGCCATATGTCAAAGCCGCCGCTCACACGAGATCGCCCGAGCTTCACTGAAGGGTCCTTTTGACAACAACAGCCACCGTCTGCTAAATTAGGCATTCCAATTAGTGCCTTCACATAAATAAGAGGCAGTAGCCGGACCAGCTGATCAGAGCCATATGCAGGCATGAATATTCATGTGTCCTGTCGGGATACAGGCCCACACATTTCTATTGCTTTCTTTCCCTTTTAGCTGAATGATCTGATTCCAGAGTCCTCATTATGTTGATCAAGTGAACAAAGAGAGACAAAGTGAAACATGGAAAAGAGAGAAAGAGAGAAAGAGAAAGAAAGAGAAAGATACTGTTACTGAACCTTAAGTTGGACAGCAGTTAGGAAGCAGACTTCCATTCAAACACACCTATCTTTTTTGTTACTGTAGAAAGCTGAAGTGATTTAGCAGGGTTTAAACCTATTGGTAGAACTGTATGTCCAAAGCAAGTACTTTTTAAGTACCTTCATTTGTTTGTAAAGATGGAGCAATTTATCTTTACAATAAGACAATTTTTGGCACCGCTCTCCCTGCAGCATTGATAACATTACTTTCAGCTAAATTAACGCTACTAAACTCTTACCTCAGACTTGGTGTTTCGGTGTTTGGGCCATCGAAGTTTTACCACGTCCAAACCCCAGAGTCCGCTCTATATCATGAACCGGTTGATATCATTGACCAGTGTTCTGTCGAGTTGTGCTACCTTGTCAAACCGTGTTTCTGTAGTGTATATTTAAGGTCTCGGTAAGACGCAGAATCAACCGGAGATCCGATTTAAACCTATAGTTACTTACACAAGTTAGCTAACGCTAACTAGCTGGTGTAAACAGAGCTGTAAGCTCTTTAGCTTACAAGACTGTATCGGCTCTGCTGCAGGTGGACGAGGCCATAAATATTATTTTACGGTTTGATGTAGACACGGGTGCTTTTCCTAAACGACTCGTGTCGTTTCTAAGTTTGTTTTTTACTAGCCACTGCAGACAATGGAGGTTGAGGAACAGTTTCATGTGCAACATGCATATACAACTCAGAGAGACTTATAGTATGTATATTTATATTTATAATATGACTTGTTGCTTGCCATGGTAGAAGTTATTGAACTTGTCTTGCACTGGATTGTGTAGATTCAGCCTTCTCAACTTGGCAACCCGAGTGAGCTTCTCATCTGTGGAGGGGTGGGTGGGTCAGACTACTCTCTGTGGTGTTTTGAAATTGGACTGTTGTATCTATTTCACAGATCCATTTTGTATTGCTCAGTGGAAAATTTGTGTTTGTACCGAAATCGCTTTATGTTTTACACAACACAACACCCATTATGAAACAAACTTAAAAGACAAGTGTTTGTGATTGTGGGTGTGAGTAATTTTACAGAGATGTTTCTAACAACAGTCTAAGCAAGTAGTCTATTAGCCAGGTTAGCCTAGCATATTCTACTGTAAACTAAAGAAGCACACATTAGATTAAACATGACTAAATACAGGTGTTGGACAATGAAACTGAAACACCTGTCATTGTAGTGTGGGAGGTTTCATGGCTAAATTGGAGCAGCCTGGTGGGCAGCCTGGATCTTCATTAATTGCACATTGCACCATTAAGAGCAGTAAGAGTGTGAAGGATCAATTAGCCGGGTAAGAGCACAGTTTTGCTCAAAATATTACAATGCACACAACATTATGGGTGACATACCAGAGTTCAAAAGAGGACAAATTGTTGGCGCATCTGTGACCAAGACAGCAAGTCTTTGTGATGCATCAAGAGACATGGTATCCAGGGTAATGTCAGCATACCACCAAGAAGGACCAACCACATCCAACAGGATTAACTGTGGACGCTGTAAGAGGAAGCTGTCTAAAAGGGATGTTCGGGTGCTGACCCGGATTGTATCCAAAAAACATAAAACCACGGCTGCTCAAATCACTACAGAATTCAATGTGCACCTCAACTCTCCTGTTTCCACCAGGTGTTTCAGTTGTATTCTTCAACCCCTGTATGTCTTAATTGCATCTGGGGGCAGAAAACAATAGTGTTAATTCGATTTTTTGACAAACATTCTAAAGAATTGATCAATCTATGCAATATATTTAAGGCATCTAGGTTGAATTACCTGACAGGAAGGAACAAGTTAATGTATAAAAGGTATTCATAACATAAATCATTGATTCATTTGATCAGCGACACTGATCTTGTTGTTCTCGATTGCACAAATTCCAAAGGTGAAACCTCACTCATGCAAAACACGCAGAAACTATGTATAGTTACACATGTATGTAGGCAGATACGCTATGTTCAAATATGAGTCTGGTTGCCAAGGCAATAAAGCATGTTTGTGGTTAGCCTGTGGCAACAGCATGACAGTTCTCCTCTAATTAGATATATGGTGTATCATTATACTGCAGAATCCACCAATCACACTGAAATACTAACTAATTCTAACCTCATCTCCTTCTTCCTCTTCTCTACTCCTCTATCCCATTATTTCCCTCTGACCTCCTTAAGGCCCTATCTATAGATGTTTTATTTTTAACTTCTATTATTTTTGTACTTAACCTCTTCTATTATTTGCACTTCAATATTGTAAGTCGCTTTGGACAAAAGCGTCTGTAATGTAATGTAATGTAATGTAAATAAGCCTCATACTGAGATCACACCGGGTCAGTTAAAGGTCTCTCCACTCGCCAAAGCCTGAAGACCATTGGTGATGTATTTCAGTTAGCCTGTCACTCAGCCACTCCTCTGTTTAACCTGGGCAACTTCCAGAGTGATCTAAACGATAAAGCCTTCCTTTCAGATAAAGCTAGAAAAACTCAAGTTGCGTAGAATGGGAGTAGAGTTGGTTTAGTGGAGTAGAATGAAAACAATGTTGGTTTTAGTGGTAAAGAAATTAGAAAAAAGTTAGTGATAGTGGTGTATAATGGGTGTTTAGGTGGATTTAGGCAAGTAAAATGGGAGTAAAGTTGGTTTTAGTGATATAGAATGGGAGCAGAGTTAGTCTTAGTGGTGTAGAATGAAACTGGAGGTGGATTTAGTGGTGTGAAATGGCAGATTTGGTTTTAGTGGTTTAGATTGGGAACAATGATGGTTTTCATGATGTAAAATGGGAGTGAATGTGGTTTTAGTGGTGTAGAATGGGAGCAATTTTGGTTTTAGTGAAGTAGAATGGGATCAATGTTGATTTAGTGACGTATAATGGGAATTTGTCGTTTTTAGTGGTGTAGAATGGGAGTAGAGTTGGTTTTAGTGGTTTAGAATCAGAGCAACGTTGGTTTTAGTGGTGTAGAATGAGAGCAATGTGTTGTCCCATTAGTGTTGTAAAATGGGGGCAATTTTTGTTTTAGTGGTTTAGAATGAGGGCAATGTTAGTTTAAGTGGTTTAGAATGGGGGTGGAGGTGGTTTTAGTGGTTTAGTTATTATTATGGGAGTTGTGTGTACACACACACACACGAAGACTGTACATTTACACTGTATATTCTATTTCTTATTTGATTGTATTTATATGTATCTTTATATTTTATATTTTATCTTTTTTAACTTTGTGTATTGTGTAACCTGCTGCTGGATGCCAAGAATTTCCCCCCGGGGATCAATAAAGTATCTATCTATCTATCTATCTATCTATCTATCTATCTATCTATCTATCTATCTATCTATCTATCTATCTATCTATCTATCTATCTATCTATCTAGTGAGGGCTGATAGTGGGTGCAGGTGAATTATGGGAGTTGTAGTGAAGGCTGATAGTGGGTGCAGGTGAATTATGGGAGTTGTAGTGAGGGCTGATAGTGGGTGCAGGTGTGTTAGTTTATGTCATTGTGTGTCAGTTCATGTCAGTGTATGGAAGTGTTTGTTGAAAACAATCACAAAAAAAAAAAACAAGAAAAGTTTGCAGAGGTAAAAGGTCAGTCATTCTGTTCTGTTCTGATCTCGTGTTCATCAGCAGCAGATCAGCAAGGACAGGCTGAACTTGCCTGTGTGGTTTCTAATTAGCAGTGGGGGCGGAGCAATGTAAATATCTCTATTGTAAAATCATCACAGCAGATTAATGAGGCGCAACACAACACACACTCACCTTGCTGGCGTCCTTAAACATGCACACTGTTTAATGCAGCGCTTTACTTTATCTCTTACTGTAAAAGAGGAGCACTTTCAAATTCAGGTCAAATTAAATACTCTGAAGAACAAAAAGCAGAATTAATCTAACAATACAGATTATACAATCACTTACGTCCCTTAAGTTAAATTCCCGTGTATTAACCCACACATGCTTTAGGACTGGGTTTGAGCTGCCGTGCTAACAAGCAGTAAAAGCTAATGTTTATCAATTAGGACATTTTCATTGCAGAGTTGCCTCAGACCATAATAATTTATGAACTAATTCAAGGATAAATATTCATAAAGTTATACAGCCTAAAGCTTATATGTTTGCAAGTTTTGGTTCCACCTCTCAGTCAGTTAGGTCACCAGCACTGATCAGCCATAACATTAAAACCACCTACCTAGAAATATGCAGATCCTCTTCTGCCTGCAAAGCAGCTCAGACCTGTAGTATCTGACACCAAAAAACACTAAAGAAATATATAAAGAAATGGGATATAAAGAAATATTTACCTGATTCACACAATATATATATATATATATATATATATATGTTTTTACACCTTGTTTCACAAAAGGTAAGAGGCTCCAGAATTTTTACTGATGCCAGGGGTGGTCTCAGGCAGTTTGAAGGGCCCCTATTGCATTACATGGGGCCCAACCAGCTCTAAAAAAAAAGCTATGATACACCAGAAATAAATCAATATTTCACTGGTGAGGTTCTTCTCCATTACAGAATCACCTAACTGGACTCTTGTTCATGTTTCCTCACCTGTAGGAGAACCCTATGCCGCACCAGATCCCATTGCCTGGTAGGTGTGGAATAAAGGGCATTTAATTACTCTCCAAAAGCTCTTTAGCAACACTTTTCTTTTTCAACCGTGGGGGAAACAGACAGTAACTGTTCCCCCTGTCACTGTGCCAGAGACTGATGCGGGAGCCTGTAGAAAGGACTGAAATGGAACATTCTCACAGGCTAAAACATTAAGAAACTTTGGTAATAACTACTAAAACCACCTTGTACGTCCACCTCCATGCAGTGTTGGGAGTAACGGCGTTAAAACTAACGGCGTTACTAACGCCGTTACTTTTTTCAGTAACGAGTAATCTAACTAATTACTATGACTGTAACTATAACGCCGTTACCATTTCCGACACCCCGTTACTGCACGTTACTTTAGCAGCTCTATGAACTTTTTTTTTTTTTATTTCGCTTTGCCCTGGTTAACCCCTCCTCTGTCCGGTGAACTTGAGCTTCTGGCCGCTGTGCCTGTGGTTTGGCGTGGTGAAGTGAGGCACAATTGTGACGATTTGCGTGCTCTAATCAATTCAGTGATTGCCGTGGACAACCCAAGTTCCGAATTAAGGACGTTAAGCTCTTTTTAGCTGCTCCGGTTTTTGTGGTGCTGCTGCTTTCTATTTTAGAGCTTAGATTCTCTGCCCGAATCCCACCTGACCTGAGGACCGACCCGAAATCAGGCTCCTATTTTTATTTTATATAAAGCTCTGGTGTGATAATCACAATGTTACTAAGTAACCAATTATTATTGTTCACTAAAGCGAACGAAATAGCGAAAATTGAAAGTGAAAATCATTTGTGTTAACTGAATCTAATAAAAACGGTAATTAAAAGGAAAAACATAACTATCTCGAACTGTATTTTGTGTTTATAAAACTAACTAAAACGAACTGAAATTACTGATAGAATACCCTCATTTTTGTGTTTAATTTATTTATAAGCGCTGTTGTACAGCGGAGTTGTACAGCGGGAGTTGTTGTGCCGAGCGCGCGGCACTCGTGGTCCGTTAGTTCTTGTGTAAAGCGCTCGCGCTAGCAAGCCCACCCTAAAATGAACAGAAAAAATAAAAACAAAATAAAATTAAACTATAATAAAAATGAAAACTGTAATCACGTAGCTCTGGGCGCACGTGAACGCCTCCGCGTTTGACTTGCAGCACTGTGTGTAGCTGTTCTTAAAAATCATTTAAATTAAATAATAGTTCTGTGCTTCTATGTTACAGTGTTAATTAACATAATTCTGATTATATTTCGCTCATTCAATCAGCCCGAAAACAGACAGTTTATGGGGCGGATCGGGTCAGGCTCATAATGACAGTTTATGGTTCGGGCTTGGGCAGAATGTGCACGGGCTCCGGCTGGGTCGGATTTTTTGGGCATGATCCAAGCTCTATTCTCTTTTGGTGAAGCTGTTATATTAATACCATTTTAACGGGCATTAAATTGTTGTTTTTGTCCATTATTTTGTTTTATATATACATATTTCTTTTGAGTGTGGCTTGGTTTGTTAAATTTCATCCCCAGACGCGTTTTTCCGCTTTTTTCAGTATTACAAGTTTTAGTAATTTTCTTTGGTTGTGTGGAGAATTTCGTTTTATTTTTTTTAAATTCGTTAGATTATATTTTTCTCAACATTTTGGGTTTATTTTCGTTTGTTATTTTTTGTTATTTTTCTAATAATAATAGTAAATGCATAATTGATTTCCTTTTTTTGACGGGCGAATAATAAAAAGTAACGCGATAGTTACTTTTACTGGTAACTAATTACTTTTATAGTGGAGTAACTCCGTTAGTAACTAAGTTACTTTTTTGGAGAAGTAACGAGTAACTATAACTAATTACTTTTTCAAAGTAACGTGCCCAACACTGCCTCCATGTCCCTGACCCATTGCTTTAATGCCCCCCTCCCCCCCCCCCCCAAAAAAAAAAGGGAAAATAGATATAAAGATGCATCATATTAAATGGGGAAAAAAGAGACAGCGGTGATGAGTCCCTCGTACATGAACAAATTTTTAAAGAGCAGAAGCTTGAGGACCTCGGACCACCTTGTATGAGATAGGTCCAAAAAAAAAAAGCTAGTAGCCAATTGGGTTAATTTGTCGCATCACCTCGTCATAATTCCTTTTAAATAAAGTTGATCACACCCTGTCATAGGCAATAAATGGTCACTTGTTGCTTTGTCGATTTCCAGTGTGAATGCAGGGTAATTCTGCCAGAGACAGACTGTATAAATGACTGACATGGAATTACTCTGATAATAATTAAATTACCCTACCCTACCCCAAGAAAAAGCGTGATCCTGTCTCTAGGTTTTTGGCTGTCCTTTCTTTGGGTACCTTTACCTTTTGGACCATGTCTGTTCACAGCATACCGGGACCCCCACCCCCATCAGCTTCTGCACAGTGCTGAACATCATCTGATACACTTTATCTTTTCTAAACAACTGGAACTAGTTTTATTTAAAAGGCCACTTTCTTCACTGCGACCTTTTTTTTTTTTTACCTCAGGGTTCAAAGACCCTCACTGATGTTCAGCTCCAGGTCTGAGTGTCTGAGAGCAGCTAGAAGCCAGACGTAAACTCTGAACCTCCTCAGGTCTGCAGGTCTGTGTGGGGTAAGAGAGAGCAGCGTAAATCACACTCAGCCCCGAGAGCGGCTCAGAGAACGCCTGTTTAAAAATCAGAGTAAATATTTAAAACCTGCTCATCAGAGCAATGGAGACTAAACCTCTCTCTTTCTCTCTCTCCCTCTCTCTATCTCTCTCTTTTTTCTCTTATTTCTCTCTTTATTTATCTCTCTTACTTGCTTCATCTTTCTCGCTTTATCTATGCTTTGTTCTCCATTGCTTTCTCTCCTTTATTCTTTCTTTTTTCTCTCTTTTTCTTTTCTTTTTTTCTTTCTCTTTTTCGTAAATTCTTTTTCACTTCCTGTTCTCTCTCTGTCCTTTATTCTCTCCTGCTCTCTCGCTCTCTCTCTTATTTGATCTCTATTACTTTATCTCTCTCCCAGGTTTTTATCTCATTTTTTCTGTTATCTTTTTTTCTGTATGCCTCTCTCTCTCTCTCTCTCTCTCTCTCTCTGTCACACACGCACACGCACACACACACACCGCTTGCTTGTCTGAGTGAGTCATGCTCTCTATTGTTTGATTAAACAGGGCCCTGATCTCTTAATCCTGAATAAACACGGGCCGTGGATCCTATTTCTGCCATTCAGACTTAATTAGCTCTTCAGAACGCTGCTGATTCACATAACCATCAGACCCGCCTCCATGATGACAGTGATACGTTAAAGAAATTATAATAATAAAACAAAAGACCCTTTTATTTAATAATATTATTAAACTCAATATGAATTTCCTGTTCAACGCTACCCAGAGAATATCAGATTAATTTTTTCTGTAAATCAGTGTAAAATATTCAACTTCAATACTGTAACTTTTAAGAGCATACCATTTATTTATAATGGTATTAATTATAATAGGAACCACATATTTTTTTATAGCCTGTATAATGTGTATGTACGTACCTGCATGTAATAAAAATGACCCACATGTATTATATGTAAGTACATAATAAGTCACTTGATCTGTACATGGCTGAGAGCATTTTAAGCCCCTACACTTTTAAACCGTGTAACAGATCCTCCTCTGTATCTCAGCCTGAATCTTCACTCCACGCTGCTGTAACGCTATGAGCTTTTTCTGATTTTTTTTTTTTTTCATGGTTTTGAACTTTAGGTCAGCATTCAACTTCATTATCTGTCAGCTGCTGATAAGCTGATAAGACCCATCGCCGATGCAGGAAACCATCTCCAATTTCCTCACCAGCAGCAAACAAACAGCATGGACGGCTGAACGCCTCTAAACTCTATCAGCATGCAGCATCCGGCCTGTCCTTGCTTTACCTCCAAAATCTGCTCCATCACTAAAAATAACACCTAAACACACCATCTACACCCATTCCCTGAGCTCACCACTAAAATCAGCACTGCTATCGATCAGCTGTAGTACTGCAAAAAATACACTGCCAAAAAATACATGTTAATTGTGGTATATAAGCTTATATTATATAAAAAAATTGCTAATGGTTCAAGCAAAACAATTCGTACTAATATTTTTTCAAACCAATTATCATTATTATTTTCCTATGTGATTTTATTCCTGTCCAGAACGACCGTGTTTGTGTTTTTCTCAGACGTACTATGAGGACTTCTGAAGAGTGAAGATGAGTCGAGCTGCTTGGGGGGGAGGGGGGTGCCGGGGGGCGGGTGGGGTCAGTGGTCAGGCAGCGGAGCGGTGTATAATATACAGTGCCCTCCATAATTATTGGCACCCCTGGTTAAGATGTGTTCTTTAGCTTCTCATAAATTGAGTTTTGTTCAAAATAATATAGGACCACGATGGGAAAAAAAGCAAAGTCCAACCTTTAACTCAAGTAAATTTTAAGGGGGAAATAAAATCCCTGACTAAGAAATAATTATTCTTCATAAAATCACCTGTTCCACAATTATTGGCACCCCTAACAATTCTTAGGAAATAAATTTAATAAAAGTATTTCTGTCACTTCTACAGTAGTTTACGAAGTTGATCAGAGTATGTAGGAACATTTAATTAGTAATTCACAACTTCCTGTTTCCCTGGGGTATAAATATGACGTGACACAGAGGCCATTTATCTTCAACATGGGAAAGACAAAGGAACATACCATTCAAGTGAGGCAGATGTGTGTTGACCTTCACAAGTCAGGCAATGGCTACAAGAAAATCGCTACTCGCCTACACCTGTCCATATCTACTGTCAGAGGAATTATTAAGAAGTTTAAAACAACTGGAACAGTGGTAAACAAGCCTGGACGAGGACGCAAGTTTATTTTGCCACCACGCACAGTGAGGAGGATGATAAGAGAAATAAAAAGTTCTCCAAAGCTCACTGTTACAGAATTGCAACAAATGGTAGCTTCTTGGGGTCACAAAGTCTCCAAAACAACCATCAGGCGCTATCTACATGCCAACAAGCTGTTTGGGAGGCATGCACGGAAGAAACCATTTCTCACTCACAATCGTAAACGCAAACGTTTGGAGTTTGCTAAGCGGTACTGGGACTTCAACTGGGACCGTGTGCTTTGGTCAGATGAAACAAAGATAGAGCTTTTTGGCAACAAATGCTCTAAGTGGGTCTGGCGTAGAAAAGCACCTCATGCCCACTGTGAAATACGGCGGGGGATCAGTGATGCTGTGGGCCTGTTTCTCTTCTAAAGGCCCTGGGAACCTTGTTAGGGTGCATGGCATCATGAATGCTCTAAAATACCAGGACATTTTAAAACAAAATCTGGTGGCTTCTGCCCGAAAGCTGAAGATGGGCCGTCACTGGGTCTTTCAGCAAGATAATGACCCTAAACATGTGGCCAAATCTACACAGAAATGGTTCACCGCACACAGAATCAAGCTCCTCCCATGGCCATCTCAGTCCCCAGACCTCAACCCCATTGAAAACCTGTGGGGTGAGCTGAAGAGGAGAGTGCAGAGGAGAGGACCCAGGTCGTTGGATGATTTAGAGAGAATGTGCAAAGAGGAATGGTCAAAGATCCCTCTTTCTGTATTCTCCCATCTTGTGAAACATTACAGGAGAAGATTAGGTGCTGTTTTGTTGGCAAAAGGGGGTTGTACAAAGTATTAACATCAGGGGTGCTAATAATTGTGGCACACATGATTTGATGTTAAATAATTATTTCTTAATGTGGGATTTTTTTCCTACTGAATAAATTCACTTGAGTTAAAGGTTGTATTTTACTCTTTTTTTCCATCGTGGTCCTATATTATTTTGAACAAAACTCAATTTATGAGAAGCTAAAGAACACATCTTAACCAGGGGTGCCAATAATTATGGAGGGCACTGTATATATATTATACTTAATTTTTGAAGCTTTTAAATCTGCATGATGTAATATACAATTACATATGAATTAACATTGTGGGAAGAAAACACTATTCATTTCACCCTCTTGAGTTAAATTAAAAGCTTTATCAAAATAACAATTACTGACAATAGTAGCAAATCTCCAGGGAACAGTGCAGTTGGTTTGTTTGGTCTGTGATGAATGGTCATGTACTCGGGACTCAGTCTTTATTAAAGTCTGGAACACAGGTTTGGAAGCTTCTGGCTTTGGAAGCGTGGAGGCCATCGAGCCCACCCAGACACTCCGTCCGCATGTCCTCCTCTTTATCAGACATTAGATCACTCATGATGCTGTGCCAGAATTCAAGCTTGATCACATCCAGCAACTGCAAACAAAGAGACACAGATTTAGTATTTAAAATGAAAAGTCACACCAACAACCAGAACAATTGACATATAAAGTAATAATAATAATAATAATAATAATAATAGTAAATTGTTATATTATATCAAGTATTTTATATTCCATTTATTAATTTATATTTATTGTCACGTCTGGTGTTGTAGGCGCTCCCTGTCCTTCTACACTTAGCTCCAACAGAGGTTCTCAGTTAGACAACTACAACACCCAGAATGCACCACCCACTGACATCACACACACTGCCGATCACGTGACACCTCACCTGCCCCGGCCAGGAAGTCCCGAATATTGATTATTCTCTGCAGTATATAAGGACTGCTCACACACACCTGCGCCGCGTATTGCCTGGTTTCGCCCACATGACAAAGCGTTTATTTCTGTGATTGTTTTCTCTTTATGACCTTGCATTTGTTTTCCGACCTCGATTTTTGCTTTGCCTACTCTGTGGATTTTTCGTGTATAACCTGGACTGCTTATCGTTTCTGTTTTGGATCACCTCTGATATTGCCTGCTTCGTGTATGACCACTGGACTGCCTCACTATCCTGTTATGGTCTTTGCCTCCAGTTATCTGTTTACTGGTGTTATCTACTCACTGCTGTATTCTCTGTTTATACCCTGTGGGTTTTTAATAAAATCCTTAACTGGTCCTGCGAGTGTCTGTATTCTGTACCCCACCATGACATTTATACATCTTACCCTTCCTTTGCTAGCGGCTAAACTCTTTACTGCTGTAGCTGGAGGTAGTAGCACTGGCTGGTCATATCCAAAATTTCTTTACACCCTCTCAAAATTGGTATTACAGGCAGCT